>NW_027142355.1:16479902-17123037 GCF_026170545.1 Melanerpes formicivorus
TACTGAGCATTACTTTGTGTAATCTGGCCAAAATTTAAAGCAGAGTTAAAAGTTGCTACCATCTATTACAAATCGAATGGAATATAAACAAGGAATGTGCTGATTTTAATAGAACAAAAATCTTTTAAACCCTGAGGCCTGATTTCCTGTCAATTTAACTTGATTAGATTCTGTAGCTTATATGTTGTGAGAAGGAACCTCTTCACTGCACCATTCTGCCATTTAAGTACAAACAGCAGAGCTATTTTTGAGATGTCAATGTTACAGGACATAAGCAGGAGAGGGCAGCTAATATTACACGTGAAAAAATAACTACAGGGTCTCAAGTCATTCTGCTGAATAGTGTTATGGTGTAGTGTTTGCTTGATGTTATAAGTGCTTCATATTCTTCTGATAAGTCATTAAATTGTTCTGTTTTTTTTTTTTTTCAAGCTGTGTTACATTCCAAGTAAAAGCTTTACAAAGCTGTTGTAGAATTGTAACTGTGAGAACTGCACCTTTGGCACACCAGTCATAATTTATTCCTGTTGAGATCTCCAAGAAATAGAGCATACATGTAAAGATCCATACCATACCACATTTCCTATTGCTAGGAAATGTGCCTTATTAGAAATAAAAATCTTTAGTAGGAATTAGCATTTTGGGCAATAAAATAAAGAACACAACAGGCTGTTCAGAAAGCACAAGTGCAGAATATAAGATGAATTTGCTTATCCCAGATAGTTTTATTTATGGCATACAAATGCCATTTTTTTCTCATTATTTTCTTCCCATTCAACCACAACATAAACTACCAAACCCATGCCCACACGTCTCTGCAAGCAAACTAAGTACTTTGTTTGGGTATTCATGCACAGAAGTAGGCTGGGTCCATTTCTTGGTCAACAGAATGTAAGACCTCATCAACAACTGACTGATTAATGATGCATCAAAGAAACCAAGAAACAAAACAATTCTTCTTTTCATAAGGACATAATTTCTTTCACTATAAGCCAGTAAAGCTAGCAGTCTAGAGGGGAAAAAATGATACAAACTGACATTACAAAATGAAAATCTTTTCATCATTTAATTTTTTTTACAGGTTTTGTTTGTTCCTGTAAATGTAATTGCCTGTATTCCTTTCTTACCTCATCTTGGGACTTGACCAGCGTTTCAAATGTTTTTTCTCCACTTTCTCCATCTATCATTTTTTTCCGAATCTATTGTCAAGGAAGAATAAGTAAAAACAAGCAAACAAAAAAACTAGCACTGCATGCAGCAAGAACAATCTTTTCAGTGATTCAAAAGACTTCACAGGAACACAGAAAATAGTGATGCATATGAAAGACATGGCCCTTAAAACGAAGTGAAGTTTACAGTTTTCAGATTTTTACAACTAGAAGTTGCTTTATCCAAATACCTACTGAATCAACAGTTAGGAACAACACTTCTGGTATACTTTACATAGCAAGACCACCCCCCATGTTGCTAAGGGCAATAGCAAGACTATGAATTCAGTGTGGATGAGGAGTTTTGTCCAGCATTTCTTGTGCTTTGCAGTAAGATCCTGGTAGCAGTAGTGAGTCACAAAACCTTTTGTTGTTTTTTTTACAGTCTGAGAGCAATTTCTCTCTGAAGCAGGCATTTCAGAGAAACTTAAGGCAGAATTTAACAGATACCAAGAAATGCTGATTAGTGTCATTTTGAACAAACAATTTAAAACAAAGTGGAAAAAATATGATAGAAGATGATAAAATGTTCAAAACTCCTCTGTTTTATTTCACAAACTAATAATGCATTTTTAAAAAAATCCACTATTTCAATTTATTAAAAAATGAGTAATAAAATATATACTGGGGAATTAAATTTGGTGCTGATAATGCCAAGGTCGCGGGTTCGATCCCCCTATGGGCCAACACCGAACGTTATTGAGTCACTCTCTGTTTTGGATGTGGCACTTGGTGCCATGGTTTAGAAGTCATGAGGTCCTGGGTGACAGGTTACACTTGATGATCTTTGAGGTCTTTTCCAACCTTATTGATTCTATGATTCTATGATGTGTTGTCAATACTAAGCTTTTTTAGTTCTCTCACCACAGCAGTCAACTCACCTTAGTAAGAGACAGAGAAATACTTTTAAAACAGTTCAGGTAATATATGAATATCCTAATAAAAACTGTTCTGCTCTAAAAAACATTACAAGCTTCATCCCCAGGAATTGCTACTTTACAAAGAAAAAATAAAACAAAATAGCAATCATACTGTCTCAAAATCAGAGGAATATAATACATTATTCTTGACGATGAGTAATACCAGGTCTCATAACTTTGTCTCTCTTTATAACATCATTATCTTGACAAATTTTAAATTGAAATTTATGGTGAAATATTTTCCCATTCAAAATCTAGACCATTTATTGTTTTTCAGTTATTACACAATGAAATACAAGCAGCAACAGGTACCAAGAAACTAGGCAATCTCACCTCAACTTTAATATCATTTTCCAGTTCAGCATCTAGAAAATCCAGCGTGACAGGCTCCTGGGATTTAGGATTCTGGAGTAGAAGATAGTTAATGATCAAATAATAAAGACGGAGTGCTATAATGTACAAATCATTCTAATCCCTTCATTTCAAAGTAAACTGCTTAACTGGGCTTACTTACCTATCTATTTTAATCTCTTACAGTATGATGAATTACTAGTGGCCTTACCTCATTCATTTTACTTCATTAGAGAGGTTACTTGGGGAAGTGAAAATCAAATTAACACTAATGGCCAGTGTCAATCTACAGTCTGTTGTCTGTTATCATGCTGGGAAGCTGCTTTTCCTACTGCTGGGATATCACAGATTATAAGGGTGGGAGAAGACATATCAGAGGAGGCTTCAGATATGAATTCCCAAGAAGGGAATCAGAAATCTTGGACAGTTTTCCAATTGACCAGTAACATGGGGACACTGAACTCTTTTGCAGTTTTGCCAAAAGCAGGCTGCAGACTTGCTGTGACAAGGTGGGAAAGGACTTCAGTACAAGATTTGAAGAGGTAGTAATTACAGTAAATTGCTTGTTTGTTATAAAAAATAATCTCTTGTGACCAGCATTACAGGATTTCTCTGAACACCTAGCAGTTGCAACATCAGTAACTTTCTCAAGTCAAGAGACAGAGACCTATAGCACAGAAACTCTGTGACAGCAGCTTCAAGACCTAAGGAATGGACCTGATGTTGACTCTTGACTGTGGAGCACAGAGAAGTTTGGCTATCTGCATCTGTAGTAAACCTATCCCATAGGAGAATGGGAAAGCCATTGTAGCTCTGCCAAACTAGCTCAGATCACTCTCCAGCCTCTGCTCCTGGATAAGTTGCAGCCTCCATCTACTTAGACAGAGGAATCCATTTATTTTGAGCAAGTTTGGCTAAGCCTCAGTGACTTTGTATTTTATGGTATAAAAACCCTTAATCCTCCTCACTCAGTACCTATTTAATATACCCCCTCAATAAAGGATTTTTAGAAAAACTTGTACGGTGATATGTTATGTAACCATTTAAATCTGATCATTTATAATAGCAAATTTTAAAAGTACAGGTTCTTTATTATTTTTAATTGATAATAATTTGCTTGCTGTAATAGGACAGTGAATTTGAAAGAAGAAAACCAGATGGTACAATACCAGGCTGGATGAGGCTCTGGCCAGCCTGATCTAGTGTGGGGTGTCCCTGCCCATGGCAGGGGGGTTGGAACTAGATGATCCTTGTGGTCCCTTCCAACCCTGACTGATACTATGATACATGAAAGGCTCACAAGGCCTAGTTTTCTCAGTAAGTGACTGCTGTTTCTTATACAATTAGCAACAAAAAATTTTCATGACTTGATACTATTGTTGAATAGTATAGTTTTAGTTGTTTATTTATTTTTAATTGATAATAATTTCCTTTGTGTAACAGGACAGTTCATACATGAAAGGATCCCAAAGCCTAGTTATCTCAGTAGCTGAGCACTATTCTTTCACAAAGAACAACACAACAATTGTCATTGTCTGATACTATTGTTTCAAGACTAGTGTAATTTATGATAGTGATATATTTAGTGGATTTCAGCTAAACTAAGTTGTCTCCAGGGTAGACTAAGGTCCCTTCTTTCAAAATGATAGCTGTATTCTTCCTAACACTGACAGTTACATGTCAGATGCACTTGTGACTACTCTATCAAAGAGTGTGTGTTTCATCCATCCTGGACAGCTGGTAAAAGATCCCTTCACGAAATAGTGTAGAACAATAAGATCTTAACAGTAGCCCTTATTTTCAAGACTGTAATATATAATAGTGTTAGGAAACAAAAGATCATTCCTTCATATTCTTGAGGAACTGATGTATGTATTTCTGAGCATATGGAATCATTCCTGTTTCTAGCAAGTAAGACTTATTATCTGCTAAGAATGACGTTAATAAATTTCTTCTCAGAACGAGAATACGGAAATATTGCAGGTATTTCTTTTAAATGTCTACTGATATATGCATGTTCTTATTTGTGTAGGATAGATAAAACTATCAAGTTTAATACAGTAGCATTAACATATGCTCCCTGCCAACTTTAAACAATTCAATTACTGTTATGCAGTTGTTTCCCCCCACCACCAACAAATCCACACTCTCAAAATAAATAACAAAAGTCTAAAATGCAAAAATAAATCTGAAAAAAATGTATTTTCTTACATGCAATGGATAATGAATAGCATGGTCAAACCCAAACAGCATGCATGAAGCCATTGGCATGGCAGAGGAGGCATTTATGAAGTTCGCATTCCATTTCAACACACAAAGGAACAGAGAAGAAACAAAATGGTAAAAAAAAAAGAAAAAAAATGCCATCACATCAAATCAAGACCAAGATTCACTTCAAATGATAACCCAGGCTAGACATAGCTAAGGAGTCCCAACGACAAAATAGTCAATTTTAAGAGTCCATTACAGTACAAGTATATATTAACTGTTCTTGTTCTTTTTAAGACTCATATCACCACACATTCTTTAAAAGGTATTTAATGATCACTTTTAACAGATGAAGAAACTAAACATGTGTAGATACATTATATAATATGTCTGAGGCACAAAGAAAGGTATTATGAATTAGAACAGAAAATTCCTAGCCTCATACTTTCAATGGAAGATTATTTTCCCACTGCCATTTTCCCCCCAATAATGTGTTTTTAACAGTATTTGGGCTCCATATTTTTTTTTTCTTCCAAGGTTGCCATTTAGTGGGGTTTATTCCAAGCTGTGAAGAAACAAACTTACTATTCAGTTTGCTCTTCTCTTTATCCAGTCATGCACACAGCATGACTAGAATAAGCATAACACCACCACATTCACCAGCACAACTTAATAAAAAAAAAGGAGAAGTAAATCACTAGCAATGAAGCATGCAAATAAACGGTGCAATCTATTTTCAGTATGGCAAATAAAGGCAAAGATCTAATATTTCAATGACAAATCAAAAAGGAAACAAAGAAAGAAAGAACTGGCACAGCAACATGAAATAATGTTTGTTAAAAGATCTTGTGTTTTGGGAGGTCGGTATTCTCACAAACTCTACAGAAGGTATTCTCTGCTGACTTTCAGGAGTCTACTTCCTAGTCATACCTGCCAGTACTAACAAAGTCACATTTTGTTAGGTTTTTAAAATAGGTTGGTGGTAAGATAGTAGCCAAATCCAGGACCCCAGAGGAGGACCCAGGAAGATCCATAATGGATGGGAGCCCAGAGCTTTTCTAGACCTCATCTCGCTAGGCAGGCAGCACCACCAGGCAAACCCAGCAACAGCCAAATCATACCATAGCATGCTGAGGAGCCAGGGGTGCTCAGAAAATTGAGATTTTTTATATGTTCCAGAGCTATTTTCTGCAGTGCACAAACAAAATATCTTGTTCTTCTACATGTGGTATAAAGGCAGCACTTGACACTCAGTAAAATCACTGACTTTAATTAGATTAGGATTTTATACCATGTTTTACTGGCGTTGTTATGCAAGACACCAGTTTTACATTATATATTCTAATATGTGTAAGAAATCAGCATGGTATACTGTACCTAATCTAGTTATTTTGCTAGTGATATCGTTACTCTATTTCTTCAAGGATTTTTAAGTTTTCGTTTAATGTTTTCTGCCCAGGCATCGCATTATATAAATGTTGCTAATTTCCTTGTATAGGTTGACAGCAGTTAAGTCTCTGGAGCTGGATGTGTTACACCAATAAACTGATGAAAATAGCAGATAAAACATATGCCCTACTCTGACTTCCCTAGGATGAAAATTGAACAGCTAATTCAAACTCTGTAGTGTTAGACAGCATACACTGTACAATAAAGCTTGGCAATCAAGCCACAAGAAAGATCTTTTCTAGACACTGGGTTTATGCAAGTAAAATCAACACAAGTAGTCTCTCTTATTTTTTATTTCTTTTTTCAGTCTTCAAATTAATTTCAAAATCTGAAGAATAAATTTTGCAGCACAGATCTAATTAGCACCTATTAGTAAAGCACTACAATTCAATGGAATGCCCTTCACCACAGACAATAACATATTTTCTATTATTTAAACAAGGAAGGATGCAAGCTTCATGCTTTGGAAGCTGTTTGTCAAAATAAACAGTTCTCTAGTTAGATTTTTCCTAGTAAGCAGGGCAGAAGCTTTCTATTTGTACTTTCAAGTCTATGCAATCTAATGCACTAATCACCTCCATCCAAAGTTACCTGTACATTTGGTCTCCTTTTTCTCAGTTTAACTTTTGGTATGCCCACACCAATTTGCTGAAGTAATAAAAAAGCAGTAATTTATATTTTTACACTATTAGTAAACAGCCTACTTAAAGAATGGAAATCTTCTCTCAATGTCTATACTCTCCAGTACACATTTACTGGAAGCACAGACTATCCCTCATTCTACTCAAGAGATCTGAGCTCTCTGTCAGACTTACAAAGAGGTTTTGTCTAGGGAAACAAAAACCAGGCATATGTTAAAGAATGTAAACTAAGGGAACAGAGAGGTCTGTTTAAAATATAGTATAATAAAAGTTTAACTTTTTTATTTACTTTATATCTACTCTCAAAAACATCTCTTATATTTCTTTCAAAACCATAAAACAACAGACCAAATACTGGAAGGCAACTAGAGTTTTGGAACTACCACAGAATGGATTTTGCTCGCAACCGTAACAAAAATTAAGAAAAGGATGCTAATCCTTAGAAGAGATTCAGAAGTTGAACTATTTACCATTTTCAACTCTTCTCCAGTTAAGACTAATCTTGTTAAAGCATGCTTAATGCATTTCAGTGACTACGTACATTGGATGACTCTCATGTTCTCTCCAAGACAATGGGAAAAATACATGCACATATGCAGATACACACAAAGAAAACTGGCAGTAAAACATAAAATTAAGTACTTGTTTAAAAATGTAACATAACTAACTGCAGAAACTTGAAAAATAGCATTTTAAGCATATTTAACTATATTAAACAGAAAGAATTAAGGCTGCCAATGTAGTTTTCATGTGCAGATAAGACCATGATGGGAAAATCCTTAATGATTTTTGCATGCTTTTGAACCTGCCTTTTGTTAAATTTTCTCACTTATGCAAACAACTTCACAAATTCTGTATTTAATGGCGTTTCTTTTGTGAGATGATACTGCAAGATAATTTCTCAAAATATTGTGTTGAACCAGCTGTGATTTGAGGTTACAGATATTCAGAAGGAAAGCAGAAGACATTCAGAAGAAGGAACCATTGGAAATTTAATACACCCTCACCTCTTCAAAAGTAAAGATGTAGTGATGTTTTAGATTACATCTATTGAAAAATTGCTGGCAAAGAGGGTTAAGATGTTGTTTGTTAGTAAGTTAAAGCTTTCAGGAGGTTCAGCTAAAATTAATATGACATGTTAAATAAAGTCCAGGATTTCCAAATAGATCCAACTTTGTAGTGTACCTTTGTTTTAAAACGTAGTTCTTGTATCAGTCTGAATAGCATGCACCACCCCAACCAAACTGGGAGTGAAAAAGTCTAGTCTGTGTAACTGTTAATAACAACAACAATCATAATAATAATGTATATGCTTAATATTACCATTTGACATTCTACAACATATAACACACCATTGACTTTTTAGCCATACTCTAAACCAAACATTTTAGCAATATGTGAAAACATCTCTGGACTTTTAGATCCTTTTAAGTAGAAAGCTACACAGAGAAACCATGACAATTAGTATCCTAATAATCTCAAGCCTGCCAAGATTTAGTTGGGTGGAGTTGTTTCTCACTCTCTAACAAAGTTTCTTTATTCTCCGACATCACAAGTTTACACTGCAGTGTGAGATGAACAGAATCCATATCCATGAGTTTCTCACAAGAATGGTCCTAAAGCAAGAACACTACATTGCTTACTTTTATACTCCTCTGTTAACAAAAAGAAAATTTAATTTGTATATAAGGGGAAAGGTAAAGATACCACTTGTTATCATCTGAATTCCTAATCACATCTAATGAAATTATTTGGTCAGTAATGTTGCATATATTTGTTGAATAATTCAACAAGAAAATAAGCAAATCAAAGCTTTCAGTTTTTAACACATGAAAACTTAATGCATATAGACAGAAACTGAAATCCTATCTTATGAAGACTGTATTACAACCTTCTTTTCCTTTTTTCTTTCCTTTTCTTTTTAAAAGGGTTATCTCAAAATACATCAAAAGGAATAATTTATATTCTATTCAATAATTATGATCATTATTTTTCTCTTCTTCAAAAGATTTTTTTTTCCTTTCTTCTTTTGTTACACAGTTTGCAAAAGATTTTAAACATATTCATTACTTCACCAGAAAATTAATTCAAATATTCACAATGCAGGCCTCCACCAGCTTAAGAATTCAATGAATCGCTAAAATATGTAGATGAATTCTCTATTTCTCTTTCTGCCTTTGACAGTTAAAAATAGTGAAACGGTTAAATAAGGGGTCTGCTATCCCTCTTGTAGCTATGATAGAACTTCATGGTGAAGAAACAAGAGAGGACAGCTACAGAGTCAAGTAGCAGTTGCTACTATCTGCCACAGGAATATGACTGGGAGGGGAAAAAAGTGATGGATATGCATGCAATGTACAAAGCCCCAGTATTTCCATGTCTAAATTTAAGTAGCATGTCTAAATTCTGCTGACTGCTAAAATATAACTTAGAAGAAGGATGCCACTAAGCTTTATTTACATATGTATTGACTAGCATTTATCTTGGCCACACACTGCTCAAATAATTTTTAATACTGTCAAAACCAAACTACAGGGATATTTGTTTGGTCTTTAATATTTCTAGTGATGTCCAGAGAAGGGCAGCAAAGCTGATGAGGGGTCTGGAGCACAAGCCCTATGAGGAGAGGCTGAGGGAGCTGGGGCTGTTTAGCCTGAAGTGGAGGCAGCTCAGGGGAGACCTTATTGCTGTCTACAACTATCTGAAGGGAGGTTGTAGTCAGGTCTTTTCTCCCAGGCAACCAGCAACAGAACAAGAGGATACAGTCTCGAGCTGTTCAAGGGGAAGTTTAGGCTTGATCTTAGAAAAAAGTTCTTCACAGCAAGAGTGATTGCCGATTGGAATGGGCTGTCCAGGGAGGTACTGGGGTCAATGCCCCTGGAGGTGTTTAAGAAAAGACTGGATGAGGCACTTAGTACCATGGTCTAGTTGATTAGATAGGGTTGAGTGATCAGTTGGACTTGATGTGGTGTCTTGGAGATCTCTTCCAACCTCACAATTATGACTGGGGGGCTGGAGCACCTCTACTATAAGGACAGGCTGAGTGAGATGGAGTTGTTCAGCCCAGAGCCGGGCAGACAGCATAGAGGCCTTCCAGTACCTGAAGGGGGCCTACAAGAAGGCTGCAGAGTGACTGTTTCCAAAAGCCTGCAGCTATAGGACGAGGGTCAGTGGCTTGAAATTAGAAAAGAGAAGATTTAGATTGGATGTTAGGAACAAGTTCTTTGCCATGAGGGTGATGGAGCTCTGGTACACAGCAAATAAACAAATGCAAAACTACAAGTTAAAATACATTGTGTTCACCCCTGATTTCTGTGGGTTTGCAATTATGAATGTTTCAATTTCTGAAATAAGGAAGCATGGCAAAATAAGCATGCGCACTAGTAAACTCCTTTTTGTGGTAAAAGCATCTTGTAACATAGTATATATTTTTTTGTCACATTGATATTACAGCTACCACTAAATGTTTCAGTATTAATATGTATATTAAAACATCTATTTCACACATATAGTGTGCATGTAAAATATTTACTTATATTTATTACATAAATATTTATTTTACGGATAACCAAGTTCACTATCAGCCAATGCTAGCCTTTGCACTAAGACAGATCCAGATGAAGCCATACATTCAGCACAAATTTTCCTGACACACCCACAACTGTGACTTCTTTACCAGTACTCTGACATTCTGAGTAGATGTTATTTTCTGTTATTTCTGATTATTATGACGTTATTTCTGAGGGGGTTTCATACCTTTGGTTGGAGATTTGGGTGAAGTAGCACATACCCATTGGGATCAATTGCAAAATAGTATCCATTTGGACAAAGCTGAAAGAAAGAAATGAAGTTTATCATTATGGAGCGATAAGTAATGAAGAAAGATTAATTAACTATTTTAAAGCAATGGTCCTATTGAAGAAAATACATTGGCTCAGGCATTATGAAATATGAGATATACTCTTCTAAAATCATAAACATGCATAATTTAGGCTGGTGGGATATATCAAGGTCATCTGCAACAACCTTTCACTGAAAGATGAGCTAAATTCAGAATAAGATCCAACTTCAATATTGGACTAGGTTTCAAAGGGTCTTTGACTATCTCTATCCGTGATTCTGCAGCCAATTTAGGCAACCTGCTACAGTGTTTAACCACCCTGCTAATTATCTTTTTTTCTCTAATTTTCAGTTGGAATTTCCAATACCACAATTATGTCATCTACCTCTTGTCATTCGCTATAAACTTTCAAGAAATGTTGAAGTTCATCTCTCTATAATGCCCATTAGGTTCTTTCTTCAATACGAACAAATAATCTCTGTCAACTTTACGTGTAATCTAACCTGTAATCTAACCTCTTGGCCTACCTAGGGTCTCTGTATATAGCATGCCCAGATCTTTAGCTTATTTCTTATACTGAATATATCAGATTTAGACACAGTATGCCTGATGCAGGTGTTCAGTGTATAGTTGGCCTTCTTTACTGCAAGGTCACTCTGCTAATCTGTGTTCAGCTTCTCCTCCCCCATGGCCCTCAGGCCTGCTCCTGCCTTTTTAACCAGTCTGTCCTAGACTTTACTGTGGCATGGGAAGATTTTGTTGTAGTTGCAGGATTTTGCTTTTGCCTTCAGTTAAATTCATGATGTTCCTTTGCTTTCTCAGCTGTTGTTTTCCACAGTACTAGTAATTTTCTTAGAAATGCCCCAGCTAGATGTCTCTATATATAAATCAATCATACTGGGTAGGGTACAGACAGACATGTGTATTAAAGAACTTTCCTACATGGCTGGGGAGAAAATAATCAGAAAATCTATCAGAAAATCTACAACAATGGAAAAGAATATAGAAAAAGAAGCCTGCTGGTATTTTCATTCAAATCCAGTCATTGCTGTATGACTTCTGGATGAGTATGCACAAAAACTGTACATATATGACACATAGAAAAACCACCAATGCAAGCAACTTACTGTAAATCGTGGTGTCAGTTTTTTTATGTCCTCCAAAGAGACATCAACCCCCATGACTCCAAGAATCAGCTGATTCTGTTAAGATTCAAAAATGTTAGAATAGGTTTGACGTATTTACAACGCAGAATAACGGTGACAGTCAGGGAACTTGGATTTGACAGACATTATTGGAGAGGCTGCCTATTTACTTAGGTACCTATTCTAAATATTTTAAATATTTACTGTGTCCAGTTCTGGGCCCCTCAGTTTAGGAAAGATGTTGACTTGCTGGAACGTGTCCAGAGAAGGGCAACAAAGCTGATGAGGGGTTTGGAGCACAAGCCCTATGAGGAGAGGCTGAAGGAGCTGGGGTTGCTTAGCCTGGAAAAGAGGAGGTCAGGGGAGACCTTCTTGCTGTCTACAACTATCTGAAGGAAGGTTGTAGCCAGGTGGGGGTTGGTCTCTTCTCCCAGGCAACCAGCACCAGAACAAGAGGACATAGTCTCAAGCTGCACCAGGGGAGGTTTAGGCTGGATGTTAGGAAGAAGTTCTTCATAGAAAGAGTAATTACCCATTGGAATGGGCTGCCTGGGGAGGTGGTGGAATCACCATCACTAGAGGTGTTTAGGAAGAGACTGGATGGGGTGCTTGGTGCCATGGTTTAGTTGATTAGATAGTGTTGGATGGTAGGTTGGACTCAATGATCTCAAAGATCTCTTCCAACCTGATTAATTCTATTCTATTCTATGCTATGCTATGCTATGCTATGCTATGCTATTCTAATATTGTCCAAGTGATTCAAAATAACATTCAATAGATACATAAATTAGTATACAAAAAGGACATTGTTTATGAAAATTAATATGGATGTTTTCCTGGATGAATCAACAATAAATATAAGAATAAAAAGCATAAAGTGATGCATTAATATTGCCAGCAGATACTAAATTCCTAGCACCAATATAGAGCTACTGTTGCATGATTATGTTGGACAACTGATAAGTAAGGCTTTAAAAGAATTAACATATTTTCAATATAGTGTTATGCTGAATAAAAAAGAGAAAAACAAACAAACAAACAAAAACACCAAAGAAAGAAACTCCACACAAAAACTGCACCCACAACCAAAAACCAGTAACTACATTAGAATTTCACAATATGAGAGTATCACCAAGGTTGGTAGAGATCTTGAAATCAGAGACCCATTTGCAGAATCACAAAATGGTTTAGGTTGGAAGGGACCTTAAAGATCATTTAGTGCCAACCTCTGTGCCATGGGAAAAGACAAAAGTAAGAGCTTACTATTTTGCCATTTTGTTCCTTTGTTAGGTTGAAGACAGGTAGAGTTCCTGTAATCACAAGGCCCAGCTCCTAGGAAATAACCATAGACAGAGGGGAGAAAACCACTTTTTAGTTCAATAGCAAATGCTGCAGCAATTACTGCAACTAAACAGTACATTAAAGTACCGACTTTTAGTTTGGAAACAAACCAACCAACCAACCAACCAACAACAAAAAATACTTCTATTTAACGATGTTATAAAAAGTTAAAACTGCTTTTGTTTTGGTGTCCATCTGATAATGAACTATAAATTATTTTTTAAAGAGATGGTATGCAACAACTTAGGATATAATACAATCCCCTAAATATTATGCAAACAAGCTTAGACCTACAGTACCCACCACATTAAAAACTCCAGATAGCAATGACTGAAAAAAACCCAACCAATGAACCAACCAACCAACCAAAAAAAAAAACAAAACCCCAGAAAACAAACAAACAAACAAAAAAGATAAAAGTAAGAAAGCAAAATCAAAGTTGAGATGGCAGGCAAAAAATACATACAGGAAATATCAACAGAAAATTCCTACTACTTTTAGCAACCCTTTTCACTGGCTTGCAATTCTACAAAATCACAGTCTCTTGTTGAATTGAGGCAAAGCATCTGCACTTATTTGGGAAAATGTAAGACATTTGATTTCCCTTTCTTAACAGTCACAACTCATATTTAAAATAGGATCCTGAAAACCATACTTTTAGACAGCCAGTAAATTTTGGGTTCCATTCTAATTTGCCCATAGGAAGATTTTTAACTTTTTTTTTTCTTTTTTAATGTTTGGGATAGATTTCAACTTTTGGTCACCTTACTGGTACTTCCTCTTTCCATGTATTCTGCTGAGGCACCATAGCACTTTGTTTCCTTAAAATATAAGCTAAAATACTATATTAATCCACTCTGATGAAATCTGTTCTCCATTTGCCCAGTCCAATAGCACCTTTTTGAATTTTAAATCATCCTTCACAAACTGAAGTTTGTGTACGTAATGAAAAGTGATGAGATCAAGTTTAGTAGCATTACAAGCAAGGTGAAGAGAAATGGAGTTTTTTGGAAAAGTAAAAAATGGAGATGAATCAGAAAGAAAGAATAGGATATTTTTTAGAAGCATAGAAGAGATACATAATGAAACAGGAGGGTTATGTATGGGGAAAAACACTCTCTCTTCCCCCAAAAATGTACAGTTAGAGAGGACAATAATTGTAAATAAATTAAGACTAACTGGTAAACCTAAAAGTATCTGAAAACTGGGATTATCTTGCAGAAAGTGAAGCCAGAGCAAGAATCTAACAGAACCTGGAAGAACATGGAGAACAGGGCAGGAAAAGAGTGAATCACCAGAAACACATCAAATTATTAAAGACAGTCATGAAAGACAGCCTCAAATGGAAGTACCTCTTCAGGATTTCATAACCTGAACTTTAGCTCAATCCAGACACTGCCTCATGTAATAAACTTTGCATTATTTTAGCCTTAGGTCAAAAACAGCTGCTGGACAGGAAGATAAAAGGACAGGAAAGAATTCAGTGAGGCACAAGTAGGAAAAGAATAAGCCCTAGAGAAGGCAGCTGCTTTTTGGAACTGAAGATAAAGAATTAGTGTGACAAGTTAGTCCCAGTCCCTGCTAAAACTAACAACCAAAAGCTGCAGAATGAGTTAGATACACTTGTGCTTTCATGCTCCCATCTCTGGTAAGTTCTCAAATTTTGGCCTTTACTTGAACAGTTTACTTGGGTTAGGAAAATAAGTATACACACACAGAGATATGTAAATATCTAATTATATATAGACAGACTCATATATATCACACATGAACAGAGAAAAGCTTGAAGGAATGACTTAAGGAGCCCACTGAAAATACAAAGTAACACTACAGAAGCTTGCAGGTATCACTTGTTTTACCTCATTGAACAGATCACTTTCTATCCCTGAGTACAAATTTAGCTTTGGCTTTACAACACGATATGCACAGTGCATAGGAACTTTTGACATAACATCCCACGTTTCCAGTAAGTAAATCTACAGTAATCAAGAAAACACAGTTAATGAACTTCTGGCCATTGAAATTCCAAAGAAAAATGAGTTCCTCTGTGTCACATGATGTGTTGATAAAAAATTTACAGTAATGCTGACTGACAGGAAGAAGTGGATTTTGACATGACATTAGATGATCCTGTGAACTTGGGTAAACGCATGATTCCAGATGACCATTTTGCAGTAATTTTTGTCTACTTAGAGTTACTCAGAAAAAGGTTATCTAGAGTAACAGATTTGATTGCTGCTAATATGTTGCATTTTGTAGTTTCCCGAATATGTTTGGTTTACAAGACTGAAGTGATAAATCTAGCAGTAAGGAAAGCACTTGATGTATCTTTTTCTATTTCTCTATTACTTACACTGTCCATTTAAAGAAATCATTACCTTGAGCAAGCCGGTAATTACAGCAACATGATAATTTAAAGATCCAAGTTCAGAATTTGTAAAAATTCCAAGTGACATTGACAGGTTTCATTCTGCCTGAAATACAGTCAGGGAAAAACACCCAACCAACCACCAACCAAAAAACCAAAAACCACAAACCCAACAGCAACCAAAAAACCCCCACCAAACACATCAAACAAACAAACAAAAAAACCAAACAAACTTCCTCACTTGTAACATAAGACATAACCTTTAGCACAGCACAGATGCAACACTACAAAACTATCTTCTTCTTTGTCCTTTTGTTTACTTGAGGACAGCAATGACCTACACTTAAAGATCTGTGTGGAAGATTTTTAATGTTTTTTCTCTCTGTTACAGGTCAGGACACTTAGGAGGATACAAGCATTAGAAATTGCTGTATGGAAAATTGCTTTGTTGAAGTGTGTAGATGTTGTAAATGTAAAATATTATGTTTGGAGCAATAGGAAACTGAGTCCTCAATACTGTGAAAAATGGATCCCTATAGTTAATAATTTGATAAGATTCTTTCTTTGCTAAAGATAAATACAAACCATACCAGAGCATCCAGATAGACATTTGTCCATTGAACTTGTTTGGCTTTTTCTCCTGCTAAAACCATTGGTCTTCCCAAAACATCCAGATATTCCTGCCAAAAAGTGTAATAAACTCATCAGAAACCACAAAATCCAGAAACAGCTTTTAAAAAACTTAAATAAATAAATAAATAAAAATTTACAGTATCAGAAGAAAATACATAGTAAAAAATCACCACTAATGCAGGAGTAGTATTTATTTAATTGTCTAAAATTATACTACCAAGAATTCAGTCTTCACTTTGCAGTATTTACTGTTGAGGCAATTTCTGCATTTCAGTTTTGGTCACATGGACCTTAGTCACCCATAACGAGTGCTCTCTATCTGTGAAGTGGGAATTTGAGCTATTTTTGATCCAAAATGAATTGCTAATGACATAACAAAATTACAAGCAGATCACAGAACCTTCAGTCCTGAAGAGAGAATGGGAGATAGAGGGTGAGTAGTGCAACAGCTGGGTGCAACAACTTGCATAACTTCTATTGAAACAAAAAGATTCAGGGTTTTAACATCTTTCAGTTCAAGAGTATAGCTAAAGCTGGTGGTCATATGAGATATCAGATTGCTGGTCTGATTTGGGAGCAGATGCCATCATACTTGTTTCAATCTTCAACCTTTTCAATTTGTCTGACCATATTACGGCTAAATCTTGCCAGATACTATCTGGAAGAGTTTAGCAGAATCAAAGGACTTCTCCTCAAGCCAAAGGAAGGACTCACTGCCAAAAAATGTCATGCCTGGTTTTGGAAGGACAAAGAACTGCTATGATATTTCTCTACTTTTCTGAACACACAAATACATGGATTTTCAGGCAACCTATTGTAACATCTCTTCATCTACACTGTAAGTTCAGATGGCATCATGTAATGCCAAGGTCCTGTGCCCTTAACTATCTACATGCTTGTTCGCTATAATGCTACTGAATCCTTTTGGAAGGAAAAAAGTCTTGTTTCTCCCAGACTGGATGGATTAATCCAGGAATCTCTCCTAGAATTTGGATTGTATCAGGTCACTGTTTCTGCCCAGCTGAGTTCAGATATTGCAGCAGGGCTATATATCTATCCACAGCCTTCCCCACATAATATGATCACTTAGGATCATGCTACAAGGCAGGAGACAGATTATGAATGCTTTGACATGTCATAAAAATTGCTGGCTTTACAGAACTTGATTAAAAAAACACTTCTCTGTCTCCAGATCACAGTGACCATGAAACTGAGACCAAAACACAGTCCATGTGCAGAGCTCTGCAGGATACAGATCCCTTCAAATGTGATGTTATGTGCACATGGGCAGCCTGCTTCAGAGGATGCTAGCATTACCGGTGTGCATGAAACATGCTTTTGGCCAGCTAGCCAGGGAAACAGGGATCACATTGTTAATTGGCTCACTACAACTAACACAAATAAGAAAAAAAATGAGAACACTTTACCAGAATACCCCCTCATACATAAAAGAAAGCCTTCTTTTTTTTTTTTTTTGTTTGCTGTTCTTAATGTATAGTATTTAAAAATCTAATTAATGCAAACAGACATAAAATACAACAGATTTAGGAGCATTAATTACTCCACTTTGTATTAAAACTGTATGTGGATCTGGCCAACACACTTACCTGGGTATTTATTCTTATGGCTCCAATGGATGGAATTTCATAATAATAACCTGAAATTTGGAATAAAAATAACATCAACTCACTATCATGTATTGCTAGTATCTTAGTCTTCAGGAATTTTATTTAGCTTGAAATTGCTAATTTATTTTTCATAGAAATTATCAGGCATAAGTGGAATGCTGTTTCAGTAGGTGCCACCACAATGAATGGCCACATATTATGTGCTACCATGCCACACAGGCTAAGCTTGTTACTCATAAACAGTGAGAGTACATAATGTGTATTTCTATCTGTTGCTTTAAAGATGAGACAATGAACTGAATTTGTACTCCTGAAATCCCAGTTACTCTAATGTGCAAGGATTTTTAATGGCTATTTTAATATACTGTGACAGGATCATAATTATATGCTGAATGCATATAGGAATACAAATATAGCTATGGTCTGCCACAACAGTGAAGTTCAGAGCATAAAAATATAGGGCACCCTGGAAATGATGAGAAAAATGAATAGATATTTCTAACTAAACATCAGAAATATCTTTATTCAGCATTGATTCTTTTATGTATTTGTTTGAATTAAAAATATTACTCATATGCATCAATAAGACTGAAGACAGACACTGATATCTCATTTCAAGTCAAGTAAGTTGTAAGTCAAACTGGAGGACGGAAAAGAGTTCTGAGTTAGCGTTTAGTTTGACATTAGCAATGTGTGACTTGATAATAAACTAAAACTTGCAATTAAGGAAAAAAAATTAAAGAAAAGTTTGCTTCTTTGGATGTACAAACACAAAATCCCATCAATTTTGCACAGAGGATTACGGTCATTTTGCCTCAATAATTAGATGACATAGGTGGTTATGCTTTAAGCCAGCCGGTTGCCATTTGTTTTAGACAATGGAGTGTACATGGATGTAGTATTCTGAGATACAAAGATGTCAATCAAAAAAGCCCTGCTCAGAAAATAAAAGCATTTGTGGTGGGTTTTTTTTCTGTAATAATCTGACAATACAATCTGCTATCCATGAAGCTGCAGCATCTCCTATTTAATTAGCCAGCATACCAAGGAATTTGTGAGGTTATGCTACATGAGAAATATGATATTTATACAAGCTAAGTTTTTTCTACATTCATTTTTTTTTCTCTAACAATATCTTTCTCTTTCTCTTATCTTTATATTGATAATCATATCTTAATCTCATTCCCTAGCAGCCTTAATTTTTAAGATCTTTTGAAATCTATCTCACCTCTCATCAGTTTGTCAAGTACTTTCATATTTACAGTCGGGTCTGGAAATTTCTCTATTTACAATATTAAACAAAGTAATAATTTCTCTGTTTCCTATTTAACTCTTATTTCTTGTACCACAGTTATATTATAAAGCATTTGAGACACCTCTTTCTCAATGTCTTATAAAATGTTTCTGACTGAATTTTTATACAGAAATTTTACTTTCATCTTTTTTTAGTGTTTTTCCTAGGTAAAGAAATCAGGATACAAATAAGAAATATAAGGTTATCTTAGATGCTAAAAAAATCACATCAAGAATAATTTTGATATTTTCTGGTCCCTTGTAAACTCTGGAGAAAAACAGAAAGCAATCTAGCCAGCCAACCAACTGGAGAAAAAAAAAAGAACAAAAAAGAAATAAAATCCCTTTAGTCCAGACCCCTTAATGAAAATTAGCTTTGCTTAATTTATCTGTCATCAGTTCCATCTTTTCATAGATGGCTATTACAATCAGAATTCTCAAAACTCAACCATCATATCTTATTTTATACTATTATGATAGTAAAAAGTGTCAAATAACTAGAAATAAATATGCAGTGGGTTTGTTTCTGTTGGCTGGTTGGTTGGTTTGTTTGCCTTTTTTTCATACACACAGTAATTCGTTAAATAACTTTTTGGAACTTTTATTAGAATCATAGAATTGTTTCAGTTGGAAAACGCCTCTAAGGTCATTGAGTCCAATCATCAGCTGATTCAACTGATGTGGATCATTTTAAGGGAAAATCAGGCTTCACCAGCAGTTGCATTTTCAAATGATATTTTATGCAGATTTTGAACTTCTCAATGAAAAAAAGAGCAAAACAAAAAAGGAGTTCCTTCAACTACAAAGGAAGCTGTGGCAAGTGCAAGGCTGTTAAACACATGTTGGCATGCTAAGGAGAAGCTTTAGGCCTCCTGGTCTGACATATTAATACAGACCCCTAAGCCTGATGACACAGATTATCCAATTATTGGACTAGAGGTAAATAGATGAGCAGAGATACTATGGACTAAAGTCAGATCGGAAGACTCATTCCAAAGTCTTATGAAAAAGTGTCACTCTAAATGCAGCTACTGATGACAACCACAATCCTTCTGTGCCTGTCCCTGCAATGGATGACAACCTTGAGTCTTCATCACCCAAGAGCTCTCACAGCTGGCAGGAGCTACTTGCCCTATCACAAAAGCAGTAAAACATAGGGTCTTGCTTTTCAGGCAATCCATCAATCTTCCTGTGAACTTTTTTCACTGTATAAATAATGCAATTTATTAAAATTTCATCAGGCAAAATAACTAGAGAACAGTAACTTCATCTTCTTTGTTCCAAGATTTAACATTTAAACAAAGAATGCATAACAAGTACCCAGCTACATGTAAAATTCAACATGAAGGTGCAATACATATCATCCAAGTTGAGAAAGACCTACTACAAGTGCATTCTTTAGAAACCATATTTGAAAGTGCCAAAGAGGAAGTGAAGTATGCCTTGGAAAATGATAAGGAGATAATACAGGTATTGAGCAGATCTGAGAATCATAAAATCATAGAAGGTATTGCACTGGAAGGGACCATCTAGACCAATGGCCCTGCAGTAAGCAGGGACATCCCCAACTAGATCAGGTTGCTCAGAGCCCCATCTAGCCTGACCTTGAATATATCCACCACCTCCCTGGACAATCTGTTCCAGTGTTCCACTACCCTCACAGAAAATAAGTCGTTCCTAATGCCCAAGCCAAATCTACCCTGCTCTAGATTAAAACCACTGAATAACATGGCAAGATTTCAAGTCTTTTCTCTCCTGAGCAGATAGGCTGCTTTCCCTCCTAAAAAGCACCATTATTTTAGAGACTATGTAGATAACTGAAAAACTGTTTTTTTTCAGGAGAATTTACATAATGCAAGTAAGGAAATCACTACACACTCCCACTCCAAGAGAAAGGCAGATATTTCACTCACTGAGGATATCTGTGTATCTAATGATAGATTTGGGAAAGGTAAATGCAAGTTCTGCCTCTATTTTCACAAACACTTTAACACAAACACTTGGTGTGCCTGACTGACACACAGAATCACAGCATGCTAGGGGTTGGAAGAGACTTCAAAAGATCATTGAGTTCAACCCCATGCCAGAGCAGGATCACCTAGGGCAGGTCATGCAGAAACACATTCAGGTGGGTTTTGAATGTCTCTAGAGAAGGAGACTCCACAGCCTCTCTGGGCAGCCTGTTCCAGTGCTCTGACACCTATATAAATATCTGAGGTTTGGGTGTCAAGAGGGAGGGCACAGGCTCTGCTCAGTTACACCCTGTGATAGGACAAGGAACAATGGATATAAACTACAGTACAGTAGCTTCTGCCTCAACATGAGGAGGAACTTCTTCACTGTGAGGGTCACAGAGCACTGGAATGGGCTCCTCAGAGAAGTTATGGAGTCTCCTTCTCTGGAGACTTTCAAAACACGTCTGGATGCATTCCTGTACAACCTGTGCTAGACTCTATGTTCCTGCTCTGGCATGGGGGGGTTGGGTCCCTTCCAACCCCAAACATCCTGTGATCCTGTGATCCTTCACAGTAAAAAAAACTTTTTCCTTATGTTTATGTGGAACCTTCTGTGTTCCAGCTTGAACCCATAGCCCTTTGTCCTGTCATTGGACATCACTAAGCAGAGCCTGGCTCCATCCTCCTGACACTGCCCTTCACATCATTACAAAAATGAACGAGGTCATCCCTCAGGCTCCCCTTCTCCAGGCTAAAGAGACCCAGCTACCTCAGACTTTCCTCATGAGGAAGATGTTTCACTCAAAGAAACTATGCAACTCTTGTAACTCAGTCATGCTGTCAGATGCACTCAATAACCCATCATATTGACTATGAAACTAGTTTATGAAAGTAAAGGTCCTTTATGAGCTACACGCACACCTGTTTGCTTAAGAACTATGTGCTTCCACCAAGTCAGCCAAGAAGTAAAGACCCAAACAATGCTTGCATGTATTTCCCTTCCACCAAAAGTGGTTTATCCATTTATGCCTTTCAAATGCACCATTTTTAACAGCCCTTCTCCTTCTGGAAGCATTTTTCTATACATACAAACCAAATGTTGCTACAGTTAAAATACAGAAACACCATGTTACCACAGGCTTGTAAGGTTTAGTTTTTAAACTTAAAAATCAGTCTGAAAACCAATAATCTGTAATTTTTAGACAATAGTGAAAATATTACCTACCCAAATATCTATCAAAGCATAGTTTAAAAGGAAAACACTGTACCTTTATTTTCACAGGCCATCCACTGTATGGGTCCTTTGTCATAATTATGTTGACCAACAGAAAATGTGAACACACGTACCTAGCAAAATTAAAACCAAATGCATATTACTTAATGATACCTGCACTCTGCATATATATGAACAGGAAAATAACTCTGTGAAATTTGCCTCTTTATCACCATAATAGATACACTATTATTACAATACTAGATTCATACAATCACAGAATGGTGTAGGTTGGAAGGGATTTTAAAGATCATCTATTCCAATCCCCCTTCAATGGGGGGTTGCTCAAGGCCCCAACCAACCTGGCTGTGAACACCTCTAGTGAGGGGACATTCACAACCTCCCTGGGCAACCTGTTCCAATCTCTCACCACCCTCACTGTAAAGAATTTCTTCCTAATATCCAGTCTAAATTTGCCTTCCTCCAGATTCAATCCATTCGCTCTCATCCTATCACTACAAGCCCTTGCAAAAGTCCCTTCCTGACTTTCTTATAGGCCCCCTTCATGTATTTTCATGGACCTCCTCTGGACACACTCCAGCAGCTCCATGTCCCTCTGATGCTGGCAGCACCAGAACTGAACACAGGACTCCAGGTATGGTCTCACAATAGCAGAATCACCTTCCTTGTCCTGCTGGTCACATTGCTTTTGATGCAGCCCAGGACACAGCAGCCTTCTGAATTACAAATGCTCATTGGCAGTTCAAGTTGACTTTTCCATCAACTGACATCTCCCAAGTCCTTATGCTTTAGACTGCTCTCAAGCCACTCTTTCTCTAGCCTATATTTGTTCTTAGAATTTCCAGATTTAGGTGTAAGACCTTGCACTTGGCCTTGTTGAGCTTCATGAGGTTGGCTTGGCCCCATCTCTCAAGCCTCTCCATAAAGTAGAACTCAAGAATATTCTTTCATGCACTTTTCATAGTTTAAAGCTTTTACACTGGTTGCACCCATCAAGCATTTTAAATTTATTTTTTTTTTAGACCCTAATGTTGCAATTATAACTCTTCAGGTTTTGTTAAACTAGTTGACATAATCTCCTATTATTATTAGATGCTTACCAATTAATTAAAATGAACACATGCATGGTGGTAGAATTCACAGCAATGAAAACCATGATTTTTTTTTAGGATATAAAATAATTTCATGAAAAAAAACCCAACCAAAAACAAAACCCCAAATCAACAAACCACCACAATAAATTTTCAGATACTACAGAAAAGATTCTCAGAATTTCAGTCTTTTTCATGTAAACCCACTTAAATTAGTTCAGCCAAGTTCCACAGAAGGGATAAGTTCCTGAGATTTCACTTTAAGCCGTATTTTATAAGTACAATTCCATTTTGTTTAGGCTATACGCCAATCTATCTCTTCACATGACGGGAATTATGGCTTCAGAAGAATTCCAGAATTCACCAAATTCTATCCATGTTTTGGTCTGAAAAGAGGTTTTGCAGCTGAAATTATTTTCTATTCAAATTGTCTGATCCAAATAAGAAAAGACTGAAACAAAACCTGGTGGAATCCTACAAATCACAAAGAAAAATTACTTATCTTATGTTTCAGCTTCTGGTTGACTATTTTGTTCAAAAGCTAAGCATTTTTGTTAGAGGTGGGAAAAATATTTTCCAAAGAGTTTAACAGCTGTTCACTATTATTATGTCCCTCTGAAGGAATGTCCAAGGACTAGACTGCCTTTCCTTTTTTCAGGCATCTCTTTTTTTCTCTGCAACTTTAACTTTTCCTCTTTACAAATAACAACATGAGATCAAGACCTCTGGAACTTGATGACTATGTTTAAAATGAAGACATAATAGAAACATAGAATCATAGAACTGTTGAAGTTGGAAGAGACCTCTGAGTTCAAGGGCACCTTACAACCTCCCTCTTGTTGCTTGCCCCTCCCAGACTCTTTTGTAAGTCTACAACTCTGTTATTTTTTTATACCACATTGTAAATTCAAGTTACATTTGCCATCCCCTGCTTTCTCTTGGTCTCTTTTACATTTTCTGATGGACCTTTTTGTTTCTATTTAATTACCATCTATTTTTTTTCCAAGCTGAATATCACAATGTTATTTTCTTTCGGTATTTCTCAACTCACAAGGTCCCTGCCTACCATACTCCTCGGTTGTTTGAACTCACCACTGCTCCCAGTTCAGTGTCCACGAAACACTTGATTCAGATTGCCATCATCTCAAATACTTATGGTGCAATTAGAAAAAAAACAAACACTGAAGGCCACTAGTTAGATAGCTGAGTGACCTGATGTCTCTTTTGTGGTAGAAGTAACTAATTAACTTCAGACAGAGCCATGTGGGTTTGCTTATGTGTGTATAAAACATGAGCCAATTAGACTGGACTGTCTAGTATTTGATCTCAAATATAAAAATAAAACACTGCATTGGATTCAAGTTGTGAAATGCTATGTAATTTAGGGAAAAGGAGCAGCATGTTAAATCTGCAACTAATCTGTAAAGAATTTAGAATTTAAATTATTGACAACAAGCAGAGGACAATATATCTGATTTAGTGTTCCTTGGATAATTAACAGAGATAAAGAACTGCAATGAAAATTGGAGCTTTTAATTGTTACTCGGTTTGGCAAGAGGGTGGAACATTCAAAAGAGTTTTCTTTTTCCTATTGCCTCATCTGGAATTGAGTAGAATGACAGACCAGCTGGAAAAATGAGTCAGCAAGTCAAATTAAACAATCCAATTTTAGCTAGAAAACATGCTCTGTGATAATATTTTCTGCAACAGGACCCAGAGTGAGCTACAGGACTGAGATGTGTCTGTCTATATCTCTTCCTTATGGACATCTCTCCAAAGAAGACAAAAGACTTAACAAGACACATTTAATTACTTTTAATAGGAAATTTATGACTGAGAACACTAGGAGTAACTAGATCAGACACAATGACTATGAGCACCTCTCCCTTTGCCTGTTCTTTCTTTTAAGTCTGGTTTCAACCAGCTAAGTGGATTCCTGAACTGAAGCAAACTGCCAAGTACTCTTTGATCCCAAGTTGTTTTCCATAACCACTGAGGCCTGCTTGTCTCTTTGTGCTTCTCTGCAGCCTCGTAGGTTCTGCGTACACTACAGGTTTGTGGGTCTTTTTGCTATGCTCTTTCTATCCATCACCCACATCAGTGGATGCACACTCCTGCTCCCCAGGCTGTTTCTCAAGTAAAGTGCCACTTCCTGATTTTCAAAGGTAGGTTCATCTAGAAAACTCATACCATTAGAATGGAGAAGAGACAGGCCTGCTCTACCAGGTCAGTCAGATACAGCATTGAAACTGTTCAGAAATGCTGGATGAGGCTCTGTCCAGCCTGATCTAGTGTGGGGTGTCCCTGCCCATGGCAGGGGGGTTGGAACTAGATGATCCTTGTGGTCCCTTCCAACCCTGAATGAAACTATGAAACTATGAAATAGAAAAGCCCTAGTTTCTACCAGGGAAGGTTCAAGTCCAGAGCTCTGTTAGTTTTATCAGAAATATATAATGGGTATCTAATTCTCTGTTTTTCTCACTGAAACTAACCTTGAGGAGAAAACAACAAAACTTTTCTTCTTCGTATTATTTATTTACCATACATAGTAAAACAATATACTTATTAACAAACAAAACAAGTGTAACATTATCATAAGGACAGTCATAAGTAGCACAGGCTGCCCAGAAAGGTTGTAAAGTCTAACTCCTTTGAGGTTTTAAAGAACAGACTAGAAAAAGCCCTGAGCAACCTGTCTTGATCTTACTCCTGACACTGGACGAGAGACTTTTGGAGGTCCCTTCAAACCTGACTTATCCTAGGATCCTATGAAGGACATCAAAGGAAAACAAGCAAAAAACCAACTTTTAATCAGAGGAAATGGTAGACAAGAAATAATGCCACAGATAATACAGGGGAAAGTACTATACTGAAGAAAATACAACTGCCTAATTATGTAATTAATTTTTATTTTCTATTTCTCTGCGTCAGAAAAAGCTCATTAAACCCAAGGTGAATAGAAGGGTTCCAACTGCTACAGAGAATGAAGAGCTACCCATGGAAAGACTGCTCTTTCTACAGATCTCAGCTGATTTTTACCTATCATCTTCATTAATTTTTTTATTGGAGAAAATTAAAATTAGATTACACTCTTCCTTTGGGTTTACTATGCTTTGAGTATTAAAGATAATTAACAGCTTGAGTGAAGTTAATTCAAAGTGGTAACTATGCACAAAATCAACTTGCTGTTTAGACCACTACATATTGAGAGGGAATGTGTAGGCCTACAGGAATCTGAGAAACTGCAACCACTGTGCACGCAGTTCAGAGGGGATGAACATGCCCAGTTTTTGACAGATAAATGATTTGCCTTGAATTTTGTGCTGCTGCAACTAGAGAGGGCATCTCTTAATTTCTCTTTAGGATGAGATTACCTGAATTTTGGAGATATATATGTCTCTTTGTCAGCTGTCAAGAGACATATGTGACTGATTTATTCAGCTAGGTGTAGGCAGTAAGAATCCCACTAGGACTGCAGGTGTGCATCTTTCTTTATCATGTAGATAAAGTGACTGAGTGATTTTATCACATCATGCAGCTACAATTTTCATGATGACAGTAAGATTTTAGAATATTTTATTCGAGCCTCTATAAAGCAGCTAAATAGCTACAGAATCACAGAATGTTAGGGTTGGAAGAGACCTTGGAAGATCATCTAGTCCAGCCCTTCTGCCACAGCAGGATGACCTAGAGTAGGTCACACAGGAACACATCCAGGTGGGTTTTGAATTTCTCCAGAGAAGGAAACTCCACAACCTCTTGGGAAGCCTCACAGTGAAAAAGTTTTTCCTTATGTTCACATGGAACCTCTTACGCTCCAGCTTGCACCCATTGCCCCTTGTCCTATCATTTGACATCACTGAGAAGTGCCTGGCTCCATCCTTCCAACATCACCCTTCACATCTTTATAAACACAAATGAGGTCACCCTGCAGTCCCCTCTTCTTCAAGATAAAGAGACCCAGCTCAGCCTTTCCTCATAAGGAAGATGTTCCACATATTTGTTCGCAGATAATCCCTTCTACCATAGACAAAAAGAAGATGTGGTAAAGAAGAATAAATAATTCCGTAAATCCAGCATTACCCAGGAAACTATTTTTCCCACTAATGTGTTTATAGATTATCAGATATGATGAAAAATAACTTGTGGTTTATATTTAATCAGTACAATTCTAAAATAAGAGGAAAATAAAATCATTAAAGTGCTTTTCTATATTCCATTAGGCACTGCATCTTCTAAATCTCTTGTAAGTGCAGCCTTTAAACCACTTAATCATTTTGATACTTTTCTGCTGCAGGTCAGGGAAATGTTATGTTGTTATCAAGCTGCCACAGTTAAAACTCAGAATGCAATTTTTTCCTTACTCCCTTATATCTGTGGGCAGAAATCTGACAATGATTTTTAATTTTCCTAACTAACCAAGGCCAAAAAGCATTTATGACCACTTTGAACTGAGAACAGAACCTCAGAGAACAATCTGAAAACCACATATATTATTTAGGAAACCACCTAGGCTTAGCCAATAAGAAATGCCAAATACAAAGTTTCACCCAATTCTAGTCCATCATCTGTCATTCTGAACTGCTAGGACGTCCAGGGATGTAGTCCTTAACAATTTGGGTTAGAACTATAAAAGTAAAGCTTTTTTGTTTGTTTGGTTGGTTTTGTTGTTGTTCTTTGTTTGGGGTTTTGGTTTGGGGGGGAGGGGGGAGGCAGGGGAGGTGGGAGTGTTTGTTTATTTTGGTGGGTTTTTGTTTGTTTGTTTGTGGTTTTGTTTGTTTCTTTGTTTGTCTTCCTAGGAAGAATAAAGAGAAAAGAAATAGAATTATGTGTTTAACAGCAGGGGTAAGACTCCCAATTCCGTGCTAGAGGAAAATTTTGGTATTCCTTAGGGTATCTTTATGCAGCAAATAAAATGGGACATAACCCATTTTCTTTCTCAGGCCATGAGGGCAAGTGGCACAGCATGGCTCACAATAGTATGGCAAAAACATGTTGCCAGCCTCCCTCCCTGTGTGTTCCATCCCCTGTCCTGTATTGGCTGATTTCATTATAAAGTCTTTTGGGTATAGGCCCTGGCTCATGCAGGCTGGACATCTGTGGAAGACGAGAAGTTTGTCTCTCTTAATGTAAATCAACAAAGATAAACTGATAGCAGAGCCACTGGAAAGAATCCTGTCTACCACATCGGACTAATCCTGTCTACCAATCCTGGATGCAAATCAGCTTGTGATTGCATCATGATAACGTCGGACTACAACAATGGACCTAACGACCCAGCCATCTTGGACAGGGTGGTTCCCGCCCATCAAGTACCTTGGGCAGGGTGACAACAATGGACCTAACGACCCAGCCATCACGCTTTTTGGACAGGGCGGTTCCCGCCCATCAAGTACCTTGGGCAGGGTGATACGATGGTTTCCACCACCTGTGTAAAGGAATGTGGGAAGACTTGTCTGAATGGAGGGGGGGGGACGGAGGCCCCCCTCGCCTCCATCCAAAAATCTTGCCCACATACACAGCGATACACAGAAAGATTTCCGGGGGAACAGATACCTGGATTATTTCCTTGCCTCTGGAATACCTGACATACCAACACCTGCCTGAGGACTAAAAAACTGTATAAAAGACCTGAGTGACACTGTCAAGGAAGAAGAGAGAAGACGGCACCATAACATCACGGGGCAACGCAACGCATCTTGGACTCTCACCACCCCTGACCGTTAGTAATATAATCTCTTTCTGACTTTCTCCTTCTAATTCCTTCCCTCCTCTCTCCCTCTCTCTCTCTCTCTCTCTCTCTCCATTTTCTCCCTTTCCCTTCTTATGTCCACTTTATCTAATAAATAGTCTAGCTGTTGATACTTTGGCCTCGTTTGTGCCTTTAATTTCACAACACGGGAATATTTAAAAGAACTGTGTCTCCGGACCGAGACATCTAATGTCTCCGGACCATGACATTTAATGGCGTAGTCGGCAGGATTCCCGTGCAGTGAAAAGTATCACAGCAAAATTACTGCATTTCTGAGAACCCCGAAATGTGTGTGTGTGCCTGAGACGTACTTTTAGTACGAAGCGAGAGTGGAGTCCAGATTCGCGTTTCCACTCGCCCGCGAGGGAAGTGGCCGGAGAAGGACGAAGCGAAATTTTCAGAGAGACTGTGTGGGAGTTCTCAAAAGCTTTAAATGTGTGTGCTTTCTCGGGGAAGATTATCCGGGGTACAACTGTTGGTTTTATAGTGTGACCTCCTCGAGAATCCTCTGTACCCTGCTTTAAATTTGTGTGTGCATTCCCGGGGAAGATTATCTGGGGTACAACTGTTGACTTTATAGTGTGACCTCCCCGAGAATTCTCAGTACCCTCTTTTAGGAAACCCAGTGTTGGTGATATTTGTAAAGTGTGGCTTTCCCGAGAAGCCCAGTATTGCAGCAAAAGTTAAGAAACTTCTGCCGGTGTGTGTTCGCTCAGGGAAACAGAGTAACTCTTCCCTAAGAATCACAAGGTTGTTATCCTAGTGTAACAAAAAAAAAAATTTGAGGTACAAAAGCTAAGAAGCTTTTGCAAGTGTGGGTTCACTCAGGGAAATAGTGTGACTTCCTTGAGAAGCCCAAGTTGTTGTTGTTTTTTCTTGTGTGTGACCTCTCCTGGGAAATCTATTGTGCATTTTTTCCTGGAGAAGATTTTGCTGGTACAAACAGTGTTTTTATCTGAATCCGCTGTGAAACTTAGTGCCCCATTAAGAAATGCTTTGTGAAACAAAAGAGATGGCCCGGTGTGAGAGGCTTTTTAACCTTTTAGAAATTCACGGGGCCCGCCCATCTATACAAGGTCTTGATTGGGCTTATGAAAACTGGAATAATTTCCAGAGTGTGGCTGATCGTATTTTGGCTCTGCAAAAGGAAGCCAAGGCAAAAACCGGAAAAGGGAAAGCTTTTATTTGTGCAGTGTTAGGCGCCTGTTTAGCAGCTGCAGTGAGAGAGAAAGATGAATGGCATGAACAGGAAAATATAACTATTTCCTCTTTGCAGGACTTAGTTTCGTCACTACAAAGCCATGTTGCCACTTTGAAAGACGTAGTGGCAGATCTTAAAATTCAATTGGAAAAGGAGAGGAGGCAAAATTCGTATTTGGACTCAAAAGAGGGTGTGAATTACTTGGAGCCTGCCCCCATATATCCTCGGGCAGAATTGACAGCGGCTAAGGAAGCTGCTGCGCATATCAGACCTCTCATTAAAACTGAAGTTTTATATGAGGATGGGGAGGTTACCCCCACTATCACAACCAAAGAAACACCTTTCTCCTCAACTGAATTGGCCAAAATTCGTAAAGAATTTGCACGCTCTGCTGGGGAATCTGAGGTGGAATATGTCTGGCGAGTTTCAAAAACTGGAGGTGATCAGATTCTGTTAACAGAAGCTGAAGCCATGGGCTATTGGGGTGATAATGTTTTTCTAACTACAAAAAACAGAAGTGGACCCTGGAGTCTTACGCAAAGAGCTGCCTATTGGGCAGGGGGGTTTGATCCAAAAGAGAGGGGTGAACCCCTAATTCTGCGGGGAGGGATGAATCAGATAATGGAGAATGTGCAAAAGGCTGCATGCCTGCAGATGATATATGAAAGGGAACTAAAACATCATTTTGAATCCCCTCTTTCTCTCCTGGTAGACGCAAACAGAATGACTGCCCTGGTTAGGGGCCTCCCCGACTCGCTTAAAATAAGAGGCATCCAGCTCCAAAAAGAAATAGCTGATACCCCAATTTCCTCCAGGATGCAGGCTGCTCTAAGACATAATTTAGCACACGGAGGCAGCCAGCCTGACTTGAAACCATGGACGTGGGAGGAGGTCGGAAGGGAGTTATTAGACTATGCCAGGCAATATAGTATCCCTGAAGAAATTAAAAAAACTGACCCTAGGGGCTTGAGGCATGTAAAACTGAACCACTTGCCCTCAAGTCCCCAGGGGTTTAACCGTGCCCCCAGCCGGCTTGGAACAGGGGGCAGGGAACACACAAATACCCGGCAATATTGGTGGAACTTAGGTCTAAAGAAAAATATCCCCAAAGAAGTGATAGATGGGCTAAACACAAAACAATTAGAAGTGATTGTGAAGAACTGGCCTGAGCCCAATCAGAAAATTGAGCCCACTGCACCCCCCTTAATAGACCTGTCTGAGGAGAATAAAGGCATGCCTTCTTTTCAGCCTCAGGGAAACTGAAGTCTTCACCCCCCAATGGTGGGCGGAGGGGTGAAGGGTGGATGTATATTCGTCAGCTCACCGAAAATGGCCAGGGCGATTTACTAATCACTGGCATTGTAGGACCAAAACAAATTCCTATTACATTTTTAGTAGACACCGGGGCTCAGATCTCAGCTATTAAAACGAAGGATGCTACTGATTGTGGAGTGGTGCCCTCCAAACAAAAATTGCTGGTAGCAGACGCCCTGGGTCAAACCCATGCACAGGCATTAGCAACCATCCGGTTACGCTTGCCGGGGGAAGATAAGGACACTAAGGTGTCAATGGTCGTAGGGGAGTTTCCAACTAACCTCCTAGGGCTTGACGTTTTAAAAGGGAAAACCTGGTCAGACAACAAAGGGCGAAAATGGTCTTTTGGGTCTCCCATAATGAGCATTCGGCTGCTGAAAGCCGTACCTCTCCTACCTCACTCAAAGCTGACAAATGTTAAACCTTATCCTATACCTCTGGGAGCTAAAGAAGGAATAGTGCCTGTACTGGAGGACTTAAAAAAACAGGGCATTGTGGTTCCCACCCACTCTGCTTTCAATTCCCCAGTTTGGCCTGTACGAAAGCCTAATGGGACATGGAGGCTGACCATTGATTACCGCAGGCTTAATGCCAATACTGAACCACTAACAGCTGCAGTGCCAAATATTGCTGAACTCATAGCTACAATACAGGAGAAAGCACACTCGATTATGGGTACAGTGGATGTGAAAGATATGTTTTTTATGGTCCCGCTGCAACCTGAGGACCAAAACCGCTTTGCTTTTACATGGGGTGGTCAACAATTCACATTCACACGTCTCCCACAGGGATTTAAGCACTCACCCACTTTTGCCCACCATGCGCTGGCACAGGAACTGGAAAAGGTCCAACTAGAGCCAGGGGTCAGTGTTTACCAATATATTGATGACATTCTGGTAGCAGGAGAAGATATTGAAGGGGTACGAGTAACCCAGGATAATATAATTTCACATCTAGAAAATTTGGGGCTGAGAATACCACCTGAGAAAGTACAGACGCCCTCAAGTGAAGTGAAGTTTTTGGGAATCTGGTGGAAGGGGGGAATGACCTGTATTCCACCAGACACCCTTTCCTCCCTGGACCAGATCAAAATGCCAGAATCCAAAAAGGATTTGCAACATGCACTAGGATTACTTGTGTTTTGGAGGAAACATATTCCTGATTTTTCAATTATTGCAAGACCCCTATATGATTTGTTACGCAAAGGCGTTCAGTGGCAGTGGGAAGAGCCCCACGAAGAAGCATTACAGCTGCTAATATTTGAAGCCACTGCCCACCAAGCTCTTGGTCCTATTCACCCTACTGACCCTGTGCACATTGAATGGGGATTTGCTAAGTCTGGCTTATCAGTACACTTATGGCAAAAGGGTCCAGAAGCCCCTGTCAGACCAATTTCATTTTACAGTCGTAGTTTTAAGGATGCAGAAAAAAGATACACGGTGTGGGAAAAGGGTTTGTTTGTGGTTAGTTTAGCCCTGCGGGAAGCTGAGAAGACCATTAAACAGCAACAAATAGTGCTTAGAGGCCCATTCAAAGTAATTAAGACAATTCTGGCAGGAACACCACCACCTGAAGGGGTGGCCCAAAGAGCCTCTGTGAGGAAATGGTATGCCCAGATAGAGCACTACTGTGACATCTTTTCAGTATCTGAGGGAACCACCAAAATGTTGACCTTCCAGGAGGAAATGGGTCCAGACTGGGAGGCTAACAAACCGTCCTCCGTAATACAAATAGCACCTACATTCTCTGGACAGATACTGAATGCATGGTTCACAGATGCCTCCTCTAAGCGGGAAGGGAAGACCTGGAAGTACAGATCTGTGGCACTCAGTGTGGATACCAATGAACAGATAATTACTGAAGGGGAAGGTAGTGCTCAAGTGGGGGAGTTGATTGCAGTCTGGAGTGTTTTTCAGCATGAGGCTGAATCTACTTCTCCTGTCCACATCTATACTGACTCCTATGCTGTATTTAAGGGCTGTACTGAATGGATACTCTTCTGGGAGGAGAATGACTGGGAAGTTAATAGAATACCTGTATGGCAGAAGGAGAAATGGCAAGATATTCTGGCCATTGCTAAAAAGGGAAAATTCGCAGTGGGATGGGTGGCCTCCCACCAAGAGGATGGTTCCTCTGCTAGCCAATGGAATGGCAGAGCAGATGAACTAGCCAGATTGGCTCCCCTGCAAAACACCCAAATAACAGAAAATTGGGAACGGTTGCTAGAATGGCTGCATGTGAAAAGAAAACACTCTGGAATAAAAGATCTGTATTGTGAGGCCCAAGCAAGGGGTTGGCCAGTTAGCAGAGAAGAGTGCAAGACTTGTGTCTCTGCTTGTGACCAATGCCGCACCCGTTTGGAAAGACACCCTCTGGAAAATGACCCCCTGCACCTAAGAGAGGGGAAAGGGCTGTGGGAAGCTTGGCAAGTGGACTATATTGGCCCTTTCCGAAAATCAGAAGGGAAGCAATATGTGTTGGTCGGGGTAGAAATAGTGTCAGGATTGGTCTCGGCTGAGGCATTTGCCAGAGCAACTGGGGAAAACACAGTAAAGGCACTGAAGGGGTGGTTTGGTACATTCCCTAAACCACAGTCCATCCAATCAGACAATGGTTCCCACTTCACTGCCAAAACAGTTCAAGAGTGGGCAACCCAGGAAGGAATTACTTGGGTATATCATACCCCCTATTACCCACAAGCAAATGGAATCGTGGAACGAACCAACGGTCTGTTAAAACGCTTTCTTAAACCTCATATGCCAGGATGGGCTGAGCGGCTAAGGGAAGCATTGACCAGTGTTAATTGCCGTTGGGGGGTAAACGGATGCCCAAAAATTACAGCCTTTTGCCCCAAAGCCCCAGAAATCATACCAACCATACTTGAGCATTCCAAATCTCCCTCATACTCTCCAGGCCAACCAGTTTTGGTTGAACTCCCCACTGTGGGAACAATACCCCTGGTACTCGAAACTCCAATTAATAAATATACCTGGAGGGCAAAAGATGCTCATGGAAAAGAATTCAAGATTAATACAAGGTGGATTATTCCATCTTTCTAATAATAACTATCTACCGGTTCCCTAAAATGGACCGAGTCCGTTTTTTTTTTTTTTTTCCTTCTAGGTGAAAGACCCGAGGTCTGCCTTAGAGAACCTGTGGAGCTGTTGATCATCTGCATTGATCATCTGCATGACCTTCTGGGAAACTGCTTTATCCATGTGATATTCCCTATGATATGAACAAGATGTTTGTCTTTCTATTTTGGTGTACCCTTGGAGCATTAACCCTTGATATTTCTGCATCTGCCCCCTCAGACCCTAATGAGGGGTTTCTTGTAACCAATCTATTCATGCAGCTGGCAGAAGAAGTGTCCTCTGTGTACAACCTTACGAACTGTTGGGTGTGTGGTGGGCCGCAGGGATTCGAAGCATGGCCTTGGGTTTCGACTCCAGTAGCTCCCAAATGGCTTGTAAGCTCCCTTAGTGAAGTGGACAAAAACACCTTTTGGACTGAAGAAGATACAGCCCCATGGCCAGTCCAGTATCCAGGCCAAGGAATCTATTGTCTAAACCGCACACAACCTGGTGGTGTTTTTGTAGGTAGAAGTACATGTCAATGGACATTTACATATCGTAATCTGAGATTACAAAACCAAAAGAAAAGACCCAGTTTTAGGCACACATCTGGGTGGATGTGGGTTAATAAAACTGGGGGAGTTAAGGACTTTGAGGGGTTTTGGTCAAGAGAAAATGTGTCTCGTATATATGATTTCAGAGAAAGATTTGGTCCACTCCTCTACCAATCGTGTGAGTGGAAAAATGATTCGGGTGCTTGGTATTGTACAATGGTGGGTCATGCTCACCCTGAGGGGAGATGGAACCATGTCCTTTTCCCTAATCCATTGGGCATGACAAATTCTACATATTTCCAGATGCCTACAACCCCCACAGGCCTGTTTGAAAATGGAACTACTGCACTGAAAGGCCATTATTGGATATGCGGGCACCGGGCCTATAAAAAATTACCACGGAATTGGACCGGGATATGCTATGTTGGACTAATCCACCCATTGTTTTTCTTACTCCCAGGTGGAGAAGGAAATGCCCTGGGGATCAAAGTATATGATAACCTGGGAAAAAGGAAGAGGTCCATCTCCACTCACTTGACCAGGGGTAGTGGTCAACAATGGGGAAAGGGTGAATGGACCCCCCAAAGGATTATTGAATATTATGGTCCTGCCACCTGGAACCCCTACGAAAGGATTAGTGGTGCTCGAGAACCAATCTATAACTTAAACCGTATCATAAGGCTGCAAGCCCTCTTAGAAGTAATCAGCAATGAGACAGCTCATGCCCTAGATTTATTAGCAGATCAAGCTACACAGATGTGAACAGCCATTCTACAACATAGGATGGTTCTCGATTATTTGTTAGCAGAAGAAGGAGGGGTCTGTGGGAAATTAAATGATTCTAACTGCTGTCTACAAATTGATGACAATGGAAAAGTAGTAAAGAAAATATCATCTGGACTGAGGAAGCTAACACATGTCCCTGTCCAAACTTGGGAGGGATGGGATATGAGCTGGCTCTCCTGGCTCCCAGGAGGACCGTGGATGAAACAATTGTTGTATTATTTGTTATGTGTTTTGGCCTTGTTACTCCTTTTACCCTGTATTATTCCCTGTTTTATACATTTGATTCAACATGTAGTATCTAATATGCAATTTGTGACTAATGACGATGTAAAACAGATTCGTGCCATTAGGCGATCAAAATGTATTGTAAAAATTGTTTAAAAATCCTTTCCTTTCCTTTCTTTTCTTTCTCTATGTCCACTTTCTCACTGTTATCTTTGATTGACGGGGTGGTGTGGAAGACGAGAAGTTTGTCTCTCTTAATGTAAATCAACAAAGATAAACTGATAGCAGAGCCACTGGAAAGAATCCTGTCTACCACATCGGACTAATCCTGTCTACCAATCCTGGATGCAAATCAGCTTGTGATTGCATCATGATAACGTCGGACTACAACAATGGACCTAACGACCCAGCCATCTTGGACAGGGTGGTTCCCGCCCATCAAGTACCTTGGGCAGGGTGACAACAATGGACCTAACGACCCAGCCATCACGCTTTTTGGACAGGGCGGTTCCCGCCCATCAAGTACCTTGGGCAGGGTGATACGATGGTTTCCACCACCTGTGTAAAGGAATGTGGGAAGACTTGTCTGAATGGAGGGGGGGGGACGGAGGCCCCCCTCGCCTCCATCCAAAAATCTTGCCCACATACACAGCGATACACAGAAAGATTTCCGGGGGAACAGATACCTGGATTATTTCCTTGCCTCTGGAATACCTGACATACCAACACCTGCCTGAGGACTAAAAAACTGTATAAAAGACCTGAGTGACACTGTCAAGGAAGAAGAGAGAAGACGGCACCATAACATCACGGGGCAACGCAACGCATCTTGGACTCTCACCACCCCTGACCGTTAGTAATATAATCTCTTTCTGACTTTCTCCTTCTAATTCCTTCCCTCCTCTCTCCCTCTCTCTCTCTCTCTCTCTCTCTCCATTTTCTCCCTTTCCCTTCTTATGTCCACTTTATCTAATAAATAGTCTAGCTGTTGATACTTTGGCCTCGTTTGTGCCTTTAATTTCACAACACGGGAATATTTAAAAGAACTGTGTCTCCGGACCGAGACATCTAATGTCTCCGGACCATGACAACATCTTTGAATTTGTAGACAGGAAGAAAGTATGAATGCATTTCATAAAACATAGAATCATAGAATGGCTTAGGTTAGAAGGGACCTTAGAGATCATCTACTTCAACCTCACCACCACAGCCAGGGACACCTGTCAACTAGATTCAGCTTCTCAAGGTCTCATCCAACCTGGCCTTGAACACCCGCAGGGAGAAGGCATCCACAACCTTGCTGGGCAACCTGTTCCAGAGTTTCACCACCCTCTTGATGAAGAACTTCTACCTAAGATCCACTGTAAACCTACTCTCCCTCAGCTTCAAACCATTCCCCCTTGTCCTAGACACCCTTAGGAAAAGTCCCTCTGCAGTCTTCCTGTAGGACCCCTGCAGGTATTGGAAGGCAGGGCCAAGGTCCCCCCGAAGTCTTCTCTTCTCCAGGCTGAACAATCCCAGCTCCCTCAGCCTATCCTCAGAGCAGAGGTGTTCCAGCCCGTGATCATTTTTGTGGTCCTCAAGTGTTTGTGGCCTACTCAAGTGCTTCTATATTTGACCCTCTATGCTTTGATTCATCATGACATTTAACTATGCAAGTAATCCCCTTGATATCAATGGAAAAATGCTCTAATTGAAGCCTGTGTTTAAAGACTAATAAAGCAGGTCTATTGAACTGCTTTTCTAGACATTTATTCTCAGTTAATTATTTCTCCCAGAGTTTCCATGTATAGTTGTAGTCTATTATTAATATCTTTCTTTCACTCCAATTCAACCTCAAACTTCAAGCTGTAACACTAACTTATGAATTCATCATCTAATTATAGTCTGTGTAATTATAGACTAATAAAGGAAAGAAATAATGACACTCTAAAAATTAGCTCACATTACAAAGTAATGTTAATCCTTTTATCTTAAAATAAAAAGATAAATTATGGGGTTTTTTTACGTATTAGGATATTTTTGGAGACTCTCATTTACTTTGGACATTATTCTACACTGATAGAAGATATATATACACATATATATAATATATTTTTACTAGATGTATTTCTACTGGGCCCCAAAACCATCTAATGGTCTTAATATATTTCAAAAACAGAACCGAGAACACCGATGTGTGGTGGAGTTATATGCAATTTCTCTGTAAAACAACTAACAATTGAGGATTATAACATATGCATACAATGAAACTCACATCTTCACTCTGAAATCTTTAAATTTAAAGGCATTAACTCCTGAAATCTCTTTTGAGAATACAGTATTTTAAAAATAAAAACAAGAAAAAAAAGGTTTTCATCCTGCTTTTTTGATTGTTTGTTTTCTCACAAAGAAAACACATCTGCATGAAACTGGGGTTATTTTCTGGTGCAGAGGTTGAAATCATTATGGTTAACATGGTTAATATATTGAAAAATTTCTGAATTAACACTCTCACAGAATTATAAAATTACTAATTACGTTACACTCTTCTACATCTCCTCAGTGCCACCTTGTGGAGCTACAGCAGCTCACTGTACTTACTGAAGTATGTATGAAGTTATAAATATGCCGATACCTGCTAATCTCTCTCTGTGAAATTGAATTAGATAGATGGACTGCTAATTATACGATCCTTTAAATCTTTACCTAGTTTATATTTAATCTTAGACAAGCCAAATGTATCACAGAAGCACAAGCAGGATAAGTCTATTCACTGTGCTTACAATAACTTACTGTAGGTATATGATATAATGATGATGAGACTATGTGCTCTGTCTCCACAAATACAGGGAAGTCTTTCAACATTTTCTAGCTGTAGGTATAAATCAGTTCTGTTTTATTAGCTTTTTACATTAACCTCAAGAATAGCAGTAAGAAAGAGAAAGATGTGCTTTCAAAAACACTGGTAGGACTTCCCAGTGATGTGCTTGAATTTTAGAGTCAATCTGGCTGTGTCAACCCTACCAAAAATTTGGCCTTGGACCACTCTTCAGCCATAATAGCAACTGTGACAACAGAGCCCATATACATGCATAGAACTTAAAATGTTGCTTCTTACGTTTTGTTTCCTTTCCTTGCTGCCCCAGGAGCAGTTCCAGCACCTACTGTGGGAGTGTGCCAGGTTTAGCTAATAGTTAAAACCTATAAATGATTGCAGAACATTGTCCAAGTCCATGCCTTGACCCCATGTAATTCACTAATATAAATGGTACCTTTAAATTAAATGGTACATGTAAATTAATATGATGCCTCCAATAGAGTGCAGTGCAGTTGCTGACTGTTCAGCTCAATCTGCTGAAAGGAAAAGATGGATTTTATCTGGAAAATCCCCAAAGAGCAGGCAAATTCACTTCTGTGATGAAGGTTTGTGGCTGCATCTCTGTCTCAATGGATGATGATAGACTGGTTGCTTCTCCTGTTCCATTACAAGTGCTTTCTTCGCCAAAACACCCCACTTCAGCAAGAATTCAATTTGGATCGGATGATTTTCTAGTCACTCATCCTGTCTCCCAGATGAAGAAATGACACTGTCAATTGTTTAATAATTCCGCCATTGAATGTTTCACTTTGACTACCTAGGTGCTATTTGTTCAGCCGATCTGTTTCCTTCCTCGGTTTCACAAAATAAACTTTGCAAAGATTCTTTGTTGAAAAGGAAAACATTTAAATCCCTCCTTTCCCTAAACTACTTCTTCCTAACTACTTCTCCCTCATCATTTAGCATTCCTGAGATTTCCTTGTCCATTTTGTGGCCTATATCAGGAACCAGACAAAGGACTTGTCAAAGAAGTTCTCTCTGTATTCTTGATTAAAACCATTTTAGGCATTTATTTGATATTGAAAACAACATTTGGAGGCAGCTGAGCAGCTGGAAAGGAAAAGATTAATTAGATAGACATTTACTGTTCATATTGTGAAACTAGGCCTTTTAAAATTATTTATTTATTTTCTGTTTGCCTTATAAACCCTGGAAAAGAAATGCCACAAATACTAGCTAAGGTCCCATTGAAACATTCCATTGACTATTTCCAACATTAATTTTAGTCAGGTACTCTGGCATTTATTTTCTCCATGCAAATAGTCTTTTTTTGAAAATCATAGAACCACAGAATGTTTGGGGTTGGAAAGGAATTCCAAAGGTCTTCAAGTCCAACCCCCTTCCTATGAGAAGGGACATCTTCCAATAGATCAGTTTGCTCAGAGCCTTGGTGAGCCTCTTGAATATCTCCAGGGATGGGGCCTCAACTACCTCCCTGGGCAGCTCACTTCAGTGTTCCACCACCCTCATGTTAAAGAACTTGTTCCTATCATCCAATCTAAATATCCTCTTTTCTAATTTCAAACCATTGCCCCACATCCTATCCCTGCAGCCTTCTGTAGACAGTTCCTCTGCAGCCTTCTTGTAGGCCCTCTTTCAGGTACTAGAAGGCCTCTATTACGTCTTCCTGCATCCTTCTTTTCTCCATGCTGAACACCCTCAAGCATGTCCTCACAGTAGAGGTGTTCCAGCCATCTGACCATTTTCATGGCCCTCCTCAGAACCTGCTCCATCAGGTCTATGTCCTTCCTGTCTTGAGGGCTCCAGAGCTGGACACAGTACTCAGGTGATGTTGTCTTATCAGAGTATTATAGTATTATAACACAATGTATTATCTCTCTCCTTAGCATATTTACTCCCCCTATTATTTTGTCCCATAACTCCAGTGCTTGCACAGCTTGCTAAGCACTGGAATTAAGCAGTTGCAAAGAGGTATAATAGCAAAGGGATAAGGACGTGGGGGAAATGATTGAACAATCAGAAACCCTCAATTTCAGTAGAACACATTTCCTTTCTGGGATTATCAGTTATACAAAATTGACATCTAATTCTACAATCTTCTCAAGGGTATGAAAATTCCAAATGAGAATGATTTAGTAAGTCAACCAGATGAAGTGATTTTTGCATTTGCTCACCTGCTGTGTGCCTTTAGATCATCTTAGAGGAGGGAGATTCATGACTGAAAATGCTTCACATTCATTTCCTTTTCCTTTTTTATTGGGAAAAATATTAATAACTACTGCCTAATAACGGGAACTCAATATTGCCATACATCAGTGTGCTCAGAGCAACCTGACCTTGCCTCTTGTTGCAAGTGGAATGTTCCATTATGACACAAGCAGGCACTGATGATGCCTGCTGTCAGCACCTAGCAAACATCCTGGCATGGCTGAAAGACTAAGTCTGATACAGAATCATGTAACAGAGAACGTCCTTCACAGCTAACAATTAATGCAATCACTGTGCACGCCCACTCATGGTACTTCTTGATATACTGCATCTGAAATCTCAGGACTGTTTGTGAGAAACATTGCACGCACACAGATTTAGAGATACCACCTATCCTATACATGATTTAATAATAATAAAATGAATCATGACAAAATTCAGTTCTATACCCCCCCAAATAAAAAACAAAAAAAAAGAAACAAGACAAACACAAAACTGCGTGGTGCATGTGATAAGTCTGAAGGACAGGATGCCATCCAGAGGGACCTGGACAGGCTGAAAAGGTAGGCTGAGGGGAATCTCATGAGGTTCCGTAAGGCAAAGTGCAAGGTCCTGCACCTAGAGCAGGACAATCCTAGATATCAATACAGGCTGAAGGATGATGAAATTGAGAGTAGCCCTGTAGAAAAAGACTTGGGGGTGCTGGTGCATGAGAAGCTGAACACCAGCCAAGAGTGTGTACTTGTGGCCCAGGCCAATAGTGTCCTGGGCTGCATCAATAGCAGCATAGCCGCCAGGACAAGACAGGTGATTCTGCCACTTTGCTCTGGGGAGACCTCACCTGGAGTACTGCATCTAGCTCTGGAGTCAAAACTGGACCCAGTACTGATCCCTGGGAAACACAACTGGACACAGGCTTTCAAGTGGCCTCGGCACAACTCTCCGTACAACTCTGTTGTTGAGCCAGATTCCCAATCCATCTCATGGTCCAATCATCTAATCCACTTTTATTGAGTTTGCCTAAGAGGGTGTTACAGGAGATAGCATCAAGTGCCTTGCTGAAGTCAGGACAGAAAACATCAACTGCTGTCTATTCACCTATCCATTTTGAAAGTTAAATTCTGTCCTGTATAGTGCAAAATATTAAAGAATGTGACTGTGACTTCCTGAAGATGTGACAGAGCAGGTTTCAGCCTTTTCTTTAAAATGCATTAGGATTTTGAATACAAATCACTTTCAAAGTAGTGGCAGGGGTATTTTCTGTTTCTCACCAGAATACTCATCTCTCACTTGGAAGATTATTTTTCTTGCTTTTTTTCAAAACTGATATTTTTTTTCCAAAATGCTATACAAAAAGACCTTCTTAATTACATACAATAATTCTTGCTTTTGAAATTCTCCCTCAAACAGTGCTCTTCCATCTCAGGTACCAATGATCTCTGAAGAACATAAGCCTTCCTTACAATATCTGTAGCAGTCTGGACTACTTTACACGTTTACAGGGTTTTTACTTGCTGAAATGATGTTTACAGTCCACCTACCCTTTCACTTTCTCATTTCCCTTTTCATATCCCTTCCCTCTATTATGCTTCTTCAGTATATGACCACATAGTTCTTGTTATCTGAATGGACTGTAGCTCTGTTGCTTGAAATATGAATTTCCTTCTTAACCTGTCATCTGTTTAGGCTGCTGCATGCATACCTCTTGTACCACTGTCTGTTTGTTTCAGCCTATTCTCTTGCCTAATACAGAAATTCTGTAATGCTCTCCTTTGAGCCCCAGTGCAAAGTTTCCCACATATTTTCATCTGATTTTTCCACTAGTGCATCAGCAAATCTTTCTATTCAAAGATGTCCCATGCCATCTGAAACAATTTTATCCACTAATGCTTTAATGTTCAGCTAACACTCATCTACCAGCTGGCTGAATAAACATTGAGAGACTAATATTTTGACCATATTTTAAAATAACTTCCTAATACTTAAATATTTTTAAAAATACATTTAGTTGTACCAGTTTAATTACATTAGTTGCTGCTGAACCTAGATATACATGTCTATGAGGCCAGATGGGTTACACCCAAGCATACTGAAGGAGCTGGCAGATGTGCCTACTAAGCCACTCTTCACAACTAATCAGCAGTCCTGGCTAGTGGAGAGGTCCCAATAGACTGGAGATTAGCAAATGTGAGCCTATCTACAAGAAGGGCCAAAAGGAGGACCCAGGGAACTACAGACCTGTCCGGCTGACTGTGGTGTCAGGGAAGATCACAGAACAAATCATTCTGAGTGCCATAACACACCACATACAGGATAGTCAGGCAATCAGGCCTAGTCAGTATGGGTTCATGAAGGGCAGGCCCTGCTTAACAAACCTTATCTACTTTTATGACAATGTGACTCGGTGGATGAGGGAAAGGCTGTGGATGTTTGTTGCAGGTTAAAGCCTAAGTGTCCTACCACAGAGATAAAAGTCCTCCAGTGGTAGAGTCCAAGGGGCTGGATAGTCCATCCCAGAGGGTGGACACAGGAAATTGTAATTTGTTATTCCATCCTGTAATCCTGCAGTTCCTATATAGGCATGCTCACAGCCTGTTCTGTCTCTTTCTCCCTCCCCTCTGCTCCTGCCACGTGTGGCTGCTATTATCTCTTTGGTTTGTGGGGGAGTGCAGCCTTCTGCAGCCTTTTTGGCAAGCTATTTTCTTACTGTGCAGGTCAGCCCAGTGTGGGGGACTTGTGTATATATTCCTTTTTCCCTGAATGCTTTGTATGCTTTTGTCTATTTTTGGAAATAGTATTTCTATTTAACCTCCAATTCTGTGTAAGTGTTTTTATTTTTACTCCTTTGGGGTGAAATACTTTCTGTGCAGAGGTGTTTTCCAGCTCAAACCAAGACAATGTTGTCTGTCTGGACTTTGACACTGTTTCCCACAGGATCCTTGTGAAAAAAAGCTGGCTGTCCTAGGCCTGGATGGGCACACACTACTGGATCAAACACTGGCTGCATGGCCAGGCCCAGACAGTGGTGGCGAATGGAGTTAAACCCAGTTGGAAGTCAGTCATAAATAGTATTCCCCAGGGCTCAGTGCTTAGTATCTGTATCAGGCAACCAGTACCAGAACAAGAGGACACAGTCTCAGGCTGTGCCAGGGGAGGTTTAGGTTGGATGTTAGGAAGAAGTTCTATACAGAGAGAGTGATTGCCCATTGGAATGGGCTGTCCGGGGAGGTGGTGGAGTCACCATCACTGGAGGTGTTGAGGAGGAGACTTGATGGGGTGCTTGGTGCCATGGTTTAGTTGTTTAGGTAGGTTGGATTGGTTGGTGGGTTGGACGCGATGATCTTGAAGGTCTCTTCCAACCTGGTTCATTCTATGTATATAAATGTATATATAAATAATCTTAACAACAAGAAGATTGAGTGCACCCTCAGCAAGTCTACAGACAACACCAAGTCAGATGGGAGTGATGATCTGCTGGAGGATAGAAAAGGACAGGCTGGATTGATGGGCTGCGGGTAATCATACAGGCTTCAAGAAGGCCATGTATTGTAACCCCTGCACTTGGGTCACAGCAACCTCATGTAGCACTACAAGCTTGGTTCAGAATGCCTGGAAAGCTGCTCAGCAGAAAGGGACCTGAGAGTGTTGATCAACAGCCAGCTGAACACAAGCCATCAGTGTGCTCAGGTGACCAAGGCCAACATCACCCTGGCCTGCATCACAAATAGTATGGCCAGCAGGACTAGAGTGGTGATTGTCCTACTCGGCACTGGTGAGGCCACACCTTGAGTACAGTGTTCACTTTTTGGGTGCAGCAGTATAGGAGAGATATCGAGGTGCTGGAGCATGTCTGGAGAAGGGCAATGAAGCTGGTGAAGGGTCTTAAGAATATGTCTGATGAGAAGTAGCTGAGGGAGCTGGGGTTGTTTAGTCTAATGAACAGGAGGATGAGAGACCTTATAAGTCTCTACAAGAACCTCAAGAGAGGTTGTAGAGAGGTGTGTGTTGGTCTGTTTTCACAAGTCACAACTGATAAGACAGAAAGAAATGGCATCAAGATACACCAGGAGAGATTTACATTGGACATTAGGAAAAAACTTCTATACCAAAAGGGCTTGGTTTGCCTTATAAAAAGTCAGGGAAAGTTCTTTAAACAGGTGCTTAAATAGAAACAAATACAAAAGGACCTTTTGGAATTGGATACTTTAAAGAATAGGTGACATAAAAATTAGCAGGCATGGCCTAGATATTAAATTGCTCATTACAGAAAGCTTCAACCCTTCAGTTGTGGATTTCAAGGAGAATACAATCAACTCAAAAGTTTCATCCCTTCAGTTGTTGAATTCTAGGATAATACAATAAACTCACAACTCACTGAAATGCCAAATTCCTGAGTGAATGCACAGTTAATGCATGGGGAGACTGAGATAGGGCAAATCTTCTCATGCCTAATTTCAACCAGTTATGCCATATGTAGTATTGTCATTCTATGAATAAGTAAAATGCAGTGTGACTCTCTTGCCTTCATTCTGAAACAAACAAAATTTGCTTTCTATAGTAAGTGACAGTGTGTCTTTGTTGCCTTAATTAAGCATTTTATACTATGTGCAGCATCAACCTATATGTGATAGCCTGAATCAATCACTATTAATGAGGTGGTTTGGAACTGAAGATCAACAAAACTGAAAGTATCAGATAACACCGTCCATGCCAAATTTGAAAGAGACAAGCTGCCACTTGAGTTTTATATAACAGATATGCATAATTCTAATATGACTGATAAGATTCCTTTTCAACAAAGCTACATTAAAACTTTCATTAGCCTTCTGCAGTTCTCAGCACCACCACATGGATTTTTATCTTGCAGAATAGAAAAAAATACCATGTGATAACCCAGACAGAGTCATGCTCATAATGAACCAACCGCTTAAAGAGAAACTCAGTACCAGGACATGTATGTGTGTGCAGACACACACATGGAAAAGTTCTGCATGAAAAGCCTTTTCCTAAAATAAACCCTACTCCACCCTGCTACACCTCTTGAGTCTGCAGCAATCTTGCCCAGTTAACTTGTGTACATATAGAGAACAGCATTGGGGATGTGATGGTTGAATGGAAAGTAGGTGAAAAGGGGAGAAGTATGGATGTGACTTAATGAAACCTTTAAGAAAAACCTTAGAGGTGATGTTGTATAAAGAGGTCAGTGACAGTGATGGAAAGACTGTGGCAGACTGCTGTAATTATAGAATCATAGAATGGTTTGGGTTAGAAGGGACCTCCAAAGGTTGTCTAGTCTGTTCCTGAGCAGGAACATCCTCCACTAGGTCAGGTTGCTCAGAGCCTTGGTGAGCCTGACCTTGAATGTCTTCTTGACATTCTTGAATGTCAACTACCTCCCTGGGCAGTCAGTTCCAGTGTTCCACCACCCTCATGTTAAAAAACTTGTTCCTAACATCCCGTCTAAATCTTCTCTTTTCTAATTTCAAGCCTTCCCCCAGCCTGTATTCATATCTAGGATTGCTCCAACCTAGGTGCAGGACCTTATACTTTGCCTTATTGAACCTCATGACATTCTCAGCCCACCTCTCCAGCCTGTCCAGGTCCCTCTAGATGCCATCTCACCCTTCAGACTTATTGACTCCACCAGTCAGCTTGGTATCACCTGCAAATTTGCTAAGGGTGCCGCAATCTCACTGTTGATAACACTGATGAAGATATTGAACAGCACTGGTCCCAGTACAGACCTTTATGAACACAGTAGTGGTATGTCAGCTTAGGAAGCAACTGCTAAAAGCACAATATATAGATGTTTTTGAAAAAGATCATCTTAAAAATCACTGTACTCTGATTCTTAGTGGGGGCATAGGGCTTCACACACCATCAGGTAACTGTGGTTCAAAATGTAGGTTTGTGGGGGGATATGTGTGTTCAATATACTGAAAAATTGTAAAAATGATGATTTTGCATGGATTTATACACTTCTGACTTTATATAGCTTAATATTGTGCAACTTGATTATTAACAAAACACATTTGGATAATGAGTGTCACAGGAGAAAGACCACTGATATGGAGTATTTAAACTAATTAATACAGTGTCATAAATTTATGTTAGGAACTCAGGAGCTGGGACAGTGGATATGTTGCAAGTCTTTCACTAATAATTGGAGTTAAGAAAGAGATTAAAAAAAAGATAATTTGCCTTAAGAATAAAGTATTCCTTCTTTTAAACTCTTTATTAATACAGATTACACTTTTACTTGGAAAGAAAAAGGAATGGGTTGTGGGAATTTTAAGTACTGACCCATGTTTCACCCAGCATATTTTAGCTTTACCACTTGTGCATGTTACAGTACAGACATTAAAATCAACAGCTGGAACACAACATACTCTCAAGACAGAATTGATTAGGGAAGGAGACAGTCAAACCAGCTAGCTTGAGATTTCTTCTACATGGGATTTCCTGTATCATCACTCCAGGAAAATTCACAACAAAATGAGTATGAGTAGGAATGAAAAACATCTTAGTGTCAGGCAGTCTAAAGATCACAGAAGGCTAACACAGAGAAAGCCAGAGAATAATCTACAACCCAGAAAGCTCAAAAAAATAGCATACATTTTATCTATCAAACTATGCCACGTGCCACTCAGACACAAACCAGAACATTGCTCAGTTCAACACTTAATTACTTTATGTTATATCTTGTGTCTCAAGTCTGTCACATGTTCAGATATGTGGGGTACATATAGACAGCTGTTAAGCTCCATCTGAAGTGATGTTATTGTTGAGAAAGATGATGCTTCTATTTTCAGCTCCATATGTACCATACAAAGTTACAGTCATTCAGACTCATATCCAATGAGAATCCCATGGCTGCCCCAAGTGGAAATATTGTGGACTGTTGCAATGGTCATTTGTAGTCAGGATTGACACTTTCATCTTTGTTTGGAATGATTCGTACACTACTGCTTAGATGAACATTTAGGAACAGGTTCTTTACTTATGAACAAGTTCTTTAGCATGAGGGTAGTGGAACACTGGAACAGGTTACCCAGGGAGGTAATTGCGGCCCCATTACTGGAGATATTGAAGGTAAGGCTCAACAAGGCTCTGGGCAACTTGATCTAGTTGAGGGTGCCCCTGCTAACTGAAGAGGGGTTTGGACTAGATGACCTTTGGAGGTCCGTTCCAATCCAATCCAATCTATTCTATGATTCTATGATTTTTTTTCCCTTCTTTTTAGTGTTACTGACTTGCAATTGTGCAATAATAGATTGAAATAAATCGGGGGAAAAATTGGTTCCCTCCTTCAGTAACAGCAGCAGGAAGTATTCTTGGTTTAGAAGAAAATTTTGCAAGCACCATCTCATTTCAGGTTATCATTCCACTGACATGCTGGATGTGTCTCATTTGCAATGAGCCACTGCCAGTTGTAAGCTTCCCCAGGGAGTTACAACCTTCTCCCATAGGACCTCCACGACTGTAGCAGTTCTGTGCCCACTGCATACAGATATTTTTAATGGAATTTAGTTGTTGGAAAAATTCTTTGCATGCCATTTTTTCTGAAATTATATTTTCAGAACAAAAATAATGCACAAAATGAGGTTACATTAATCACAGAATCGTAGTATGGCTTATGTTGGAAGCAACCTTAGAGATCATCTACTTCAACCTCACCACCATGGGCTGGAATGCCTTTCAACTACAGTCGATTCTCAAGGTCTGATCCAACCTGACCTTTAACAGCCCCTAGGGAGGAGGCATCCACAACCTCCCTAGGCAACCTATTCCAGAGTCTCACCTCTCTCTTACTGAAGAACTTCTCCCTCAGATCCAGTCTAAACTTACTCTCTTTCAGTGTAAACCCTCCTTGTCCTATTTCTAGACACTCTTATGAGAAGTCCCTCTTCAGCCTCAGCATGACAGATAATTCTGTGGGAATGAGACATGAGACCCAGCTTCTGGTTCTAATCTTATTTGAGGGGTCAGATCAACCCACCTGACCCACTCCAAACAACTGGAAGTGCATGACGTAAGTTTAAGGTCTTTTTCCTACTCACATGAATTGAGCAATCTCTTAAAACACACATTTCAGTGTGCACAATTTGCCCCAAAGATCTGTAGTTAGATTTCTATTTTCAATCTGAATTTAAAATTCTCAGGATGGAGAGCGCCTACTGGGCCTACATTTCACATAAACTTACATTGCTATCTTCAGTGAAGCCATCTGTAGCACAAATGCAAATAAAATGAAAAATTACCACCCCCATTCCTGAAATTTAGCATGCATGTGGTATTTCACACATCTAATGTGAGTGCCCCAAATGTCACTGTTAAGGTAAACATGCCAGTTCTGAAATATCAAGCACAGCACGTAGTTACAAACTGTGACAATAAAAACTCCATGCAAAGGTGAAACACAACTGTGATTTTCCCCTTCAAACAGATTAAAACTAGAAACTTTCCTCCTCAAAACTGTTACATAAGTTTTATAATAACTCTAATATTCATACTGCAAATTATTTGTCAAGATTGATTTTTTTTAATTATAGCATTATGCTATTTCAAAAAATATTAACCCCCTAACTTAATAGACAGATGCTAGATTTGAGGTTGGTCTTTTAGTTTATTTTATTCTTTTGCTTCTTAACTTGAAGACTGCACGAAGAGCACTGCAAAGAAGCGTACTAAGCGGTGTCATCTGATGCGTCAAAACTTACTGAAGCTTCTTTCATGCCACAGAATCACAAAGTAACTAACATGAAGAGTAAAACACTTTTACAGTTGGAGCAAGTTTATGTCAGGAAGATGAAATCAAGGACTAACAGATTGATTGAATGCTCTTTTATTCGTACGAGAGAATTAAAAAAAAACCAACAAGTTTAGAACACAGCACTTCTAGGTTGGGCCAATCTTAGATACCAGTGCAGGCTGCAGGGTAATAATACTGACAGCAGCCCTGCAGAAAAGGATTTGGGGATGCTAGCGGATGGAAAGCTGGACATGAGCCACCAGTGCGCTCTTGCAGCCCAGAAGGCCAATGGTATCTGGGGCTGCATCAAAAGAAGCACGGCCAGCAGGTCAAGAGAGATGATTCTTCCACTTTGCTCAGCTCTGGTGAGAATACACTTGGAGTATCGAGTCCAGCTCTGGAGCCCTCAACAAAGGAAGGAAATTCGTCCTGCTAGAGCAGGTCCAGAGGAGGGCCACAAAAATGATCAGAGGGCTGGAACACCTCTGTTATGGGGACAGGCTGAGGGAGCTGGGGTTGTTTGGCCTGGTGAAAAGATCATGGAGACCTAATAGAGGCTTTCCAATACCTGAAAGGGGCCCATAAGAAGGCTGCAGAGGAACTGTTTCCAAAGGTCTGCAATGGTAAGACAAGTGTCAGTGGTTTGAAATGAGAGAAGAGGAGATTTAGATTGGATGTTAGGAACAAGTTCTTTACCATGAGGGTGGTGGAACAGTGGAACAGATTGCCCAGGGAGGTAGTTGAGGCTGTGTCCCTGGAGACATTCAAGGTGAGGCTCACCAAAGCTCTGAGCAACCCTATCCAGTGGAGGATGTCCCTTCTCAGTGCAGATGGGTTGGACTAGATGACCTCTGAAGGTTCTTTCCAACATAAATCATCCTATGATTCTATGCCTAAGATGCAAAGTGACTATGATGTAAGACACTAAAGATTCATGCTTTTTATGCGGCATGAAAAAGATAAAGCAAAATTTTCCAAATCAATGGAGAGCAGACAAGAGAAGACATCAGCTGATACATATTTCAGTATGGTAAAACTTGGAAAATTGGTCTTATATTCAGTGGGTTATTTGTGAAATAATTTATAATTTGCATAAAATAAAGACAGTAAAATTTCAATCTGTAAACTTTAAAGATCTCATCAGTTAATATATGAAAGCATCCTACTATGCAGCTGAGAAGATAACACTATGTTTGTGGTCATGATTTAAACAAAAAGAAACTATATGTGATTTTTTTCATGTTATGTCTGTCAATTTTGTTATTATGTTCTGTTGAATTAAGATTAAATTACACAGAGAGGGAACAACAAGAGAACTCACATGTCATCATTCTGCAATCAACTGCAGTCATAGTAAAGAGAGCATATTTTGTATCAGTCTTATTTTAAAAAATATTAGAATGTTATGAAAGATTGTCAAGGGAATCTCATTATGATACCTAAAAATGAATTTAGTGGTTTAATCTCATCAGAAGTTTCTCAACCATGAATTTCCCTTCAACACCCCAAGGAGTGTTACTGATGGAAAACCAGAAGGAGAAAGCAAATGGTTCTTAAAATTATATGTGTAAAAACTTTGGTACTATTTCTTGTATTTCCAATGTCACCTTGGAGAAAAATAGTAAGGAGTAGCACCTAGCAACCCACTACTTTATTAGACAAGTCAGAAAACCTAAGTGCTTACTAGGATTTGAACTTGTAGGTAAACAGAACTTAACCAAGTGTAAGAAATTTGCTTTGCATTGTGTCTGCACAGCATTTACATGCATAAGAAAATATACTTAAATAATTAGAAAGCAATACAGTGACCACTATCACCATCATACCTTTCTGGATATAAGAACACCCCCCCCCCCCCCCAATTACTAGAAGGAACAAGAAAGTGAGAGTATATTGAATCATTGAATCATAGAATGGCTTACACTGGAAGGGACCTTAAAGATCATCTACTCCAATCTCCATGCCATGGGCAAGGATGCCTCTCAAGTACACCGAGCTGCTCAAGGCCTGGACAAGAGATTCAAGCTGCAACTCAATAGATTTAGACTGGATATTGGGGGGGGGAATCACAGGAAGAGTGGCTAGGCATTGGAATGGGCTGCCCAGGAAGGTGGCTGAATCACAATCCTGGATGTGTTTAGAGGTCATTTGGATGTGGTGCTTGGGGATACGGTTTAGGGGTGAACCTTGTAGAGTAGGGTTAGTTGGTTGGACTTGCTGATCCTGAGGGTCTTTTCCAACCTGAACGTTTCTGTGATTCTGTGATCCAGCTTTTGTTCCAAATTGATTAATCTATGTATGGTGATTTGCACTGGAATGTAGTAGGAGACAATTTTAAAAGCTAATTTATTTCACATACACACATACTCATGCATTTGTACATCTCTAAGTATCCAAAAGCCAGACCAGAAGTTTGATTAGATTCAAAAATTCAGATCAAACCCAGCACAGGCAGTAATCCAATCTCATCTGAACAACACAATTCATCCAGTGATTCTCATGTCAAGCCCCTAATTCTGGTTGAACCACAGATCAAATTTCATCAATAGAAAGCCATCCCACTCCTAGCTAAGACATTCAAATGTATAATTAGCCTTACTGGGAAAAGCATGTGGGTTTGCTCCAGTACAAATCTATTCAGACTCTAACCTTGAGATGTGTTTTGGCCTTTGCTTGATGAACAAGACACAAAAAATTATTCACACTGAGGTGATACACAGATACCTCACATCACTTAACTCCTGTATTTCCACTCAATAATGCAGTAATTACACTAACAACAGATAAATCAATAAAAAGTTTCATTCTTTCTGGCATTATGGCTTACCTCTGTACCACTTGACACCAATAGGTCACAAGTTGAAAACATTAAATTTATTTTATAGGCTTTTCAAGGAAATGTAACAGATTGAGAAAGCTTTAAGTGCCTTATGGTTCAATATTAATACATAAAAATACCTTTTACACATAACAAAAATTCTTTCTTTTCCATATTTAAATATTCCTCTTTTTGCTGTTGCATTTTGTGCAGTAAAACCTTTCACATATCACTTACTTTTTTGTCTTCATTATATTTATGAAAAATTTCTTGTGCTCTTTCTTCACCACCATCAGTAAACAACATAATAATCTTATTGCAGTTAGCTCTGGAGACACTATGCTGCAGGAGATAAAAACAGAAGCTATTTTAATTTCAGGTTATAAGGAATAACAGATGTTATATTTGATGGCTTTAATATCAGCATCCTGACTCCTTTAACACAGTAGTGGTAGTACTTCCAGAATCTCTTGGATTTCATTCAATACCCCTTTCAGAATGAAAAATAGAATACAAAATACAAAATACAAGAAAACAAATCAAGTAAGATACATAAAATAAAACAAAATAAGATACAATAGATAAAAATTAAACAAAATAAACCAAAATCCCTGTATTAGCATAAGTAATTATTCCTCTGAGATAATTTGTATTAATAGATCAATATTAACTGTAAACCAAATAAAAAATCAGCTACTCAAATTAATAAAAGATGATTTCAAGACATTACTGTTTTTTTTTGCCAAACCATAGTTAATATGTTATGGGGGAAGATAAACTCCTGTATTACTGAAGCAATATAACAATACATAATGCAAAAATAGTGGATAAAACCCTATTGAATTAGTATGTTGAAAAAAGTGTCTATCTCCATCTAGTGACACATCAGACAGCGTCTTGTTCATGGCAGAAGTGAAATATTACTTTGGTATTCAGGAAAATTGTTTGAAATGACTGTCACCCAGAAAGAGCCCCCATAAAATGACTATGAAAATTTAAGGTGTTAAAAAATACTCCATTTCCATGGACCTTAAAGAAATCAGACTGTTTGAATTAATAAATATACAACTGGAAATTAACTCCTAAGCATAGACTTTTAAATTAATATTTAAACCTGCATTACATAATTGTATTGTATTTTCTTGTCACCCAAGTCCATCACTAACTCTATCACCAGCCCTTTGCTCTTCCAGTCAGATGAATTTGCCAGTATCCAAAGTCAATGACTGTATGTCTAGTGCAATCTCCTTATATCCCTTGATATGCATCTCTACAGTGTCCTGCCATAATTTACAGGCTTGCAAAGATTATGTGATACTAATCACAGCTCTGTCTCCAGTTATGAGAGAGAATGTCTCACTGTGAGAGAGATCTCCAATTATTTTGAAGCATTTTTTTTTTAAGTCTTAACAGACAAGCCCACTCTGATGACTGCCCTGTATTTAGATCTTCTTAGTACTGCCTGTAGACAGAGCATACATCTAGTGCTGCACCAAATGTAACACATAAGGTTAATTAGATATAAATACTATGAGGAGAAAGCTGTGTTTAGTAAAATTTCTTATATCTTCCTGCCTCTACATGGGATGGATATTAAAAAAGAGCAAACACATTTCAGCCTGGTCTGAAGAATTCCAGCTTTTAGAATCCTTATGCCGCTTTAAATAACCATCACCAGAGGGCACCTAATCATTTTCCCACCAAACTTGCTCTGATGAGAACATAATCTTGAAAACTGTGTTTTCTTTTACTCCCTCAAAATTTAGCAAGAATATTTTTAACCATTTCTAGACCAAAAGGTGTGTATACAATGGGAGGGAAGTGTACTGTAGTCCAGAACCTGGCAGATTAGGAGAAAAAAAAATTTTTTGCACTGAGAGGCATCACTGATTTATTAAAAAAAAAAATAGTAAGAAAAAGAATGCACTTCACATTTTTTTAAGATAGATCCTTACTGCTATAAATTTGTATAGCCCAAAATTACACTTAAGTGAAGATTCAAGACACAGTCTTTATGAAGGTAAATATGTAATATTTGAGGGTTTTAACAGCTACACAAATTATTAACAATTGCTAATAAAACCTCAAAATGTCTGGAAAATATTAATACTCTGAAAGACTGAGTTTGGGTGCAAATTAGAAAGCACAGTACAATTCTAACATGGAAATAATTTACATATTTCAGGAAATTATTCTTTTTACATGTTAGATTACTCATAGAATCATAGAATGGTTTGTTTGGAAGAGACTTCCAGAAGTCATCTAGTCCAACCTCCCTGCAGTCAGCAGGGATATCCTCCACTGGATCAGGTTGCTCGGAGCCTTGTCAAGCCTGACCATGAAGATCTCCAGACCTGGGGCTTCAACCATCTCCCCACGCAACCTGTTCCTGTGTTCCACCATACTCATGGTAAAGAACACGTTCCTAACATCCAGGGTAAATCTACTCGTCTCTAATTTCAACCCAATGCCCCTCATCCTATCACTGCAGGCCCTTGGAAACAGTTCCTCTGCAGCCTTCCTGGAGGCTCCCTTCAGGTACTGGAAGGCCACTGTTAGGTCTCATGTGCCAAATATTCTTAACAAAGTCATTTACTCCCTTTAGTCCTGGTAAAGCTATGATCAACTATTTTTGGACCTGTAATAAATATTAAATTACAGGTTAACTAAAGATTTCTAGGAGATAGTGTGGTAAAATTGAAATAATTAAACTGTAACATAGAGCCTTTCATTTTAAAATTGCCTGAAAATCAAGTATACTCCAGCTTCCTGACAACTGAGAATGTCATGTTAAATGAAAATCTGGGTAAATGACTGAAGTAAAAACAGTATAGCACATTGAAAAACAAATATATTCTCTAATCTTAGCAACTTGCTGAGGGATGTGCAACAATAAACCACAACATATTGTTGGGATAAATTTACTTGCTAAATAAAGTTTTGTGCTTCTACCTCTTAGTTACACAATAGAGGGGCGTGCAGGGGCCATGTGAATGTTCAAGTTCTCCTTCACTTCATATGAGAGAGAGATTACTTTCATACTTACATTTAGAAGCTGTTCAAAAGCATAACTAAAGCCTTTTTTGTAATCCGTAATTCCTTTAGCAGAGATTTTATAGACAGCTTCTTTCAGTTTCTTCTTGTTCCGTACATTAGCTTGGACGAGATGATTAAAGCAACTGACATTTTGAGCATTATTGTTAAACTGTAAAATAAATAGAAATAGTATTAAAGACAGTCAATAGAATTAGAGACACTGAACTTTCTAGGTACTGTAGTAATAAAGACTAATAGTTTCTTGATCATGTCACAACTGGATTTTCATTTGTGCTGCATTGAGAATGCCCACCAGTGTCTGCAGATTTCAAACCTAGGCAATTAATATATTTTAAAATAAGGTGTCACAAGGAGATAACTGTTTCCAAAACCATGTGAAAACACATGAACAAGTGTTTGAGCTTTGAAAAATGCAATGTTGTGCTCGACCATGTCCTCCACAGAAGAGTCAGTTGTACGTAATAACATGACAAAGCTTCCTTTTTTATCTTTATGATAGTCTATTTATCAGGCCTTTAATATCCTTAATGCCACAACTGCAAATACAGTATTGTATAGCTAAGTGATTTACATTAACAAAAGTATGAAAGGGTGAGATAATGAAGGTTAAAAATATTTTCTGGTTCTCCCAGTGTCACAATGCAAACTTCACCTTTAAAATTTACTAACAAGTGGAAATAGTTACATATATGCAGATTTTCACCTTGAATATTCCTTTAAAGTATGCCACATTTCACAGAAAATAATATTTTGCTAGGACCAACCCTCCACTGTGATTAAAATGTATGACTTCCAGCTGAACCCTAACATTTCCATTCTGTCATCTTTTATAGAACTTCTTTCTCTAGACTCAAAACAAATTATGGTAATCCATTTTTTCCATTTCCCCCCAGTATCATGTGATGATTTTTTATTTACAGTAAAATGATCACACAACTGTAATCAATTCACTTGGAAGCAAAACAATGACACACTCAGTGATGCTTCTTAGAGAAGTTTCTTTCACAAGTAACCAATAAATCACCCAGTGATTATTAGGTACATTAAACATGTGGGAGTGAAAATAGTATTGTGCTGAGGAATTATTTCAGCTTGCCTTGACCTAATTTTGTAGCTATGATGGGAGACTTAATGATATATTTTCCAAAAGACAAGATCTGAAAATTAATTCTACTTAGGAGATGTGATAAAAAACAGATCTTAGAGTTGGAAAGTAGAAGGAAATCATTATCTGTTAGGTACTTCTGCTCTACAAAAGCCAATTTCAACTGAAAAAGTAGAATGAAAACACTGTTCTGCTTCATCAGTGACATTGTATGTAAATTATTTGATGAGCTAATATAAAACTAACCATAAGTTCCAACTTGTGGTCCATGCATGCCCTATTTTGAGCTATAGCAAACAACATTTTTTGGTGTTCAAGTGAAAACTTCTCTCTGAAATGCCACTAACTTTAAGCTGCAAATCTAAATTGCTTGCTAGCAGTCTTGCAAATGTATCAGGATAATTATTGCTTATGAACATCAGTTATCTAGCATATGGATTGGTGATTACAGATAAAATAATGACATTTAAAAGATGACAAGAATACAGCCTGTTTGAGTAGTTAACAAGCAAATTGTGCTATACCTAACTATGAGGGCCACAAAATGCACCTCTCATACACGGGCAGACTGAGGGAGCTGGGGTTGTTCAGCCTGGAGATTTAGATTGGGTTCTAGGAAAAAAGTTCTTTACCCCAAGGATGGTGGAACATTGAAACAGGTTGCCCAGGGAGTTAGTTGAGGCCACATCCCTGGTGATATTCAAGGTGAGGCTTGACAAACCTCTGAGCAACCTGATCTAGTGAAGGATGTCCCTGCCCACCGCAGGAGGGCTGGACTAGGTGGCCTTTGGAGGTCCCTTTAACCCCAAACCATTCTATGATTTTATGTCTATAATGTTGCACATTAAGATACCAAAACTGCAATAAGCCTTTAACAATACTGGCCACATTGCCTGTCTCCTAGGTACCATAACAATGCTATTTAAGTCCGGAAGATTTCTTTAAAGCTAAGAATAATTGTTCTTAATAATATACTCCATCACTTGATATTTAACTGTAAGAAAGAACATGAAAAATTTCAAAAGCCAGTTGCCATTTCAGAAAGTCTATAGTCCTACAAAATGAAATCCTATCAAACCTGTAAAATTAAAGTAACTACAGTTCATATTTTACTGAATAAAACACTCTCAAACTATCTATATGAATTATGTCTGTTGGTTATTTATCAGACTGGCATTTTCCCCTAACTATTCCAGTATAGTTATGTATGTCACAAAAAAGCCATTATGGCAAAACCCAAAAAAACCCAGAATTTGTGTATGATGCTGTGCCTCTATGAGTCACTTACCAAACAGCTGATGATACTTGGAGACAATTGATTTGTTAAGATCTAAAGCCACCCTATGTCACCAAGCCACTATGTCACCATCAGCAGCAGCTTCTAGTTCTTCAGCTCTATAAAAAGCTTATTCCTTACCTAAGCTACAATAAAAGGGGCTTGCAGGAAAACACTTGGAAATCATTGAAAACAGGAATATGTTTGTTTTTTATTTTAAAGTACCATGAAGTATATAATTAATTTTGCTTATAGTGAGGTATAGGCTCTATATGTATTTTTTCTAGATTATTTGTTACTACCCAATTTATTTATATAACTTTGCAGTGCTTGCTGTTGGGGTCTCCCAGAATGATTCTCAGGTCTGAGAAAAACACAGAATCATAGAATGCATTGGGTTGGAAGGGACCTTTAAAGATTATCTAGTCCAACATCCCTACTCAAGCACAAAGAGTGCTAGAGAACTTAATCCAGTTTATCATGAACCACTCCTACAATCTTTGGCCATATATAGAACATCTCAATAACTTGAAAAATGAGTTAATCAATTATGTTTAACATGAAACTCTGAACTGCATGAATCTTGTCATTTTGGAGAAGGTCAGAACCAGAAATACTAATCTCACCGTTTTACAATGGCTTTGTCTTTGTTTTCCTGTTCAGAGAAATACCAACTTGCAAACCCAGTGGAATTGTACAGAAATTCAGTGAAATATCTAAATGCTAGAGACCTTTCCTCCCCCTTGGGTAGTTCCACTGAGCTGTGGGCTCCTTGAGACACAGGCAACTCTGCAAGCAACAGTGCCTCAAGATTTTACCAGATGGAGAAAATAACAGGTTGTCATTCTGAAAACATTTTCTGATTCCAGAATAGTTATTTCAGTATTGTTAAAAGACTCCTCTTTTCCAGTCTCAACCATTCTTTAAAATTATTAAATCTACCCCAACACCAGAATATTATATGATATAAGGGAAGTGAAGCAGATGTTGATTTGTTTCCTGTATCTCTTTCCACTCTAAGCACTGTGTGGATATGATGGCAAAACAAAAAATTAATTATAAGAGACCCTACAGGCAGATGTTTTTGTTAAGAGGGCAGTATAAGACAAAAGCAGAATGTGTGCGTGATTTTTTAAAAAAAGGTCCAAAATGAAAAAAGAAAAGATCAATATTCAGAAATTTTATTCAGTTCAATATATTACCTGCTGAATAGACACAAACTGTCTTGTTTATTGAGAACTTTTTGTTTGATAAATCTATGTTTTGCAGGTACCAGACAACCTCTCCCCAGCTGACAAGCTAAAGAAATAACATACAGCATCATATAAATCCAGGAATATCTACACTTCAGCATCACAGATATTTTCCAGCATTACTGAGTGTCTGAGACTCTTTGTCAAGAGCCCATTTTATTCTCATTTTATTGGTGAGAAAAGTGAAGCAACAGGGAAGAAAACAATAATTCTGAGGCAAAAACATGGCCAGGGGCTTTAATCTCAGTTCTCCACTACTAGAGCGCTAGAATGTGCTTTTTCCTTTCCTTTGTGCAACAAACTCCAAGTCTGCAACTCTGCCCTTTAACTTGATATTAGCTATTTTACTATATGTCATTTAAACCACAAGGTCAAATATGGCACAAATTCTTAAAGAATTATCACTTCTTCAAAATGCACACACAGCTAATATGATTCATTCTGAAGACTTCAAGAGAAAAATCTCCAATTTCACAGGCAGTGTAGAAATTGATGAATGTTTCAAATTCTCTTCCCTATATCCATCCATCCATCCTTCTCTATATATCCAAATATATCTCCATCTCCTGAGAGGTATAAAGGTTATAAATCCAAAATCCAATGTCAATCATTCTTTTGGCAAGTGTAGGAGCCTATTTAAATGCAAATAAAACATTTCAATTCATTCTGCTTCTTTTTATGAAAGGAAGCCCAAAGCATTGCCTTAGAATTCACATTATGTGTAGTGATGGCAAAACAAGAAGGCAACAAAACCAGCAGCGTAAGAAGAAATGTTATAAAGAATTAAAGTGTAATATCTTGGGATTTATCTTAATTTATCTTGATCAGAAAATGCTTATCGCTATTTCTGGCAGTCAACAGTTTGGTTGTTAGTTGTTTGGGTTTTTTTTCCTGCTGTATTTGCTGTCTTTGCAATTATGTGTATAGCTATTAATTTTATATAAGAGTGTGTTAAATTGCTTTTATGACATGATCAGGAGAGTAAGCTTTAGTCCCCATTTATCAGATGCTATCTGGACAAAGCACTAATCCACTGAGGAAAGCCTACACTATCCAAAAGGATACAAAAGGAAAAGAAATTGAGGAAATCAGCTCTAGCTCTGTGACTGAATTTGAAACCAAACCAAACCTACCCACCAAACAAAACCACAAAATCTTTTGTAAATTACCTCATTAATATACAACAACATAAACAAATTAAACTCCATTAATCAATGAAACCCCACCTCGAATGCTGCATCGAGTCCATCATAAGAGGGACACAGACGTGCTGGAGCAAGTCCAGAGGAGTGTCACAAATATGATCCAAGGGGTGGAGCACGTCTGCTGTGATGATAGACTGAGGTACCCCAGCGAATACTCTATGGGGACATTAGAGCTGCCTTCCAGTACATGGAGGGATCCGACAGGAAGGCTGGAGAGGGAATTTTCCTAAGGGTGTCTAGCAATAGGGTAAGGAGGAATGATTCCATAAAAGTTTAAAAAATCAATTAGCGAAACCTCAAAAAACTTTTTCAAGTTTTAGTCACTAGGTGGCACTACAACAAAACAAGTTAAACGTCTTAAAAATGTTAACGCGAAATGGGAAATTTCACACTTCTGGTAGAGGTCATTGGCACCTTCTGTGAGTTGTGTATGTTTCTCATTTCAATTAAACCAATAAAATATTCCTGTGTGCCAAATGTGTGAAAAAGATGGAGTTTTAAAACCTAAACTTCCTCTTTAAAAATTAAGGTCTTCATGACACCTGACATCCCAGCTCCAGGAGGATTTTTGTTTTGTTTGTTTCCATGAAAAGGATGCATATTACTAAAAGAAGCATCTCAATTTCTAACAGCTTTAATAACCATATTTACAACACTCACAATGGAAACCCTGTAAAATGACCTCCAACCTAAATGACTTCCTGCATCTTCAAAGTTGCCAAACAGCAAATTTAGGCAAAACCTCACATTTTGTCAACAGCTTTACCTGCTGCTGCCTGCCTATTCTTCACTTCAAAATATGTAGTTGTAAACATTCAGAAATTACCATCTTTTATAGAAAAACAAATAAATTTGAACAAAGTAGGAATTCCTGTACTGAAATTTACCACAGATTAAAAATTCCCAACATTTGAAATGTCAACATTATGAAAGCTGAGTAAATAAATCAGAAACATCACTTGGGGAATACTGAAAATTGAGAAAAATGTAGTCAGCTTGCTGAAGATCTAATCAGATGCTACTGATGCTGACTTTCAATCTGCTGAGGTTTGTTGCTATGCTACTTCTACCTCATGGCTAAATCAGCTTGGTGACCCAGTTGTATCTATATGTATTAAATGAGCAATATTGAAACAGACCTGATTTCATCAGGCTTTCGTCTTGTAGCTAAATCCAGCTTTGTGGGGTTTTTTGGTTTTGGTGGTTTTTTTCCCCCCTACTGCTTTATGCTTGGTAATAGGATTTTAGGGTTAATCCCAAGAATAAGTGAATCTTGAATAAGCCCAGTTAGAATCTGTATTTCAGCAATGAGAAGACTTTATAAATATTTATCAGAATGCATTTAGGGAATAGTAAGAAAGCAATTTGCAAAGTTTTATTCCCATGTAGATCTCAGTACACAGAGGCAGTTCAAGCAATAAAGGTTTGTAACTTGACGTGACAAAAAATAATATATGGTGTTAAAGTTCAGCATTCATATCTTGTTACAAAATAACTGTTTTCTCCTGTCATTGGTCTCTTCTTCCAGGCATCCACCAACAGGACAAGAGGACACAGTCTCAACCTGCACCAGGGGAGGTTTAGGCTGGATGTTAGGAAGAAATTCTTCACAGAAAGAGTGATTTGCCATTGGAATGGGCTGGCTAGGGAGGTGGTGGAGTCACCATCACTAGAAGTGTTTAGGAAGAGACTGGATGAGGCACGTGGTGCTATGATTTAGTTGATTAGATGGTGATGGATGATGGGTTGGACTTGATGATCTCGAAGGTCTTTTCCAACCTGGTTAATTCTATTCTATGACCTGCATACAGATAGTCTTCAGAAATACAGTACAACTCTCAAACACTGTAAAGAAAATCTAAACCATTGATTCTAGTACTCAGAAGGACCACACCTGCATTTCTTAAATTGAATTGCAAGTATGGGATAACATAAAATTGGAATTATGTGACAATTTACATTGTTAGTATGTCCTGAAATTTAAAATGTATCAGATTTCATTGTGAAAGCTATCTATGTGTGCTACAGGCAAGAGCATTCAATCATAATAAAATTGTTAGATCACAAAAATATCTGCTGAAAAAAAGTACTGTAGCATAATATGTGATAAAAATTTGGAAATAGAACAAATACTGGGACAAAATCTTCTCTCAGTTAGCTTTGTTAGCCTTTCTAACCAATATGATTATCTGCATATAAATCAATGCAAAGCTCTCACCAAGTACAAGAGGATTAATGTTCAGAACATGAAGTGTGATGCTGCTTTGTGAATCTCAGCACTGTAACAAAGAACATCAGCTAATTGTGAAAGATGAATTAGCTTAGCAAGCTGAAGTCATTTATGGTCACTTCATGATGCTGTGGCTAAGTTAGCATGCATTAATTAGTTGAAATCATGTTGTTTCTAATTTTTAATGAAAATTTCAGTACTGTAAAATTTAGCATCACCCTGAGTAAACTGGCTGATCCAAACTACCACTCTACTGCAGTGCTCTAGTCCTGCAGTCCACATTGTATGGCACTGGTACCCAAAGTAACCAAAAGAGACTTTGTAGAAAATTCTTTTGCAATTTTTGTTTTTGTTATTATTATTATCATCATTATTAGCATTAGCATTATTAGCATTATTAGCACTATTATTATTATTTTCACTTGACTTCACTTGCTTAAAACACAAAACAACCATGATCAAAAAGATGAATAGAATAGAATAGAATAGAATAGAATAGAATAGAATAGAATAGAATAGAATAGAATAGAAGTAAAATAGAGTAGAGTAGAGTAGAGTAGAGTAGAGTAGAGTAGAGTAGAGTAGAGTAGAGTAGAGTAGAGTAGAATTAACCAGATTCTCAAACTGGAAGGCACCCGTGGGGATCATCAAGTCCAACTGCCTACTCCTTGTAGAACTACCTAAAACTAAACTGTATAACCTAGAGTGTCATCCAGGCACTCCTTTAAATCTGACAGGCATGGTGCCATGATTACTTTTCTAGGGAGTCTGCTCCAGCAACTGACCATCCTCATGGTGAAGAAGCTCTTCCTAAGGTCCAGACTGAACTTTCCCTGACATAGCTTCATCCTGTTTTCTCATGTCCTATTGCTGGTCCAGCAGAGATAAAGGTTTGAGCATTAAACCCTTACCTATACATTCACTTGTATGTGTGAGGTTTCTGTTCAGGACATCAAGAACAAGACTTGCAGTTAATGGACAAAATTACAAGTAAGACATTTTAGCATCAGGCCATATAAATGGGATTGCAGAGAGCTACAACATCACCTCCATATTCCTATGGCTTGACTTAAATGTGCCTGTCTCCCTTGCAGTATAGGGCTGCTGATGGTGCTTGGACTTCCTGAGCAGCAAGGAGGCTGCAGTAGCACATTGCTGATGTGTGAGATGCTGCTGCTAAGGCAAAGAAGTGTCAGACAGGAGGGAAAGGTGTGAGTCTTGAAAGCATTAAGATTTGAGAAGTTGATGAGTACTTCATTCATGGTTTGCCCAAGTAATCCTTTAGATTCACACCACACTAACATCTTGCCACATGTGTCTTAAAATTTTCACATACCAAACAAATGACTTTTACATAAATTACATTTAAAAAGTGGGACCAAATCTTATGGACAGCCTGCATTTTCTTTCTCTTTTTTTTTTTTTCTTTTCATGAACAGTGAGTCATTGAGGTCAGCTCAGCCCAGCCTCTTCCAAACTGGTAAGGTATGAGTTCATTGTCTGAAAGACCATTCACCCACCACAGATTTTTAATTATACTGCTAGAATGTCCCATAATAACTGTCACCTAGCTGGGAAGGTGACCTAGAAATGCTCTTTGGCCCAACAACTGACATGCCATTAAAACTACAGGATGGATGCTATGTTTAATGAAGCCTGCACTTTACTGAAAAATAAGAAACTGGAAATAGACAACATCTCTATTAACCTTTGGAACCATGAGATAAAGCTATCACCTCATTTTATATACTGCAAAACTCCTAATTTTAAATACTAATAATATACTAGAGGGCTAGGATTTATTCTGGAGATCACGGAAGCCCATGCCATGTGCTGTTATGAGTCTGACGTCCTGACATCTGACATTTGACAACTATAAGAGGAGACAATAAAAATCTGTATTGATGCCCAAAGCAATCCCTCAGAGTGGGAATGGAGGTGACATTTCTAGTCATCTGGAATTGTCAGCTATACTCTACAGTAATGAATGTACAGTTTCCAGCAATATCCCTGCTCCTGACATCCTTATGTAGAATTTCAGCTTCTAATTTCCATTCCCTTCGGCTATTCAGACACTCAACTACTCTATTCCCTAGAATTAACACTTTGAGACAGATGCAAAATGAAACAGATCTTGTTTAAAAATTTGTCCTATTCCTTTTCCAAGTATTTCTGTTTCTTTTTGTTTCATGTATTTTGAATATTTTTCTTCCACAGCAAATACAAACAGTAAAAATAAGCTATGTTAAAGCAAACAGCAACACAGACAAAAAAAAAGAAAATGCCTGGTCAGAAATCCAGCTTCTTGAATGACTCACTCAGGACTTTAAGAACCAGGGTTTCTCTCACCCTTTCAAGAACACTTTCAGTCCTCACAGAAGACACTTAAAATCTTTTTCTGTAAAATCTGACTAAAACACTTTTGCATTAAATTAGTGGTATGATTCACATTTATGCAACATAATTCAGCCAGAACAAAGGAGACACACAGTCAAAATCTGAGTTCAACAACTCATCATTTGATTCCCAGGAGTGAAAGTGAACCATCAATCCATACACTATTTAGATGGGAAGTTGTCTTTAGCCATGTCACTGAAGCTGTACAAGTATTTCTAATTCATCAAGTCAGATGAAGACTACAAGAAGATTGCAAGAATTTGACTCCTAGTGGTTCTCCATTTTTTTTTTCTTCATACAAAGTTTTCTTTCCTGAGGATCAGAGTCCCGCTGAAGTCAATTTACTTCATTTCAAAAAAGTCAGCTAATGAAACATCCTCTGTACCCTAATCTTTCAACTCCAGCCTCAGCTGAAATACATTCCCATAGGATCATTGACTCCTTTCTTGATTTTCTCTTTAGATGGGTTAAAAAATGAAACTGTAATTCTGCAGACAGACAAACATTTTATCACATTGTTTATACTACTGCATTACTACTCTCATTTACCCATTAAAACCCCCAATTCTTCCTAACTTCTAAAGAATTGGTGGGTTTCCATAGTTCCCAAATTTTCTCCATTGTTATTGCAGAATACTCATCTGCATTGCATTTGCTAAACATATCCTCAAGATCTATTTCCCATACATGTATTTCCAAAGCTACACAGCCTATCTCTACCTGTACTTTTTATCAATGCTGAAATTGAATACTAGATTTTGTTTGTAACTTCTTTGAGCTTTGTTTAACCGAGCACCTACAGTGCCTGCTAAACAGGCCTGCATGAGAATAAATACAACAAATTCACTTGGTCCCTGAATGGGGAAGGTACAAGATAATGACCTTCTACTAAGGAATGTTAATTATTTTCCATTAGGAATCATTCCTGTGAAGATAAATTTCTCTTTAGCTGTCATCTTTCCCCATTTTCTTGAAATTGATTTAAGAAAAACTGTAAGGTCATGATACAATTAGATAGATTGTAAAGAGAATCATGAAGACCAATCCTCAGCAAAACACTTACCTTTATCTCACTTTTCACTGACTGGAAAAAAAAAAAATTACCTCCTTGGAAAAGAAATAAGAGACATTTGTTTAGTGCCTCACAGAGCTCTGATGCCTAGGAGACCGTATGCCTCATTTGAGCTCCTGTGATTCACCACCTGAAATGTTCCAGGATTAAATCAGTAACAAAGATGTTTCTGCAGACCTATGGTGGGAGCCTGATTGTCTGTCTTTAATTTACATAATAATGGAAAAGGTGGTAGATGTCTTTGGAATTTCTCCTTAATAATGTCCATTATGGAGAATAAGAAAGTAAGGACTGAAGTACATTAGCAAACCTGCCTGTAAGCCCCTTCTCACTGGAGACTCCATTTCCTCTAGATCAACCAACAGAACTAGTTCAGTAGCAGTATCTCACACTGACATGATCATGCTTGATTTCTTCTTCAACAGGTCACTTTTATCCCCAAAAATAATTTAATAGGCTAGATGCACAACTTTTCCTTTGAAATCAATTCATCCAGAAATCTGCATCCCTCTAATTTTACTTGAGGTGCAGGGCTGAGCAAAAGCAGGAGATGACTTTTTAGTTTTCCCAGGCCATGGGTCTATCACCTGTTATATGCTCGTAACAGTAGGTCTCCATCTCCTAAACAGTAAATACTGGTTTAGATTTTTACAAAGGCCAAGTAATTTAAAACAGCTCTGCAGCTCCTGACCTTTGGCATGTCTGTTGCTGTAAGGCAGGTTTTTCCTTTGTGTGGTTTTTTGCACCTCTATAGATTTGCAGTTGAAATGTGTTTCTCCTGCGAGCTGCAGCTTACTCACAATCATAAACAAATTGCACTCTCTGTGTCAACATTTGAAACCAAGTCGCTAAATCATAACGTGCTGGGATTGAATTGCTGCCCCTATCATCTACCACTTACTGCTATCAAAGCGTATAACCAGATTAGTGGGAAAACAGCTGTATTACTCACACATTTAAGCTATATCAAACAGCAGGTTCTCTTTCAACAACAAAGCACAGCACTTCAGATAAGAAAAATACAAATCTCAGAGGAAATTTTGACATATTAACCCCTGGCAATATTTACATGACTTAATATTTCATTCAGCCTTTTTACACTGGAAATAAATGAAAGAACTATATTCAATCATGAGAATTAATGTATTTTAATACAACTACTTTTAAGATTTTTATTCCATATTATTTCTCCATACACCAGGCAAGGTTAATTAAACCATCCTGTCACTTTATAGAAGTGACACAACCTTAAATCCATGTGTCTCAGTTGTGGGCATGAATCATCACATAGATGGGTTTTGTGGGACAACACCTTGTCAGTAAAGTAGAAGCAAAATAGCTCTCTAGTTCACACAGAACCACATTACTAAATACTCTGATTAAAGCTAAGCTATAAACCAACTGTTGATTTCTTAGCCAAAAGATTCAGTGGAGCAAGAAAAATTGTGGCTAATTTCCAGTTACTGCTGGGTTTTCATATATCCATCCGCTAATGTTGTATTAATTGAAAATTTTCACCTAGCTTTCTGAACTTATAATTAGCCAATGATGCCTAATAACAGGATGCCTCAAGACAAAACATCCTTAAGGAATAACATAAAATCTATTGAATAAATCTACATTTCTTTCACATAAACAGAATACTTGAGTTGAATAAACATTACACAAACAGGTTGAAAAAGTTGAATATTTAGGTGCTCCAGGGTGATAAAAATTCTATGTCCAGCACTTAAGCAGTTATGCTGGGTAATCCCTGATATCAATCCAGGCTGGAGGATGATGAAATTGAGAGCAGCCCTGCAGTAAATAACTTGGGTGTGCAAGTGCGTGAGAAGCTGGACATGAGAAGCTGGGCACTTGCGGCCCAGCAGGCCAATAGCATCCTGGACTGCATCAAAAGAAGCATAGCCAGCAGATGGAGAGAGTCAATTCTGTCTCTTTGCTCTGGTGAGACCTCACCAGAAGTAATGCATCCAGCTCTGGAGCCCTCAACACAAGAAAAGACATGGACCTGATGGAGTGAGCCCTGAGAAAGAAGACAAAAGTATTCAGGGGACTGGAATACCTCCCATCTGAGGACAGGCAGAAGGAGCTACGACTTTCTACAACTGCCTGAAAGGATGTTGGAGCCAGAAGGGGGATAGCCTCTTCTCCTTGATGAAAAACAGGAGGACTAGAAGAAATGGTTACAAGCTGAAGCAGAGGAGTTTTAGGATGGATACTAGGAAATATTTCTTCACTGAAAGGGTTCTTAAACATTGGAACAGTCCACCTAGGGCAGTAATGGTGTTATCCCTGGGGCTGTTCAAGTGGTGTGTGGACCTGGCACTCAGAGACATGGTTTAGTGTTGACTCTTCAGTGCTGGATCAAGGATTAGACTGGATGATCTTTGGGGTGTTTTCCAACCAGATACCTTCTGTGATTCTGTGAGCTGGGGTTGTTCAGCCTGGAGAAGAGAAGGCTCCAGGGGGACCTAATAGCAGCCAGTGTTGGAAGAGGGCCTACAAGAAGGTTGCAGAGGGACTGTTTCCAAAGTCCTGCAGTGATAGGATGAGGGTCAATGCTTTGAAATTAAAGAGGAGATTTAGATTGGATATTAGGAACAAGTTATTTAACATGAGGATGGTGGAACACTGGAATAGGTTGCCTAGGGAGGTAGTTGAGGCCCTATCCCTGAAGATATTCAAAGGTGAGACTTGTCAATGTTATGAGCAACCTGATCTAGTGGAAGATATCCCTCCTCACTATGATTCTATGTGTAAATAAAGAGGTAGTTGGGGTCCAGATTTTCCAATGGTGAAAGCTCCACAGGTCCATTGAACACATTAATCAATCCCCAGCAGTTTAAAATTACTCTTTTTTTATTTTTTTTTTAAACCAGTGAACCTAACAGCAAAATTTCAGCTCCCTAATAGCATTACAGAAAAGCTTAATTCCTTTAGTAATAATAATAATAAAACTCTTTAGTTTGTTGGGATTTTTTTATTGCAATTTAGACTAAAGAAAATGGAATAATCCACTATTAAAAACTTCAACACAGGAAATGCCACTGAAACGAAAAGCTTCTCTAGACCTTGGAGAAAGGTCTACATGGACTGACAATCAGATGATGAAGCAATAAGCACTATTCAAAGAAATTTCTGATAGTGGTATTTCAGGACTTTCTCCCTACAAGATGGCTACAACATATCTGCAGAAGCTGAAAATCATCTCTAAAATCATTCCAGTTACTCACCATGCAGGCTGTCTCTTCTCATTACGACTATGTCAATATTCCAATCCTAAATCCTTAGAATAAAAGCTCTACAATTTAACAGCCTAATGAAAACCTAAAAACTCTTGCCCAAGGATAGAGCATGACATCCTAGGTATCAGCCTGAAAAATGAAAGTTGCCCATACTATCTTCCACCTCACCAAAACTATTTTGCCTTCAGCTTTTTTGAAAACCAGGAATTTGCAGTTTCAATTCCATGCAAGTATTAGAAAGACTAAAATGGCATTTAAAAAAAAAAAAATCCTCATAACTATTTAGAGAACTATTAAAACCCAGTTTTATGTCTGGTAGTCAAGCATGATGTGTAGTGTTTACAGTTAGTACTAAAATTTCAGTTTATGTTCTCAGAAAGTCAGCATCACTTTCATCTGAAAAGCCTTACAACACTATGTTCCTCCCCAGATCCCTGTGACCTGCATATGCTGCCTCTCTACACATTAATTATCTGCATTTTTCAAGTTCCTTCATGAAGTTGCTCCTGTATTATATTATTTAATATGGGGGAAAATTGCTATGCTACCTGTCAAGTTGCTAACTGAAACTTCTCAGCAGCACCTCTCATCAGGTAGATGTATGGCTGTACATCTTCTGTCACTATCCATTAATTAGCATGAGCAACTCAAATATCTGCTGTGTGGAAGAAGGAACTTCTCCTTGCTCTGTCACAATATAAAACCCAGGAACCACCGATTATTTCAAGAGAATTTGCATGTTCCAGTCAGATAGATGGTATCTTACACAGACCAGAGCAATATATTGGAAAGTAGTGAGGTAAAACAGTGAGTGTGGATGTCGTATGTAAGAGGTAAAATCAGGCCCTGATATAATATGTAATGGGTTAAATCAGGGCCTCTTTTTTTGTGTTTTGTTTTGTTTTTTCCTAAGTGAGAGGAGATCTTATTAATGTTTATAAATATTTGAACGCAGGGTGTCAAGAAGGGGCCAGGCATTTTCTACTGGTGCCCTGTGACAGGACAAGGGACAATGGACACAAACTCAGGAAATTCCACCTCAAGATGAGAAAAAAATTCTTTACTGTGAGTGTAATGCACTGGAGCAGCTTGCTCAGAGAGGTTGTGAAGTCTCCACTTCCTTCTCTAAAGACTGAAGACTCAGCTGGATGCTTTCCTAAGTGACCCTGCTTTGTCAAAGGAGGTTGGACTTGATGATCTCTAGGTGTTCCTTCCAACCACTACCATTCTATGACTCTATAAAGTAAAATGTGGCTACACAAAAATGTGTTTAAATGACTTTTGTCCTTCACTGAAATGTAAAGAACAAGAAAACCATGAGACATATGAGGGATTTTGTGATATATTTTAAGTCTCTTGTCAGCGAGACAATCAGGTATCTCATATCTGGCATTTAAAATAGTTTGCTTATGGCTTTGTTGACAATGTAATTTTTGGGTTAGAAAGTGATACTCACTGAAACTACATTCACGAAGTCATCATCAGACAAGGTTTCCAACATCTCAATGACCGAGGTGCGGATTAGCTTCAACGTCAAGCCACTGACACTCCCACTCCTAACAGAAATCCACAAGAAAAAAAACAGTTGAATTTAAGAAATTTCATTATAAAAATGCAAAGAAAATGCAAATTACTCACCACAACTCTCACCAACATTCACATTAAAATTGGCAATAATTCTCCTGAATTCTCCAGCTCATCAATAGTGTTACTACAGTATTATAATAAAATATTAAATCCAAACCCACCACTCAAATTCTGCATCCAGTGGCACAGATGAGGTGATAATGCTACATTATCACCTAATTTTTCCTTTCAGGAAATCCATTTTCCTTCAAGAAGTCTGAGGGAGTTTACCACCTTTAACCATTAACTCAGCATTTTCAACTCCTACACACAGATTTACACCTTTAGATTATCAATCAACAGCAAGTTTGATTCAAGGCAAAACCTAAGCTGAAGAAATAACAAAAGCTAATAAAACTCACTGCTGATAAAAAAGCACATCAGTATGTCTAAAAGCATTAAATGCAAATTCTCTTACTGATAATTTTTTTCAGCATAAAGCAATCTGTTCAACATACTGGGTTCAGTGCTTCCTTCAATCCCTTCCTTGGGTAATGCTGAACATTAGCTGAACAAAGGAAGCCTTGCCAAGGTAGAGATTTTTTGGGGGTGTTTTTGTTATTGTTTTAATTTCTATGAATATTTTATGGTAGTCAAACTTGGCAATTTTTAAATATGTATGGTAAAACATGCAAAGTCTTATGCTTCAGGCTTAAATCATGATCAATCTATTGTAATGGGATTAGTAATTTGGGTGGGTTTTTTGTTTTACAACACATTTTGACATGCACATGAGAAACTTTCAGTTGATTACTTCAGTAATTAAGAAGATAAAAGCAGAATAATATTTAAGAAATTTAAAAAACACTTCTCTGTCCCCACTTTAAATATTTTTTAGGTTTGGGCTTTCTAGAATGACTTTTTCCTGTTTATTTATTTTGTCTTTACCAAGATATTTGATCCTTGCATATAAGGACTTTTCAATCCTCTCTCCATCTTCCAGCATACAGAGATTTGTTCAATGTCTCTAAAAACTTTTGTCCCTCTAATGTCAATAGCCAGACATTAAACACTTACGCATCAACTAAAATCAGCATGTCTTTGGGAGATGCAGCTCCTTGGATATACCTGAAATAAAGAACGCGCACAAATGACACAAATACGCAAACACTTTTGTTATGTGTGATGGAAAATATTGCAATCTCTAAGCTGAATCTGATTGAATTAACAAAATCTTCTTGTAGTTAGTAAAAGACCATGTGTCATTATTTTCTCATTTGCTGTGTCAGAATTCTAAGTCAAGACTAAACCACATTAGAAAAAGAAGCAGGATATACTGATAAAAAATCACTAATTTCACATGTTGATAAATGAAAAACATGAATGCTACTTCAGAGCTAAACATCTGGATGACAGACGAATTATTACACCAGCCCAACTTTGGGAAAAATGCTTCACCCTTCACCTTTGAAAGAATATTGTCAACTAGTAAGAATATGAGCTCCAATTTCAGTATGCCTTGAAAGGTACACAGAAAAAAAAGATGAGAACCAGGCCCACTGTTCTCTTGCCAGTTACCAGTGTGTCTAAAGCACTGATGTACATTGGTACTTTGGCATATAATCAAAGTTTTTAATTGCCTCATAGCTATTTGCTAGTTATCCTTCTACAACAAGGTCCATGTAATGCAATGGTACAACACATTACAGGGGATATTGCATACTGAGTATTGTGATCAGCAAATTATTTATTCAGCACAAATGCTGATTATTTACTAATTTTTTAAAATATAAATATCTAAAAATAAGATTTATTAGACAGAAAATCAGAAATATTTGTCTTTAGAAATCTATCTAGAAAGCAAGTGACGTATACATCAGTGCTTTAAAGAAAGCTTACCACGGTCTTCTGCGAACATCGTACAGATCTATTTTGTTTGGAGTTCTACTTTTATCTACCCATGGGGAAGCTAAAAATGAAAAAGTATAAATTATAAAAATTATCTTAAGTATTTTAAATGCAGCAATATAATAAATCAATATCAACATTTGGTATGGATATAAAATGCCTATATTTGAAAAATCTGGTTTTCCAATACCTGTATACTCCTATATATATGGGCATAGAATATAACACAATTAATCTACACCTAGATTTAAGTGTGGCCAGCAGGTCAAGAGAGGTGATTCTGCCACTTTGTTCACCTCACCTAGACTACTGTATCCAGCTCTGTACCCCTTAACACAGAAGGACATTGACCTGATGGAACAGGTCCAGAGGAGGGCCATGAGAACGATCAAGGGGCTGGAATACCTCTGCTATAAGGACAGGCTGAGGGAGCTGGGGTTGTTCAGCCTGGAGAACAGGAGGCTCAGGGGAGACCTTATTGCTTTTTACAGCTATCTGAAGGGTGGCTGTAGCCAGGTAGGGGATGGTCTCTTCTTCCAGGCAACCAGTGACAGAACAAGACGACACAGACTCAAGCTGCACCAGGGGAAGCTTAGGGTCAAGGTGAGGAGAAAGTTCTTCACAGAAAGAGTGATTGGCCACTGGAATGTGCTGCCCAGGGAGGTGGTGGAGTCACCATCCCTGCAGGTATTCAAAAAAGGATTTGACGTGGCACTTGACGCCATGGTTTAGTTAGTCATGAGAGGCTAGATATTAGGTAATAGGTTGGACTTGATGATCTCTGAGGTCTTTTCCAACTTTGTCAATTCTATGATTCTATGATTAGAGGAGATTTATGTTGGATATTAGGAACAAGTTCTTTACCATGAGGGTGGTGGAAAACTGGAACAGGTTGCCCAGAGAGGTAGCTGAGCCCTCATCCCTGAAGACATTCAAGATGAGGCTCACCAAGGCTCTGAGCAACCTGATCTAGTGGAAGATGTCCCTGCTCAGTTCAGGGGGCTTGGACTAGATGAGCTTTGGAGGTTCCTTCCAACCCAAACCATTCTATGATTCTGCAATAGATAAAGACCTTAAAAGGCCAAGTTGTGTGGAAGATATAGGTACTGACTGTAATTGACTACTAGCTTCAATGGAACCAGAAGTTAAAACATAGTGCTTTAGAATATGAAATAACTTGTTTGCTTGTTTTATTTTTTACAAGTGCTTAATTTGAAAATTAATTGAAAGTTAATTAATGTATATGATAATACTGCATTAATCCAAAGCTCTTACATGCATCTAGAAATCATATACTGCTTCAAGAGAGCTTTACCTAAAAATGCAAATCAGAACATGAAAGCATGGCATATTCTGTAAGTAAAATAAGATGAAAATATCCATGTTTCTGTAAAGAAAATTAAAAGATTAATAACCTTTTTCAAGCATTTAATCTAAGCTTCACCATAATTTTCAGCAAAGGCAGGAATGTTTTCCTTAGTGAAAAACAAAATGAGACTTTCAAAACCTTTTGACAGCTTAATGAGCACACATAAAAATGTGAAACATTACACAAAATGAAATAATGTTCTGCAATTTGCTTTCTCACTGTTTGCCAATGGCACTGGGTGAGATATTTCTTGATGTTAATCATTTTTCTGTCTAGGAAATCAAGAAAGATATAGGCAGCTCCAGGATTCTTCCTGAAAAATATTAATCTAAGACAAATGGGAAGAATTATTTCTTCTTTACCCATGAATATAAAAGCCACTGGCTTTGACTAACTGCTCATTCTTTATTTTACTAAATGAACCCTTTCCTAAGTGAACATAACCTGACTTGGCACAACAGTTACTAGAACTTTTAAACCAAGCATAACCCACAAGACATTTACCACCCACAGAAAACACTACATGTTATTACAAATCAGAAGAACTTCTAAATCTATTCCAGTATTTTCTGTGGTTTCAGACTAGACCACCAGACAGGTCCTTTGAGAGCTGAAGGGACAGGAGGCTTTGAAATTTTCAGAAATTAAAAAACACAACTTTTGAGACTAGTATCCCAAAGCCTGTAGTGATAGGACAAGGAGCAATGGTTTGAAATTAGGGATTAGGAGATTTAGATTGGAGACTAAGAGTAAATTCTTTAGCATGGGGGTGCTGGAACTCTGGAATAGGTTGCCCTGTGAGATGGTTGAGGCCCCATCACTGGAGACACTCAAAGTGAGGCTTGACAAGGGTCTGAGCAATCTGATCAGGGTGTCTATGCTCACCATAGAGGTGGGTTTGACTAGATGACCTTTGCAGCTCCCTTCCAACCCAAACTATCCTATGATTCCATGATAATAAGGTAATTTCAGGAAATTGTCTTATATCTTATTGGCAAAGGCCATTATATGGTCTAAAAGGAAAGCAAAATGAAGCGCACACACAAAAAAATGATTACACATTTTTCTAAAAACAAACAAACAAACAAAAACCTAACAAAACAAAACAATCTAAACAAATCAAAAAGCCCAAGTTGAAGATCAAGGACTTTAAGTTTTATTTATAGAACCTATTGTATAAAATGGGCATTTTTTTTCAGATGCTTTGGAACCTGGTTCACCTAATGTCTTGAAGAAGTCTGACTCATTATTTTTGTTGTATACTAATGTTGCTGAACTATGTCAGCACTACACAGCTCTCTGGCATACATTAGGTTTCAATAATGTTCTCCTTTGATGATTTTCTTGTCTGGCATATAGGTAGATTTGATATTTTATAAATTATTCATTAGATTTGATAACCCTCTCACTTCTGTTGTTTGCATTATGGAGATACAGGCCTGGCTATATCTCAAGCAAGAGTAAGGAATACTTTTCTGTTCTTTCTGCACATGTAGAGTAGAAATTCTGTTTTGTTGATTACATGCAAAATCAATTAATGCAGGAGAGGTTGTCAAAGAGTAAAGCCTACATGAAAGTATTGCTCAGGAAAAAGAGACCCTGGCTACATGTGCTTATATTTAATTCATTAGATGATTCCAGAGGCATAGGTGAGTGTCACGTGGGAGGCCTTTTTTGGAGAGTTCTGCCAAATGAGACCTCATTTACATCTCCTCCACTCTATGGTGAGGTATGAGTGTGCAAGGCACAGATGACTTATTAACAGTGTTACATCCCTGTAACACATTATGGAAAGTGTATAGTAAGACACAAATGCCATCTTCTATCATCTTCAATTAAACTTCATTACCTTTTCATTTCAGAGCTTTTCTGGGCAGTCAAGCTCAATGTAGCATCTACTGGGTTAGGCAAACAAGTATTTGTTAAAGCTGATAAAAAGCAGTTTCATAAACTATTTTGTCTCTCTTTCACTACTTCACTCTAGCTGCTACTAGCTGGTGCCTTTTCTCAGCTCTGCTGACCTTGGCTGCATTCCTTGTTGTGGCTAAGTACTAGAAAGCTACACTAACTCCTTTCTCCTCTTCTCCTTCAAAATAATAAACAGCTGTAACTTTAATAACCTCTAACATTAATTACCATAAAGTGATTTGCACCACTACACTTAAAGTTCAGGATATTTCTATCATAATGATGCCTTGGATTAATAACCAATTAGTACTAGCCCTCTCAAAATAGAGACTGTGTTTGAGCTACCATAGAAGTTCAGACGAGACTGAATGCAGCCATCTCTTAACTATTTTACTCAGACTATGACTTGAAATTGCCAGAAGCTCAAATTATCTTCAGGTAAAATCTATTTAACACAGACAGCTCTGTGCAATGTCCTCTAACTCTGATAGCACCATCACTGCACAGAAAAGAGAGGATAAGCATCTCTCAGAGGGGCTTTTTCAGAATGCATTACCTATGTGGTTCATGGCAATACTGCACTCACTTTCACTGCAGATCAGTTCAGCAATCAATCTTATATGGGAACAGTCCATATGCAAACAAATCCATTGCTTTATTAGTCCCAACATGCCAAAAGAAATGAAAGTGATTTGAAGGTGTAACACATAGTGCAGTCTGCAGCTTCAAGTGACCTCTCCAATGGCTGTGTGTTATCTCTGGGCAAAAATATTTCTCCTTCCACATATAAAACTTGAATTTCATCCTCAATAAATATGTTGCTTGCATAGATTTCACCTGGACGATCCCTGCAAAGGGTGCTGGAGTATCAAAGCTTGAAGAGAAGAGGTACAGAAGCTCCGAGATTTTTTTGGTTGTTTTTGTTGTTGTTTTTCTCCTGTAAAAGCATGCTCTGGATATTTTAATTTGTATCATAAAAACACACAGATGGTACAAACTTCAGCATTACGGTATGGTGGCCTTCCAGCTGCAATTTCAGTAACTCGCTAGAAATTGCATATTATCTACTGGAGAGAATCCAACCAGGATGGCTGCAGACTTGAACATCTCTCCTATGAGGAAAGACTGGGTGTCAAGATGAAGGCGCCAGGCTCTTTTTGGTGGTGCCTAGTGATGGGACAAGGAACAGGCACAAGCTAGAACACAGGAGGTTCCATCTCAACATGAGGAGACACTTCATGGTGAGGGTGCTGGAGCACTGCAACAAGCTGCCCAGAGAGGTTGTGGAGTCTCCTTCTCTGGACACTTTCCAAACCTGCCTGAATGTGTTCCTGTGCTGCCTGCCCTAGGTGATCCTGCTCTGGCAGAGGGGTTGGACTTGATGATCTCTGGAGGTCCCTTCCAATCCCTACCATTCTGTGATTCTGTGATACTCTTATAACTGGGTGGATCTGCTTGTGTAAGTACAACACTCAGTACGTTGTTTTAGAAAAACAAGCCACAATAAAACACATAGTAAGATTTTCCATATCATGGGTATGTTAGATCCAAATCATGTCAGCACAGGTCCCTTCCCCAAGATTTCACACACACAACCCCCCCAAAAAAAATTAAAGGAACAATCCTCAAAGAGGCTTATTTCCATGAAAAACTAGAACTAGGCTACCCAACCTCCACACTAATTGCACTAACTGATAATTTATAAGCTGCATTACTAAGAAAGTGTTTGGTGGCTTGTGTTTTTTGTTTGTTTGGTTGGTTGGTTTTTTTGCTTTCTTTTGTTTTTATCTTAAACTTTAAATGCTCTTTTAAACGTTAAGTTGTTAATAGGAACTGGCAGATATAAAATATAAAACCTTCTGCAAAAGAAAAAGTTAAGTTCTCAGGTTTTCAAGGCTTTTGATTCATTTTGTATGGATTTTTTAGGCTTTCTAGTCTTAGCATCTGCTTCGGTAATGACTTTCTTTGGAGAGTTCAATATCATAGCTACAACACTATTGCTGGCCATTAATGGCTACACAAGAGCAGCTGTGCACAGCAAGTTCTTCATTTGAAGGGAGACCATTTTATTTTATTAGAAATTGATTTTTAAAGCTCTTCCATTATTAAAATATCTAAGCAGGGAATACTCTAGTGGTTGAGTGAGACCTGCTTCACCGACATCTGGAAATAGGTTCAAGATGAAGGGGAAGAGATAATACTAAATCTTCTCTATCCAGGATTTTAATTCAAGAATTTTAAGACTTTATGGATAAAAACATTTTTCTGGATAATGAGTGCTGCAGAATTGTCTTTTCTTTATGTGTGAATTTCTGCTCTGAGCACCTTGCAAGCTCTAATTACATAGGAATATCCTAGTACAATACTAGCATAAGAGACGTAAAGAGATTTTTCTGCAATTAATTATAAGTTCCTGTCACACAATGCTTACTTATTAAAGTAAAGCCAAATACAAGGCAGAGCTACAGTAGAAAAGGGAAAGAATGTAATGGATCTCATGTCTGTACTCTTCAACACGGGTACTACAAGGTTTCTAAGATTAAACCACCTGCTGATGTGTAAATATGAGTTAATGAATATAATAACATACTAAATATTTATTTTATTAAAAAAAAACAAAAAGGTGTTACATGTATTCCTGGCTTTAATTCCTAACCTTCAAAGGATCACTGAAGAAGTCATCTCACCATACCTGTTTCTTTTATTTGCAAAACAAGGACAGTGACATTTTTCATTAAACTAGAAGGTGTTCTTGGGTTTCAGACGAAGCTGTGTGGTACATATATGCCTTGCAGTATAGCATAAAATAGTCTTATCAGGGGTGTTGGAGAACATGAAGCCTCCTAGAACAGAGTTGAGCACTCTTGTAATACACAACAAAGTAGTGTCCAGTGCTATGCATTGGGAAGGGCTGAGTACTGAGTTCAGTTTTGGGCACCTCAATACAAGGGGGACATTGAGGCGCTGGAGTGGGTGTGAAGAAGAGCAACTAAGCTGGTGAAGGGCCTAGAGAATAAGTCTGATGAGGTGTGGTGAAGAGGCTATTAAATTTATGAATATGAAATATGAATTATGAAAAATATTATTTTATTAATTATCAAACTATTAATAACCGATGAATCACCAACTTATATACATGTTCTAGTGCACGTTCGTGAAATACATTCCACAACTGGCTTAGTGTTATGATTATAACGTAATTGAACTATCTATAAACCCTTTCTGTATTTATGTAACGAAGGGTGCAGTTCTGCCGCTTGGCCACTAGATGGAGACTCGGCGGGACGCGGGCGGCTTCTGGCTATATACAGCAATATTATAATCTTTCTATGCGTCAGCGCTTACTCTGCTAGACGCGGATACTTTGAACTGAGTGCTAGTGGGTGGAAAGCACGTGGACAATATTCAATCCCCTTCAGACAACAGGGATCGGTCCTGGACAGGGTCGGTCCGTGGGGTCGGCCCTCTAAAGTCGGCTCGCACGGCAGGGCGGGACGACGGTGGCCGGTAGGTGGGCTCGAACGACGGAAGCAGGCGAAGCTACGGGGGTCGGCCCAACCACGGCGGTTCTCGGGGCTGATGCAAACAGCCTCAGGGGGAGAATGCGGCTGCGTTAGGCGGCGGATTCTCTTTACCGAGGTTAAAGGAGCAGCGGGACTCTCGTAGTGGTCCCGGGTCCGGTGCAATACAAGCACGAACAACGCTCTGGTTTTCCCTGGAATTCACAGGGCTCAGAGCGGCACTCGGCGGCTCTGAGAGAGCGACACTCGGTATTGATCAAGTCCCTTCTCCCCGGCAACTGGGCAGATCTTACCCGCGGGGGTTGGTCCAGTCCTCCGGTGGCACGATGGGCTCTTCCGATCGGCACGACTGGTTGTAGCAACGCTGAGCTCCTCAGGCTCAGTGAAGGTCCTCCCTCTGGGCTTCTTCAACAATGCAGAGGCTTCCAGTATGCGTGCATGTATAACAGAAGCTAACAATAAGCTCAATGGCAAAGGCTGCAGCTCGAGAGTTACTCTCTCGAGCAAGCACAGAGACAAAGTAAATGAGGGGGCAACGTGTTCACCAACTGGGGTGATACTTATAGATTCCTCGAGGCTGGGCTTGACCAATGGGCACTCTCATAAGCAACTGGCTTCAGCCTATAGAAAGCGTGAAGCTAGAATTATGCCCATACTTGGTGTAAGCACAAGCACTGCATGCGCTGGGTGCGTGCAAGCCTGGCTAATGCCTTGGCTTTTGTCTCCCTCCTAGAGGGAGGGGGAACTTGCCCACATGCTGGGACAAGATTCAGTATCGGGGCATAATGTGCCTTCACCACATTACCACCCCCTTGCCCATGGGCATGTATAAGCCTCGAGTATGGATTACCCTTAACAAGGTTTATCCCATATAGGTTAAACTATATCATACCTGTTTGGTAGATTACACTTTCAAACATAGTGACTTACAATACCTTAGCACTATATGAACAGTATACAAACTTTAAACTGTACTCTTAACAGAGCGAGCTGTCTTAGCAGTGTGGAACAAACGTTTGCTCCGAAACCAATATTGGTACTCTCAATTATCTCCCACCACCCCCTTGACTGAGTGATGGGGTTTGATTCCCATATGACACTGGAGCTATCAAAGTGTCTATGGAGTTTGTCAATTTCCCACCCCCTTGATAGGATGGGCTCTGTCACTATGACAGGACTTCCTCAGTATTGAGATGAGGAATAATCTCTTTCCACTGCTTCTTTTATCAATTTAGTGAGTACCGTTTTCGCTACTTTCTGTCTCATCCTTGGTTCCAAGCCAAATACAACTTCCTCGGGACATTCCATTTTGAGGAGTACCCAACACCATGGATCTAGTGAGTCAGGTGAATCTCGTGAATTAGAGCATTCCCCGTCACTCTGCATGTTTTCTTTCCCTCTACTGGGGTTGCAGGAACCTCGTGAGCGTTGTTTTCCAGTGCAGTATTTATGTCTGCCTGGGTTGGTGGAAGAGGATGCTTGAAAGCGTTGTTCTTCCCTTCTCTGGCCATGCGGTATCACTTTACGGCTGGCAGTGTATACCTTTTGCCGGTGTCCCTCCTTGCTGGGTCTGTGGTCCTTTCTGGAACTCTCCCTTTCGGAGGTCTTTTCCTGGAGCTTAGCTTTCAGGATGCTGCGGGGTTCAGCCTTATTGGCTTCTATAGCAACTTGGCTCTTCCACAGTTTGCGGTGATGCTGTGGGCTAGACTCACATCCAGAATCTGAGTCTGATGTGGTGCTCTGTGTGTCTCTGGGATCGCAGTAAGCTCTCTTGCTGGGATGCTGTGCAAGCTGTTGTCGACTCAGCTTGGCTACCTTATTGCAGGAGCTTCTGTTTCCCTGGTTATCCCTTGGTCTGCCATGCTGTGGGAAACTCGGTCCGCTGCTGGCTTTGGAGTCATCTCGTGATGCTAAGTTGAATCTCACCTTCTTCTTGGGGATTCGTTGCTGGTTGAAGCTGGTGGCTTCATTGTTATCATCCGGTGATGTGGAGCCTGGCTTGGCTTGCTGCACTGGTGCTGTAGCTGCTGACCTGTCTGGTGTGGGTGAGCTAACATTGCTCATGCACTGATGCTGAGCAGCTGCTGAATCAAAATCAGCTAGCTTCTGCCTGTCAGCTGGAACAGACAGAATAGGAGAGCCTGGCTCTCGTGTGTCATGTGCCCTGGCTACTTCATAGGTAGCATGTGATTGCCATTGAGACTTGAAAACAGACATGGTCTCTTTTATGTGCAGCTCAAATAAATCATGAAGTCTCTGGCTTTGTGCCTCTGACTTCGCCAGTTCCCTTTCCAATTGGGAAACCTTTTTGTCAAAGAATTTAATTTCCTCCTGCATCTGTATAATACAAGATGCCATCAGGACAGCGTGTTCGCTGCTGGGTTCGCTTAGCTTTGCGAAAATGCCATCTATATTTTTACAATTTAATTTTGCCCATTCCAAGTCTGGGGCTGTAATTTTGTATCCCAAGTTATGGAAATATTTCACAGCTGTGCACCCTGCTCGCTGCGCCATATTGTGGTGAAGAGGCTATTAAATTTATGAATATGAAATATGAATTATGAAAAATATTATTTTATTAATTATCAAACTATTAATAACCGATGAATCACCAACTTATATACATGTTCTAGTGCACGTTCGTGAAATACATTCCACAACTGGCTTAGTGTTATGATTATAACGTAATTGAACTATCTATAAACCCTTTCTGTATTTATGTAACGAAGGGTGCAGTTCTGCCGCTTGGCCACTAGATGGAGACTCGGCGGGACGCGGGCGGCTTCTGGCTATATACAGCAATATTATAATCTTTCTATGCGTCAGCGCTTACTCTGCTAGACGCGGATACTTTGAACTGAGTGCTAGTGGGTGGAAAGCACGTGGACAATATTCAATCCCCTTCAGACAACAGGGATCGGTCCTGGACAGGGTCGGTCCGTGGGGTCGGCCCTCTAAAGTCGGCTCGCACGGCAGGGCGGGACGACGGTGGCCGGTAGGTGGGCTCGAACGACGGAAGCAGGCGAAGCTACGGGGGTCGGCCCAACCACGGCGGTTCTCGGGGCTGATGCAAACAGCCTCAGGGGGAGAATGCGGCTGCGTTAGGCGGCGGATTCTCTTTACCGAGGTTAAAGGAGCAGCGGGACTCTCGTAGTGGTCCCGGGTCCGGTGCAATACAAGCACGAACAACGCTCTGGTTTTCCCTGGAATTCACAGGGCTCAGAGCGGCACTCGGCGGCTCTGAGAGAGCGACACTCGGTATTGATCAAGTCCCTTCTCCCCGGCAACTGGGCAGATCTTACCCGCGGGGGTTGGTCCAGTCCTCCGGTGGCACGATGGGCTCTTCCGATCGGCACGACTGGTTGTAGCAACGCTGAGCTCCTCAGGCTCAGTGAAGGTCCTCCCTCTGGGCTTCTTCAACAATGCAGAGGCTTCCAGTATGCGTGCATGTATAACAGAAGCTAACAATAAGCTCAATGGCAAAGGCTGCAGCTCGAGAGTTACTCTCTCGAGCAAGCACAGAGACAAAGTAAATGAGGGGGCAACGTGTTCACCAACTGGGGTGATACTTATAGATTCCTCGAGGCTGGGCTTGACCAATGGGCACTCTCATAAGCAACTGGCTTCAGCCTATAGAAAGCGTGAAGCTAGAATTATGCCCATACTTGGTGTAAGCACAAGCACTGCATGCGCTGGGTGCGTGCAAGCCTGGCTAATGCCTTGGCTTTTGTCTCCCTCCTAGAGGGAGGGGGAACTTGCCCACATGCTGGGACAAGATTCAGTATCGGGGCATAATGTGCCTTCACCACATGAGGGAACTGGGACAGTTTGGTGTAAGGAAGAGGAGGCTGAGGAGAAACCTTGTTGTGCTCTACAACTACCTTAAAGGACAATAGGGAGAGGTAGGTGCTGGTCTCTTCTCACAGGCAATTAGTTAATCAATGATAGAACAAGAGGGAACAGCATCAAGCTACAACAGAGGAGGTTTAGGCTAGTCACAGGAAACATTTTTTGACTGAAAGAGTGGTCAAGCATTGGAGCTGGCTGCCCAGGAAGGTAGTTGAGTCACCATCCCTGGATGGCATGTCATGCTGAGAAAGTTTCACATTTAATTTCCCACAGGCCCTTGTATCTCCAAACGAAAAGGGAGGATCTGAAGTACCTGGGAACAGGATAGCATTTCTCTTTCAGTTTTATTATGAATCACCTCAACATTTTGCACCGTGTGGCACATTCCTACCTTCAGCATACTGCAAACTAAATACTGTCATACTAAGTTCAGCATCCCATCAAAAGAGATGGTGAATCTATTCTTGCATCATCATGTTAGTTACTGCTATGAAAAACCCAATACCTGGAACCTGAAACTATCCATATTACCCTTTCCAGTCTTACCTTTTGTGGCACCTACCACACCTTTGACAGTATTTAGTACAGCTCCCTGAGAGAGCTGAGTTGCTGCACTTGATAAAACATGTTCTTTATGAACATTCATCTAAATCAAGAGTTTTCATCTAAGTAATCCTTTGCAGTCAAACTTTCTTAAGAGTATTTATGGCCTTAACTAGAAAGCCTCCTATATCATATTTAATTACAGATTAATGTCTACTGTCTGCAGTTAAAAAAACAAAAATAAAAAAACAAATAAAAAGGGATCCTCTACTAAGGATCTCAGCCTTACCGGAAAAAAAAAAAAAGTAAGCAAAGAGAAAAGTGGTATTTGACCAAAGGCACAAAAAACAAAGTGGTTTTTAAATTTGTTAAATTAACAATTGCTCCAGTGAAAATAATATGCTTCCCATTGCAGTATTTTAATGAAACATTGATTAACAATTCTAATCCTCATTACCTCTATAATTATGAAGGATTCAAAGTTAAAAGAGGAACTAAGTTGGCTTATACCTATACTTCCAAGTAGCCTGCCAAAAATTTGGTATAAGATTGGTGTTTGAGAGAGCTGCTTTCTAAAATCTAGCAGTAAAATTAGCTGGGTAGATGGCTCACAAAATGCAAGTAACTTGCTATCTGTCAAACCATATTAAGCTACTTTAATTAAATTATTTTTCTGTGTAACAGATTTGTCCCCTGGTCTCTGGTTAATTATAAATTAAATCTTCGGTCTGATCTATATTAAAGTATCTTTCTGTCTACATGGAGTAAACAAAACATGTCCAGAGGGAATGGATTCAAGATTTAAAAAATAATTAAAAAGAAGTTTAATTTTTCAACCTCCTGCCACTACACAAACATCTCTTTGAAAATAGTATTACAAAAAGACTCCAAGACTAGACGCACATTAGAGGTTCTGCTTGAGCAGAAGGGTTGATCCGGGTGGCTTCCAGAGATTCCTTCCAACCGCAATAATTTTGTGCTTCTGTCATTACTGACACTAATTTTTTCCTCTTAAAAAGGCATCAGATATTCTGCATTAGACAGACCACATCTAGTGAATGAGATATATCCTGCCAGAATATTAATTTCATTCATTTCATTCACTGCCATGTGTCTCAACCTAGCTTATAGTCAGAAGGAAGCTGTCTTGTCCTCTCAATAGAGACAAGGGAACACAGATGTACCAAAGAGGCAGACAAAGCACAGCTGAAAATTATATAAAATTATATGTGGTGATAAACAAAAGTACAACAATACAAAAAAAAAATAATAGAATATATGTAGGAAACAGTGGGATGTGTGTAACAGAAAAATAATGTTATATGTCACACATACCTTCCACTCATAGGACTGCTCATAGAAAGATCTCTTCATGCTGCTGGTTACTATGGTGACAAGGACAGCCTTAAAGTCTGCTTAGTACAGAAGTGATGTACCATCTAGCCCATTACTCAAGATAGTGGGATACTATCTGATAAAAACATTCATTCAAAAAACCTGTGACTGAAGACACCCTCTACAGCTTAGAGACACCAAAGACGGATTTTTTCTAAGGGAGGAAAGACTGAGTAGATATATTTCACATCATAATGATCAGACTTATCCATGCATTTTAATTTTGGGTTTTGATGATTCCAAAGTCTTTCACATATATCATCACTATGAAGTTCATGACTTTGATGCAGGCTTACCTAAGGCAAATATAATGAAGCAGTATTTTACATGTGAAAAGCATCCATTCTAGTATATGAAACGTGATTTCATTTTTGGAAAATTTGTGTCAGCAAACCAAGACAGAGAGTTTACAAAAGAGAAAGGTGGACAACCTTCAACAAGACTAAAACCCAAAATCTAAAAATCCAAATCTAAACCTGATTTGGGCTGCAGATGGAAAGAAGAGGGAAGGAGAAGACACACAGAACAATGCAGATACAACTTAAAGGTCTGTCAAGACTGCTCCAGGTCGCTGTGCATGTGTATAGAATTGGAGAATTACCTGGGAATTTATGAAGTTAAGTTCTGACAGGACTGTCCAGCTAGTAAAGACTTAAGGCACTTGGCTATGGAACAAGCAAGAGGTGTGACGATCTGAGTGTTATACTACACTGTAATTGATGTTTACATGGAATATAGAGAAGGAATATAACCACCTGCAAAGTAGGGAAAACAAACAGCTCCTATTTTACAGAGGTGCTCTGAGGGGGGAAGAAAAAAAAAAAAGATTCTGAAGTTTCTGTGTTGTGCTGGCAAAAAGTGGTCCAGACAGGTTAGCAAGATATAAGAATATATATTTCATATGAGATTTCAATATGAGATAATCTTATACTTGAAATTAATTTTCTAGACATTGGCACAGAGATGCATTTGAGACACACTTCTTTGTCAGCACTTGGAAAATATCCCTATACAGTAAGCAGTGACAAATGGTGATTCCAAACACAGCACTACTATATCCCAGAAGCATTGAAATAGAAGACTTGGATATAAAACAAATATGAAATTAGCTTTTTCAATATTGTTTTTACTGCAACAGCTAACTGTATTTATTTCATGAGCATCTTTCATGACAAAACAAACAGTGCTATGAAATATTCTTCCTGTAAAGTAGCCTAAGGCAGTTTCTCTGCCTCTACTAGCAATTGTGCTAACGATAGAGTAACAGCTTTAGAATAATCCCCTTCACCTTCAGAAACACAAGCAATCCCATATAAACAGAAAAAAAGGCTTTCAATGTTGTAAGTAAGAGACAAGACACTGCACACAACTGTCTTGTGGCACTGATAACAGCAGCAGCAGCACAGGCGGTCTGCCCTGCCATAAAACAAGCCTTTCCATTAGCCTGTGCACATCAACAATCAAATTAAGGCTATAGAAAGGGCTACATTCAGTAAAATATACATCTGTTTAAATTAATTAGTGTGATCCAGTAATGGGACTCTTTGACAGCTGGAACAGATGCTGGTTGAGATAATCAAGTTGCATTCATTGAACTTAGCTTTAAGAGCAAAGATAATAATTGCCAGATATTGTATCATAGTATTAGTCAGGGTTAGAAGGGACCACAAGGATCATCTAGTTCCAACCCCCCTGCCACGGGCAGGGACACCCCACACTACATCAGTCTGGCCAGAGCCTCATCCAGCCTACTCTTAAACACCCCCAGGGATGGGGCCTCCACCACCTCCCTGGACAACCCACTCCAGTGCTTCACCACTCTCATGGTGAAGAACTTCCTCCTCACATCCAGCCTGAATCTCCCCACCTCCAGCTTCATTCCATTCCCCCTAGTCCTATCACTACCTGATATCCTAAGAAGTCCCTCCCCAGCCTTCCTGTAGGGCCCCTTCAGATACTGGAAGGCTACAATTAGGTCACCTCGGAGCCTTCTCTTCTCCAGACTGAACAGCCCCAATTCGTTCAGTCTGTCCTCATAGGAGAGGTGCTCCAGCCCTCTGATCATCCTTGTGGCCCTTCTCTGGACACCTTCCAGATCCCTCTTGTAATAGGGGCTCCAGAACTGGATGCAGTACTCCAGGTGGGGTCTCACTAGAGCTGAGTAGAGGGGGAGGATCACCTCCCTTGACCTGCTGGCCACACTTCTGATGCAGCCCAGGATCTGACCAGCTTTCCAGGCTGCAAGTGCACATTGAGAGCTCATGTTGAGCTTCTCGTCCACCAGCACCCCCAAGTCTCTCTCCTCAGGGCTGCTTTCCAGCCAGTCCCTGCCCAGCCTGGATTTGCGCCTGGGATTGCCTCGACCCAGATGCAGGTCTTGTTGAACCTCATGAGGTTGGCTTGTGGCCACCTCTCCAGCCTGTCAAGGTCCCTCTGGATGGCCTCCCTTCCCTCCAGCATGTCTGCTGCACCACACAGCTTGGTGTCATCAGCAAACTTGCTGAGGCTGCACTCAATGCCACTGTCCATGTCACCCACAAAGATGTAGAATTGTGGATTCTACAGGACACAAAAACAGCACAGTGCAATCATATTCTTACTTACTTTAACTATAATGATATCTGTATAGTCACTGAGTCACTATTTTAAAAACTACACATGTAAAAACACCGCACTGGCAAATATTCAAAAACCAAAATTTAACTCTTAATCTTTTCAAAGGACATCTTCTTTTGTCCTTCTTACTATAAAAATATTAATTCTGTATTTCACTCCAGTTTCTTCCCCCTCATATGAGCTTTCTGCCATCATTTTCACAATTTTGGGGTTAATTCTGAAAGCATATCTGTCAGAAAGTAATTTTTATGCTGCTTTATAGCTGTAAATATCTTTTAAGGCCATATGTGGCATAAAACAGTTCTTTAGGAGACTTCACTCACCTGGGTAATACCTAGCGAGGCCAGTTGCACTACCAAAAACCTGCCATAATAAAGTGGGGTCTTCTTCTCTGTTCCGCTTGAACACATCATCCAAGGCTGCAGTCCAGTTGAGTTCATTTAACACAATTGTTGCTATAAAAGACATAAAATAATTGGTATTAAAAATTTACATCCTAACATAAGCAGCAATGACTACAAAAAGGCAACTGAACTACTACAGAAAGTCATAACATTTCATTTAACTAATTCACAAAGTGGACTTAAAGAACCACACTCTTCATTCTTACAGCACAATACAATACAACATAATACAATTAACCAGGTTGGAAGAGACTTTTGAGATCATTCTTGCTTCATTCTCCATGCTCCCTTCTTCCCACTACATTATGTCTATGCAATGACTGCATAGCCAAAATTTCCTACAAATACTTTCTTTTTCTGTGATGTCAATCTAGCTGCAATTTCCAGTTAAAGAAAAAATAAATGCCACCTTGTAAAGTTGATGTTTACTAATTACAACATGCTACAATAATAACCAACTAGAATGATATCAACAAAAGTAGGTCTATATCCTTTAGAAAGTTAGCAAAAATGTCCCTTTCCAATTCTGCCACTTTGCTTTGGTAAGACCTCATCTGGAGTACTGTATCCAGTTCTGGAGCCTTCAACACAGGAAGGACATGGACTTGATAGAGTGAGTCAAGAGGAGAGCCACAAAAATTATCAGGGAGCTGGAACACCTCTGCTACGAGGACAGGCTAAGGCAGCTGGGGCTGTTCAGCCTAGAGAAGAGAAGGCTCTGGGGAGACCTAATAGTGGCCTTCTAGTACCTGAAGAGGGCTACAAGATGGCTGAAGAGAGACTGTTTCTGAAAGCCTGTAGTGAAAAGATGAGGGTCAGTGGTTTGAAATTACAGAAGAGGAGATTTAGTCTGGATGTTCAGGAACAAATTCTTTACCATGAAGGTGCACATGGGAAAGGAAATTCAATTTCTCTTGGAAATGAGCAAGTCAGGCTGAAATAAAACCAGTTCACATTTAAGGCACCTGAGTAGCATCACAGTACAACATTTGGTAAGTAGGTCTAAGTTCCTGTCCTCTGCTATCATGGAAAAAAAAATAAGAACAGATTGAAAGTTAACATTTGACAGCCCATTTCCACAGTGAGGTTGTTAACAGGTGCTAGAGAAATGAAATCACAACATTAAATTTTATAGCCTTGTTTGTAAAGGTTAAGGAGAAAATTGCTAGACCATGTGTTCTGCAGAAAGGTTTGTCTGGTTTTCTTTTCAAGGTAATTTTAAGAGAATATTGCTCTCACAAAAATAGTAGATTACATTTTCAGCTCTTGAGATTCCCTGTAACCAGTAAGCTTGTACTATATACCTGTCTCTTTACAAGAATACAAATACACACACACACACACACACAGAGTTATATATGTATTAAACATGAAAAATAAATTATCATGGCACCATGAAAAATAAATTATCATTTTAGAATGGTTACTGTTCAATTATCTGGGTTAGATCCTGTTGGACCTGCTGGGTAATTAAGCATTACGTACAGACTTTCTAAATTTCTAAATTTTGCTTTGCTTCACACCTTACTCCATGAAACCATTAGAAACTCTGTCATTTACTTCAATAAGAATATTTTTCTCACTGTAATTTTTTTTCCTGTTACCATTTCTATATCTGATGTAAAGAGTACTTGCCCAGTGGAAGCCTATGCCAATGGCTCCTGGCAGCATTCAGAGCACAAGGGAGACAAAAAAGCATTCAGATTTCTGAGTCCCCTATGAATTCCCAAGTCTCATAACAATATAAAACAATGCATTTCTTTGGCCTTGTGACCTGAGTTAAAAATGCTGCAGCTTCTGTCTCCAAACCCATCAGAGACTTTACCACCCTGGTCAGAGCACTGATACTCCTAGTCAGAGAAGTATTTAATCAGGAAAATAATATTTTATTGCTAATCGTGTTCATAAATGCTTTTCTAAATTAGTGACTGTGCACCTCCTGAAAAACATCCTCATCACATATGAAATGTGATACACATTTCTAAAGAAAGGTTTTCCTTCAGACTGTAAGCTATGAATAAGTAAGTAATGAATAAACTATCTTGAAGACAAACTGACTATACATGTACAAGTGCTGTGTGCAAAGAATGCCTATGTGACATCACTCTCTAAGAACAATATATATATGAATTGATATTTTTACATACACCTCTGCAGGTACACAGTCATATATAAAAGTATATATTTAAAATACATGCATATACTTAGAAAGGAGAAACTAAGGAGATCATCTACAAATAGTAAATTAACTAAGTATTGAAATACTGAATGGAACTGATAATTTCAGCCTTTTATTAGACTTGCTGAGATTAGGCTATAAAGCAAGAAATAGTGCTCACTAGATCATATTTATAGAGAAGTTATAGTTAAAGTCAATAGATCTTATTTGTGTCCCGCTTTCCTTTTCCTCCTCCTCTATAATTTTCTCCCAAAGACAAATACAACACCCTAAAAAAATCCAAGAACCTTCAGCAAGGGAAATAAAAAAACTCCAAACAACCCCCTGCCAAACCAACTAAAAACCTAAACCAAAACAACTCCACACATAAAGCTGGAATTAAAAAAAAAAACCTACATGGAATTCAAGATCAGCAATGAGAACAGAACATCCTGACAGAAGCAAAACAATCTGGGAAAAGGCTGCTAACAGCATGTAAGATCTCTTCTGAGATGCTGAAAAACATATCTTTCTGCACTCCAGAAATTCATAGCTAAGTGCCTGAGTCTCATTTCAGAAATAAACTTTAATACCACACGTGAGGTTACACATCTATCACCTTACCTTTAATTCACTTTCTCACCATGACAACAATTTGTTCTTGGAACAGACACACAGCCTTTATGTGTTGAGACTGATGAGAAAAGAGCTTATTGGACAGTCAGGAGCAATCTTCTATTTGTAATTCAGACACTGATTCAGGATGTTTTGGCTGCTTCATTTTTATTTTATTTTTTTGTTTAATTTTATCTGCAAGTATACTTGAAATAGAAAGTGCCCACATTTGTGTGAACTAAGCCAGTAACTAATAAAGAAGAAAAAAGATGATGGGAAATTTTGCTTTAATAATTTATTTTTGCAAGTGTTTTTCCACAGCTTATATTACTCTTTTGCTTCTGCTAAAGAATACACCCTAGTCTTTGAAAGGCAAACTAAATCAGTTGCTTTTTGTTTTCTTTGTGTTTTCTGTTTACTACAGTACCTCTGGTAACTGGCAATTTCAAACCAACACCTCTAGATCCAGGTTTAAAGCTTAGAGCAACCAAAGAAAAGCAAGCAAAAAATGTCCATAAGCAGCAATAATACTATTCTTCAAATGGCTCATACTGAAATATCATGATTTTCAATTTGCAAATAAAAATCAATGCAGTTTTGCCATCACTAGTTCATAGTAGAGACCATGCCACCTGTTGGAACAAGCTAATCTGACAGACATGGATTTATACTGCCTTCATGAATACAGTGAGAACTATTCTTGTGTTGTTTTGTTATCAAGAAAATGCACTATATTAAAATAAAAAGTCGAGATGTTATAGCTACATCTGTTGAGATGCTGTACATCTTAAACCTTTCCCTTTGAGTTAACTTCTGTACAGGAAAAAGCATTTGAATGATAACTGGCAGAAAATCGAGTTGGCAAAAACTCCAATAAACTTATTTCCAATTCTTCTAAAAAGAAATCTTTGATGATTACTGCATCAAAGTACTTCAGCTACTACCTTTCACATGATATAGGCAAGATGGGAAAAAATAATATCATCATACAATTTGAAACGTCATTCTTTCTGGCTAATTCTACTGAACTCCATCCATTTTTTCCTTTTCCCCGCTACTCCTTATGACACAAGGTTTAGGGGCCTTTACAAGGAATGACTTCAATTTCCTTCTGCTAATGCAATCAATAAAAAATAGAGAACACTACCGTGCTCTCTTTAGAAGAGCTGGAACACAGTTATGATTTATTCAATGTATAGGCCCTGGCCTGCATACAACACAGAGTACAACTTCATTTGAAAAGCCTGGGAGCTATTTACTATATCTGAAAATATGTGAGCTGCTGCTCCCTGATGTGGCAGCTACACGTACGCTGGGGAGAACAGAAGGGAGCTCTTCAGCAACTCATTAATCTTCTTTCACTGTGTGGAATATATTACACTTCCATATCCTCTTTAATGAAGTTGACTCACTGATTTCTTTAAAGATAACAATGACTAATTATTGTTATGAATGAAATGGATACTTACAATCAAATATTACACTATTTAAATGCATACACAGAGGGACAATACATTTCAAGTGCATATTCTTTGTCTGTGTGTGCAGACGCAGAGGCTTCCATCTGTAGCTGTGCTAGTCAGATATTACAGGTACTCTACTGAGGGTATAAATTGGTCTTTTCAACACTACATTCCTTCCATCTTACATTAAATCACTGTCATTGGAAAGTCGCACTATTTCATTTTACATTGGACTAACTAGGAAGAGTCTTTTTGATTATAAAGTAATTTTAGTTAGCTATTAGTACTGGCTTATATAGATGTGTGTATACTTCCACACACACACATTCTTTTCTCCATAATTCCCAAATACAGTCATTCAAAGAACTATCCTGTTAATAACTTCAACCCTTCAGATTCAGATGAATGTTACAAGCCATCTAATTCTCTCACACAAATTTCAGCATGAGCAAGAGGCCAAGGCAACAGAAGGATTATAGTGACTCCAAACTGTACACTGTCTCCAAGGTAACTGGTCCTCAGAGTGGAATCAGAAATCTGAATTTAGATACTTAGCCTTTACACAGAAAACTTCAGGAAAGTGTCCAACACAAAACAGTTACACAAAATCCTCCTAATTTCACAGATGATTAGAAACTACTTACAAGTGAGTACTGGAAAATTCTGAGAGCTAGGGAAGCTGGGGAGTGTTCTACCCAACCTCTCTGCAGAAGTTAAGTAAATAAACCTGAGCACGTTGTGAGATACCTACACGGACTTCAGCATGTATCTACAAACTGCATGATTTAAATATAGTTTGCATGCATAGTCCAAGGTGTTAATCAAATTTATCACATTTTTATTAATCAAATATATTACATTAGTTGAAAACATTTTATTAACTTGTATTTAGCTTGAAAACACCCCATCCATCAGCTGGTTTGAAACTGTTCTATGTATTCATTTATTTAACTATGTATTTTGAAAGGTAAAGAATTACAAATGGGAAAAAAAATATCACGAACGGAATAGATTCTGTTCATTTTTATCAAAACAAGTATTTATGCAAAGGAAATGCATCCTTTCCATTGAAAGCACAGGGGAAAAGAAAACATAAGTCTTAAATTTTAACACACAATAACTGTTAAATAGTGGCTTTTCCAGCTGGATAGGTCATTACTGTAAGTGATGTTCTGCTGGATCTTGCACACATAAATCAGTTACAAAATCTTGCTTTGAAAGTAGCATTTGTATTTGGAACAGTTATTGGATAATCGGAACTATTTGGGTAATGTGCATTTTGTGGTGCATAAAAAGCATTAAAATACAATTTTTAGCATATCTAACAATAATGAGATAATTTCAAAATCTATGATTGCTGAAAGAAAATTTACAGAGTAGAAATTCTGCACTCTTAATTAAAAGCATAAATCATTAAATGTTGTGTGCTTCTTTCCTTGAATGAACCTCTCCACTCCCCATTAGATATTTGACATTATGTCCCAGATGCTTCTACCAATAATTCTCAGAAGTCACTGGATTCTAGAGTAGTATTGTGCCTATGTCAAATCAAGTACATTAATTGGCAATGCCATACCCTATATGCTGACTGTTTTAGCCGCCACATGCTGATAGCTAGATGAGCATAGTAAAAGCTCATTAAAAGAAGAAACACCCAGGAGAAAGAAATAAGAATAAAAATGTCAAGAAGAGAAGATGGAATTAAGCTTCTAAGCCCAACTAAAAAGAGTTAATACAAAGCAGAGTCATAGACTCTTCAATATACAGTCATAATTTTTTAACAAGTTATTTATTGCTTTAAAACATAAAAGACATCCATATTTTACATTGCAACCAATTGCACATCACAGTATTTGTGGATGTTACAAGCTGGGTATGAATGTTGTTTTCTGCCTTGTTCCCTCCAGTATCAAAATACGACAGCACATATTCTAGAATAGAATGATACCCTCTGTAAGTAACCACATAGCACCATAGGATTTTTCTCACAAGAGAGTTAGAATTTTAAAAACATGACAGATTCTGTTGATTAGAGTGATTCCAGAGGACTTTCAGATTTTGTAGAGCTATGCACAGTGCTAAAACCTAAGTACAATGGAAAACAGAATGAACTTATTAATATAATTACAGCAGCACCTGACATTTTGCTATTTATTTGTTTTCACATGTGACTTCCAAGTAAGACCTCTAATTGGAACTGATTCCTTCTTTAAAGAAACCCAACAGATTAAGTGTTATTTTTAAATGAATGTGTTGTATTTTTATGGAAATAGCAATGATTCAATATCACTGAAACACCCACTTAAAAAGTAATGATGACTACATTACACAGATTAACTCTGGTTTTCCTCTTCTATGCTCTAAGATTTGTGTTGCTGTTTGTGTTGGTGTTTGGGTTTTTTTTTGTTAGCATTTCAAAGGATATCATAGTGACACCCAAATTAAACTAGCTATAGAGATATGCTTCATCTTTAATGAAGACTTTTCTCCATTGAAAAAAATAAAATAAAATTAGGTGCGAACAAAAACAATCTGGAAATGCTATTCTGGGATAATTTCTTAAACTTCAATAAGTTTTCAGTCACTAGAGCATTTTAAAAGTTCAGTAAATCCTAAATGGTAGCTGAGTTAAGTGAGAAGAAAAGCAACTTAAAACAGACCAATTAATGCAAAACTGTTTTAGCTCCTACCTCCTGCTTTCTGCAACTTTTCAACTATTTTAGCAATTCTCATTAAAATTTCTATTAGTCGTAGTCTCAAAAATTAATTTGGAAATGGATACCACTCAATGTTCATTTTATGTAGATCACCTATCAATAATTATTTACAATCTTTCTTACAACATGTATATTAGCCATCAACAGTAATTCCTTTTATTCTCTCTCCAGCCATGGTAAATTGGAAAGCACAAAGATCTCTAGCAATAGTAGAGATGTACTAATACAAGAAAATAAAGATTGGTTGATACATAATGTCATAATCTGTGTTTGTTTTGACTGTTATGCCAAAAAGATTAATTGTATGTGGACAAAGTGCTGAAAATGGCCACCAATATACCTGGTAAAGAACAGAAAATCTGTCTTTCGGAAGGAGAGAGTCTGAATAATACAAGCTAGAAAAAGTGATACAGAGTCATAAAACAAATACAGTCCTAAAAAGGGTATGGAATCATAGAATGGTTTGGCTTGGAAGGGACCTCCAAAGGTCATCTAGTCCAAGCCCCCTGCAGTAAACTAGGATATTCTCCACTAGAGCAGAGCCACAAGGCTCAGAGCCTTGGCAAGCCATGCCCTGAATCCAGGGATGGGACCTCAACTAATAACTTGGGCAACCTATAGGCATATAAAGTACTTCAGAAAAAAAACAGAACAGGCAATTAGGAGATGTCTTTTAGGGTAGAAAGACTTAGAATGGCCTTTGCTAGGAGACACAAGCCAAGGAACCCAGATCTCTTCAGCTGGAGCTCAATCAGCTGATCAAAGGAATGACACAGGCTATCTAGATTAAGAATTGGATTTGTCAAGCAAAGTGATTCCCTATTCCAATGTATCAACCAGTGTCACAAACAAAGAAAAGGCCCATTTAGAAGCTGAATTGTAGCAACCACAAAACTTCAGTTTTGTACAGACAAGGCCAATGGCATCATGGCCTGCATCAAGAACAGTGTGGCCAGCCGGAGAAGGGAGGTCATTCTGCCCCTGTACGCTGCACTGGTTAGGCCACACCTTGAGTACTGTGTCCAGTTGTGGGCCCCTCAGTTTAGGAAAGATGTTGACTTGCTGGAACATGTCCAGAGAAAGGCAACAAAGTTGGTGAGGGATTTGGAACACAAGCCCTAGGAGGAGAGGCTGAGGGAGCTGGGGTTGCTTAGCCTGGAGAGGAGGAGACTCAGGGGACCTGAAGGGAGGTTGTAGACAGGCGGATGTTGGTCTCTTTTCCCAGGCAGCCAGTACCAGAACAAGAGGACACAGTCTCAGGCTGCACCAGGGGAGGTTTAGGCTGGATGTTAGGAAGAAGTTCTATACAGAGAGAGTGATTGCCCATTGGAATGGACTGCCCAATGAGGTGGTGGAGTCACCATCATTGGCGGTATTCAGGAGGAGACTTGATGGGGTGCTTGGTTGCATGGTTTAGTCGTTTAGGTGGGTTGGATTGGTTGATGGGTTGGACGTGATGATCTTGAAGGTCTCTTCCAACCTGGTCTATTCTTTCTATTCTATTCTATTCTATTCTATTCTATTCTATTCTATTCTATTCTATTCTATTCTATTCTATTCTATTCTATTCTTTCCTGGTAAAAGCTCTTTTCCTGCTCATTTTTAATTCATGAATATTAAATGTTTGCAAATAAAATCTGGATAATTTGTTGCTACATTGATATATATATATCTACATAATAACATACATATGTATGTTCCATATATATTTTAAAATATAATTTAAATATATATATATTTAATAATAATTATATCTTGTAAAAAATATCTATTTATTAAATAGATTATCTATGGAGAATGTACATCTATATCATAGACAACATTTTTTTCTGAGGTTTAGGGCATTTTAATACATATTAAAATAATAAAGTGGATTTGGCTAATGGATTCTAATGTAATCCCCATATAAATGAAATATTAATGAATAGCAGTCTGGTTTAATCTACCTAAATGTATTTCGGCAACAGAAATTCAAGACACATCAAGTGTGAGGGGAATAAAATGCACAAGTAGATACGTGAGCAAAATGATGATGAGGCAAGGTCTGCTTCATCACCTGAGCTTGTACAGATGGAACAGTTCCTGCTCCTTGTCAATATTCTATATTATGGATGAGTTTTGTAGACTGAAAATGATGAAGTTATCACAACCTTCCTTTTTGCTGTTTTTGGTGGTGGTGGTTGTGGCCAAAGGTTGTGACAAAGAAGAAGAGGTCCTCTCTTTCCAACTTACACAACACCTGTCTCATGTGAAACTGCTTCACGCTTTCTCAAAACCAGAACATAAAACTAAAACAGAAATTGTCATTCTCTATCTTGGTATCATCACAAGTATTATACCTCAACTGTTAATTAAGCTTGGTTTGGTGTTTTTTCAAGGTTATATGGAGGCAATATAAATAAAATTTATCTTTTAAACAGTAATGGCTATAGGGTACTAGAAAGGTGAAAGTTCAAATCTTTATGCCTGCACAAACAGATGTTTTCCTTCTCTCTCAAGACACTGATATTTCTTGCTGTAAACAAAGCCTTCAGTGGTACCTTTACGAGGGGAAAAATATTTTTGTTTCATCTATAGTACTCAGTCAATGAGGAACAACATAGACTCCTGTTCCTGTTCTTCCAAGATGCTATGCTGAATTCCACTCTTGGGAGTGAATCCTGGTCTCCCTGCAGTTAATGACTAAATTTCCATTCTGCACAGGGAATTGATTTCATCCTTCATCTTCAGAAAGCTTTAACTCCGCAGCGTTCAGCTGCTTTCTCTGAATGTAGTATTTTGTCAGTCACAATAAGCAGATCACGGAATTAGGAGCCAAGACTTATTACTTTAGATACTTTATGCAAATGAAAGAGAGAGAAAAAAATCACCCTTGCAAATCACTTCATAAGATTCTAAATGCCTTTGAAATAATAAAAGAATCAAAAGGATCTTTGGGAATGCAAAAATATTAAGCTGCTTTGTAGGTTTTTTTGTCTGCTTTTTAGATCATGAGTACTTTCTTAGGATTCATCTACATTTTCTTTATTAACTGTTTTATTCACTTGGTATAGCAGTTCTTGATTCTATAATGTACAAACAGAAATATTTTTATAGTTATGTGCTTGCTGAAGATCACCTTGTCTTTAAAATTACTTTGTGATTATGTAAAAGCATACCAGGTCCCTTCCAATACAAACTATTCTATGATTCTAGTTTTACACCATTTCCACGTAGTTCAGGCGATCTTAAGGTTTAAAACACAAGTAGCACTCACATCACTAAACATCAGCATCATATTTCTGAGCTAAAAATTAGGCGAAATATAGAGATGCAGTTGATACACATAATCATATATTACTGATACTTTGCATAAAAATAACTTTTTTTAAAATTCAGGATTAAACTCTCAGAAGTATTCCTGTACTCCAATGAGCCTGAGAAGCTTTAACTGCCCGAGATCAATATTAATTTTAGAAAGAACTGATTCATAGTTTAGTTCTAGAATGTGTGAATTCGAATACAAGAATTTTAAAATAATCATGATAGTTACATGTGTAAAATATATTTCAGTGTTTTTTTTAAAAATGCTTGAATGTCAAAAACCATACACAGAAAAAAAACTGCACTGATTTGCAGAAGAAAACTGCTCTGTGATCCAGTATTAACTTAGGATTCACAGAGGCAAAAAAATACTACATTTGAATATAAACCACCTAATGTTTTTTGCAATAATTTTAGAGTTCATATGCAATTATGTAAATATATGACTACATATGTACACACATGCACACCTACACTTCTAATATATATATACACATATAACATGTATATGTAAAAGTGGTGAATAATCAGTCTAATCTATGGCTAAGACAAAAAATACAGTTCTCAGACAGGAGTAAGAAGAAGTTGAGATGAACCCTCAGGGTGCATATTACTTCAGTCCTACTCTAGGCTTCCACTAGCTATTTCAGCAATTTATATTTTGCTCATGATCCTGCTTTATCTGCTTAGAGCTGTCAGTGTTTATACCCAGCAAGATGCTCTTAGGTTAAAATAAAATTTAAAAAAAGAAAAAAGATGTCAACTAGAATGTTTGTTTTGTCTCTGAAAAAATAAACAAACCAACCAACCAACCAACCCAAAACAATAAAATAATGAAAAAAAAATATTGCAGGGCTTACCATTAAATTTTTAATAATTTTCTGGGTATGAAACCTGGAATTAACTCACCATTTATTCCAGTGACTGTTTTCACTGATTTAATTAGCATTACATTACCCTAAATATTCCAAATAATGTACTCTTCAGCAGGATTTCTGAGTAAAAACTGAATCAGCAAATGCATCAGCAACATAAAGATACATATTTACTGGTGAAAGCAGTCTCACTGATATGAATGCATACTTGTATGCTAAGCAGAGGTTTTTTTCCCTCTAATGTAGATAGTAAAACCGAATAGCAATAATATCAGCCACTAAATCAGCATGTATTACATTGTCAGACTTCAATTACTGTTTTTTAGCTCTGCTTTCATGCAGGAAGTCTGGATTGCTCTTTAAACAACTGTGTAATGACAATGGTCACCAGCCTCACTGTTCAGTTCAGTGACTTCAAGATGTTCTCAAGCTCTGAAATTAAACACTCAAGTAGTATATCTGTCTTTGGAACGTTTAACTATGTGAATGCAGAATAAACGCTAATGGATCACTCGTGAAAGATCATAAATTAAACAACTTACCTGAGCAAGTAGCAAAAAAAATCTTAGTGCTATTAGAATTCTGATCTTAAAAGACAAAAGATTAATTTAGCTCAGTAACAATGAGCCCCTCAGAGAAGGCTCAACAGTGCTTACTGTATTTCAACTTCTTTCCCTTTCCCATAGCTCTGTCTGCATATACTGATGACATTTAAAGTATTTTTCAGTAGTCAGTGCTAGTGTCAGGAAGTCCAACCAACCTTCAGAGAGGAAAGCTTAAAGCCAGTGCCATAAAGCAAAACTGATCAACATCTGAAAAAAGCTGTCTCATAATATCTGTCGCTCCAAAAATCCCCAAAACAATCCCTCTCCAAGCATACACAGCCATACCATTTTTTGCTAAGAGGAAATTTCTGGAGCATACTTACAAATATCTCTGGAGGGGGAAATATGGGGGTAGAGGAAATACAAACTTGTAGTAGGTAAGATTGCTTTGTATCTTTAATAATACAAAATATCTAAAATTTCTTAAACTCTACCGAAACACAAGGCCTAGAAATCTTTCTCATGTTTGTGATTCCCTGTTCAGTGCTATCAAACAGTGTATTCTTGCAAGACATGAGACTGAATTATTTATACATGAAGCAACTGAGAGAACTGTCTAGGAGAGATATTTAACTGTAAAGCTGTGTCCCAGTACTTGGTGATACTCAAACCCCATATGGACAGGGATCTAAGAAACGTGCTCTGGTAGACTCTGCCACACATACACAGAGGTCATCTTGTAAAGTTTAATCCAGAACTCCTTGAACTCAGTGGCTGGAGCTCTCTGCAGTAACACACACACACACAAAAAGGGCAAGCCACTGAAAATAGACAATGTAGAGAGTATGAATTTGGATCTACCCCTTACAAAGATGCAAGTAATATCTTTTAAAAGCTGTACCAATATACTTTCTTTATTCCCTAGCACCTTGTTTTGATTCACAATAATTTACAAAGAATGTTGAAGAGAAGAGCAAGCAAAACAACTAAACATGATTTTGGAGTGATCAAACAACAGCTTATCTCAATAATCAACTTAAATCAATAAAAAACATAATAATTATAGAAGGAACTACACTAAAGTAATATTAAGCCTTATATTTATATTTTATATATATTCTCAAACACCCTGATCTTTTTCATGTAATGATCTGCATTTCCCCATTGCAAACATTTTCATATTAACCTTACTCTTGCGAGAATCATGTTTCGTTGGTTTTGGGTTTTTTTTTGTCAGCCTGCATTGCATTTGTTGTTGTATCAATCACAAGCAAGAAGCCATCTTTCGCTTGTCAAATTCCATTCCTTCCTTTTTTAGATTCATCTTATTCAGGCAAAGAGCTTTCACTTCTCTTGTCAGCTTCTATTGAATTTTTTTGTATTGATCTTTCAAAGTAACAGCTTTCAACTTCCTTACAATTTTCTTAGGGATCATGTTCATTTTTATATTGAAGACATCATTTTGACACTCCAATGCCTTTCTCCACATTAGAGAATTTCTATTGTAGAAAACATTTGAAAATCTTGATTTCAACATGGTCGTTAACTGCTCAGAAAGACAATCCCAGACCCCAGTGATGACTTTAGTCAATGTCTTTACAGTTTTAAATTCACAGCACTCTTGGATGATACCCTTCTATCTTTACACTAAACATTGCCCATTATTCCAAAATATCCCACTGATTTTTGATGAGTAGAAATAACCTAAACTTTTCTCACACACACACAAAGACACACGTCTGTTTTATAGTACAAGTAGGCCAACTGACATATTTTGTTTATTTATGAAGCTCTTGTTACGAAAATCTTTAGAAAAGCAAAACTTTCCATCATGGTCAGGAATTATTTCTCCAGAAACAATGAACTAATAAACAACTACTACTTAATTTCTGTGATTTCATCTCCACACAACTTCACTCCTATTAAGCTCAGGGAAACACTTTCCTCTTGTGACCTGAACATGCTGATTACCATTAGCTCACAAACCTGACCATTACAATAGTCTGTTTTGCACACACATTATCACAACTCCACTTCAGGATAAAACAGACAAAAATGTGCCCTGACTAGAAGTGCATCCTCATTATCAACACAGGCTGGGGGATGAGGGGATAGGAAGTAGCCCTGCAGAAAAGGACTTGGGAGTTCTGGAGAATGAGAAACTGGACATGAGCTAACAGTGTGCCCTTGCAGCACAGAAGTTCAATGACATCCTGGGGTTTATGAGAAGCAGCACATCCAGCAGGTCAAGAGAGGTGATTCTGCCACTTTACTCTGCTCTCATGAGACCTCACCTGGAGTACTGCATTCAGCTCTGGAGCCCTCAACACAGGAAGGACATAGCCCTGATGGAACAAGTACAGAGGAGGGACATAAAAATGATCAAGGGGCTGGAACACCAATGCTATGAGGATAAGGGTTAGGTTCTAAATCCTGTACTTGCACAGAAATTGCAGAAGCAGAACTATTACATAGCATAAAAATGAAGCCACTAGAGTGACCATTCTTTCACAGTAAAATAATAAATTTGTTAAAACTAGGAAAAAACAAACAAACAAACAAAGTTTAAAAAAAAAACTAAATGGGATGTAAGAACAACATTTTTGAATAATCAAGACTTGGCCTAATGGAATCTAAAGAGGATGCTCTTCTGCTTTTTAGGTTTCTTTTTTTTTTAAAGGGTAAGGATACACATCTCTTTTTATTCCAAATGGAACATCATTAGCTTTTTTGAAAGTGCATTTCACTGATCTGACATTAGTAAGAACTATGTATGGCTGATCTGATTTATCTGTAATGAAACCTGAATACATTGATTTCTATACTAAACCCAGCAGCACAAGGCTACCTGGCCTAATTTTCCATTTACTTAAAGTGAACAAGGTATGTTATTTATTACACTATGGTTGTCATTACTGCTGCATATGCATTAAAGAGTAAAAGGCAATTTCAGTTCTTTGATAATGTTAAATTGCTGTTGTTCCAGTTACTGTCAGTAATTTTCTTTCCTCATAAACACACTGTGTACATCACTGTAGAGAAAATAAAACAAGGCATCGCCTCTTGAAACATCTGCATACATTCACAGTGGAGAGTGTAAGAGAAATTATAAGCATTTCAACCACTGAAAATGAAAAACTAAATTATTTTCTTCCAAAACTTATTTCTGATAGAAGTTGCATATGCAGATCTCCTACACACATATGTGTGTAGAAGGTAGAGTTCCTGGCTGAGGAACTCCAAAGATTGCAAATGTCAGTGAAAACAGCAACTAACATCAGGCTGGAATCAGAGGGTGTGATTGAAGGGAGGAAGGAACAACGAGACTGGACATAAAACTGCTTGTACCACAGAAGCTAAATCAAAGAAATGAGAGATGGGTAATCTGTGGGAAAACTGCAGCACCAAGACACAGACCAGCTAGTGAAAAAACAACAGTATAAATTTGCTGTCTTCAAAGATACAAAGGAAAACCAAGCAGTGGCAAATGATGGAGACTGGAGAGAAATGGGCAGCTAATTGAAAAGGAATGGATGACACTGTAATTCCTCAAAGACCACCTAAGGTAGCATTTCTCTCACTATCTGAGAAAGAGATATCAGGATGAGATATATATCTACTTGAAACAATAGGAGACAGGTGACCAGAAAAACCATACTTGCACCAATAAACATCTTTAGAAAACAGTACTAAGGATAATAGGCTTATTATAGGTAAAGTTCCAGAAATCAGTCAAGTATCCTGCCCTCTGGGAACTAAAATATACAAAGCCAGAGATGAAACCAATGACAGAAAGACAGGGGTTACTGATTGTTTTTCATGATGGAATAAATAATTCAGTTTGAACTTCCTTCACATGGATCAGAAGCAGGTGTGCCTTGAGTAATCCTCAGGAAATATTTTTTCTTGTGCACAAAGAAAAAAGCCTAAAACCCAGAATCATCACAATTTAGAGACATCTGGCCACAAGAAGCACAAAAATTATAGATATAGATATAGATGATATATAGTTATATAGATATAGATATATAGATATAGATATGACTAAAGCTCCCAAGAGTTTCCAAAGAACCAGTGAAGAAAGAAAAATCAGTTTGCACAAGTTTTTATTCTAAAAGGAAACAGAGGTGAGACACTTCTATGACCATTTCACTTAATGCAAAAAGCACTGAGAAGCAAATGAGGTAAGTGCAGCAATATTAAAACAAAACATCTCAGAGTACCGAACAGAACAGTGCAGTCAGCACATCAGTTAGAACCATGGCATCATTCAGACTGGAAAAGACCCTCAGGTCCAACCACTAACCCTAGTCTACCAAGTTCACCACTAAACCATATCACTAAGCCCCAAATCTAAATAACCTTTAAACACATCCAGGGCAGCCTATTCCACTGCTTCACCACTCTTTCAGTGAAAAAAAGTTTCCTAATGTTCAGCCTAAACCTCTCCTGATGCAGCTTGAGGCCATTCCCTCTTGTTCTATCACTAATTACCTGTGAGAAGAGACCAGAATCTACCTATCTCTATTGTCCTAGTACTACAGGGAGATAAGATCTCCCCTCAGCCTCCTCTTCCTCAAACAAAACAGTCCCTGTTCCCTTCTCTTTCTCTAACTAAACAGCCCCAGTTGTGTCATACCCACAACAATTTTGTGCTGGCTAAATGGCAGGGAAATGTTGAAGTGTGTGTCCTAAATATAGTATTTTGGACAAATCCTGGAAGAAGTTTGGGTCTCTGTAGAAGATATAGAATTGAATACAGAGAGGATAAAACATAATTAAAATTATGACTGTAACAGAAGAATGTAAAGTTATAATCTATTAGCACTGTATTTTTGGTGAAAAATATTAAAATCATGTCATGACATTTTATTTTTGTAATCTGCTGAACAAAATTATTGTCAGATAATAAGGTTAAGAAATAATAATTTTAAAAAGCCTCAAAAAAAAATTACTGGTGTCTGTTAAAGACACTTAGTTTCACCTTTTAATATGGAGAGTGAAAAAAAAAGAAACAGGGCATGTTGAAAAACTCACTATCATGGAACATACATCATTCCCCACTCCTCAAAGAAAATGCAACTAGTGAAAATATTAAGATATTTTCAATCAAAATATAGACTTCTTTGTGAAATGCTCATTACAAAAACGGAGATGTGATTTTAAGTTTATGTGACTGATTATTTAGTCACCACTAGCAGACACTGTATCACCTGCTAAACTTGAAAAAGCTACCAAAAAAAAGAAGACAGTGTCTCCTAACTCCTCCACATGAGCTCTGAATAAATGCTCTTTTCAGTTTTGAAATAATGAGATAGAATAGTTTCAGTTGAAAGGGACCTACACTGATCACCTAGTCCAATTGCTTGACCAGTTCAGGGCTAACCAAAAGTTAAAGCTTGTTATTCACGTTATTCAGCTGTTATTCAGCCACCCTGCTAGAAAGCCTGTTGCAGTGTTTGACCACCTTCTCTGTAAAGAAATGCAGTCTGAAATTCCCCCGAACAATGCTCATGAGTCCCATACTGTATCTCAGGAAAAAAAACAAACCAAACCAAACAACAAAACGACAAAACAAACTAGCAAACAAAAAACAATGAAAGAGCTCAGCACCTCCCTCTCCACTTCCTCAACTTAGGAAGCTGTAGAGAACAGAACAGAATGTAACAATGTTTTTGAGGAAAATGATCAGGGAATAATTCATTTTATGTTAAAATCTCTGGGAAACAAAAAGAACCTAAGAGGAGCAACCAGATCTAGTGGAAGATGTCCCTGCTGAGTGCAGGAGGGGTTGGACTAGATGATCTTTACAGGTCCCTTGCAAGCCAAACCATTCTATGATTCTACAAATTGAAAACTTAAAGACTAGACAGGAAACAGCTTAATCAGCTGTTAAGCTGAATCATCTTAACAGAAAACCATTAATACTGTTTATTATTTTTATTTCAAAAGAGGAAAAAGGAGATAAAGGTGCCATACTCTCCATAGATAAATCTCAAGAATGAGGCTACAGGTCAGGGTGGAGCAGATCAGTGAGAAGAAATATGTCTTAGAAGACATTGGAAGAAAGTTGGCATGGTGTTTCTTTCACCTGCTTTGCTTTTCTATTTCTTTCTGACTCATTAAAGAAGCTCAACCAACCAAAGTAACAGAAAGGTTAAGAGGTATAAAATATATTTCAGATAATGAAAAATTAATTCCATAAAAATTCTTTCAGCTTGGGAGAGGAAGCCTTAAAATCTCTTGGCAGTACATTAAAGAAGGCTATAAAATAACTGGTGTTTTAGAAGAAGTAAACATTCAACATACTGCCCTTTTTCAGTACAAAAATTAGGAGAAATCAGCAAATTGGGGGGGGGGGGGGGGGGCAGGGAAGGGAAGAGAGAGAGATACTCTTTTTGCACAGTACAAATCTTTTGTCACACCATGCTGAAGAGACTGAGCAAATTTGGCTTCAAAAATCTACTGGCACAGGAATAAAAAAAGATCTCCTGAGGAATATGAAATACAAAGGAATTGAGCCTGATCAGGAAGCCCCTCAGCTACAAATTTCAGCACACCAGTATTAAAGTTATACGTTTGTCCTACTTTGAACTCTTTCCAGGAAGTCTTCCAGTAGCTACTATTATTAAAGGATTTTAAAATAACTTGTCAGGATTTTTGTTTCACAAATGTACTGCTAGTGTAGGAAAAAAATGCACTCAACCTCTCATGCATCTATTCCTGTGACACACTTCCACACTGACATCGATACCCTACTTAGTTTACTGCAGGTGGAAAGTAACTGGAAAGTACTTTATGACCCACATCTGGCAACACCAAAGCGGTAGATGATTTGTAAGATGTGGGCTTTTGAACTGAACATCTACTACAACCCTTGGCGAGATCAGCATGGGTGACAGAACTACAGCTGCAGGAAACTGAACTTCATTGTGCACACTGTCCCTTGCAGCACTGTGCAAAGCACAGAAATTATTGCTACATACATCTGCAACTTTTATAGAAGCTTTAAGTATCTGTTTTTTAAAACAAGAAATATAATCTATTAGCTGAGAAAGAGCTATAATAAATTATCACATTTTAAATATTAAAATCCTTTAATCTTCAGAAATTATTGCATGCTTCTATGTTCCTAGACATATTTTTGAAATAGCAAGGAATGGCTCTCTCAGTTTATAACTTCACTCATAGCAGCAATAAGCAATTACACTGAATTACCAAGTGATCAATAATAATGTCCTAATAGCAATAAAAATACTATATTGACTGTGATTTGAAAATAACAGGAAGAAATGTATTGGTATAAAGTGGTTGCAGTACAAACCTACTTAAACCGTAGCTTCAGATGAGACTTTTCTGTAGTGCAGTTAAGTGGTTTATGAACCATCCCAGGAACAATTATGCTAAATGGGCAGTGAATTATGTTGCCCTCAGTAAATTTCAAGCAGGTTCTCTCATTTTTAAATTGTTGAAAAACACATCTCATCCAAGTGGAATATACAAAATGGCTAATACATTCTTACTAAAAAATTCCTCTTTTTTGGTACAGCAATATTGTGATTTGGTCCAGTAACTTTGCCTGAGCAAAATCATACCCCAGAGCAAGAATCAAATGTCTTCACTGTGGCCCCAGTTATTCATAGTAAGACAACCCAAAATAAGGCAAACTGTAAGGTCTTCCACATAGGTCAGGGTAATCCCCAACATCAAAGAAAGGCTGGGGAATGATGAAATTAAGAGCAGTCCTGCAGAAAAGGAATTGCGGGTACTGCTGGATGAGAAACTGGGCATAAGTAAACAGCGTGCACTTGCAGGCCAGAAGGCCAATGACATCCTGGAATGCATCAGAAGAAGCACAGCTAGCAGGTCAAGAGTGGTGATTCTGCCACAATGCTCTGGTGAGACCTCCCCTGGAGTACTGCATCCAGCTCTGGAGACCTCGTCACAGGAAGCACATGGACCTGATGGAGTGAATCCAGAGAAGGGACACGAAAATGATAGGGGGCTGGAACACCTCTGCTATGTGGACAGACTGAGGGAGTTGGGGTTGTTCAGTCTGATTCTACATAAAAATGGTAGTACTACTACTGGATACACCTGAATTGTGAGGTTTTGGGTTGGGGAAGAGGATCTGGTTTCGGAATTAATAAATTCTCACAATGTAAAATGTTATTTTTTTCATTCTTATTTTTTAAGTACTTATTTGATTTTTCAGAAGGTTGTGGGGGTTTTGTTTGCTTGTTTGTGTGGGGGTTTTGTGGTGGTGGGGTTTTGTTGTTTTGTTTTTTTTTTTTTTTTAATCAATATGTAACACTTTCTACATTACAATTTTTTTAGGTCTTTCCCCAGTTGTGGCTCTTACAGTCATTTTATAATGAACATGTTCTGGATTTTGTTTGCTGTTGTTGGGCTTTTGGCATAATCACCCTAAACATCATCTCTAGAGGCCTGAAAATGAAGTCGTTGAGACCAATCATCCTCTCCTATTTATGTGAGGCATTTATATTCTCATTCCGTTTCTGGCAACGGGGCTATGATACAAACTGTTTTGATCAAAATTGAGCTTGGTTTTTTTTTTTTTAATCTGCTGAAATGACATAATTCAAAAGCAACCTCTTCTTTCCTCTTGAGAAAATAAATATCCCTACTCCTAAGGAGTACTCCATAGAAATTGGCCCTTTCAAAACCATGATTCTAACAACCAGTAACCAATAATAGCCTGAAATTGAATTAATGTGCACCATGTAATCATCTGGGAGGAAATAGTCTATGGCACTGGAAAACTGAATAGTCTCGCTAATACATAAACAGAGCTTTTAAATATGGTATTCCAAATCACTCTCAGAATAAAAAAATACACGTTTGAGGGATTTAGGAAAAGAGCTATCAGCGTAAACTTGAATTTTCTCTTTATGATGAAGTGATCCACAAGAGCATACACAATTTATTACCACACTAGGGTAAGAGGGAGGTAAAATGGCAGCCTACTGAAATCACTGCTTCATGATGGCAGATTTAAAGCTGCCCTGGAACAAGGTGTAACTTTTTCTAAAATATGAATATTGCTGGAGGGAACTTCTAACTCTGCTGCCTGAGAAAAATTGTTCAAGTTTGGTTTTAATATTTAATGAGTTCTCTATGATATTTCAAAAGAACAACTAGAAAGAGACCATTATAGAAGTACTCTCTTTTATGGATGACATGAAAGGGGTATGGATAGTTAAATTAACAGTTAATCAGGACTTCTGAGAGAATCTAATGCATTTATCATTGACTTTACAAACATGTTCTTGCAAATCAAGGAGATTTCTTTTCTCTTAGAAAGTAGAATTTTAGTCCCCTTTTTTCATCCATCAAAGCAGAAGGTTCATGCTTGTCAAGAACCCCTATACCATGCAAAGAGAAGCTAGCACTCGATCCTTTTATCCTGCAAGGAATTTTCCTATTTTGTCCATTTGTTTTGATGTAATTTAAACAATATTTTATGGCAGATAAATTAATAAAAACAAAACAAAAAAAAACACCAAACATTTGTTCCTAGGTAAAATCTACAACTGTTATTTGGAGGAAAGCAGAAGTGACAACATAGAAGTTGTGCTGCAAGTGACTTAGGCCTTAACAGATTTTATAAATTAGCTAAAAGCAAATTTTTGCCTCTTCTTGTGTCTTTCTTAGGAAGCTGTATGAGGCATTAACATCTAAGACAACTATCTAAGATCAAAAGAGTTTTTGTCAGGCCAAGTCTCAAAAAAAATCACTAGAAGAGAAAACCTTCAGAGCGTGCCACATGGTGAAAACAAACAGGCTTACGATACTTCAAATCCCATTACTAATTTACAAAGCAGAGTCAAATCCATATTCCTCAAGTGCATTTGAAGAATGCTTCCTGATGCATTTGCTAAGTGACTGGGAGTCTGTTAGTGTGCTTTTTACTTTGAAAGATGCATTTTCCTCACATATTTTTGTGGGTGAACAAAGCTTCTGATGGTGCTAGGAACAAATTCCCCCTTAAAAAGAGAGAAGGCAAGCTCTGTTTTGAAATAAAAGACTGAGCCATATATATAAAAGAAGTAATGCCTTGCATTTGTCCAATTAATTGAAATGCTACACAAAAGTATAAAATAATTAACATATAAAATTGCATATAACTTCATTTCCTATAAACCTGAATAAATTCATGTAAACTAGCTCTTTAAAATGAGCACCAACAAGTCTGACTTGCACACTAGATAGAATTCCAATTTTCTGATTATCATTAATTTATGTACTTCCACAGAAGTTCATGGTGTTTCAACAAAAGCTGTTATTAAAATATATTTAAGAACTGGTACCAGGTAATGATCAGAATTAAACAAAAAAAAATGTAAAAGTGAAATGGCTGCAATAAAATTCTAAGGTACAGCATAGAAGGTAAATATCTCAGAATATTTTATTTAGAAAATATATTTTCTCTCTAGAAGATCTATTGATAGATATATTGGAAAGAGAGTCTTTCATTAGACTATTTCCCATAAAACATTCTGCACTACAGAAAGTCTCTCTGCTGTTGTTATACAAAGTGATTCTTCAGGGTTTCAGAGCTGTGTTAACTTAAAGAGATCTATGTGTACTTTGAGTAGGTAAAAAAGTGTGCCTCCAGTTTTTCAAGATTACATAAATTTACAAGCTAACAAAATCATGTTCTCTTTTACATCCAGAAGTTACACTGGTTTAGGAATTTAAGCAAACACACAAAAAAAAACCCCAAACAAAACCAAAACCAAAACTTTTTTCTCTAATTACCAGCATACACAAGTTAGATATTTATAGAATGCACAACATGTCTTTATTATCTTTGGTTTATTTTCTCTGCTTCCGTTACTATCACAATCCCATTACTGTACCTTCTAGCCTTCTGTTTGGCTGATGGTGCTGTTAAGTTTCAGTATGCTGCTGCTGAACCAAATTTGCAAAGAATCTTTCAGAGATCACAGAAAAAAAACTTATATGAACTAAAGAAATTTCTTGCTGGATTGTATGTGAACAATATACATTATGTTATGTTATGTTATGTTATGTTATGTTATGTTATGTTATGTTATGTTATGTTATGTTATGTTATGTTATGTTATGTTATGTTATGTTATGTTATGTTATAGAATCACGGAATGGCTTGGGTTGAAAGGGACATCTAAAGGTCATCTAGTCAAACCTTCTTGTAGTCAGCAGGGACATCCTCCACTAGATCAGGTTGCTCAGAGCCTTGTTGAGCCTGACTTTGAATATCTTCAGGGATGAGGCCTCAACTACCTCCCCAAGCAACCTGTTCCAGTGTTTCATCACTCTCATGACAAAGACCTTGTTCCTAACATCCAATCTAAATCTTCTCTTCTCTAATTTCAAACCACTGCCCCTCATCCTATCACTCCAGGCCTTTGTAAACAGTCCTTCTGCAGCCTTCTTGTAGGCCCCCTTCAGCTATTGGAAGTCTGCTGTTATGTTGCATGCAAGCAATATATGCTATATTACTTTTCCTATATTCCTTAGATGTTTAAATCCATTTGCTACAAATGTATGTGCACTTATGTAGCATGTATTCTACCACACTTCAATGTTGTTTCGAAGAACTTAAGACACTCCTGGAAGTTAACAGTCTCTGAGGAAAAGCCCTACAAGCTTCATATCCTCCACCTTTCTCAGCTTCTACATAACAGGATCACTTTATAGGGAAAGAACAGCAGAAAATACTTTTCAGTATTACAAAATTATTTCAGCATGTCTAAAATGAAGCAACAGAATTTCCCTATAATGAACAACAAAACTCTTGTTAAAGCAACCAACAAATCACGTGTACTGGAAAATCATAAAGAAACATCTGTTTTCTTAATATTTCTAGAGTGTGCAAGTTCCCTGCTTGTCAAAAATAATAACAAATAATCAAAAAAGAAGAAAGAAGCACACCTCTCAACAATAATGATCATGATTTTGTATTTCCTCTACGTGTTGTCCATATTTTGGATAACAAGCCTGTTGGAGCCAAACAGCTTTTATCTATGTGAAGCTGCTGGAATGTATAAGTCATTCTGAACACAGCAGGCTGCATCAAAGAAGGGGAAATGCTATCTTATATCTCAGTAATTTGTAGCAATAAAAAGCTGTTAATAAATCAATGTCTCATCTGGAAAATAAATGTTTCAGTTTCACCTTGCACTTAAGCTACTGGCAAGACACTGACTTTCTATTAGATTGGCATGGTGTCAGCCAGCCATGTACAGCAAACACTGCCTAAAAGACTAAACACTGAGTTCTGGGCTTATACTCACAAACCCCCAAAAATCAAACAAAACAAAACAAAGTCAGCCTGGTAATCTAGAGATAATTCAATATTCAATTTGTTTGAGACAATCCAGACACCTGAATTCCCAAAATTCTTACCCAAGTAATTAATTCCTGTATTACAAATATTTAATCTAAGAACAGATGCCACCTGAATGTAGGGCAGATTTTCCTGAGTTATGTCCCATTGGGTTTTGATTATCTCCAAGGACAGAGACTCCACAACCCTCTGGGGAACCTGTACCAATGTTTGAGCACACTCATAACAAAGGTGGTTTATTTTTTCTGGAGTTGAGATAAATTCAATGTGTTTTAGTTATGTCCATTGCCTCTTGCCCTGTCACTAGGCCCTACTGAAGAGGGTCTGTATTGTTCTCAGTTCCCTCCCACACGACATTTCTATGCATGGACAACATTCCCTTGAGCCCTCTCATCTCCAGGCTGAAGTACCCAACCTCCCTCAGCCACTCCTTAACTGAAATACACTTAAGATCCTTGCTAATCTTCATGGTTCTTCTTTGGACTCACTCCAATAAGTCCATATCTTTCTTGTACTGTGAAGCCCAGAACTAGACACAGTACTCAAGGTGTGGCCTCACCAGTGCTGAGAACCCCTAAGCAGCCTTCAACATATACTGGTGCCTGGGTTATGCCTCACCAGATGCAAAATTTTGCATTTCCGCTTTTTTAACTCCATGAGGTTCCTGTCAGGCCATTTTTCCAGCTGGTTGATGTCCCTCTGAATGGTGCCACAACTCTCTGACATATCTCTTCCTAGGGAATTCCTGACTGTGGGAGAAAGTAACCCACTCACAATATCACCAATTCATAGAATCATAGAATCAATAAGGTTGGAAAAGACCTCAAGGATCATCAAGTCCAACCTGTCACCCAAGACCTCATGACTACTAAACCATGGCACCAAGTGCCACTTCCAATCCCCTCTTGAACACTTCCAAGGATGGTGACCCCACCACCTCCCTGGGCAGCACATTCCAATGGCTAACAACTCTCTATGTGGAGAACTTTCTCCTCACCTCGAGCCTAAACTTTCCCTGGCACAGCTTGAGACTGTGTACCTCTTGTTCTGGTGCTGGTTGCCTGGGAGAAGAGACCAACCCCCTTCTGGCTACAACCTCTTTTCCGGTAGTTGTAGACAGCAATAGGGTCTCCCCTGAGCCTTCTCTTCTCCAGGCTAAACAATCCCAGCTCCCTCAGCCTCTCCTTATAGGGCTTGTAGTCAAGGCCTCTCACCAGCCTTGTTGCCCTTCTCTGAACACATTCAAGAGTTTCAATGTCCTTCTTAAACTGAGGGGCCCAGAACTGGACACAGTACTCAAGGTGTGGCCTAACCAGTGCGGAGTACAGGGGCACAATGACTTCCCTGTTCCTGCTGGCCACACTATTGTTGATGCAGGCCAAGATGCGATTGGCCTTCTTGGCCACCTGGGCACACTGTTGGCTCATGTTTAGGTGGCTGTCAATCAACACCTCCAGGTCCCTTTCTGTTTGACAGCTCTCCAGCCACTCCAACCCCAGCCTGCAGCGCTGCATGGGGTTGTTGTGGCCAAAGTGCAGGTCCTGTGCAGTAATAACTAACTGCCACACCCGACTTGAGAAATATTCCTGGGGAACTCTTCCCTGATTACCCAGTGGAATTCAGTACATTGTGGCTTTTGGACATGTAAACAATTTTTCTGTAGATCTACCTGAGCTTGTGGCTTGCTATCTATTGACTGTTGTAATGCTCTTCACACAAATGCATGTTTAATATTTTAAAGATATAAAGAAGATATCTGGATAAAAGAAAATCAAATTCTGTGGCCCACACAGTCACTTGCAACATTCACCTTTTCCGTATTTTTGAATCTTAGCCTTCTTACTCAAGAAGGTACATCAATAACAACTTTTGCAGAAAAATATTCTTGAAATGATACTTAACCTACTTTTGACATTGAAATGTTCCATATTAATTGCAAATAAAGATTCTACAGGGAATCAAAACACTTTGTATGAAAGTATATTTTGCACATTGAAATCTTCATTCTAGACAGAAAAAAGCTAAACACCATCCAAAATCCTATCCCTCTTAGACAATGAACCAACAAAATATAGATTTGTTTCTACTTATATCCTACACTTAGGTTTCTGCAATAATTACTGTGTAAGAGAATTTAAGATCCTAATTCTAGCTATTCTTTAAATAACATTTTCCTTTTTCACACCCTTCTTAAAATAAGACCCAAAAGATGATTGAGTGCTGCAGTTTGACTTGGCAGATTCTTCACACTTGTCAGTCAGCACCAACACTGAGGCACATATGGAGAGTGGGTAAGAGGGAAGAATGCATTATGGTTGATGAAATTATAAATAACCACAAACAGGCAATTTTGGGTACAACTTAATTAACTTTAAAGAATTTATTTTTTTAAGTTATCTGAAAAAAAAAAAAAAAAAAAAAAAAAAAAAGGCAGCAAAATGTATTCCAGCAAAAACAAGAGGTCCATTAAAATTTATAACCTAACTTTGTCCACTAGCAAACACATTTGCTCAAGTATGGGAGCTAAAACTTTTTCTTCATCAGGCATTATATATTTTTTTCTTTGAGGGAAAAAAAATCTTATCATTTCAGAAAAAGAAAATAGGGGTAAAATCAAGTCAATAATCATCTGCATTTGTTGGCCTGACAATAAATGTTGCACCTACCTAGCCTATAAATCCAAACATGGTCTTCACGTTGCATTTTGGTTTTTCAAAGCATATCCTGGTTAGGAAATGTAAACTTGTCATGCTGGCAAGAAGTGCAGGAAAGTAAATTTAAAGTTAATAAAGAAATAACATCACTGACAGCTCTCAGATGATATTTTTTAACTACAGAGCAGGTCCCTTCCAACCCTGACTGATACTATGATACTATGATCCTATGATCTTTCCATAAAACATCATTTATTCCCTGACTATGCTATTATGTATCTGCTGTGAGAATAGGCTGAGGGACCTGGGGTTGTTCAGCCTAGAGAAGACAAGAGAAAACTCTGGGGGGACCTTAGACCTATCTTCCAATACCTAAAGGGATCCTTTGGGAAGGCTGGAGAGGGACTTTTCATAAGGGTGTCTAGTAATAGAACAAGGGGGAATGGTTTGAAGCTGAGCAAGGGTAGGTTTAGACTGGGTCTTTGAAAGAAGTTCTTCAGTACAAGGGCGGTGAAACTCTGGAATAGGCTTCTGAGGGAGGTTGTGGTGCCTCCTCCCTGGGGTGTCCAAGGCTAGGTTGGATGAGGCCTTGAGTATCTGAGTCTATCTGAGAGGTGTCCCTGCCCATGGTGGGGAGGTTGGAGTAGATGATCTCTAAGGTCTCTTCCAACCTAAGCCATTCTATGACTCTGTAATCATTGGTATCAAGACTGTTGATGACAGAATATTGTGCTATTTACATCTCAACAAGTGATTGTCTCTTTTTCTGAGAAATAAGAACACAATGGACTTCCTAGGCATTTATTTCAGTATTACACTCTGAGACGTATTAGTCACAGGGCCAACTGCACTGTGTCTCCTGGCCCTGACTCATCACTAAGTTGTTTCTACATTATATTTGTGTAATATCCAGATAGAAATTTTTTTAAAGCACCTTTATGCAGTGAAGCAGAAATTAAAAACATCAAACTCAGAGCCAAAGGTAGAAGTTCTCATTTGGAGCCCTGGCAAATGAGCAACAAAACTGACAGTATTTAATACTCAGCATGTTGTCTCAGGAATTGAGAACTTCTATTTGGATTCAGTTAAATGACATGGAAACAACATAGAAAATACAGATTGGGTATGTCCAGGCTGTGTGGAAGCATCAATCAGATGCATAACAAACTTCATACCTCGAATGTGTTGGTTTTTGGGTTTTGCTTTTTTGTTTGTTTTTTTTTTCCCCTTTTTCTACAATACAAATGTAAACCAGCAGCCCAAATAATCAAAGCCTCCTTACTTCCTGAAGAAAAATTACTAGGAAATACTAAATTAACACCTTCTGGCATCCCCCCAGTTAGGTGGTTCCCATACGGTGTCCTTTCCTCATCCCCCTGTGCCACTGGTGGAGGTGGAGGCAGAGAAAATTGGGAGTAAAGCTGAGCCTGGGAAGAAGGGAGGGATAGGGGGAAGGCATTTTTAACATTTGGTTTTATTTCTCATTAGCCTATTCTGATTCAAAATGGTAGTAAATTAAATTAATCTCCCAAGTGTTTTGTCTGTGACAGTAACTTGTGAGTGATCTCTCCCTGTTCTTACATCAATCCACAAGCCTTTCATTGTATTTTCTCTCCTGTCCAGTTAAGGAAGGGAGTGATAGAGTGGCTTTCATGCACACCTGGCATACAGCCAGGGTCAACCACCACACATAAGAACCATGGGAATAGAAATAATTTCCAAACATCTGTTACTGGCACAGTGTTGCTACAAAAATCTGTTTTCATCCTGCTGGGTATATGCAAAGTAGAAGATACCAACTGAGACTACAATCTCTTTGGGTGTTCATGTAGCCAACGAGCACTAATTCAGGTATCCCTGGAAACTAGTTCATATGGTACATCACCATTTGAATTGAAGGACTCTGAAGATGTAGGTGCTTTTTAACAGCCCCAGTCTTTAATTCTTCTTCCTCTTTGTTGAGCTCTATGTGTCTTTTGTTGTTGTCATTGTTTCATTTGTTTGTCTGGCTGTTTGTTTTACAGTTTTTTTTCTTTTGTTTTGGGCTTTTTGTTGTTGTAGCTTCTAATTTGTTTTGAGCCATTCTGTCAGGCTGTTTTGGAAGATTTTATTAAATTCCTTCCTTCAGCTCATCATGCTGAGCTATCCAAGTGTACTTTCAATTTTCAGCTGCCAGCTAAGAAGGCCAAGGCGCTGATATTCCCCCCTCCTCTTCTCACTCTTTCGCCTGTGGTCAGCAACTTTTTGTTTTGTTTTGTTTTCCCTCCTCACATTGCGAAGTAAGGTGCTGACCTAAACGGGCTTGAGAGCTTTCAAAAGCTACTGGAAATAAATGGATAGCAAAACCACACAGACTTTCACAGGAACAGGCCAAAAGTTTTAAAACTGAACATATCTTCCCATTAAATACACCTAGAGAATGAACAGTTATACAGAGGATTGTTTTAAAGGGTGGTGTGTCTAAATTTATACAAAAGACTCATTTAAACACCTTGCAAGCTGAATCATCATAGAATGGCTTAGGTTGGAAGGAACCTTAGAGATATATACTCCCACCTCCCTGCCATGGGCAGGGATGCCTCTCAACTAGACTCAGCTGCTCAAAGTCTCTCCAACATGGTCCTGAACACCCCCAGGAAGGAGACATCTACAACCTCCCTGGGAAACCTATTCCAGAATCTCACAACCCTTGTACTGAAGAACTTCTTCCTAGGATCCAGGCTAAACCTACTTTCCCTCAGCTTCTAACCATTCCCCCTTGTCCTATTGCTGGATGCCCTTATGAAAAGTTCCTTTCCAGCCTTCCTGTAGGATCCTGTCAGGTATTGGAAGGCAGCTCTAAGGTCCCCCCTAAGTTTTCTCTCCTCTGGGCTGAATGACCCCAGCTCCTGCAGCCCATCCTCCTAGCAGAGGTGTTCAGCCCTTGGGTCATTTACATGGCCCTCTTCTGGACTTGCTCCGACAGTTCTGTGTCCTTCTTATGATGGGGACACCAGAACTGAATGGAGTATTCAAGGTGGGGTCTCACATGAGCAAACAGTAAAGGGACAAAATCACTTCTTTTGCCCTACTGGCCACCCTCCTCTTTATGCACCCTAGGATACAATTTGCTTTCTGGGCTGAAAGTTGCATTGTGTGGCCTTTTTCAGTAGAGTTAACTAATATTATCATGTTGATTAACAGAAAAGTTCAGGTCTCATTTTAAAAAGATACTTAGGTTAATTGTTGTACTGGTTGAAAAAAATGTGCTTTGATGTGTAAGATATCTGCAGGCAGAGGTGACACTAACTAAACGCGCAGGTAACGAACAGTCTTGTTTAAGATCGGATCCCTGTTAAGAAACAGATACTTGAAGCATGAGTGCACTGGAACACATACATAGCTTATTCCATTTCATTTAACTAACTCAGAACTCGGTGTAAATCCATATAAACATACCCACTGGATAATGTTCAGAGTTGTTTTTCCATTACATATTTTCACTGCAAATTAATCCAAGGAGACGAAACTGATGAATATTTGTGAAGAAAAGGAATGAAGGAATATTGCAATTTAAAAAAAATCAATTAAAAATTCAAAGGTTTATATGCTGTAACATAACTAACTATTAAGAAAGTCCAAAAGATGAGCCAAGAAGGCAGAGAGGACTGCAGGGGGAGATGACACAGTAAAGAAGGCTGCAAGATACCTGTTATCTTCAGCAGAAATATGACAAAGCTATTTATTTATGAAACACTACCCAAGAGGGATATGAAACATTGCAAGAGATGCTCTTAGAGAAAATACAGAAGTACTAATGGCAGAGACTGGAAGAAGGAACTGCCCATTGTGAGTGAAGATCAGGTTCAGTGGAGCAGTTCTCCTATGGGAATAGACTAACCACATAGGGAGAATTCGACAGACAAGAGTCAGTCACTCTCTCAAGATCTTTGTCAGAATTTTCTTCTTTTTTCCATTAATAAAGATCTACTGATAGTCTGTGTTCTGCTTTTCAGTCTGTAGTGTAAAATTCAAATGTCACTGTTAGCTGGTTTTACCAGAAGAACATGGCCTTATAGAACAGCCAAGTTTCCCCTCTTTGTATAAGAAGATTCAATATTAATTGTTATGCTAAGCTGCGCATAAGACAGAAAACATTGCAGAAGGAATGGAAAGGGTTCTGAGGAGCAGCCGTAATCATTTGGCCTCCACAAGAGATTTTGGCAGTATGCACAGCTTCAACATTACCCAGGCAGCCTAACAGATGCTACAATCTCAGGGCCTGCTATAATATGGAAGATAATTCTGAATACACATCACATTTCACAGTCAAGAAATCTGCAGAGAGAGGTAGCCACAGTGAACAATAATCAACAATCAATTTCCTAGGAAATTATTTTTCACTTATTTTATTATAAACTATGCAAATTAACATTACACACTTGGGGCATGGCGGGGGTGGGCAGAGGGGAAGAAGTAGTAATACAACAGTGTTTGGGCAACTTTCTGCTTCAAACTGAGTTTTTAGAATCAAAGAACTTTGGAGATAAGTCTTCCAAGTCTCTTCATTGTATGGTTTTCCATTTTCTTGAAGACAGAACTAGAATAGAATAGAATAGAATAGAATAGAATAGAATAGAATAGAATAGAATAGAATAGAATAGAATAGAATAGAATAGAATAGAATAGAATAGAATAGCTACACTCACTGCAGTTCTAGGTTTTTTGGTTGTTGCTTGTCTGTGGATTTTTTTTTCTTTAAGTATCTCTTTAGATACCTCATATTTGTTCAACAAAGGTAAGGTGGGATGAAAGATATCAGCCAGAAGGCAAATTTCTGAAGCTAATAAATGAGAACCTAGAACATTAGGAGACAGAATTATCTGAGTATTTCGCTACTGAAGTATACAGACAGTAACCATGAAGTTTGATAATTTAAGAGAGAAATCATGTTAAGCTTGGTCTCAGGCAAAAATGCTAGACTGTGGGTCCAATAACAGTAATGTAATCTCAGCAGGAAAATATACCTTCTCATGGTGGAGGATACTGTTCAAGTTGCTTGGCCTTCTGAATTCGGACAGAACCAAGCTTTTTCATCAAGTTAGAAAAGCTGTTTCTTTTTTGCTGCTTATTTAAAAGGATTTTCATTCAGAGAGTATTAGTAAGCTACTTGGGGAGGCAGGGGGAATCATAATTATCAGATCACAAAAAGCAACACAGGCCCTAGAGTTCTTTGCATAAGCTTCTGCCTCAGTATTTTCCTTCCAGGTTTAATATCAAACGAAGCAGGCAGTATTTAGGGACTTAGCTGCAACTAACATTGACTTTGTACTTACCCCAAGCCATAATGTTGGTATTTAAAAGAGAATGATACTGAAATTCATTTTAGGGTCCATTAGAAGAAACAGTAGTCTTTTATGCCACCTGCATGAGACATACATGATCTAATCCAACTCCGCTTTCAAATTTAAAGGCTGTGAACACACACACACACAGCCAGAGCAGATTTTTCAACCTCAGAGGTAGTAACATTGCACTATTCATTTGATTAGCTTCAGTTTCTCACCTATAATCAAAGTATCTCAACAGCAGGGAAGGACTTGAGGGTGCTAATGGATGAGAAGCTGGACATGAGCCAGCAGTGTGCACTTGCAGCCCAGAAGGCCAGTGACATCCTGGGCTGCATCAAAAGAAGCATGGCCAGCAGATGGAGCGAGGTGATTCTGCCACTTTATTCTGCTGTGGTGAGACCTCACCTGGAGCACTGTGTCGAACTCTGGAGCCCTCAAAACAGGAAGGACGTGGACCTGATGGAGCAGGTGCAGAGGAGGGCCATGAAAACGGCCAGGGGGCTGGAACACCTCTGCTACGAGGACAGGCTGGGGGAGCTGGGGTCATTCAGTCCTTGTCCATGTGCTTTGCCTAACATCTTTCCTAAAACTGTATCAACAGTATAGACTTAACATCTAGGGCAACCCTTGAAGCAGATGGCACATTATGCATCTCAGATAGCGAGGGCAATGTGTGCTGGTATCCACTAGGCCGATTAGCATCACTTGCTTTGTGCCAAGGATTTCCTCTTGTTTCTGGCCTGGAGTTCCCATGTTCTGCTTAGGGATAAGCAGGGTACAATTTTAATGGGGATTTAGAAATAAGACTTCTGTTATTACTAATAGGAGATGCATGACTAATTCCCAGTGCATGTGGTAGAAAGAGGACCTGAGGGTCTGTTCTGCTTTCAGTAGCAGACTGATTTTATTTCAAAACTTAAATAGGACTCTTGGAAAATAACAAATTGAAAGCCTGATATGGGTCTGTTGTATTGGGATTGTCCCCTTATGCAGTGGGACTATAATCCTCAGAAACAGGCAGATACATTAACCTCCTAGACTTTTCCCTGTCTCTACTTAGACTTTAGCATCCAATACAGAGAAAAACAACATTAACTTATATAATATTTCTTTCTGCAAGCATGCAAGCCGCAAAGTAACAACCTAGACGCAGTGAATGGATATTTTGTAATGTATTACATATTTCCACGGTGAAATAAAAGGAATTAATTCACAAGAAGCTCATCACTGTATTTCAAAATAAGCAAAAATCACTACATATGTAGGAGGCCAAAGAATATTGTTTTATAGCACTTAGTTTGTCAGATTTAAACAGGTGGTACACCACTAAAAAATTACTGGCTAAACCAGTTTCTCAGTTTCAACAGGCTTGTAGAGGATGGATTCACACATTCAGAATTTCATATGAGAAACTAAATATGTGATTAATAGTTTTCAAATAATAAATAATAATTGTAACAAAGATGCAACCCAAATAGGGAAGAAAAGATGTCATGTATATATATTGTACAAGCATTGGCAATTCTTAAACTGTCAGCTTCACACAGAGGGGGAAAAAACTTAACATGACAAAGTGTGATCCAAGTGAAAACACAGATTTAGGAATGTGCCTGGCTGTAACTGTAATCATCCTTCTCCCCTAAAGACCACAAACTGCTACAGTAAGAGGCAACAGAAGAGTGAAAACTAATCTCAAGGAAGAGTAGACAAGTCAAATACCTAGTCAGTGAAACTTCTCTGAGATCCAAAGAGCAATTCTTTGTTTCATTTGGCATTCTACCAAGCATACACAATAAAGGAGGAAAAAATGAATTCTGCTTCAGGAAAAAAAAAATAGAAATGGCTCCAATGCAATAAAAGTTGTAAACTGTCTTATCCACTGTTTCACAGAGATACTTGTAAGAGCTATTTTCTAAATATTCACTGGCAGGCTGTGGTGTAGGTGAAGAATTGCAGATGGACTGCAAACTATTTTCAAACTGTATAGCTGCTTCTCACTATAGAGTGGGCACTGATACCTCTAGCAAGATATGACAGGCTTGCCCATGTGAACAGAAGAAAAATGACTGCAGTGTTTAAGATACACTATCAGTCTTTCTAGGGTTTTTAAGAAAGCTTGTGGATAGGATTTCTTGCAAGAACTTTAGCTCCGGAAATCTGTTGGTGAATGACTACATTCCAACTGATCACTGTGTTTTGGATGACATGTTGACTTTGTTACTGTAAGATAAAACTTGCTGACAATGTTGTGCTTATTGATACAAAATCTGAAATTGTTAGGTATTGTCAAGCTGTTATTCTGGAAAATAATATCTGTAACCACCCAGCTATTTAGCAAGAGGATTTTGCTGATGCAGAATTACAGTCTTTCCAGTAATTTCCTATGTTTCCCCATCGCTGGTAATCCATATGACAGACAAACCTAAAGGATTATGAATTTCTCATGAACCATTGAAGTTGCTCATGTAGTTACCTTTCTCAAAAAAATGTACATTTCTGTCTGTTATTATTATTTTATCAGACACTAAAGTTGTATCTTTCCTATGGAAGTTATATCTTGTCTTCATAGGTAAGTTAAAGGGCTGTACAGAAACATTAACTAGCATGTATTTTTAAGGGACATAAGTGCCTTTAGAAAGACCATCTAAAATGTAAATTCAACACCTGCATTTACTTTACATACAATTATGAGGACAGTCTTCTATCAAAGTTTGCAGGGTGTTTACAAATATCCTAATAAAGGAAGGCAAGTTTTTGTAACATTTTAAGAGCAAAGTATGGATTCTCTTGAAACAAAAGCAAAGGAAATGGCCTGTCTCTTCCCTGTAATCCTGCAATTAAGGCGCACTTTACCACTGACTAAAGCCAGAATCCAAGAATTATCGTCTAGGTTTATCAGTCAAATGCATCATATAACAACAGGAGCTACTATGATTCTTTCCCCCATCATACTGACATATCCATTTTCATCTCCATGCCATATAAGCTGCCTGAACTGTGGCCATGAATTTTAAAGATCTTAGGTCACATTAGGGTCTCTTTCTTCTTGCTAAGATAATGAAAGAAGAGGAAGACTGAACACTTGAAATTAGGGTCCTAAATTAAAAACAAAGAAATGAAAATACCTTATTTAATATATCTTTCTCCTCTTAAAAAATATAAAGCTATTCTGAATATTGAAATGCTGTTTTGTTGTGGTTGGTTTGTCTCGTTTGGGCTTTTTTTGTTATTGTTGTTAATTGGATAGTGATTTTTATTTTTTTTTTCCTTATCTGGTATCCTGGGATGCATCAACAAGGGTGTGTCCAGCAGGTCTAGGGAAATTCTTCTACCTCTCTACTCTGCTCTGGTGAGACCACACCTGGAATGCTGTGTCTAGTTTTGGGCTCCCCAGGTCAGGAAAGACAGACAAGTGCTGGAGGCAGTCCAACAGAGAGCCACAATTAGGATTAGGGGACTTGAGCATCTCCCCTGTGAAGAGGGACTGAGATCCCTGGGGCTGTCTTGAGAAGACTGAGAGGGGATCTCACCAATGTGTATAAATATCTGAGTGGTGGGCGTCAAGTGGATGGGGCCAAGCTCTTTTTGGTGGTGCACAGTAATAAGACAAGGAACAATGTGTTCAAACTCGAACATAGAAGATTTCACCTCAACATGAGGAGAAACTTCTTTACAGTGAGGGCAATGGAGCCCTGGAACAGGCTGTCCAGGGAGGTTGTGGAGTCTCCTTCTCTGGAGACATTCAAAACCCACCTGGAAGCATTCCTGTGCAGACTACCCTAAGTAATCCTGCTTTGGCAAGGTGCTTGGAGCCAATGATCTCTTGAGGTCCCTTACAACCTCTAATAAGCTGTGATACTGTGATTATGAACACGGAAAATGGAAGTTATTTTCATCTCGGAAGACACTAATACCTGTACTAAAAACAGAGATTAAAATTTTGTTTGGAGATTGTTTGTTTATAAGAATGGGACACAAATAAGAAGATTAGCATGAAAATAATAGAACTACTTTGTTCGTATATTACTTACAGCCTTCATAAATATCTGTTGGTATGTGGACTGCTGCATGCTGGTAAGATGTCTGCCGTCGGAAAACAGGATCTTCTTCAAACACAGGCCTGATTCTCTGGCTGCCAGATTCTGTGTCGTTTTTTTCAGGCTTGTTAAAGAAAAGACATGTAAAGGGCAACATGTTACAAAGCTTGGTAAAAAAAATACATTCACATTTGCCTCTTCTTACATAAAAGACTCAGCCTAACAGCTTACACATCTAAATTTCATAAGTGCCTAGAAGTTTTACAAAGCAAAGCAGATTCATTTTCTTTTATTATTTGTAATTAATTGTCCTGAATCTTAAATACAAATCTCTAGATCATATAGTTGTATTGCTTAAGCTGACTGGCCCTGGGTGTACCTGGTGGGTGGTGCAGGAGGGTGGAGAAATCTGTTGTGTTACTGCAAAGTGATCTCGCTTTGGGGGAGAAGATAGTAAATTATATGTGCTGCATGATGATAATTCTTAATGAGCATGAAATAGATGGTGTAGAATAATGGGTGAAGAGTGTATTATTTTAAGCTGACTGGCCTCACTAGAAGGGACAGGGCTACCCCTCACCGCCCACAGTGACACAGCGACAGCTAGATCATCTATTCTGCATCATGCTGATATTGCGCTCACTGCATGACAGGAAGGGGTAAATCACAAATCTTTAAATTATACTACTAGTACACATTTCATAAATAGACTTTTTGAGAAGCAGTGGTGCACACCCAGACAAAGAAAGGAAATGAAACCTTCTTAGAACTTCTGGTTGAAACAGATTTTGTTGATTAGTTTATTTTAATTATAAACATCAATGAAATTTCATGTACCCTCTTACATACAAATGCCTGGGTGGAAAGGTTCCCAAATAATCAGGTTCTCATAATCATCTACCTGCCTTGGATTCCCACCCTCCTTCATATGTCCGCACCCCAGCTTCTTGATTTCTTCCAGTTCACTTAGTCATTTGGGCAAATATTTTAAAACATTTGAAAAGCAGAGAATATTTCTCACTCAGTTACAAAAATTGCACGAGGTATGGAAATCAAGGAGGTAGATAAGACCAAAGGGAAGGTGATACTGTCTTTACATGGCTCAGCTGAAACTGTAACAGGAGGCCCCATGGCATGAGTACGCTGCCACTTAAATCAGTAATTAATCAATTATGTTACCAAATGATTAGCCAGGCTGGCTACTCTTTTTACACTTGCACTATGTCTGATCCCCTGTCACAGAAGGCAGAAAGTAAGCTTGTTCAGCTCCATGTATCCTTAGCTGCTTCTTCACAGGGTTACAGATAAATCTTATTCTAAGCATAGATTCAAATGCTGCCTGAAGTAAGCAGCAGTTTCTGATGGATTTCAGAGGTGGTTTCCCTTGGAAACACAAAGGATAGAACTCATCTAATCAGTGACATCCACAACAACATAGCAGTGTTGACCTCATCACTCCAGGCTGCCTTCATAGTCAGTGAAGAGAAATGGGCATTTTCAGAGTGCAATTCATCTCATCTTAATTAGATACCTATTCTCCCATGACATCAATCATGCTTTAGAATTGCCTCCTGTTTTCCACTGACTATAAAAGTAGCCTTAGGGCAAGTTGCCTAGATGCAGAAGTCTGCAACACAGCTGTCTAGAATTAGGTGAGATGAATCCCACAATACGAGTGTATTATACTTATGGAAGAAAAGGAGGTGGGTACTAATTTTGACTACTTTTATGAAGCATAACTGCTGTATATTTTGCGAAGTAAGTTATAGTCCTTACTTTGTGCTTCACTCTGTTGGATGAGACAGAAGGAAAAGCATAACTTAATACTCAAATAGGACGATATTTTATCTTTAAGGAAAACTCTTACCAGGTAAAGTCCAGGTATATCATGGCATTAAATAATATAAATTGATAATGTGTAAATTACTTAAAACCACTATCTTCCTAAGAACATGACCTTAGCCCACATATTGTCTTTAATTTCACGTGTGTGGTATTATTTTCACTTACAATTTTTGTGGACACAGCAACCTCAGTTACAGAGGTTCCCAGAAGAACTCTGAATATCACAGAATCACATGATGTCAGGGGTTGGAAGGGACCTCTAGAGATAATCCAGTCTGACACCCCTGCTAAAGCAGAATGATCTAGGGCTGGCTGCATGGGATCACACCCAGGCAGGTTTTGAAAATCTCCAGAGAAGACAACTCCACAACCTCTCTGGGCAGCCTGTTCCAGGGCTCTGTTGCCCTCACCACAAAGAAGTGGCTTGTCACATTGAGGTGTAATCTCCTGTTTTTCAGCTTATATCCATTCTTTGTCCTATCACTGGGCACCACTGAAAAGAGACCATCACCTTCATCTTGCCCCCCATCCCTCAGACATAAGACAATAATGTTTTAGTTTTGGAATGTGTCATTCTCTAAAATCTACCAGAAGGTTAAACTGTGTATTGAGTATGGCTGATATTGAGCTAACTTTCCTCAAAGCAGCCCTCATAGTGCTGTGCTTTGTGTTGGTAGCTAGAAAGGTGTTGATAACACAACAGTGCTTTGGCTACTGCTGCAGTGCAGGCACAGCATCAAGGCTCTCTCTCCAAAATACCTCCCAAAGGCCAGTAGAGGTGGGCAGGAGTCTGGGGTCAACCAAGAAAGCAGATCCAAGCTGACCAATGAGATATTCCATACCACATGATGTCATGCTCAGCAATACAAGCTAATAGAAAGGAAGAGGAGACAAAGGCCTGCATTATTAAGGCATTTGTCTTCTGGAGCAACCATTATATCCTAAGGCCCTACTTCCCATGAAATAGCTTGACATCACCTGTTGATGGGACAAAGAATAAGTTTTTTCCTTTCCTTTACATGCATAGCCTTTGCTTTTCTTTATTTCAACTGCCTTTATCTAGACCCTCAAGTCCTCTGTTTAACATATTTCCTCTCCCCTGTGCTGCTGTGAAAGAAGACAGGAGGTTTATGTACTTGGAAGCAAGTCAAGGTCAACCCTCTACAAACTATTATAACCTATTTTGAAATGTACAAACTGGAGCCAGAATCAGTAACAGTTTATGCATTCTATGACTCCAAACAACACAGAGATCCTTTCAGACAATGTCATCTGTCTCAATCTTCAGATTTTTGGTGCAATATATATTTTTTTCTCCCTCCCTGCAGAACTAGAATGCTATACATTAAGCAAACTATGAAGTTCTTTTCACACATTATCTTTTGACTTCCTGCAGTTCAATGTAACGAGTTTATCTAGTTCTCTAAATGCAATTTCAATAACCATGTGAGAAAATTTGTCTCCTATCTGAAAGATGCTTGATTTTAAAAAACCCTAACACTCCAATTACTGAAATTAATACCAATGACTGCAAATTCTCAATCTTTTCACAGTCTGCTTCATACACACACAAAAAAGGATCATCAAGACACATTATTACAATAAAACACCAGAATTAACAGGTGTCTAAAGTTCTCTTCCAACTAGATTTACACACTAAATATTTTGGAATGAGAGGGGATGATAAAAGAGAAAGATGGTAAACCACAAGGTCCGTCCTATCAGGTCTTGCACAGAAGTTTCCATACCATAGTATATTTACTTTTCCTGAAGCATTTGAACACAGAATCATCTTTCTTCTGCTTTGTATTTAAATTTCAGTCCAAGTAATAGATACTAGCTTTCAGTCTCTTCTATTACTCATGTGCTATGGAAGAAGTCTGTTTCCAGAATTTGATTAAACTTTGTTGAAACTGAAAGAGCTTAAATAATCCACGTGAATGCCTTAAACTTTCAAACGTAATGTCTGCTTACCATGTTTCTAACAGCATACATACAGAGGCTCCCCCAAAAAGCCTGTGATAAAATTCCACTCTGTTATTCTTTCTACCATTATACCATGATAGCAAAACAAGAACATGAATCTAAAACCTCAATTTAAGTGATACAGAACAGTGGATGTCCCAGAACTACATAAAGTAATGTAGAAGCTTTCGTATCCTTATTGTTGACTTTTATTGAGAATATTTTGTGATATACAGCTCTAATATTGAATCTGCCCCTAAAAAAAAGAGACACCAAATGACAAAACCCTGTAAAAGCTTTGCCATTTTCTTCAGGGGGGATTAATTTTACTACTAAATCTAAAGGTGTCTGAGCTAATCTGCACACAACAGAAAATTATTAGAAGAATTACAGGTAAATTAGTGTTGTACTCACTCGGGCCACTACCTCCTAACCAGTCAAGACTAATGCTGGGCCAGGCTTCACACACCCAATGTTTATAGTGGATCCTTCTATACAAACTTAACATAATTTTGATTTGGTTTGTCAAAATTATTATTTTAAAGTAATCTTTGTCTTAATTAGGAAAGAGAAGGAAAGATTAAAAAGGAAAACCTTAATGATATTAATTGTTTAGGTTGGTATATCTATTAAAAGCCTGACAGATTATGCTGTTGGTTGGTATAGTTTCAGTACAGAGTTAATCACTTTTTTTTTTTTTCAAGAAAGCAGCAAAACACATTTTGAAGGAAAGTAATACAGCAAGTGAATATAATTAAAATCCAACACTGACCAATTTTTCTCTCGAGTCAGAAGCTGAAATGTAATCAATACTGGCACAGGAAAATCCCACAGGAGATACTGTCCAAAGATTAATTTTCTCTGTATTCAAACCTGGCCTTCACTTATTGAATTACATTGTTACCTACCACTGACAGTCAGCAAAACATCTTAACTCATTTCTCTGCAATGAATCTCCAGACCTATTTCTCCCTCCCTCATGAGACAAACTCACTCCATTTCTCTTTTTGTCTCACATTTGTGCCATTTTACAGTCAGTTTGTTGTTTATTCCTTTTAAACTAGAGTGTATTTTTCACATCTCTATTGCTCACCATCAAAATAAAGGTCAATTGATGACAAAAATTCAGGTAAAGTGGATTCTTCTGTAGCTGTTCTTTGTGGTCTTGGCTAACCCAATTTTGGCATGATCTAAAATAAAAAGGAGGTTTACATTCTGATTTTTTTAAGTCCAATACAGCTGCCAATTTCACTTTCCATCATCACAGCCAGAGGGAGACCAGTGGATTTTATTTCTTTACTAACTTCAGTTGTTTTGTGAAGGCAAACTCTTTTCAGGATCAGTGTAGAAGTGGGTCAGAGCATCAGAACATATTTTGTATCAGAAAAAAGAATATTTTTTTTCTTTTTCTTTTTTCAAATTCCTGAACTATTATCCAGCAAGAAGTAAGGACACCTGTCTGCTTTCATACTCATGTAAACCAGAAAGGAAATGATTACTGCTTTTCACCCTAGTATCCCTGGATTCTGTTTTGCATAACATTTCACTGTTCCTATGGTTTTAGCAAGACCAAAATTCTATCATTCCATTTATTCATAGAATCACAGACTGATTTGGGTTGGAAGGAACCTGCGAAAGGTCATTTAGTTAAAACTCCCTCTAGTGAGAAGGGACATCCTCCACTAGATAAGGTTACTCAGAGCCTTGTAGAGACTCACTCTGAGTATTTCCATGCATGGGGCCTCAACTAAATCTCTGGGCAACCTGTCCCAGTGTTCCACCACCCACACAGCAAAGAATTTATCCTAACAATCAATCTAAATCTCTTTTTCTCTAATTTAAAACCATTTTCCCTCATCCTATCACTACAGGCCTTTGGAAACAGTCCCTCCACAGCCTTCTTGTAGGCTCACTTTAGGTACTGCGATGTCACCATTAGGTCACCTTCTCTCTTCCAAAAGTTTTATGTTTTCATCTACAGGTTTCCAGGTTTGTTTTTTTAACTGAAATTTTGAACTGTAAAATTTTGAACAGCTGAGTCTCACTGCCCATGTTTGTTTTGGTGTTCTGTTCTGCTCTGTACAAAGATACGGTTTTATATAAAAAATGTCCACAGAATTTTTGCTGCACTCAGGTCCTTACTCAAAATAAGGTATGCTGTTCTGTTGTGTTTCCTTAACTCTTCCTGAGGAGAGTAATTCAGCAGAACTATGTGCACAGCTCCTTCAACGCTGCTGATGACCCCATTAAAATTTACAACTAGACCTCAGAGGGAGAGTAAAATAAGATGTTGCTTGAAGCACATGGCTCAGCAATATGCCTGCAGCAAGCAAAGGATGGGAACAGGTCTTATAAAGACAAGATAGAGGGAAGTCAATTTTGAAGAGGCAGATTTTCTAATAGCCACAGCACTTTCACTGCATTTTAGATAATGTCATGAGTGAAGTGAATAGAATAGAATAGAATAGAATAGAATAGAATAGAATAGAATAGAATAGAATAGAATAGAATAGAATAGAATAGAATAGAGGCAAAGAATAAACTTTATTATTAGAATAAACCAAACCAGGTTGGAAGAGACCTTCAAGATCATCGTGTCCAACCCATCAACCAATCCAACCCACCCAAACAGCTAACCCATGGCAAATAGAATAGAACAGAATAGAATGGAATAGAATAGAATAGAATAGAATAGAATAGAATAGAATAGAATAGAATAGAATAGATCAGACCAGGTTGGAAGAGACCTTCAAGATCATCGTGTCCAACCCATCAACCAATCCAACCCACCCAAACAGCTAACCCATGGCAAATAGAATAGAACAGAATAGAATGGAATAGAATAGAATAGAATAGAATAGAATAGAATAGAATAGAATAGAATAGAATAGAATAGAATAGATCAGACCAGGTTGGAAGAGACCTTCAAGATCATCGCATCCAACCCATCAACCAATCCAACCCACCTAATCAATTAAACCATGGCACCAAGCACCCCATCAAGTCTCCTCCTCAACACCTCCAGTGATGGTGACTCCACCATCTCCCCGGACAGCCCATTCCAATGGGCAATCACTCTCTCTGTATAGAACTTCTTCCTAACATCCAGCCTAAACCTCCCCTGGCGCAGCCTGAGACTGTGTCCTATTGTTCTGGTGCTGGCTGCCTGGGAGAAGAGACCAACCTCCACCTGTCTACAACCACCCTTCAGCATGGGCTTCTGATAACTGTTTCTATTATCTTTTTGATAGATGTGATTTTCCAGCTGTGGAAACATTGCCAAGTGCAAGTAAGTGGTTGTGACAACTGTAAACGGTTTACTTCACTTTTGTTTGTGTGGCAGTGGGGGACTGCAGCCTTCATTCAGTGACACTAAGATTTTAAGTTATGTTCTTCTCTCAACTCTGAGAGACATAACTCAATGAAAGGGTTACAAAAACACTACGAAAATAGTTGGCTCAGAACTTCAATATTCTTATGTTATCTGATTAGACAACAAAAGGATGTCAAACATAATAATATATACAAAATCATATAAACAAACACAAGAATGTATATACATATATATGTATGTAGGGTCAGGGTATCTTCAAATACAGGGAAACAGTTTTCCAGTTGCAACTGTTAGTGTGTCATGCCCAAGGGCCAGTTTTATAGAATCATTATTGTTGAAAAAGACTTTTAAGAAAGAGTCCAGTTGAAACCCAGCTACCATGACTACTAAACTATACCCTGAAGCAGGACATCTACAGCTTCTTGAACTCCTCCACGGATGGTGATTCCATCACCTGCCTGGGCAGCCTCACCACTCTCCGAAATGAAGCTTTTCCTAACATCCAATCTAAACATCCCCTGGTACAATTCAAACCATTTCCTCTCATCCTATTGCTGGTTACTTGGGAGAAGAGACCAACAGCAGCCTTACTCCGACCTCCTTTCAGGCAGTTGTAGAGAGCAATAACATCTGTCCTTAGCCTTCTCTTTTCCAGACTAAACAACCCCAGTTCTTTCAGCTGCTCCTGCTCATTGCTCTTTCCTGGGCACCCTCTCAGTATCTTTCCTATCTTATGCCATACCAGAAATGAGTACTGGGGCACCATCACTGTCCTACTCCTGCTGGACACACCAGTTTTGATACAGGCAAGGATGCTCTTGACCTTCTTGGCCCACTGATGGCTCAGTGCTTTTGGTGTTCCCATATGCTTGTAAATAAGTAATTTTGGTACCACATGCAAGTATGAAAATTAATTAAATTAATGGAACAGTGCAAACTCTCTTCTGTTGAAAATAATTTCTATACATCTACTTGCAGAATCATCACTGTCTAATGTATGACTACATGACTACATTAGGTTTTTTATGGATGGTTCAACAGCATTCCTATTGAACTTCACAGTTCACAGTTCCAGATCAGAACTTTTAGGTACTCACAAAATTATTATCTATCTCCAACACAATGTTTTTGTTTTTGGTTTTTTTTGTTTGTATCCCATACTATTTAGAATTTTCACTGCATCATGACTTTGGTTTCATGAATAAATGAATCCTTCACGTAATAAGGACTTGAAAGTCTGGGAACGGACACTTCAATAGGGCCTGTAGTGACATGGCAAGATGTAATGGTTTTAAAAGGGTAGATTTAGACTAAATAAAAGGAAGACATTTTTTACAATGAGGGTGATGAAACACTGGAACAGATTGCCCAGAGAGCTGGTAAATTCCCATTCCCTGGAAACATTCAAAGACAGGCTGGATGGGGCATAGCCTTCTTTAAATCATTGATCATTCACATCTCCTTAACATACTCAAAATATGTGTATTAAAATAAAAGTAATAAAATAAAAACCCATCCTTGACAAAAGTCTTGGTCATATATTCGGTCATCTACAATTTCAGAACCAAAATGTACTCCAGATTTTTTTTTGTGCATCAGCCAATTACATTTCAAAGTAGGAACTCCTCTACTCTTATTGGAATAAATTACACTGCCTACCTTTCACCACCCCCACATCTGATTAAAGATCATATCCCTGGAGAACAAGAACTGTTAAATCTTCTTAATGCTTCACTGGGAATTAGTTATAATACCAACTGAATGTGAACATTTAATTAATTTGATTTTCCCATCTCATGGAGTTGTCTTTGCCATGCTTTGCTAAGCCATCAACTGATCCTGTTTCACAGTTCATTCTTATATTTGGTCATACTACTTAGGTCCAGATTTTGTACATCCTGTAGCATACTGATTAGTTACTGCTCTTTCTTCTTAATTTCTACTATCTTCTGTGTCAATTAAAATATTTTTAACAAGTATAGCCCTGATTTGAGAAGGAGGCTGGACAACAGGAACTCCAGGAGCCCTCCTAAGCTCATTTTATTCTGTTATTCTCTGAGATAATACTAATTGGGCTCAAAACACTATACAAACATCACTCACTAATTCATGCTCACATAAATATAATGCAGCTCATAATTAATCAAATGCCAAGTGTATCCAGGCAGATAAAAGCAGTAGGTAACACAAAACCATGCACTGACCTCTGGGTTACATATTGACCTTAGACTTTCCCTGTAGACTAAATACCACATACATAATTTAAGTAAAATGCCATAACAATATATAAGACCATTTATGTTTTTCTCTAAAAGCTTTTATATGGTAAAATACTAAAAATGCTGTCAAATTTCAATAGCATTGACAGAGACTGAGAAAAAGATGAAGAAACAGATCAGACTTTGAAAGAACAAAAAAAAAAAACCCACAACAACAACAACTACAAATAAACAAACAAACAAACAAAAAAACCCACACCAAAACCCCCACTAACAAGCCACAACCCCAAACCAAACAAACAAAATAAAACACCAAAAAGGGGGGGGAAAAATACTTTTAAAGTATGAGCTGATGAGTTCAAAAGTATGATTACCCAATGGATGAAAAGTTATTTGTAGTACACAGCACAAATAAGCTGCAGGAGTAGGTTTACTCCACATTTTCAAATACCAACACTAAACATGTGAAAGACTTTCAAGACACAAGAAAAAAGCAGCTGCACAGATGGCCTCTCACAGCCATGTGGGCAAGCAATGTTTCTGAATCTACACTCCAGATTGTTTCCTATTCAGCTCTACTGAAAATATGACCCAGGTGCATAACTGCAGACTAAATAACCTTGCATAAAATGAGAGGGTTCCGTTCTGAAGCTCTGATGCTTTGCCATAGTTATGGCAAGTACTGGAGACCAAAGTTGTTAATGAAGTAACACTGGAAACAACAGAACCATTTTTATATTCAGCAATTTTGCTGTTCAGATCAGTCTCTTCTAAGCGACCATGCCTTCTGAAACTAACAGCAGAGTTTTGCAAGCAGTGTCAGCTTCTCGAAGTGATAACACTTGAAGTTTATAGTTATTACTAAAGGTTGATACATAGAAACACTCTTGCTTGTACTTGCTGCTATAGAAACCAAGGTCACTGCTTTATCTGGCATACCACAATGAAGTGCAGTAAGTGAAAGGGCCTTAAGAACGTGCATGAAAAAGAGAGGACAGGCTGGGTGACCCAATTCTAACCAACACAGTTGGAGGAGACTGATGGGTGACCTCATTCATATTTATAAAGATGTGAAGAGCAAGTATCAGAAGACAGAGCCAGACTCTTCTCAGTGATATCCAAGGATACGACAAGTGGCAACAGGTGCAAACTGGAGCAGAGGAGGTTCCACATTAACATAAGTAAAAACTTTTTCACTGTGAGGATGACAAAACACTGGAACAGGCTGCCCGGAGAGGTTGTGGAGTTTCCTTCGCTGGAGACATTCAAACCTTGCCTGGATGTGTTCCTGTGTTACCTACTCTAGGTGATTCCTACTCTGGCAGCGGGGGTTGGACTAAATGATCCCTTCCAGCTCCTAACATTTTGTGATTCTATTACAAATTCAGGTGTTGGAGTTGGTTTATTTACCAATAAACAATTACACTAGAGTCACTGCAATTGTTATCACTCATACATTCGATACTAGTAGGGGATATACTGAAGGAAGAAATAGTCCATTAAACTGCTGAATCACTAGCTTTAGTTGTTGATCTTTGATTTGAAATAAATTCAGCCTGCATGGGGGAGACCAAGCACTGCTCTTTTGTGCAAATTTGCCTTCGAGGTAGGATTCTCTGCATTAAGAACATCCTCATCTGTTTTAGGATGTTGCAACTACAGTTATCACTCTTGCCATTATTATTTCATAACTCTGTTTCACAGGTAGGAGATAGCTTTGGGGCAGTCATATATTTCATCTTCATGTATTTTTCATTGTAGCCTCGAACATATATTCATTTGGGAGAAGTCTTGCTCAAATTTGAATAAATAATATAAACCTGACATCTAGGTTTTTAACTGGAAACCTTAAAAAATAGTAATAAAAAAAGCAAGAATCCCTGCTGCCTGTGGCAATAGATCATTTTAATTTCAATAGAAAGGGAAAGGAATATCTTTTCTCCCTATGGGCTGGACTCAAGCTTACCTATAATAGAAAGACCTGACATGTTTCACACTGATACTTGGCAAAAGGCAAACATTCCTCAGAGAACAAAAAGTCTTGATACTTGCAGACAATGTCAGTCATGCCCTCGTTATCAATTCTGGTAGTCACATTCAAAAGAATGGCTTCCAAATCACACTGTTAGAAATGATAACTTTGGATTCCAGACATGAAAGAGCAAAGTGCACAGCATAAACACTGGAGTATGCATTTGAACTCAATCTTTGGAGGTCCCTTCAAACCCCTAACATTCTGTGATTCTTTGCAATTTTCCTAAAAGAGTTGAAAGTCAAGGGACTATGAAATGGCTAAAATTAAGGGCTCTGGGCAACCTCATCTAGTTGGGGATGCCCCCACTTACTGCAGAGTGGGTTGGACTAGACAATCTTTGGAGGTACCCTCCAGCCCAGCCCATTCTAGGATTCTGTGAAGAAGAGTAAGTCCTTTGGAGAGGAACCTGGACAAGTTGGAGAGGTGGGATGAGAAGAATCTCATAAGGTGCTATAACACAAAGTGTAAGGTCCTGTACCTAGGTTGGGGCAATCCTAGATACCAATACAGGCTGGGAGATGATAGGAGGTTGGACTTTGGAGGTCCCTTCCAACCCAGAGCATTCTATGATTCAATGATGAGATTGAGCGCACCTCTGCAGGAAAGGACCTGGGGTTACTGGTGGATGAGAAGCTGGACATGAGCCAACAGTGTGTACTTGCAGCCAGGAAGGCTAATGGTATCCTGGGCTGCATCAAAAGCAGCAGGGCCAGCATGACAAGAGAGGTGATTCTGCCACTCTGCTCTGCTCTGGTGAGACCTCACGTGGAGTATTGTGTCCAGTGCTGCAGCCCTCAACGCAGGAAGGACATGGACCTGATGGAGCAGGTCCAGAGGAGGGCCACAAAAAATGATCAGTGGGGCTGGAACACTTCTGCTGTGAGGATAGGTAGAGGGCTGGGGTTGTTCAGCCTGGAGAAGGCTCTGGGGAGACCTAATAGTAGCTTTCCCGTACCTGAAGGGGGCCTACAAGAAGGTTGCAGAGGGACTGTGTCCAAAGGCCTGCAGTGATAGGATGACCATTACTGTGATGGAACACTGGAACATGTTGCCTGGGAGGTAACTGAGTCCCCTTCCCTGGAGATATTCAAGGTGAGACTCAACAAGGCTCTGAGCAACCTGATCTAGTGAAGTATGTCCTTGCTCACTGCAGAGAGGGAGATGGACTAGATGACATTTGGAAAGGATGGAATGAGAACAGGTTTATAGCTTACTCATATTTCCCAGTGAAGATTACTGAGATTTAAAAAAAAAAAAAAAACAACTTACAGAAGAGCAGGCAAAAAATTATTGCACTCAATTTCTATGCTCTCCATCCAATGCATTACAGCTTATACACTCAGAATTGTGGTATGTTAAAAACCCAACCTTAAATTCACACCTGAACACCCTTTCATAATTTTACAAGAGCTTTTCAGTTGCTCTAGACTAGGAAAAGTCATTATTTTAAAATAACCCTTGAGTGCATAGTGGAAAGCTGGACTGCCTGAACACACAGAAACAGAAAAAATACATTTATAAAGAAGATCTGAAGTCACTAGAAATAAAATAGAGACCAGTACAAAACAGAGATCTGAACAGTGAAGCAAAGATTATTATCAACAGAACGCCACACAAAGGACAATAAGAGAAAATGGGAAAAGCAATATTAAAGCTCAGAGAAAAGGGCATCTTAATGTGGTACTGCTCAGCTGTCCAATAAAAGCTCTACAGCATTTGTCCAAATGTGACACAAGCAGTCGAAACCTGCAAATTAAAGTGCACGACACAGACTTCAATATATCAAACTGAAAGGGTTCAAGGGAATAGGACAGTGAATGAAAATCTCAGAGACCTGTATTAAATCACAAGTTTGGCCATTATTTTCCTATGAGATATGAAAAATGAGAATATAATACCTTCTACTTTGTTGTAAGGGTAAAACTCATTAATTATCATGAAGTGCTCACACATTACATACAGCTCTGTGGGCAAAATAAGCAAGTAGAATCTAAATGGCGTTACAAAGAAAAAAATACAAAAGGTGTGTTACAGATTGATGGACTATATGATTACAAATTGATTGTTTTATCTGAGAGACAAAAATCCAAAGGCCAAAGAATGACTGGATTTTATGTAGCTTTTTGTTGTCTGGGGTTTTTTTAAAGTCCAAGAAAATACAGTCATGAGATTCAAAAAAGCCCTTCAGGACAGCTATTGATAAAAGACAATACACAGCATAAACAGGAAGAAAGAAGACAAACTATACTACAGTGTATTAATATAGAGAGGAAAAAAAACAAACAACTAAACCAAACACCAAACCAACCAAACAAAAAACACACCAAAGAATTTAAGTTGAAGGGTTGCTTTTCTGATAAAGCTATAATTTGCAAAGGAGATGTGGGGACAAGTGAAAACCAACAAGAAGACCTGGGAGATTAATTTCTTCTATATTTTTTTTAACATCTAAAAAAAGATCTGGAAGAGTCCATTATAGAAACATGGTCAAAAGAGAGAAACACACCTCTAGATGTGGGTTCAGAGTGGGCTGAGAGTAGCTCTGACGAAAGAGGCTTGGTTTGACTGATTGATGAGAAGCAGTGCCATCATGAAGCCCATTGTGCTGTGCTGCATCAAGAGGAGCGTGGCCAGCAGGACAAGAGGTGATTCTGCCCCTTTACTCTGCTCTTGTGAGACGCCACCTTGAATACTACATCTGTTCTGGTGTCCCCAATATAAGAAGGACACAGAGCTGTTGGAGTGAGTCCAGAGCAGGTCCACAAAGATAGCTGCAACATCTCTGCTATGAGAATAGGCTGAGGGAGCTGGGGTTGTTCTCATCCCAGAGAAGACTCTGGGTGGACCTTAAAGCTGTCTTCCGTTACCCAAAGGGATCCTACAGGAAGGCTGGAGAAGGACTTTTCATAAGGGTGTCTAGCACCAGGACAAGGGGGAATGGTTTGAAGCAACTTCCTTTCAGGTAGTTATAGAGAGTACTAAGAAGTTCCTTTAGCCTTCTCTTCTCCAGAAGCCCTATGAGGAGAGGCTGAGGGAGCTGGGGTTGCTTAGCCTGGAGAAGAGGAGGCTCAGTGGAGACCTTATTGCTGTCTGCAACTACCTGAAGGGAGGTTGTAGCCAGGTGGGGTTTGGTCTCTTCTCCCAGGCAGCCACCAACAGAACAAGAAGACACAGTCTCAAGCTGTGCCAGGGGAGGTTTAGGCTGGATGTTAGGAAGAAATTCTTCACAGAAAGAGTGATTGGCCATTGGAATAGGCTGCCCGGGGACGTGGTGGAGTCACCATCACTCGAGGTGTTTAAGAAGAGACTGGATAGGGCACTTAGTGCCACGGTTTAGTTGATTAGATGGTGTTGGATGATAGGCTGGTCTTGATGATCTCAAAGGTCTTTTCCAACCTGGTCTGGTCTATTCTGTTCTGTTCTGTTCTGTTCTGTTCTGTTCTATTCTATTCTATTCTATTCTATTCTATTCTATTCTATTCTATTCTAAGCTTAAGGGAAAAAGGTCACCATCTGCCTTCCAGCACCTAAGGGGAACCTACAGAAAGGCTGGAGAGGGACTTTTCATACAAAATTCTAGTGATAGGACAAGAGGGAATGGTTTATGAGCTGAGGGAGAGGGGTTTAGACTGGAGCTTAGGAAGAAGTTCTTTGGTACAAGGGTGGTGAGACTCTGGAACAGGTTGCCCAGGGAGGTTGTGGATGCCTCCTCCCTGGGGGTGTTCAAGACCAGGTTGGATGAGGCCTTGAGCAGCAGAGTCTAGTTGAGAGGTGTCCCTGCCCATGGAAGGGAGGCTGGGGTAGATGATCTCTACGGTCCCTTCCAACCTAAGCCATTCTATGGTTCTATGATTCCTCCTGTGCCATGTCCTCCAAATCCCTCACCAGTCTCATTGCTCTTCCCTGGACATGTTCCAGGACCTCAATATCTTTCCTGTAATGTGGCACCCAGAACTGAACATATCATTCAAACTGTGGACACATCATGGCCAAGTACAGGGGCATCATCATTGTCCTACTTCTGCTAGACACAGTTACAATGTTACCTGTTTCTTGAAAGATTGGTCCTCACTCACATGAAACTATTCTTAACTCAACAATTAAGGTGATTATAAATCTAATTCAAAGAGTTCAAAAAGTCATAAAAAGAAATAAAACTGAAACAGAAATCAAAATGGAAATTTTGATGTTTTGGGTTTTTTTTTCCATTTTTGGGGGATTTTTGGTGATTTTGGGGGGGGTGTTGTTGGCTTTTTGTCTGTGTTTTTTGGTTGGTTGGTTTGTTGGTGTGTTTGTTTGTTTGTTTTTTGTCTCCTGGGAATAAAGAGGCAAGTCAAAATAAATGATAATATATTCAGGCACATAATTTCCTTTTCTGCCTTGGTAACAGATTTGGATTTACATTGTAGAAGCAGTCAACTCAAGACCTTTCTCAATATTATGTTTATTCTTTGTAAATCTATTTCCAGTAGTGATTAGAACATGCCATGCTATTGAATTTAATGAGAAGAGAACCTTTCAAATTTAGTTTACTTCTAATGCATTTTACTTAAAGTATGCAAATATTAAAACTCAAGACAGTAGAGCCTCCTTGTATATGAATTCCAGTACTCGTAACTCTATACAAGCATATAAAATAGTTCTGCTTGACATGATCTATGTATCTTCCTTAATAGCCTTACAGCACAAGCATCAATTACAGCAGTGAAGCCATCAATATCTAAAGAATACTTGATTAAAAAGTGCAAATGAAGCATGCTGGCAATTCTAACTAATACTTTTACATCAATTTTTCTATGGTTTTATAAATTAAATCTATAATGAATACAAGCAGTTGTATTATCTCAAGTAAAGGTGAGGACAACTTGTCTTCTCCCCCAAAAGCATTGATTTCTGATAGTTAAACCCAGACAGGAAACTTAAGCCACTTCAACTGAGAGTTTTAGCACACATAGGAACTGAAATATGCATTTTGTCTAAAACTTAGGGCTGCATTTTCAGTTTCCCCAAAGATTATTGCAGTCACATGACAGATCACAAAGTGGATACAAACAGATGTTCAGTAACATTTTACATCTGTGTTCTCCTCATGTGTATATACATATATATATAAAAAAATCTTACTAAGAAAAAAACAAACAAGCAAAAAAAAAACAACCCAGGATTAATATGAGTTTAGAATTCAGGGCCAGAAAATGTTTCCTTCAGAGACATATAAATTATTTACATTTATAATTTTGATTCTCTAGTCCTATAACTATGGTTTTATTACATTTCAAAAAGTGAATGATACTTCTGTAAGGATCTTTCTTCTCCCAGGACATTCCCTACCTCAACAGTAACTCAGACTCTGTGAGGGAAGACAGACTTTGAGAGTTAGAACGTAAAATATTATTGGGATCTTGAGGAAACATTTCAAGGCATTTCTAAGTTTCTTAGTTTCTTTCTCCTGCAAAGCATTTCAATGCTAGTCTTAGAGTTTCATTAAGATTTTCAAGTTTTTAGTTCTCTGAAATTAAAGGTAATGTAACAAGAAGAAATGTAGTACTTACATCGTTCTGGTCATCTTTTGCATTGTAATAGATGATATCATTATTCTGTGAGAGAAAGAAAAGTGTGTTAGTTTGCAAGAATAAAGTGTACTAGTAATAATTTGTAACTAAACGCATTTTTCAAATAAATCCACATTTCTTCATGCATTCTTTTCAAAATATGACAAAATCAGACCTTTTCTTGCTCTCTAGTCCTCCCATTTAACTTCATTCATTAAACAACTATGTTGTGGTAAGCTACAAAAGTCACTCAAAAAGACAACTAGAAAAGTACAGACAACATTGGACAAAATCCAGAGCTCAAAAAAACCTTTCTAAGCTGTTTCTTTTACAGACATAGGACTCTCATTATGCAATGAGGTAAGTTATGGACCGTGACATCTATCAGGCAACAGATACAATGGTGCAGGGGCATTGCTAAGTGGGTTAAGTCTTTGTTACATGCGTGTTTCTTGTTTTATTCACTTCCTGTGGTGAAAATAAAACCTAGGAAAATACCTCAGAGGAGTGTCTGGCTTTTGTAGCACAGAGTGGATCCTGGCAGCTCTGTGGAAACAACTGTTCCATGTAATTCAAGTAAGCAATGAAGGAGAAGATTACTAGTTTCCATTACAAATCAGACAGAAGCTCCATTCACTGTAACATCCACAACAGTTTGACAATTGGTGTATTTCCTACAGAAAGCAGTTTTGTTTTCTTCTGAAATATTTCTGAATCGTTCAAAAGCCTTAAAAATTCAGGTTCACGATAGAAGCTTTCCACTACATAGAATTGTTGCAATGTGCTCTATATTTTTTGAATGAAAATAAGCAAGTATGTGCATTTCTGGATGAAGCAGACACATCTATGTACATACCATCTTTTAAGTCCCTTTAATTTTTCAATAAGTGAAGAAATTCTATTTCTTTATGTCAAGCAACTTGTTTAAAATAGCACTGCTATCTACTGCTGGACTAAAATGTACTTTTTAAAATCACCTTTTAAAGAATTGGATTTCATAAACACAATACATGATAAAACCCCATATTAGACATTTTGTTAAGCTATTCATGTATTGTAGATCTTTACTCTGTCAGGAGATATTACCTATATAATACATAAAATAACACTGACATTGGTCATATCTCACTATTCTTAATATAAAAAACATGAGATACAGGGCTACAACATACTTAATGCTGTACAGCTCACCAATTAGATGCACGGATCAGTTAGATCTTTAGAGGACAATTTGTCATAATTTAACCACTTCTTGCTGACAAGAACAAAATTCTTTGCTGTTGGTTCTCAAGCAAGTAGTTTAGTTATTTATTAACTTCCTGACATTTGAATCTTCCCACTGTAGCATGGTTGTCCACCAGCTAATGCTGCACATTTAGTCAGGAAGCCTAAGACAGAATGCAAATGTTCTAGGTATTTTTCGTTCTTTTCCCAGTAATGCTATGACAGGTGGGACAAAGATTCACTGTTACTTCTGTTCATGAACAAAGGGATTTAGTAAGACAAGTCTGAAGCTGAATTTATGGAAGAATAACTAAGATGTAAGAAATCAAGAGCAAATGAAACCATATGACAAGTAACATCTGATTGTGACTATTCAGTTTAAAAATGGAACAGATACAACTTTGGAAAACATTTTAAAATCAGATGAATCCCCCACACTTGGAAAGATTAGAATAGCTTAAATGCCTATAAATGCTACAAAAATACTTTATTAAATGCTGGCAAATCCATCTGCTTCAATTTTAAAATAATTTTCCTGTTTCCCCTAGGATAAAAACGTGCATCTAAAGAAGTTCACTATAATACCTTTCAGGGTAATTCAGACTTAAATCCAGCCTAATAAATCCTATGGCAAATAAGCCAGATAGTTTTAGTTTAATCCTTCATTGGGTCTGACATGCAGTTTAAGGTACAATTAGAGTCTTCAACAAAGAAAGCTAAATATGACCTACAGCAAATATAAAATAACATCTATTTGTAAAGAGAATTCCTTTAGGGAATAAAAGTCTGGAACTAGGAGGGGAGGGGAGGAAAAGAAAGGATGTAAACTACTACAACCTCTTTTATTATATCTCTGAAATTTTACATAAGGGAAATGGCACATGTAAAATAAGGGGATTACCAGGTAATAACAATTTTTCCTCCTTTCCATATCCATGAGCAGAAATATTGATTCAGCTCCTGGCTTTACAGTGAATACAAAGTCAAGCACTATATTGAATTAGTTGTAGTTATTGTGCGTGAATATAGGCTGTACGAAATGGGTTAGAAAATGCATTTAAAACAGAACCAGAGGATGTTAGGGCTTGGAAGGGACCTTGAAAGATCATCCAGATCAAATCCGCTGCACACCTAGGACAGGTCACACAGGAACACATCCAGATGGGTTTCTGAATGTATCCAGAGAAGGAGATTCCACAACCACTATGAGCAGCCAGTTCCAGGGCTCCAGCACTCTCACGGTGAAAAAGTTTTTCCTTATGTTCACATGGAAACTCCTCTGCTCCAGCTTGCACCTGTTGCCCCTTGTCCTATCACTGGACATCACCAAGCAGAGGCTGGCTTCACCCTCCCCACACTGCCCTTGCATCTTTATAAACATGAACAAGGTGACACCTCAGCCTCCTCTTCTCCAAGCTAAAGAGACGCAGCTCCCTCAGCCTTTCCTTACATGGGAGATGTTCCATTCCCTTCAGCATCTTTGCAGCTCTGTGCTGGACTCTTGGTTAGGCAGTTTTCCCCAAAAACATACTTTGATTAAAATACTTTCTCAGAATATTAAATTTCATACAATAATTAACACCTGTCAAGTTTGCACTATAACTTCTGATAAGCCTTTCTCATTGAATCTGTGTAAAAGGGCTTTTCTCAAGATTCAACTGAGACTAGTAATTGGAATAAAAAGATGAAGGTGATGAGTACAGCAGAATTAGAGGTGCTGCATACGCTTTGTGATAGAATACATTTTTTTTTAAAAGGTGAGAAAGATAAACTTATTCACCATTCATTTAGAGGTTATTCCTTTACTGAAATTGTCCTTCTGGAAAGGGTCACTTGTCCATTCACAGTTGCCTCAGAGCAATAAATAAATTGAGTAATTTATTAATCACCTGCATACTAGACAGGGTGACAAAAATATACAACCCTCATATAAGCATATCATTTGTCAGATAAGAGTGACGTACAGGCACAGATTTAATATAAGTATAAGGCCAGATTGAAAGATTCAGTGCTGACAGTGGATAGAATTTAGGCATCTGAATTGAAAACTGAAGCTCATTTAAGTCTAAACTTGAAAGAATCTAAAACTCTGGAGTACGTGAGTTGCTAACATTAATATTCTCTAGGTACCTTACTAATCTTATTTCTAGAAAGACTTTTGAGGAACCTCAGACTTCACATATGACAAGTTGGACTTTACTTCACAGCTTTACAGAGACAGAACCCAAAACCTGAAGCCTTTCAACCCTGTAAATTCCCATCATTGAGTATATAATTCTCTCAACTATGTAACAATTGATATCAGCTAAATAGATCAATGAAGTCACAATTAAAATGGAAATTAAATGGACACTTGTTCTGCTTTGACCACCTCTTCCCTCTCCTTTTCTCATGACCACATTAATAGTATTGTTATAGGGCTATTTAGAAAAGCCATTGTGAACTTTCTTCTGAAGCCTGAATTATGTGTGAAAGCATGCCACATAAGAAATCCAACATTTGCTTCCTAACTTTGAATGAGGATGGATTTTGTGCAATACATTTTCTGCAGCTGAAACTCAGAAACTTATACACTGGAAAAAATCATACTTGATTTTTTTTTCTCGTGAAGAAACACAGTAAGATACTGTGTATTCTAAAAATGAAAATCCTATTGAAATGTGTGTCCTACATAGAGTCCAGTCATGAGGTAAGCTATTTTACAAGATTACAGTATTTTTGAAGGCTTAAGGAAGGCACAATATGAAAACACTTGTAACTTGAAACTTTGAGGGTGGTTTGGTGTTGGTTTGTTGTGAGTGGTGGTTGGTTGGTTTGTTTGTTTGTTTTTCAGAAGAAAACAACCCCCTGCAGTCAGCAGGGACATCCTCTGCAAGATCAGGTTGCTCAGATCCTTGTCAAACCTGACCTCTGAACATGTAACTGTAACTACCTCCCTGGGCAACCTATTCCAGTGTTCCAGCACTATCATGTTCAAGAACTTGTTCCTAACATCATTCAATCTAAATCTCCTCTTCTTTAATTTCAAACCATTGCCCCTCATCCTATCACTGCAGGCCTTTGGAAACAGTCCCTCTGCGGCCCTCTTGTAGGCCCCCTTCAGGTACTAGGAGACCTCTATTAGGTCTCCCTGGATCATTCAGTCTGGCAAAAAACTTTTGCTGGAATTCTTCTTTCACTTTTTTAGGTGGAAAAAAGATAACATACAAAGCTTAAAAAGCTCTATCAGGAGAAAACACCAAAATATTGTGCAAGCACAGAAAAAACAAAATCAATGGAGCCAAGTTCCTTTGTTCTGCTGTTCCCATATGTAACTCTCAGAAATGCAAAACTAAAGCTCCTCTCTTGAGAAATGGTAATGCCCAACGGACTAAGAAGAGAATCCTACCTCAATTAATTATTCATCAGGGATTATTCATCCATTGTTAAAAGCAGAGATCTATTCAGGATTAGCATAGTCATATTTATTCTTCATATCTTCATGACAGTTACAAGGCACAGTGCTCCAGTGCAGTATAATTTGGCACTGCCAAATGGGAAAATGAAAATAGAATGATAATGTTTTCCATAAACACATAAATTACAAGCAGTCATAGAGCTGGCCTAGAGCTTTCAAAACTTGCTATATCCTAATGTTGCTTCAAGTTTGGGCATTTATTTACATAGTTCTGGTTTGCTCAGTGGCTCACGTCTGCTCACTGCACAAAAGAACAAGAGAAAAGTAAATAAATGTTTAATAACCCACATTCCTGGTCAAATCAGGTAGAATTTTTTTTTATGTCTATGATATATCAGCATCATGCATAATCAGCATATTGTTAATTTTGAAGAGTCTCTCTGCTCTGTTATACAGACCTCTTGCTTTGTGGCAAGTCTACAGAGATATCTGCCACTTCTTGAATCACACATCAGCATTTTCAGGCCATAAAAAGCTAGTTTCACCTTTTGATTACATTCTAATGAGAATTAGACTGTACTCAGGGAATGGGAAGATAAGAATTCACAAGGCCGTTAAGCCAAATGCACCTCTTAATAATAAGATTGTCTAGCATTCCTGGAATATTTAAAAACTGATGCAAAATTGAATCCATAATAAAATTTCTATTTCAACTGCAAAAGTACAAACATCAGACATTTTTCTTTTCAACTACTGAACAAGTTATTGTTCTTGGAACATCACTTCTTGGTAGTAAAACTTAAATTAAAAAATCATAGAATGGATTCAGTTGGAAGGGACCTCAGAGATCATCAACTACAACCTCCCCCACAATGGGCAGGGACATCTCTCAACTAGACTCAGGTGTTCAATGTCTCATCCATCCTGGCCTTGAACACCCCCAGGGAGGAGGCATCCACAATCTCCCTGGGCAACCTATTTCAGAGTATCACCATCCTTGTTCCAAATTTCTTCCTAAGAACCAGTCTGAACCTATTCTCCCTCAGCTTCAAATCATGACCCCTTGGTTCTATCACTAGACACCCTTGTAAGAAGTCTGTTTCCAGCCTTCCTGTAAGATACCTTTTTCTTAAGTCATTAGACTGTTGGTTTTTGTTGTTGTTGCTTGGGTTTTGTTGGTAGTTCTTTTGTTCGGTTTTTCTGTGGGTTTGGTTTTGTTATTTTCTGGTGTTGGTGTTTTGGTTTTTTTTGAGGGGATGGGATTCTTGTTGTTTCTTTGATGGTATTTCATGACATCTGAGTTCTATAGACTTAAATATGTAAAGCTTTCAGTTTCCGTGTTAGCTCCTTTTTCTCTTTTCAAGGTGATGATCTGTGTCAAAAGAAAGCTGATTTTTCATGTAGTGTCTTACAGGAATCCTGTGTCAAAAGAACAGGATAAGCTATCAAGGCCTCCAAAAATCCCAGCAACTGATCTCAGAATTTCAGAAAGGCTCTATATTTCATGTGAAATATTAACTGTAGTGCAAACCCTTATATTTCTATATCCAAATATTTGACGCTGTTCACAGCAAACACTCAAAACCATCTTAGGTCTAATTTGAGTCTCCAAAATGTGGCTATTATGAATGGCATTTCTTTTCTGAAGTAAGAATTAAAATTTTGTAATAGTCTCTGAATTTCACAGTATCACAGTATAACTTAGGTTGGAAAGGACCTCGAGGATCATTGAGTCCAACCTATCAACACAGACCCCATGACTAGACCATGGCACCACGTGCCATGTCCAGTCTCCTCTTGAACGCCTCCAGGGACGGTGACTCAACCACCTCCCTGGGCAGCACATTCCAATGACGAACGACTCACTCACTCGGTGAAGAACTTTCTCCTCACCTCGAGTCTAAACCTCCCCTGGTGCAGCTTGAGACTGTGTCCCCTTGTTCTGGTTTCACAATCTTACAGAAGTCTGCCTCCATTAGGAAAAGCTATAGTTGAATGTTATGGGCTCAGTCCATTGATTAACTTTTTGCACATATCAGAGTGAAAAGGGGAATTTAAATTACAAAAAAAACCAAAACAAAACAAAAAAAAAATTTCTTCTCTTATTAGTAATTTAAACTCAGCAGAATTAATCAGGTTAATACTCCATTTTCCAAAACATTGGAACATTTCCTAATGTCAATGTATTAAAGGGTCAGGTTAACATGGCAATTGGAGAATAAGTTTGCCTAGACTTTTGCATGGAAATAGAGGAAACCAGTTATATCATAGTTATAGTGGCAAGAACAAATCAAGGAGAAAGATGGTGAAAATATTTGGTTTACAGACAAAATAAAAAGCATCTTTTAACTCCATTTCTAATTGACTTCACTGATTCACTAAGAGTAGTAAAGCACTGTGAAGAATTACTTAGCATAGATTTGTATCAGCAGCTGCATTTGAAGGTGAAAGGTAAAACCAAAAAGCCGGTTAGCTTCACCTGTGTTACAAATTCCATGAACTCTTTGAAAACATGTAGGCTGCAAAAAGCTTTCCTATTGTAAAGATCCTCTAAGGTGTTAATAAATTGAGTACAATAGCACCTCTTGCTTTTAATGAGATTTTTTGCTTTCAGAAAGTACATTAAAGACTTATTAAAAATGAAGGTGATAATGCACATGTATGGAGTCTTAATAATGAGAAATCACACCTTTCTTTTTTTCTTTCCCAGCTCTTTCTCTCCACCCCTTTTTCAGAAGCTGCATGGTTTTTAAATTACTTGCCTTGTCAATAAGGAAAGAAAAAGTATTAGATGTCTGCTAATATATTTGATTTTTCAGACAGAACTCTTGAAAGATTCTGCAATGATTGAAGATGTTTTTTCACTTTACTCTGAAAGCTTATTTGGCATGTTCCCTATCAGGGAAGTACTTCACTGCCTGAATGAGATCCTTGCAATAATTTAGATTGTAAGACTGCACTCCTTCACTCAAAGCATCTAAAGAGATGATAAATAACAACAACAACAATAATTAAGAACAAAAGATCATAGAATCATAGAATGGCTTAAGGTTGGAAGGGACCTTAGAGATCATCTACTCCAGCATCCCCACCAGTCTTATATTGGGGCTATACCTATACATGCTTATATAATGGAACAAATGCAGAGCAGAATTCTCCTATGGCAACCCAGATTTTTGAGGAAGCCAGTGATTTCTAAACTCAGAACTCACCTGAGAGTCTAGGAAGCTATAAAACTCCAGGCAAGAAGCAAGCAGCATTACCCTTATTTTTGTTTATTTTTAATGATCTGCCTCCAAGACATATTTCTCAGATCTCACTAGTGCTTCCTAGAAACCTGTAAACCAGAGGGCATCACTGAGAATTTATGAAAATAAGAATTGTAAGATTAGGGGCAGAATGCTGGATATGGACATGTAGGCAGTGGAATCCTCTTTCCAGAATGGAATATCAGGCACATTCTGTACTCATCTGGTGAAGCCCATGGCATGTGTCTCCAAACAGGTTTCAGCATGGGCATGTTCACAATAAATTTCTACATTAAGAATCTCTTCTTCATAATTATGGAGATCCTAGGAAAGTAAGGTGAGAGTGCTTTGAATGCTGTAACTGCATTTTGAGAATGCACTATTGAAAAATAGTGTAAGTGATTTGACAAGCATTAAATAAACACCACAACAACCCCCAAACCCACACAATTTCAGTAAATGTGATTCATTGTTTTTGCCTCTGCATCTCACTGTCCTATCACTTCTAGCACACACACAGATCCCTGTTGGCTGAGTAGATATATGTCAAAGTGTAAAAAATTCACTGACAGAAAAAAAGGAAAAGTTCCATTCAGTGAGACATAGAACGGATTAGGTCAGAAGGGACTTTACATATCACCTGCTCCATCCTCCATGCCACAGGCAGGGACACCTTTCAACTACAGTCAGGGTCAAGGCCTCATCCAACCTGGCCAACACAGTACATTTTAAATTAAATTATAGACAACTGAAAGCTATACATCACAGAACGGAGACAGACACCACCTGCCAAAGACTAAAATATTACCCTCCCTAAAACCTTTACCATCTACATGTCAATTTAAAACCAGCCATTCAGCTTATTTTTTTTTCTCCCAAATCACACAGGTTTTAGAAGTGTGAAGCCTTACCCAAAATGATTCAGTCAATCGAAGACTTATTTCACTAGGTTTTGGATCAGAGCATTGTATGAAGATAAAGACAGCTATTACACTTTGCTCGTGTTTTGTGCTGTTAAAACTTCCACAACATGAGCTTACTGGGAAAAGATCACCCTTCTGCTCTGTGCCTGGAGGGACCAGCTTCCTGTATTCCAGGTCTGGAGCCAAATCTAAACAGTTTCATTTCCCACAGACACTCTTTGCACCCAAGAGGACTCTCAGGGGTGCAAGTCATTATTAAGAGAGCTCTATCCTCTCTCTGATAATCTGAGAGAAATAAATATTCTAGTTTGTTTTCTTCACAGTTTTTTCCTTTTTGAAAGAAAAAGTGTATTCACTGAGCTGACTCTTTGAAATGAAGCAGAGGCTTTTAAGATGCAATGTTTTAGCATTGTTGTAACATCCACAATAAATGACAAACAATCCTGAAAATCTTGAATCTGCAACACAAATCAAGAACAGAGAGATGCCTACTACTGCTCTGCCTGGGTCACCTCTGGGATCAACTCTTGTCATCTGAGACCTGTTTTATCTCAGTTAACTTTTTTTATCTTCCATTTCTTTGCCAAGTAATATTTCACTTCTGTTTTACGCAGCTAACATCTGTACTAAAACCAAGCAACACAACCACACAAAACCCCAAACAATTCAAAAGTAGCTTTCACATGACTTTTTCTTTAAATTTAAGGCCAGTAAACATCAGTCTACACATCAACATCACAATGAATGCAGTATCAGAAATACTAGGACAACAAAAATCAGCATTTATGCAGATGCTTAAAAGATAAGGATATTGAAAGGATTTTTCATGTGGCATTTTAAAGTGATACTTCCTAAAAGTCTGAGTCTCAGTCTGTATGTAAATAAGTGGATGCTAATAGTCCATCCATAAAACCTCTCCTTTTTAAAACACAAATGAGATATGCCTTATGTTTATACATATGTAAGTACAATTAATATTTCAACCCAGATGGAAACAAAATTGCTTTAGTTAACCAACCATTGCAAGGCAATCAAATGCAGTACCAAATGTAATTGTAGAAGATCTATTTGGGGAATAACAGCAATTACTTCATAAAGAATTCTCCTCTCCTCCTTCCAATTCACGTACAATTTTTTTCATGAACCTCCATAGAAGAAAAATAATTGGACCATCACAAGTGTCAAAACTACCCTCCTTTCACTCCCCTACATACCAGAAAATTCAAACTGACAAGGCTGTTTCATTTAGAAATACTGGGTTATACCTATGATTCATAACTGCATTAATCTAAAACCTTTTACATAGGTCTCATTTCTCCAGCTGTACATGCAGCTAGGGAATTGGGCGATATCAACGGGGTTAGAACTGGCACTTTGGCACATTCCTAGCAGCGCTGAATAGACCTTGGTATTATGACCAGCACCCTATATGCCCTTCCTCTTTTGGATTTGTTCCAGTGAAGTCAGCCCATACATATTTCCATAGAAGGAATGTTTGTGCTATTTTCTCCTTAAAACTTCACTGCCTATTATAAGGCTCCAATCTGATTGCCAAGGACATTGCTGATTGCAAGCTTATTAGAAGCAGAAACAGATTGCCCCAACAAGGTTCTTTCTACAATGCTTCATGTACAATGCTGGTAGAAGAGCTTTCATCACCAAAACCCAAGTTCTGGACAGACCATTTATAATGCTATCAGAAGCACTTAAAGAACCGTCATCCACAGAAAGGTTTATGGTATATCTTTATATTTTCCGTCACAGTCATTAGAAGAATGAATCTTCCAGTGAAAATTTAGTCTATCAGAAAGATCTGTGTGCAAACTAATTTGAGCAGGCATTTTCTGAAAAGTGGACCAGAAGAGAAGAAAGATTACTCAAGGGGAAAAAAAAAAAACCAAACAAAACCAAAACCCCAAATTAAATTATAAAGAGACTTAATACATTTATTTGAAATTTAATTGCATAACCTAATGTCAAGGTTATTATACAGTGCACACTGTTTTCATCCAAATTCAAAACAGTAAAGCCCAAGCTCCATTTGCAGTTACTTTGTTAGAAGTCTAACTGCATTTTGGTTTAATTTTTATTTTTTATGATCATAGTCTTTGCCTCAACCACAACATTAATATAAAAATCACATTTAAAAATTATTTTGAGATCTCTCCTTGACAGTGAATGCTGATAAGACCCGAAGCCTCTGTGGTCTGACTGAGTTCTGTAAGGAAAGGGAAAAAAGAAAACCAGAAGCTGAGATGATGCTGTGGTTGTGGTGCCAGCGTGTACTCTAAGATGGAAAATGATTAAAAAGAGCATCTGACTGTATTTACACTGTTCTGCACTGAGTTCATCAAACCTCCAGGCTTTGTTTTCTCAAAACAGAGACAGATTATAGAAGAAAAGGTCACTGTAGCACCCTCATTATTGCATCTCTAGAATACGCATTCTGTGATTCACCTTGTGGTAGAAGGTGTGGTTGTGCAGAGAGCTCACTTGAAAGCATTCAGACTGTGTTTAGAACCTCTTTGCACTCCTAAAAGTCAAACTCTAATCTGAATTATTTGGCCTGATCTTATAGTGTTTTTTGTTTGTTTGTTTTCAGATCCCCAAGTGTCTTAGGAACACTGGACCAGACAGGGTATTATAGAAAACCATTGACCTGTAACTGGGTGCCACTACAACTCCACTGGATGCACAGAGTCTATGTTTGTATCAGCATCACATAAAAGCACCATCTGTTTTTGTGCCTGAAGGAACATGTAACGAAGGTAATAAATGACTTTGACACTTAGCAGGGAAATGTATCACAGCATCATAGTACATTAGGGGTTGGAAGGGACCTCAAGAGATCCCCTGCCAAGAGAGGATCACCTATGGTAGTCTGCACAGGGATGCATCCAGGCGAATTTTGAATGTGTTCAGAGAAGGCGACTCCACCACCCCTCTGAGCAGCTTGCTCCAGTGCTCTGTCACCCTCACTGTAAAAAAGTTTCTCCTTGTGCTGAGGTGAAACCTTCTATGTTCAACTTTGTACCCATTGTTTCTTATTATTGCACCCCACTGAAAAGAGCTTAGCTCCCTCCACTTGACATCCACCCCTCAAATATTTATACACATTGATGAGATCCCCTCTCAGTCTTCTCAGCAGCCTCAATGTAGCCTACAATTAACAGGCTTATAAAAATGCAGCACAAAATTAATATGGCTTGATTGAGCTGTAATAAAGAATTAAACTTTTATGTCTTACAATCACCTCATTTGTTTTTCAGTAAAGTCTGAAATTACTGAAAAGGATACTTAAGTGTTTGATCAGGTTAGGGCCTCTTTCAGTGCTAGTAGAACAATGATGAGAAGAGGTGCATTTATTAACATAAGGAAGGAAAAGGTTTCTAAAAAACAGAAGTCTGTGACTCTCCTTATAGATAGTCATGTAGATAACCAAATCCTTCTGTATTAAGCTTTTAATAATAATAATAATAATAATAATAATAATAATAATAATAATAATAATAATAATAATAATAATAAACAACAACCAGGTTGGAAGAGACCTTCAAGATCATCATGTCCAACCTATCAACCAATCCAACCCACCTAAACAACTAAACCATGGCACCAAGCACCCCATTAAGTCTCCTCCTGAACACCTCCAATAATGGTGACTCTACCACCTCCCCAGGCTTCCCCCCCCCCCCCCACTACATAAGCAAAAACCAAATTGCAGGAAGCTTTTCTATGATTGTGTGTTTCATTGCTTGGAGTATCATACTTCAGCTGATAGCAACCATCACTCTGATGTGTCCTCTGTAATCATTCCTCATATTTAAAAATGAATAGCTGTCTGTACATCAGAGAGATACACCCCTGGGATTGTTAAGCTCCCTATAATCTTCTAAAGTAAAAATCATAAAATCACAGAATAACTTAGGTCATCGACTCCAACCTCCCTGCCATGCACAAGGATGCTTCTCAACTAGACTCAGATACTCAAGGTCTCATCCAACGTGTCCTTGAACACCCCAAGGAGTAGGCATCCACAACCTCCCTTGGCAGCCTATTCCAGTCTCACTGCCCTTGTACTGCAGAACTTCTTCCTAAGATCCAGTCTGAACTTACTCTTCCTCAGCTTCAGACCATTCCCCATGTCCTGTTGCTAGACACCCTTATAAAAAGTCCCTCTCCAGCTTTCCTGTAGCATCCCTTTAGGTACTGGAAGGCAGGTCTAAGGTCCTCTTGGAGTCTTCTCTTTAGGCTGAACAATGCCAGCTCCTTCAAATTGTTCTCATAGCACAGATGTTCCAGCCCTTGGAACATATTTTTGGCCCTCCTCTAGACTTGCTCCAACAGTTCTAGGTCCTTATTAGGATGGAGACACCAGAACTGGACACAGTATTCAAGGTGGGGGTCACATCAGAGAAGAGTAAAAGGGCAGAATCACTCAGAAAGTCCACTTCATTCTCTAGAAACCCAGACTGAGACTCTGTTTTCTGAATACAGTAAAATGCCCATTCATATCCAATGTCTCCTTTTGTGGTGATTATATAAACAACATTTTGTAAGAACATCATTAACACTTCAAAGAGTAAAAATTGGAGAATGTTAGATGGAGAAAAACTGAAACTTACCCCAAACTCATCCCTCCACTGATGTGATGCCTGATACTTCTCTGCTTCTTTAGCAAGGCGCTGTAGACCAAACAGAGGGTAAAGGTTTTAGTCTTTACTGATTATTCACATAGCAATTTCTTCATATACATCCTCTGTCTACATAATTTTTTCTATATCCAAACTTTTTTGTTACCTACTTCAAAACTAGGTATATTTGAATAAAGATGTACCAACTCACTTAAAAAATGCTGTTTTCTGTATTACTCACTCAAGTACCACAATCATACATTGGCAAACTTAACCCTCATTCCAATGCCATTTAAGAATTTCTAGTTGTGTTCAAACTCCATCAATATCCTTCTGAAAATATTTTCTCTTGCACACACCACCTTGCCTTACATCATAGAATGTTTTGGGTTTGAAGGGACCTCCAAAAGCCATCCAGTCCAACCCCCTGAAGTCAACAGCATCATCCTCCACTAGATCAGGTTGCTCAGAGCCTTGTCAAGGCTCACCTTGAATACCTCCAGGGATGGGGCCTCCACTACCTCCCTGGGCAACCTGTTCAGGTGTTCCACCACCATCATGACAAAGATCCTCCTAACATCCAATCTAAATCTCCTCTTCTCTAATATCAAACCATCGCCCCTCATCCCATCACTAGAGGCCTTTGAAAACAGTCCCTCTTCAGTCTTCTTGTAGGCTCCCTTCAGGGCCTATCACTACAATCTCTGTACAGAGAAAAAGAATTCTGAGATTACAGCAATGAAACCCAAAGTGCTATACAGCAGCACAGAAGCTAAGAAATCATGACCTGGAAGAGAGGGCTTTAAAAGCTAACCAAATGCTGAAGCAACTATTCCCATGCTTTTGGAGGATGCTTGACAGGTGTAGGATTGTGCTGAGAGATCAAAAAGGGGTGATGTCAGTTTTAGCCAGTGTGATTGACACAGCAGCTGATGTCAAATGTAAAGTGCTGAAGACCACTGTGAGTAAACAAGAATTTGTTTAATAAATGTTTCTAGATGAATCAACTATTTCTAACTTTTTTATTATTATTTTTATTTACTTTTTTGATGAATGAGAACTGCTCTCTCCCTGGATATTTTCTAAATATTGTGAAAGATGCAATGTTTTCAGGACTTTTCAGAACACTGACCTCAGCAATAACAGAAAATTATCCTTTGAAAGACAGCAACTGGCCACAAATAAGTATTTTTTTTAATTAAACTTTGAAGGAAGTCAACAGTCTAGTTCCAGCAGATTTCCTAGTCTTTTAAAGATAGTGGCTACCTTAAAAGCAAAGCATGCATTGGGAATGACAGATAAGATGGAAATGTTATTTATTCCATCAGCCTGTGAATGTTTCTTTAACTTTTAAAGGGCTTACAAAATACTACATACATGGAAAAAGAAAAGCAGACCAACAACTAAAAACCCAAAGCCAGGCTGCCTGTCAATCTTAAACTGTCCATTTTCAAAGGTCTTGTCCCCAGGTTCCAATACATGTTAGTAGTTCTGAAAGACACCCTTTGATGCAGCACAGACTGCAAGAATGAGACCTGAAGAATCTTTATCTGATCTGCAAAGATAAGCTCCCTAGAAAGTTTATTCATCTTTCAGCCTTCATTTTTTTGTACACGTCGTATCTTTATTTCCTCCTAGCTAGGACAGAACTCTGTCTGCTAATGGCCCAATTACAGCAGTAGTCAGTACAATGAAATAATTTTTTCCCTCTTTTCTTATGCTCCTCATTCTCCTTTAGCTTGAAAATAATACTTAACTACCCCTTGACATTATATTATAAAATGTGTAAGCTTGGAATTATTAGACACCAGTAGCCTAACTAAGCTTTCTAATATAGCAAATCCATGGATATTTTAGGTTATTTTAATGAGATAAATACCCAGGGGGGAGATATCAATATCAAGTTTAAACAGAAAAATGTAAAATTCAGTGAACTTCAAACCCTGATTTTAAAATATCATACAGGTATTTACAATCAGGAAAACCAGCACGCAAAGCCCCCTGGTTAAAATGACCAGGAAAAACTGCCCCATTCCCCCCCAAATCCCTTTTTTTCTTCCCCTTATAATAGAAGAAAGAAAGGAAAGGGAACTGTTAGAAGGAATGTTAGTCTTACCTGCTAGGTCAATGATAAGATTCTACCAGTCAAGCAGAGCAGAAGCAGCAGCCAGAGAAGGAAAAACAGAATGAAGTGGGATGTGTGAGATTGCGAGGGGTACATCTCACACATCTGGCTAATGAAATTCATTTAGAATAATATTTTGTTTTCCTTTTTACACCCAACTGTGAATTGTTTACATTTCTCCATTCTTCTGCTCCAACTCTGCAGCTAACTTTTAAAGGCATAGCCTAAAACTGCCAAAATAGGTGGTGATTTTCAGTGGGGTATCTTGTTCCATCTGTTCTGTGATTATTTATTTTTTTTAAGGAAAGAATCAGAGATTGTAAATACCTGTATGATATTGTAAATACTGTATATTTGTACATATTCATTGCATTCCATTGTAGAGTGTAGTTTTTGCTTTGTAAATACTGCTTCCATTTGCTTCTGCCTGAGTGAGCCGAGTGGTGGTAAATTCCAAACCACTTCACCAAGGAATACATAAATAAATAAGCTCAAACGAATACATTTACAGCTCTGGAGAAGTAGTAGAGCTGGAGAGAAGATGCTTGGGGGACCATAGAGCTGCTTTCCAATACCTGAACAGATCCTATAGGAAGGCTGGAGAGGGACTTTTCATAAGGGTGTCTAGCAATAGGACAAGGGGGAATGGTTTGAAGCTGAGGGAGGGTAGGTTTAGATGGAATCTTAGGAAGAAGTTCTGCAGGACAAGGGTGCTGAAACTCTGGAATGTGTTGCCCAGTGACTTTGTGGATGCCCCCTTCTTGGGTGTGTTCAAGGCCAGGCTGGGTGAGGGCTTGAGCATCCAAGTCTAGTTGAGAGACATTCCTGCCCATGGTGGGCAGTTTGGAGTAGATGATCTCTAAGGTCCTCTCCAACCTAAGGCATTCTTTGATATGCACCTGGGTAAGTGCACAGTATATGGAACTTGCAGGAGGAATACTGCCAATTATCATTCAGAAGTTGTCTGAAAACTTACTGGTTCCTACCTCAGACTGGTATGTAATGTTCATAATTGGGTGTAGATGAAAGAAACTCTTACATGAGCAGTCAAGGGAATGAATTAATTGCAGGTGCAAAAACACTGCTAGTGATCACCTGCCTGAGTATTGGAGAAGAGGATAAATCAAATACAGATGCAATAAAAAACAGCTGGGAGCATTGAGTCCAGTTCACAACATATGAGATAGAGTTTTGTATGAACTATCCAATGCATTTAATATGCTGCAGTATGAGTGTACAAAAACATTCTGCCAATTATTATTACAAAGCAACAAAGAATGTTCTCTGCCCTCTCATGAGGGCACTTTGTCAAATTCTACACTTTCCAAATTTATGGGGAAAGTGAGAGACGATGGAGATTCAATTCCTGAGTTTAAGCATATTTCTAGGATGCAGGGAATCAGGAGGTTTGAGAAGCTTGATACTGTGAAAAATGTTTCAGTAGACATGAGTGTAAGATAAAAAGAACTGTAGATGGGGGCATGAAGAAAAATGATCAGAAAAGTAAACAAATAATTCTGTCAGGTGGATGTTGACACCCAACAGTGAAATTTTGCTAGAGTGGTGTATAGAAACAGCAAAAGACCAATTCTTTTAACGTATAATTTATCCTCTGATTTGCAGAGGTTTCAGACGCTTAGAGCTTATTACATTTTCACTGTAATAATAGTTTCATTCAGGGTTGGAAGGGACCACAAGGATCATCTAGTTCCAACCCCCCTGCCATGGGCAGGGACACCCCACACTAGATCAGCCTGGACAGAGCCTCATCCAGCCTGCTCTTAAACACCCCCAGGGACGGGGCCTCGACCACCTCCCTGGACAACCCATTCCAGGGTTTCACCACTCTCATGGTGAAGAACCTCCTCCTCACATCCAGCCTGAATCTCCCCACCTCCAGCTTCATTCCATTCCCCCTAGTCCTATCACTACCTGAGATCCTGAGAAGTCCTTCCCCTGCCTTCCTGTAGGTCCCCTTCAGATACTGGAAGGCGACAATTAGGTCACCTCGGAGCCTTCTCTTCTGCAGACTGAACAGCCCCAACTCCTTCAGTCTCTCCTCATAGGAGAGGTGCTCCAGCCCTCTGATCATCCTCGTGGCCCTTCTCTGGACACGTTCCAGCACCTCCACATCCCTCTTGTAATAGGGGCTCCAGAACTGGACACAGTACTCCAGGTGGGGTCTCACCAGGGCTGAGTAGAGGGGGAGGATCACCTCCCTCGACCTGCTAGCCACACTTCTCCTGATGCAGCCCAGGATCTGATTGGCTTTGCGGGCTGCAAGTGCACACTGAGAGCTCATGTTGAGCTTTTTGTCCACCAGCACCCCCAAGTCTCTCTCCTCAGGGCTATCCTCCAGCCAGTCACTGCCCAGCCTGTATTTGTGCCTGGGATTGCCTCGACCCAGATGCAGGACCCTGCACTTGCTCTTATTGAACTTCATGAGGTTGGCCTGTGCCCACCTCTCCAGCCTGTCAAGGTCCCTCTGGATGGCCTCCCTTCCCTCCAGCGTGTCTGCTGCACCACACAGCTTGGTGTCATCAGCAAACTTGCTGAGGGTGCACTCATAATTCAGACGCCTTAAATGCAAGTCACATTAGTGTTATAATTTTAAACAAGCTCAAAGCGAAGGACACATGCTGAAGTTATTAGACTGAGATTGCCAAGTGCCCCAACAAATCACAGCTTTCACAATGCCACCATCTCCAGTTCATTGCCTGCCTTAGGAAACTTCGAAGCTTCACAGCTGAGCTAGCAGCTTCACAGGCACAATTAGAAACTGACACGTATTGAGTAGGCACGCTTTGTTACCCTGCTTTTTCAGCTGTAGAGTATGTGTAGTTCTTAGGAACCCAGGGAAAAATCAGGACTGTATAAATTGATTATAGGAATATCCAAATTAACTTTCTCCAAAACAAGGGTTCTAAAATGTCAAAAATATAACTTTCCTCTAACTTGAATAAAAAGAGTAAAAAGGCAAAACCAAAACAAGCACAAAACATAACTCTTAAATGCTTAACATTTCTATGTCTGAAGTTCCATTAAAATCTGATGAGGATTCAAATGAGGACATAACTGTAATAGACACAAAACTGCCTTATTAAGACAAAAATCAGAAGAGGAATAGATCAAGTAAATAAATCAGTACTGAAGGACACGGATAGCTTAGGTTAGAAGAGGCCTCAGAGATCATCTACTCCAACCTCCCCACCATGGGCAGGGACACCTCTCAACCAGACTTGGCTGTTCAAGACCTCATCCAACCTGGCTTTGAACACACCCAAGAAGGAAGCATCCACAGCCTCACTGGGCAACCCATTCCAGAGTTCCATCATTCTTGTACTGCAGATCCTATCTACACTTACTCCCCCTCAGCTTCAAACCATTACCCCTTGTCCTATTGCTAGACACTCTTAGGAAAAGTCGCTCTCCAGCCTTCCTGTAGGCTCCCTTCAGGTACTGAAGGCAGATCAAAGGTCTCCCCAGAGTCTTCTCACAGCTGAACAATGCCAGCTCCCTCAGCCTATCCTAACAGCTTTAACATATAAAGTAAAGCAGAACAGTGAAATGATTTAACCAAAGTCACACAAAACATTAGTATCAGGTACCAGGAACTTTTATGTCTGTAAGATTTATTATCTGAATTAATCCATTGCATTTTTCTGGTTTTCTTTCAGATATTTTCCTCCTTTTTTATGATTCTATACATGAACTATAATTATGCCAAAAATGTGTTTAATTGGCTGTCGTAGCAAGTAATGCACATATTGCAATCAATATTCAAGTTATTATTTCCTTCCAATTTTTAATACCCCACCCCAAAAAAAAAAGGAAAAAAAGGCAGGAAGAAAGAAAGAAAGAAAGGCAGGCAGGAAGGAAGGCAGGCAGGAAGGAAGGCAGGCAGGAAGGCAGGAAGGCAGGAAAGAAGGAAGGAAGGAAGGAAAGAAGGAAAGAAAGAAAGAAAGAAGGAAGGAAAGAAAGAAAGAAAGAAAGAAAGAAAGAAAGAAAGAAAGAAAGAAAGAAAGAAAGAAAGAAAGAAAGAAAGAAAGAAAGAAAGAAAGAAAGAAAGAAAGAAAGAAAGAAAGAAAGAAAGAAAGAAAGAAAGAAAGAAAGAAAGAAAGAAAGAAAGAAAGAAAGAAAGAGAAAGAAAGAAAGAGAGAGAGAGAAAGAAAGAAAGAAAGAAAGGAAAAGATATATTTTTCTAGTGTTATTCCTCACAGGTGACATCTGAGTACTACAAGCACTTAGGGTTTATCCATGGTAACTTTCACCAGAAGGTGTTTAATTAGGATGTCTCACACTTTTCTACGTATGAAAATCTAATTGCCACCTTCTACCTCAAAGAACACAATCAAGAAGCACTATTCTGTCTCAAAAATGCCTAAGCATCTTCCTCATGTCACTTCCACATCTGGTGTTACTTAAGTTTATTTTGTTTTGCAATCTTGTATATTTCCTTTCTGTAAAGGAAATATATTGAACCCTAACACCAAATTTAGCACGCTCCAGAAGGTGTGTTTTCTTTCATTCCAGCTAGAACTACTTACTGAAGGTCAACATCAGAATCAAAATATGAACAGCAAAAAGAATTACAAGAAAAACAAAATAAAAACAAATAAATAAGAAAAAATTAAGTTGATAGACATGTCAAGACCGTCACAGTACATAATAGTCCTTCTTACAATAACTCTTGTCAATGTTCTCAGAAAGCAAACATGTTTCAATTTGCAATATATTTAATTTGCTAATAGTACTTAAAAATGTTTATTTTTCAAAGATGGTGTTTCTATGTACCTGTGACAATGGCAATGAAATATTTTTCTTTCTTATTGTCAAACAATCAAGCTATCAGATTTGTTTTAAACTGAATCCACAACATTGTACCAAAATCTGCACAGTCAGAAGTAGCCTATTAATCAGATTTTAGGGTTGTTTTATTATTATTATTAGTAGTAGTAGTAATAGTAGTAGTAGTAGTAGTATTGTGGGTTTTGTCCTTGTTTTGTTGTTGTCCTTTTGATTTGGTTTTGTTTTATATTTATGGAAATAGCACTGATAAGATGACACCATGAATCATAAACAAATTAAGTTACTTGTACAAAACCTAGGCAGAGAGTCTGGAGAAGGAGAGAAGGTAACTGAGAAGCTGCAGTAAAAGATAGCCACTTGCCTCTAGAGATCCAGGTAACTTCCAGAGATCAGTGGGATTTATGAGAACTGTACTGCATCTATACACAACTTAATTGTAGTTCAAATATATTTTTCCCAAAAATGTAGCCTAAGCAGAATCTCCATGGTTTCAATCAGGGATGTAAACAAGCCCTGCTACCTTAAAACAGATGAGAGAAGCCGAGCTTCACTGTCCACCAGCTTCAGGCTGCACCATGGTAAGTGTAGGCTAGACATCAGCATTTTTTTTTTCACTGAAAGAGTGGTCAGGCACTCGAATAGGCTGCCCAGGGAGGTGGTCAAGTCACCATCCCTGGATGTGTTTAAAGGTTGTTTAGATGTGGCACTTAGTGATATGGTTTAGTCATGAACTTGGCAGAGTAGCATTAATGGTTGGACCTGATGATCTCACAGGTCTTTTCCAACATGAATGTTTCTGTGATTCTAGAATTCTATGACCTATGAGGCAAAAAAAGGACCCAGAAAGTTATTCCCTACAGAACTATTCCTCTGTCTGTATAATCATGATAAAAATTAATTGGCTTGCCACACTGTCTCCTCATTTCCCTGACACAAAGTAGCTCAATTTAATGCCAGAAAATAAAGATCAGATTCTCAAGTACCATACTTCTACTGACCTTAAATACAAAATAATGTGTTAGTGTTTTAGGGGCAATTGCACATCATCTAAAAACTTACTATAACAGACAGGATTATCTAAAAATTTCAGTAAAATCTCCTCTATGCTACTCTAAGTTCCTAAGTCAACTATGATTTCATATTCTGCATTTAAAACTCTACCAACCCTATGCATATAAGAATCTAATGTTTGTCACAAAGACTCAATGAACCACGTGTGTATGCAATGCTGTTCTATCTCATATAATATATAGACGCTAACAGAGCTGGGTTTGAGAGCTTAACAGCTCTCCAAAGTACTCAGATTTGGTACTTAAACAGCTTGATGAAATCTAGTATTATGGTTCCCTTGTAAACAAGCAAGTACATTTATGCATATTAGAAATACTCTTACTAGTGTGTGCTAACCAAACTGCTCTATGATGTAAAATCCCCCATTATTTGTCACTACAGCATGTGTGCTCTGTCTCATTATCAGTCAGGGGACCCATTTCTGGGCAGGCATACAGAAATCACTGCAGAGTTGGAATGTAGTAATACAAAGCAAACTTTTTATGCAGATGAAGCTTTTGCATACCAGAATAGAATAGGAATCCCTGAAGAATAAGTGTTCAAACATGGTATTAGAGCACATTGTGAAGTGTAGCTTAGCTAATAGCACGGACTGAGCTGAATTGATTTTCTTCAGTTATTTAAATCTCATTTTATATGCCCTATTTAATTCCCTATCAATTTAAATTGATATGAAATATAAAACAACCTCTAAATAATTTAGTGTGAGAAAACCATACAAGCTAATTAAAAGCTAAAACTCAAAACCTAAATATATTATACACATCTCTTTTTTTTGAAGACCTTTTTTTTTTCTTTTCTGTTTTGAATCTGTCTTTTGTTTCAGAAAGACAATGAGGATTTTTTTGTAGTTTGGGTTTTTTTTTTTTCCCCAGAGTAAAAAGTGCTTACAAAGAAGCCTTTAGGTTCCAGTTGTTTTGATTCCATGCTATTTATAAGGGTTTGTGGGATTTTTTTTAATGCTGTTGAAATTATAATCAGGTGAATAGAACCTAAATGTCACGTTCTTAACCATGCAATGTAAAATTTCATAGTTACAAATTAAAAGAAGTTCCATCATGATTATTAACTGCTCTCTTTAATTATAACCTGAGCACTTAAATGCCACCTTACAGCATATTTCCCAGAGCAGAGTTTGTTGGTGGATGTCATTGGGAAGGATGGAGGAGGCAGCAGAAAGAAAGTGCATTAATGAGTAGCAGCACATTCCATGAGCATATAGATCCTTGTGCCTCAGACATGTAGAAACCAATAATTAAAAATAAAACATAATCTCCTGTAATTCATAAATTGCACTACTCTACACTTCAGTTCTGTGTCAAATAACTCTTACAAGAGATACTTGCCCATTAAGAGCTGAAACTCTTCTTGGTGCTCAACAATTTTCAGGTAAAGATCTTCCTGAGAACATAATCAATCTGTGTAAAATCTAATTAACATTTTCCATTTATCTCTATTACCTAGTTTCAAAATTGTAAGAATTATCAAAAAACCCCAAACATTTCTGATCTTCTCTCACCCTGACTGAAACCGGAAGCCACTTATCATTTTATTTTGTCTTTTTCTTGCAATTTTAAGGGGTTTATCCCTTACAAGACCTATTTTCAAACACAAATTAGGGCACCTACCTTCACATTCTCCATCAGTGCCATGTGTAGAGTTCTATAACTATTCAATACACAATTTCAAAACTTTTTTTTTTTTTCCTTTTTTCCCACTCTTCAAATTTTCTTTCAGAAATCCATTAATGAAAATATAATTTTGAAATATGAGAAATAACTCAGTCAATTTTATTTCTGTTAAAATAAAACTGCTATCATTATTTTCCAGAAATAAAGGAGTGTTTAAGAAATTTTATTGCAGAAATCACTATTCTCACTTAGCTTCTTTAATAGTAAGAGCAGCCTGGAGACAAAGCTCTTCCTGAACCTATTACCATCTATTATCCAAACTGTTCCCTGACTCTTTCTCTTACACATAAATTGCTACCTGCAACCGTGTAACCTATATAGCCAAATCATATAGAGCCTGGCAACACTCTGACCTTATATTGTCAGCTTGAACCTTAGATCTTAAATGCAAGAAGGGACACCTACTTTTAAAATTTATTATTATTTTATTTAGAGAAGACTTTCTTTGTAGCTTAATTAAAGCAATGTCTGACAGTTCAGAAGATGACAATGTGCTGCTCTTGCAAGGTCTGACAGCATCCTCATTTAAAATGTGATAACAATTTATGCGGGGAATAGAGAAATGTGACATTAATCCTTAGCCCCCAGCTTTACAGAACTCAGACCTTAATAGTCTTATCCTTATTTCCACTGATTTATTTAATAGAAATATGTGACTGTCAGCAGAGTATTTTGATATACTTTAAAAGAATGCTTGTAATGAGCTTTAAAACTCTTAGCAAACACCAAGACAACAGCTTTCATATAGTAACCTACTGTATTTTAGACCTATTTTAGGGACTTTGTACACATTTACAATGAAATCTCAACACAGGACTAATTCAACTATAATCCAAGTGGGTCAGGAATTTTTCAGTATCTCTTGTGGGGGCGGTTGTGTTGTTTGGTTGGGTTTTGTTTGGTTTGGCTTGGGTTTGGTTTGTTTTTTGGTTTGTTGGGTTTTGTTTCTTTAAATTTAAACCCAGCCATTTTTCTGAATGATGAACTTTGCCTAATTTCATGGCATTCAAGGAGCCTCTATAGGAACCTGGTTGCTAGTATTTCTATTGTATTGTGACACGACATTGGAGATTGGGCATGGCACTTGGTGCCATGGTCTAGTCATGAGGTCTGTGGTGACAGGTTGGACTTGATGATCCTCGAGGTCTCTTCCAACCTTAGTTATACTGTGATACTGTGGCTGTGACTCACAACTGTCTCTTAGAAACTGGGGGATGAGAAAAATCCTTAGTAAAAAGACATCAGGTACAAAGCAACATTTTAATTCTGATGCACAGAATGCCAAAATAACAACAAAAAACACATAGAAAAAAAAAGATAAACAAATAATAAAAAAACCCCACAACCAAAAAAAACAACCCAACAAAAATCTTACAATAACAAAAAAGCAAACAAAAACCAGGCAAGAAAGTAAAAGATAATATTTTTTTTAAAAGATAAAGTTAAAAGAAGAGAAAGCAAGTATTCATTTAATATTAATTTCTCTGCAAGTAAAACTTTTCCTCCAAATCAAATAAAATAATAAGTCAGACTATCGACCTTAAAACCTCAGTTTTACATCTTAAAACCTGTTGAAAGCTGGTTTGTGTCTTGGACAGGTTAAGCAATGTAATGTATTTCACATGGATTTTTGTATCATACTCTGCACTGTAATGCAGTTAAAAGCAGCAGTTTCTTCCCTCTGGCACTCACTACAGAAATAAATATGAACTTCCATTCATGAAATGAGAAAAGACACTTCTCACCAGTTTCCATACAAGGAACAGACATGTCTAAAATTTTAGTGCTTTCAGGTGTGTCTAAGAGTACCCTAAGAATACATTCTGGCACAAATAATGTCATTTACTTCCAACTGACTGAAGAAGCCATTCTATGGAATACATTTTTTTTTAATGTTCTTTTCTCCTCCAGCTATCCAACACACCACAACACTGACACCAAAAAAAAAATAAACAGGAAAACAAGGGGGGGAAAAACACCAAAACAAAAACCAGAAAATAGGAGGTTTTGATTTACATAGAATCATGGAATCATAGAATGGGTTGGGAGAGAAGGGACCTACAAAGGTCATCTGGTCCAAACCCCCTGCAGTCAGCAGGGACATCCTCCACTAGATCAGGTTTCTCAGAGGGATGGGGCCTCAACTACCTCCCTGGGTAACCTGTTCCAGTGTTCCACCAACCTTATTGTCATGGACTTCCTCCTCAGAGTAGTTTCATGTTTCGTCTTTCCCCTGGTTTTCCACGTTCTGTGGTTTTCTAGACTAAGTTTGTGTTTGTTTTGATCTTGTGAGCTGCTGAGGGATGACTCCTGGAACTCCAGCAAGCACAAAGAACACCGTTACGCTTTTGAGAAAAAATAACTCTGGAGTTTCTGCCACCCCCACAACCCAGAGATTCACAGGAACAGTCCTGTGGTTCCTTGTCAAGTCTCAAGAGTCAATCTCAAGTGCTAAAACAGCTGGTAAACTCCAGTGAAGTGCAAAAGGTGGCAATATCACTGGGACTGTAGTTCATCACACTGCTAATACTACCTGGCACTGTACAGACATGGTGAATGAGGTCTCAGTTCTGCTTGTTTCAGTCCCTTCCACACGAAAATAATTGATTGGTAGCAAGTTGTCAGCTTGCTACACATTGCAATTTTGGCCAGTCCTAAGCTGTCAGCACAAAAAAGGTAAGAGTCTATCTTCCCTACTCTTATATGCTCTTACTCCTTTCTTAAGTAGCTTGATTATCTGCTTAATCTAGTGGCTGAACTGAAGGAAGATGTTGCTAGACTTAGGACTGTAAGGGAATGTGAAAGGGAGTTAGATTTGAGGAACCAGGATTTGCAGACTCCCCTAGGAGAGAGAGCTGATCCAAGAAGCAGCAGGGAATGGATACAGGCCCCTGTTAGGAGATGCAAGGTAAAACCCTCACAGCTCCCCTCACCTTCCCAGCTGCCCTTGCAAAACAACTATGGGGCACTGGAAGTTGAGGGTGAGGTAAATGAGAAGACAGAAGACACACCATCTGAGGTGTTGACTAAAGCCAAACAGCCTGCACACCGCATCAGGACTTGTTCCCTCAAAAAAAAGAAGGTAATTGTTTTTGGTGATTCCCTCCTGAGGGGAACAGAGGGCCCCATATGTTGGCCAGATCCTTCCCACAGGGAAGTCTGCTGCCTCCCTGGGGCCCAGGTCAGAGGTGTTACCAGAAGACTGACAAGTCTGGTACAGTCCTCTGATTACTCTCTCTCTTGATAGTTATGAAGTTAGGGAGTGATGATGCTGAAACCAGAGGTCCAAAGGCAATCCAAAAGGACTTCAAGGCTCTGGGAAAACTGATTGAGGGGTCAGGGGCACAGGTAATTTTTCATCAATACCCTTAGTTGCAGGAAGGAATACTGAAAGGAACAGGAATCCAGCTGTAATTATCTGGTGCCACCAACATTATTTTTGGTTTTTTGATTTTGGGGAACTTTCTCTGGCACCAGGTCAGCTAGCAACAGATGGAGTACATCTGTCCCAGAGGGGGAGAAAGATCCTAGCACATGAGTATCACAGTATCACAGTATAACTAAGGTTGGAAGAGACCTCGAGGATCATTGAGTCCAACCTATAAACACAGACCCCATGACTAGACCACGGCACCAAGTGCCACGTCCAATCTCCTCTTGAACGCCTCCAGGGACGATGACTCCACCACCTCCCCGGGCAGCCCATTCCAATGACGAACGACTCGCTCGGTGAAGAACTTCCTCCTCACCTCGAGTCTAAACCTCCCCTGGCACAGCTTGAGACTGTGTCCCCTCGTTCTGGTGCTGGCTGCCTGGGAGAAGAGACCAACCCCCTCCCAGCTGCAACCACCTTTCAGGTAGTTGTAGAGGGCAATGAGGTCTCACCTGAGCCTTCTCTTCTCCAGGCTAAACAATCCCAGTTCCCTCAGCCTCTCCTCACAGGGCTTGTGTTCAAGGCCTCTCACCAGCCTTGTTGCCCTTCACCAGCCTTGTTGCCCTTAAATGAGAATTACTGAGAATGAAATTGTTGCCCTTAAATGAGAATGGCCTATCCCCCAGAGCGAAAAAGATTCTGGGAAGGGAGTTGGCAGGTCTCATTGACAGGGCTTTAAACTGGATTTGAAGGTGGAAGGGGCTGAAACCAGTCCCCCCAGACAGGAGTCTGGGGGTGGTAAGCTGGAGCTGGGGTGAAACCAGCAGCCCAGCTGAACTGCATGCACACTAATGCATGCAGCATGGGTAACAAACAAGAGGAGCTGGAAGCCTTGTTACGGCAGGAAAGTTGTGATGTAGTTGCCATCACAGAAATGTGGTGGGATGATTCACATGACTGGAGCACTGCAGTCGATGGCTAGAGGCTCTTCAGGAGAGACAGGTGAGGGAGAAGAGGTGGAGGCGTGGCCCTGTACATCAGGGAGGCTCTAGGCACTGTGGAACTAGAGATCAAGGATGATCAGGTTGAGTGCCTCTGGGTGAGAATTAGAGGGAAGGCCAACAGGGCTGACATCCTGGTTGGAGTCTGTTATAGACCACCCAACCAGGATGAAGAGCTTGATGAGTTATTGTATAGGCAGCCAGAGGCTGTCTCAAGATCACCAGACCTTGTTCTCATGGGCGACTTTAACCTGACTGATATCTGCTGGGAACTTAACACAGCAGAGAGGAGGCAGTCTAGGAGGTTCTTAGAGCGTATGGAGGATAGCTTCTTATCCCAGGTGCTGCATGAGCTTACCAGGGGTAAGGCTTTGCTTGACCTTCTTTTTACCAATAGAGAAGGGCTGGTGGGAGATGTGGTGGTTGGAGGCTGTCTGGGGTCCAGTGACCATGAAATAATTGGGTTTTCAATAGGCAGTCAAGCTAAGAGGAGCAGCAACAAAACCTCCACTCTGGACTTCCAGAGGACAGACTCTAGGTTACTCAAGGAGCTAACTCAGAAGATACCTTGGGAAACAGCCCTTAAAAACAAAGGGGTCCAGGAAGGCTGGACCTACTTATAGAAAGAATTCTTGAAGGCGCAGGGACAGGCTGTGCCAATGTGCTGGAAGATGAGCTGTTGGGGCAGATGGCCAGCCTGGGTGGTCAAAGAACTTCTGGGTGAATTAAGGCAAAAAAAGAGGGTGTATCATCTTTGGAAGGAAGGATAGGTAACCCATGAAATGCTTAAGGATGTTGCTAGGTCATGTAGGAAAAAAAATTAGAGAGGCAAAAGCCCATTTAGAGCTTAGACTGGCCTCTGCTGTGAAGGACAACAAGAAATGCTTTCGTAAATATATTAATGGCAAAAGGAGGGGCAAGGACAACCTTCACTCCTTAGTGAACATGGAGAGGAATATTGTAACTAAAGATGAGGGAAAGGCAGAGGTACTTAACACCTTCTTTGCCTCAATTTTTAATATCAAGACAGGTTGTCTTCCTGACAACTGGCCTCTTGAGCTGTCAGATGGAGTCAGGGAACAGTGTGTTTCCCCTGTGATCCAGGAGGAAGCAGTTAGAGACCTGCTTAGCTGCTTGGATCCCCACAAGTCCATGGGGCTGGATGGGATCCATCCTAGGGTGCTGAGAGAGCTGGCAGATGAGCAGGGAAGTCATTCTGCCCCTGTTCTCAGTACTATTTAGGCCACATCTTGAGTCCTGTGTCCAGTTCTGGGCCCCTCATTTCAGGAAAGATGTTGAGTTGCTGGAATGTGTCCAGAGAAGGGCAACAAAGCTGATGAGGGGTTTGGAGCACAAGCCCTAAGAGGACAGTCTGAGGGAGCTGGGGTTGTTTAGCCTGGAGAGGAGGTGGCTCAGGGGAGACCTTATTGCTCTCTACAACAACCTGAAGGGAGGTTGCAGCCAGGCGGGGGCTGGTCTCTTCTCCCAGACAACCTGTGACAGAATAAGAGGACACAGTCTCAAGCTGTGCCAGGGGAGGCTTAGGCTGGACGTTAGGAAGTTCTTCATGGAAAGAATGATTTGCCATTGGAATGGGCTGCCCAAGGTCGTGGTGCAGTCACCATCACTGGAGGTGTTTAGGAAGAGACTGGATGAGACACTTAGTGCCATGGTTTAGTTGATTAGCTAGTGTTGGATAGTCTTTTCCAATCTGGTTAATTCTGTATTTATTTATTCTCTATTCACCCCTGTGTTGCTTGAAGGACACTAAAGATTAGCCTTGCCTTAAATGCCAGACAGCACACAGACATGTGTGGCTGTCACTGGAAATACACAGTCAATGCTACTGGGCTTTTGTGGTGTTGTTGTTCCAAAGTTCTTTTTTCTTAATATGCATGGATGGAGAAAGGGGTCAGATTTAATGCGAGATTAAATTACAAGAAATTCACCATAATTGATTTCGTAATTAAATATTTTGTTTGTCAGAAAATCAGCTAAAGATACAAATCATAATGAATCTCCATGCCCTGCTGTATACAATGATGAAAATGAGAGATGGAACCTGCTCAACAGTGCTGAAGGCATGCTGTCTTGTTTCTTTTCAGTCAGTAAAAGCTGTCCAAAATCCAGATCCTCTGATCTGCTTCATTTAGCATAGGGGCTTGTTGATTCTTTATCACAGAGTCCTGTCAGACTGGGATTAAGTTGTCCTAAAATTCCCAAGAGGTTAATCCACCATAACACAATATAGTGTGTAAACAATGGACACCCACAAAAGGCTCAGCTGTCATGAATGATAGGTGAATTGAGGTCGCAGGCTTGATGTCAAGACATCGGACAATGCATAGCCAGGCTGTCAGTCATGCCGCTAAAAAGGAGAAAGCAGATGAGTATGAAATAGCAAACAAACAGATTGGCTTTTGTTTCCTTGTTCTTAACAGCTCAAAGGAAAGAGATGCTGCAGCTAATGAACACACCCACACTGTGTGCCAGTGCACTTCTTCCTTATTACAGCTCTGAGTCAAAGAGAAATATTCCGTACAAGTTTCAGTTATAGTTTAATAAGTCCAAGTGTGGCAATTTTCTTCTGCAACCAATAACATGATTTATTTCCACCCTTATCCACTCCCAGCACACTTATAAGAACTAGGTTTCAGCTCCAGCTTATTTCCGCAGAGATGGGAGTATTATTTTTAACTTTTCAGTAACTCACAATACACAATCAAGGGTATAAAGATTTTATCACTGGAACAGGTTGCTCAGGGAGGTGGCTGAGGCCCCATCCCTAGAGATATTCAAGGTGAGGCTCACCAAGGCTCTGATCAACCTGATACAGTGGAGGATGGCCCTGTTGACTTTAGGGGGACTGGACTACGCAACTTTTGGAGGTCCTTTCCAACTCAAACCATTCTGTGATTCTTCTTTACTTACCCAGACAGCACTTCAACTGAGCACAAGTGTCCACCTAAAAGTGAGTGGAATAGCTCACTACAGTGAATTTAGGTATCTGTAATTGAGGCCAGATCATTTCAAATATCAATAATAATTATAGATACAAACCTAGAGACATGAGAGTGCAGCCCTCTGGGAGAACACATTGTGATTACTTAAGTGTCATTGATATTCCATATATAGATCCCTAGTTTTGTTCCTGAAAAAGATTAGTATCAGTTGACAAGAATTTCTGCTCTGGAGCTAGAACGAATAAGAATCCTAATGGTGAATATGGATTTCTTAAAGTTATAACCCCAGAGCAGAAATAAAATACTTTTGGCTTCTTTCGTGATTTTTCTGCATTTGGAGAGATTTGAGTCTTCTGACAGTTTGACTTTGATTCCATATTTTCTGCTTTGTGAGTCTAAAAGGTAATATTGATCTGTGCCTTCAAAATTTACTTTCACTAACACCATTTTTTTTTGTCATTAAGCTGAGATCATTTGTCACTTTCTTTCACTACAATGAGTCATCTTCTGAACATTTCCTTTGTTGTTTGTAAAGTCTGAAACAACTATTGATTTATTGTCAATGTATCACATCTTCACTCATAATGGAATCTATAGACTTTATCCTTCCTTCTTTTCTCTAATTGCCACCTATGGAATTACAAACAGACACACTATCTTGTGCTAACGTATGAAAGGCAAAGGGCTGTTGTGATAGTAATATTTATTTATTTTCTTACTCCTGTCTTTGTGCATATTTGATTCTGCCACTTTGCTCTGGTAAGACCTCACCTGGAGCATCGAGCTCCAGAGCTCTCAACACAAGAAAAACAAGGACCTGATGGAGTGGATCCGAAGAGGGCCACAAAAATGATCAAGGTGCTGGAACACCTCTGCTACAAGGACAGGCTGAGGGAGCTGGGGTTGTTCAGCCCAGAAAGCAGAATGCTCCAGGTAGAAGAGAAAGGCTCATGGGAGACCTAATAGCAACTTCCCTGTACCCACAGGGGGGGCCACAAGAAGGCTACAAAGGGACTGTTTACAAAGGCCTGCAGTGACAGTATGAGTGACAATGGTTTGAAATTAGAGATTTAGATTGGATGTTAGGAATGAGGTGTTGGAACACCTGAACAGGTTGACCAGGGAGGTAGTTGAGGCTCCTTGCCTGGAGATACTCAAGGTCAGGCTTGACAAGGCTCTGAGCAACCTGATCTAGTGGAGAATGTTTCTGCTGACTGGAGGGGCAATGGACTAGATGATCTTTGGAGGTCCCTTCCAACCCAAACCATTCCATGGTGCTATGATTCCGTGATGGAAATTGGTTCCCATTCAGGAGTTAAAAGAATTTCTTCTGAAGATGCTATTTAGTTTGTTTGAATATAACATTTTTATGAAAAGCAGAGTCAAATTCCAGACCAATTTCAGGAATCATAAAATAATTTGTTTGAAGGGATCTCTGATGGTCAGCTGTTCTAGTGCCCACTCAAAGCAGGGTCAGCTTCAAAGTTAGATCATATGGCTGAGGGTTACACCTGGTTGATTTTTGATTCATCACCAGGGTGGAGATACCAAAGCATGTCTTGGCAACCTGTCCCAGTGTTGACTGTCCTTCTTAAAACATTTTTCCACATATATCTAATCCCAGTTTCTTGTGGTGTAGATTTTATCTATTGCCTTGTACCTTTTCTCTGTGAAAAAAATTTCAATAGTATACTGAAAATGAAAGAAACTGAATATCACTAAACACAATTTGTTTAAAAAATCCTATTAAGTAGTAAGCCTCAAGCTTACTACTTAAGCTTGCCACTTTCTGTATAAATAGCTTCTATCATGCCTGTCCCAAGGAAAGTGATGACTTTTCATAATTTAATTTCAAAATTACAATAAATAGTCTCCACGTAGTTTGGATACACAATTATCCACACACTACACACCACAGGGAAACAGTCACTATAGCATTAAGAAACTTACACAGATTTTAACAAGCTGATTTCTTTACATTACTAAAATATCAAGCAATAAAAATATTTGTATTGCCCTTATGTACATGACGGACTTTTTTGTGTCAGATTAGTTAGAACTTAGTGTCCACAAAACGTAGTGGCAAAAAACTTAAATAATCTTGCCTGATCCATTTTTTCTGTGTAAGAGAACAGATGCATTTTTTGGTTCTTATCATCTCTCATAACCTACTCTTACCTGTGGCCCACAGTTTACATCTTACCTATAATTTTGAAGATTAGGTAGCCTGAAAAATGTTTTCTGGGAGAATGAATAATATTATAATGTTAAGATAGAGGGATTCAACAGTTCAGTTGCCCAGCCCACATGAGCATTGCAAGTATTTTTCTCTCAAGTCATAAGAGAATTGGCAGCAGAGCAGTAAAAGAGGCAAATGCTTTTAAAGGCAACTTACTCCATAGCTAATCATGACAAAATTCACATTCTAAATCATTATATTAAAATGTATTGTAAGAAGAAAAAGCCCTCTACCAAATAAATGAAGAAATTAGAAATTCCAATCCATATCTCATACTGTGAGAACAAGAACTCAACTGATGCATATTTTATGAATACAGACAAAAAAAAAGAAAAAAGTACAGACTGTTTTCCATATTCATGAAAAGCATTGCTGAAAATATTCATCACATTCATCTTCAGGAAAATGTAAATTCTCCTTAGTTCTTTACAGGACAGTTTATTCATCTACTTTGTCTTATCTGAGCAATCCAGCCTTTTTTCCTCTTCATCTTACTATATTAGGCTATTTCACCTTTCCAGTCTCTCTGGAGTGATTCAAAACATCTAATGACAGTAAACTGATCGTAAGTAAGTTTTACCTAATAATTGACCTCCATGGTACAGTTACCCTTTTTTTTTTTTTTACTTTGCCTTGGGACTCCTAGCTGCCCAGCACATTTAATTATTGCCTCTAATCGGTGCTTAACTATTAATGGTAAAGGATTTGACACTTTAAAGGGAAAGTGACTGAAGAAATGACTGCCTTTAACATGTTAGTTCTCATAGCCACATAGAGCACATTCACACTTCAGCTAGCAAGCGGCCATTATTGGCATGTGGAGAGCTAAATGCATCACTCTGAGGGGCCAAATCCTACCTTCTGAATGCTGCTTGCAGGCTAAACTGATATGGTTGCTTCTCAATGCAATGCCATGCCATGCCACTTAAATGCATGAGGTGAACCATTCCTGGTGATCTGCTACCTGTGGATTTAAAGTCCTTCTTCTTTTGAGACATCACCCATGCTAAGAAATAACTGCCAAGGAATGATGTTACATTGGAGAACTGTCTGCTTTTAGGGACACCTGCCCATTTTATTATCATATGCAGGCCTTCTAAGAATTTAGGTTTTTTAATATTCTCTCACTCACAGTGTAAATCAGCTACAAACTGATGGTTAGAAAACTCTCTCACCATATGAATATCCCATAACTCAATGGCCTCACTTAGGACTGGCAGCTTCTGTGTTATGGTTCAGACATGTCTTAGCCTGACACTCAAAAGATCCCCACTACAGCTCCTGTATTAGGATAAATGGCCCAATTCATCATAGTAAACACATACTTCTTTCCTTGATTGACAATGCAATGTTGTGTATGGTGCAAACACCATTCTCCTTTCCTTTAAGAGCTAAACACATTGTCAGCGCAATCTTGCTTCCATCAGACTGTTTGCTTAGCCCAAAATTCTTGGTATTTTCCTTTGCTGCTTTATTTTCATATGCCTCTAATATGTAGCACTGCTGCTGAAGCTGCTAGTCAGAGTCCTAATTAATTGTGTTTCTCCGTTTCTCACTCGATCCACAGTAATGACATGCAAAATGGAAATACCAGTGCATCACCCAGAGCTCTTGTAACCCAATCACCAGCCTGTCAGATGTAGAAGTGTGCTGCTCCTGTTCAATCTATTAATTTCTAAGTCCCCTAAATGAGCCTCGTTGGCACAGTGAGCTGCCACCCACCAAACAACAATCTTTAAAGACAAACATGTCTTGATTCAAAGCAGACCTGGAGAAGACTCTTGGCACCTGTGTATACTGCTGTATTCACAAACATTTTTATTCATGACACTCTCAAATGATGTAAATTAACTGATGCTGAAATGCATCAGTTTACCCTTTCTAAATCTTCACAAGCACTTTATAGGAGAAATATATCAGTTCTGCACTAAGATTACTATTTGCACTAGTAATTATGTCAATTAACTGCACTACTAGTGCTTCAGATAATGGAAGCTATTGCCCTTTTGAACCTCAGAATAAGGTAACAAGTCAACCTGACTCCTGTAAAACACTGTGTTAAAAATCTTCCTATTAGGAATCAAAGCAAAAGAGATTACATAAAACAACATTTGGTTACTGAAAATATTTCCATTCTAAATTATAATGTAGTCAAAAAAGACCCAGTTGCATGGAACTCTTGAGTTTCCTGTAACTATTTGTAACCCAAAAAAACCCAACACACCACCACTAACCAACTCACAAAACCAAAAGAAAACAGAATAATCTACCAGAAAGGGAGAAAAACAAAAGATAAATTAGTTAGTTACCAACTGTGAATGTTTGCAACAAATTCCACTCAAGAAAAGATCAGTTCAATTACAACAGCTCTGCTACATTGGCAGTTGAAGGAGCTGGGGTTGTTCAGTATGGAAAACAGAAGGCTCCGGGGAAACCTAAGAGTGGCCTTCCAATACCTGAAAGGGGCCTACAAGAAGGCTGCAGAGGGACCGTTTACAAAGGGCTGTAGTGATAGGATGAGCAGCAATCATTTGAAATGAAAGAAGAAGAGATTTAGACTGGATGTTAGGAACAAGCTCTTTGCCATGAGGGTGGTGGGACACTGGAACAAGTTGCCCAGGGAGGTAGTTGAGGCTCCTTCTCTGGAGGTATTCAAGGTCAGGCTCAACAAGGATCTGACCAACCTGATCTAGTGGAGGATGTCCCTGCTGAGTGTAGGGGAATTGGACTAGATAACCTTTGGGGGCCCCTTCCAACCCAAATCATTCTATGATTCTAACTGTATAAGCTTCTATAATATTGATAATTCAAATAGCATTGTTTACTCTTTCCCTTCCTCAAGTTTTAGTCACAGAATAAAATTCAAGTCCATCTGATAGAGTGTTGTGAACATATAATAGTACTCAAATGTAGCAATAAAATGCCTTCATCTGCCATTTAGGTACTAATCTGTGTTTTAACATAGTTAAAAATAGTTTATAGGGTTTTTGTTTGTCATGGGTTTTTTGTCATGTTTTTTGTTTGCCATGGTCTGTTCTTATTGCAATTGTTTATAAAGATCTTATTTGAATGTCAGGAAAAAAATGTTTCAAGAGGATATAACAAGTGGATAGCTAATTTATTCAAAACAGGAAATAAAATATTATATGAATGAGCAAGTACTATGTGGACACTGCATTTATCCTCTTCTCAATCTTCTTTACAATGTACATATACACAACAAATATGTCAGGAAATGAGTTACCCTCACAGTGCCTCAATCACAGCAGTTTCTCCAGGCTTCTCCATACAAATCAGAAATCAATACATACTACAGAAACTGACCTACTTCCATTTATTATATTCTTCCAAGTATTCAGATGAATCAAGCTCAGTTTTAAACCTAATTCTAACCTAGTTACTCTGCTAGAACTTGTTGATGCCGTAAGTTTTGGCAGCAAATGGCAAACCCCACTAGAAACAGACATTAGACTCAGTAATAAATCAGTGTCTTCACACTGGTATTGTAAACCCACCACAGTAAAAAACATCTGCATAACACTTTCAGAGTCTTCCAATATGGCCCCAAGTTATCTGGAACAAGTAGTGATACTACTTGTTTTTAACAGCAAGGCAGGAGGAGTTCAGGACAAGTGGCCTCCTGAACTGGGCGATGGGGTCAGGGAGCAGTGTAATGCCCTGGAAATCCATGAGGAATTAGTTCGGGACCTGCTGAGCCACTTGGACACTCACAAGTCCATGGGACCGTATGGGATCCATCCTAGGGTGCTGAGTGAGCTGGCAGAAGAGCTGGCCAAGCTGCTCTCCATCATTTTCCTCCAGTCCTGGCTCACCGGTCAGGTCCAGATAACTGTTAGTCAGAGGGTAGAAAGGCTCTGCAGAGGGACCTTGACCAACTAGACAGATGGGCAGAATCCAGTGGAATGGCATTTAACAAGTCCAAGTGCCGGGTGCTGCACTTTGGCCACGGCAACCCCATGCAGAGCTACAGGCTGGGGTCAGAGTGGCTGGAGAGCTGCCAAACAGAGAGGGACCTGGAGGTGTTGATTGACAGCCACCTAAACATGAGCCAGCAGTGTGCCCAGGTGGCCAAGAAGGCCAATGGCATCCTGGCCTGCATTAGGAATAGTGTGGCCAGCAGGAGCAGGGAGGTCATTGTGCCCCTGTACTCTGCATTGGTTAGGCCACACCTTGAGTACTGTGTCCAGTTCTGGGCCCCTCAGTTTAAGAAGGACATTGAGACACTTGAACGTGTCCAGAGAAGGGCAACGAGGCTGGTGAGAGGCCTTGAGCACAAGCCCTATGAGGAGAGGCTGAGGGAGCTGGGATTGTTTAGCCTGGAGAAGAGGAGGCTCAGGGGAGACCTCATTGCCCTCTACAACTACCTGAAAGGTGGTTGTAGCCAGGAAGGGGTTGGTCTCTCCTCCCAGGCAACCAGCACCAGAACAAGGGGACACAGTCTCAAGCTGCGCCAGGGGAAGTTTAGGCTCGAGGTGAGGAGAAAGTTCTTCACTGAGCGAGTCATTCGTCATTGGAATGGGCTGCCCGAGGAGGTGGTGGAGTCACCATCCCTCGAGGTGTTCAAGAGCAGAGTGGACGTGGCACTTGGTGCCATGGTCTAGTCATGGGGTCTGTGATGACAGGTTGGACTCAATGATCCTCGAGGTCTCTTCCAACCTTGGTGATACTGTGATACTAACTCACACAACTGAGGTGGACCACATTCTGCCAGTTGAGCCTGGGGTTGTTAGCTTTTACAGTAAGAATGCTTTCTCTCAGTAGCAGGGAATGTAACAGAACCAATTATCCTTCTAATTCAGAAAATAAATAAAATGGATTGGATGAGGAGGGAGGAGACTAAAAGTCAATTTCCTTAGCCTTAGCAATACTCTGAATTCCAACACAGAGCAGTCTGAGCAGTACCAGTTCCCTATGGCTTGAATGCAGTGATGGTGTGGGACACTGACACAGTCTGATAACCTCTGAATTTTAGTCTGAAGCTCCCTTGCCAAATTCTTCACTACTTAGGGCTTTTTTGCTTTTTTTCTTTTTTTTTCCTTTTAACCCATCCCTATCCAGCAGTTTATGCTTCTGACTCTGCAGCTGGAATCAAGAGGGTTTAAGCACACACTTCAGCATTGCTTCCTGGGAGGCAAGTCTTGAAATCAGGACAAGGTACAATACAGCTCTATATTGTCAGTTCTTTTGGAAAGGAGGGATATGTTATTTCTGTGTTTACAGAGCCCATAGCACATGCTGGACCTTCAATCCCCTGGATATTCAACAGTGAAACTTTAAAATCATAAAGAACAAGTCCAGCTGTCCATTGACTGTGTGATATAGTCTAATGTCTTATTTTATTCCCATTACTGCATACAGCATTTTGTTATAACCATAATGGTTCAATCCACTCTTATGTTGCTAACATCTTGTCTGGCTCTACCATATTCCCACTGGCACTCTTGCCACTTTCTGTTTCCTTGAGCTAAGGACATTATTTTCTTCTGGATTTAGAAATTGCTGTCAGTGTAATGAGCTACTTGCACTGCATGTGCTTAACATTGTAATCCTGGTAAATCAGTGCTGCATCTTGCACATCTCAAGGAAAAAAATTTAAAAACAACCAAAAAGGGAAAAAAATCACATCACAGTCTCCCGTTACGAGGTATCAAGACAAACCAGCACAGCTGATTTGTGTCTAAAGAATGTTCCATCCATCCTTAGTGATTTTCTATTCACAGCAGGTACCATGTATTACACAGCCAGTGTGAAGCATCTGTCGATACCTTAGGCTGCAATGAGGAGGCTGCAGTTTACTGGTGAGCCCTAGCTGGAAGGGTTCTCTAGGGAAGCTCAGATATTACAGGCTCATGTTAAAAACGTTCCTGGAACAAAGACATTTTTGCTTGGCTGCAATATTAAAAAGTGATGCCTGGCCAGTAATTAAAGATGCTGCCAGATAACACAAAATGTGTTCGGCTAGTTAATGTATGCAGATGTCACTACAGAGAGTGATCTCATAAACAAAACAGGAAATAAAACACTAGCACAACATATTAACCTTTATGGGTTAAGCAGCCTGTGAGCAATGAAAGGGATGGGATGGTTGTGTGTTGCCCCCCTTTTTTTTTCTTTTGTTTTAAACCAAGTAACAAAAATATCTTAATACTTTTGTCAAACATGATGGACCTGTGTGTGTCATTATGGTTTCTTACCTCTAATTGTTCCATGGCCACTGTATACCAGCTATTATCCTCATTTCTGCATTTGAGGATGGCAGATTCTTTTTGTGAAACAGTGCCGGGTGCTGTACACAAAGAGTGCTATTAGCATTTTAATCAGGTGCCACATAATGCAAACAATACCGGTAACACAGACAACCAGCCCTGCCTTTGCACAACACACCTGCCAGGATATTCCTTGCTTAGTAAGGCTCTTAAAAAAAATAATGTTTTGTTTTGTTTTGTTTTGTTCTATTGTTGGTTGGTTGGGTTTGGGTTTGTTTGTTTGGTTTTTAATCAATGTAAAAATATTAACACTGCATCTTGACAGGCAGCCAATGTTTTGTAATGTCTGAATGAATCACTGAAAAGCAGAGTGATCTTTAGTGCTGCAACTAGAACAAACTGGTTAATATGCAGTAGGGTATGAAGGAACTTTTGTTTTCTTAGAGATAAATCCAGGATCTGACATCTTAAAGAGTGCAGATTAATACCTGCCACAATTACAAGCTGGGAAGTGTACTAATGTTGCTGCATCTCTAGTAATAATAGGGCTCTTTGAAACTTTGCTACAAAATACTTGCCTTCCACATCCTTCAGCTACTAATTCTTTAGGTTAATTACAGATTGTATCTATGAATATTCTGTAAACAGTCATTTGAAATAAATAATAAGGCTGATGCAAATCATTGCTAGGTGCTTTTTGAGAAGACAGATTTTTGAACCAATGTATCATTACCGTCTGCCTTGTCAACTTTTACTTCATGCATTATTTACCTGCTAAACTATGGTGACAGTGGTGGAGCAATAACGCTCTGTTTTGAACCTCCAGCTGACAACTATGCAAAATAGGTTGAATGCCAAAGAATATGAAATATTCATGCTTTCACCTTTTTTGTTTGTTTGTTTGTTTGTTTGTTTGAAACTGACAACATCCTAATGCAGAGGTAACTTTAAAGGCTTGGCATTTCGGTCATTTATTTACCTCTTCCACTTGAAATATCAAAGCATTTTGAAAAAGCAATATAGGTCATTATTTTGCCCATGGCAGGGGGAGTTGGAACCAGATGATCTTTAAGGTCCCCCCCAACCCAAACCATTCTATGATTCTGATTCTGTGAGACTCTATGATTCTGTGACTGTATGTACTGATTTATTCATGAGGAGTAGGAGTTTCATTGGTTTTAGTATCTACCTTATCAGTCATGTCTTACAGCATACTGAGCAATCAAAACCTGGCTTTCCTCAGACTTTGTCAGCATTGTCCCAGGTACTCATCAAATATGTTCACCCTTTCTCCCTGCTATGCTTTTATGTGAAATTGTGTCAGAGACAGCCTCAGCAAAACAGCAGAGGATGACAGATGTCTATGAAGTTGCATATCATAGAATCACAGAATGTTAGGGGTTGGAAGTGACCTTGAGAGATCATCCAGTCCAAACCCCCTGCTAGAGCAGGGTCTCCTAAAGCAGGTCACACAGGAATTCATCCAGGCATTTCTTATTTCTTATTACCCTACTCCAATTTGATTGGTAATGAATTAATTTCCCCTAAGCTGAGTTTATTTTGCCCATGATGGCAATTGGTGGGTGATCTCCTCTATCAGTATCTCAACCCACAAATGTTTCCTTACATTTTCTCTCTCCTGTTCAACTGCGGAGGGACAGCTTTGATAGCAAAATAATTTGAGGTAAAAAAATTTAATTAATAATTGCTCATATTGCAAATAAATTACCAGCAGCTATACAACATATTTTTTTCACAGAAAATATGACTTGGCCAATTAAGAGGCACAAGGAGCATTAACTGACTTAAGCTGTCATTTACAAAGCTAGTTAGTTCTCCTACCTGCCTCTTTCCATACTATGCACACAGCAAAACATGTCCCTTTGCACACATTTAGTAAGTTTAACAGTCATTCGGAGGTGCTTGTTTTCAACATGTTTAAGAATACAAATAGATATTCCATATTTGAAATTAATAATTCAGTAACCATACTCACAAATAAATTGTGTTTGCTTAGCTTCTATGAATCACAACTTTAAGTAGACAGAAAGCTAGTGCTTATTAAACATATTTCAGGAAATTATACAAAGCCAAAGAGCAACCAAAGTTAGGCAATTTAATACAAAAAACAGATTTTTCACATAAACATAACCAGGAACAATAAAACAGTCAGCTAGTAAACAACAGGCTGCACCTTGCAGGAAGCGCCTCTGCCTTTCTCTATACAGACATAAAAAACTAAGCAAAGCACGCAAAAATTGGGAAAAAACAGAACTAAGGCTATCCATTTAATGTGACTTTGTCCATATTGGGACCATGCACGCTCTATAATTACATGGTCATAGTTTCAAAAGTATCTTACCAGACCAAGCAGAGAAAATTAGTAGAACTAATCCTTTATTTCAGTTTCAGTGTTTAATATATTGGTTTGTACCATACTGACCACCATTCAGACTGGTTTTGCATGTAGCATTCTCTTGTACATCTGATACAGTAAAATTCCAAAAATTCCCTTATTCTTCAGTAATATAGAATTAAATTATTGGGGGGAAATTCATATGGATGGATGGATGGATAGATAGATAGATAGATAGATAGATAGAGAGAGAGAGAGAGAGAGAGAGAGAGAGACGGAGAGAGAGAGAGATTCAGCCTGGAGAAGAGAAAGCTCCAGGGAGACCTAGTAGCAGCTTTCCAGTACTTGAAGGGCTCCTCTACAAGAAGGCTGCAGTGGGACTGTTTACAAGGGGATGTAGTGATTGGAGGAAGGATAAAGGCTTGAAATTAGATGGTATTTACACTGGATGTTAGGAACAAGTTAATTAGCATGAGGGTGCTAGACACTGGAAAGGCTGCCAAGGGAGGCAGTTAAGGCCACATCCCTGGAAATATTCAAGATGAGGCTCAAGAAGACTCTGAGCAAACTGATCTAGTGGAGGATGTCCCTGCTCCCTGCATGGGGGTTGGACTAGATGACCTTCAGAGGTCCCTTCCAACCCAAAACATTCTATAATTCCATAGATAGATGTTATAATTTTTAGTATAGACTTATTCTTTATTAGAGAGAATCAATTTTTAGTTCAACTGATTTTTTCCCTACACTATTCACTGAGAGAGACACAGAAAATCACAAGGGTCACCCCGAACTGAGAAGCTATACACTTCTGCTGTAGATTGCTGTAGCTGAACTAACAAAGGAAAACAAGCAATAGCCGTTATCTGATCATTCATTTCTGGAAGCTTCTGTCTGTCTCACTGAAGCCCTACCAGCTGTAAACTGTGACTTCAGCCTAGATTGAACCAAGATTGCATCACATCTTTTATATAGCCTTAATTTCTTTGACTCTGACTTTTCATTTGTTCTTGGAGATACTGATACTGAAGAGCAAAAGTAAATGGTTTTGAATGAAGTAAATATAGTATGGGTACTCGTACATACAAATACATCATGAAAGATAATAAAATAAGGCCTTTATTACTGCACTAATTTCAAACCGTGTCATTTCGTAGCATTGCCCTTGGACTTAATGTTCTGATGCATTATTTAAGCAATGAGGTTTCCTTAGTAACTCTAAAAGTTATTAATACATGATCTGATTATTTAAATATTTCAAGTTTCAAAATACAATCATCCACCACATCTCATCATATCACAATCAGAAGAGCAACTGGTAGTAAAAATAGGGAAAACCAAATTTGAGTCCAAAGCTTTGTTCATTTTTTTAATTGCTAGTAACTGTCAATCTCTTTGCAGAAGTTCTCCAGGTAACAGTGAATAGTAAATATTTTTTTCAATATAATAGGGAATAATAATTCATTTAAAAAAAAAAAAAAAAAAAAAAAAAAAGCACAGGGAAAAAAAAAAAAAAAAGACACCAAAACCCAACCCAAACCAAACCACCAAAAAACAAAACAAACCAACCAACCAAACAAGAAACACAGAAAACATAATTGCAATTTTTATTACAATGGCAAATTTATTCATTCATTTATTCCAGACAAAAGTAAAGCCATTATCCTTGATTACTCCAGGTTAAATCCTACATAGGACTATCTCTTCTTGCCAACCTTTCCATTATGGCAGTGTCACACAGCAAATTCCACAGGATGATGCATCAAACTCTCACAGCAATAACTTCTGATTTGCCTGTGAGCATCTACCAGCCCTTTCTCACATGCCACAACTGACACCAAAATCTCCTGTGTTCAATACTCTGTTGAATTCTACATTTCCATATTTTTCATACAAGCTAGCACAGGATAAGGGACACAGGAGTAGAAAAGACAGGGGATTCATGCAGATGGTTTGACAGACAAATATTTTAATTAGTCTGCTACTCAAATTCAGACCTTGGCAATGCAAAGGAGAAAAATTATGAACGTGAAATTAAGCTAGATAGTGTGCAAATACGACAGGAACATGTGGCAACAGTTTATGATGCACAAAATACTAAATTGAGATACTAGGGAAGGAAATTAGCCAAGATAATTAATGACATTGTTCCAGAACTCAAGAAGCATGGAAATTAAGTGGCTTTGAGCATAAACCTCATTTACCCACTATGCAGCCTTCTCATGCATGTTTTTCTTTTTCATATATAGTGATCTTCACTGGCAGCACACCAGCTTTGAAAAAAGGAAACAGAACTGCTGCTTTAAGAGCAAGGTTTATGATAAAATTATTTGTTTGGATAATCAGTAACACTGAACAATAGCAAAAATGGATATGCCCTGTTGGTAAGGAGGATGTTTTATTCTACAGGCTAGTTCCATGTATTACTTTAATTTTATAAATATCTAGGTAGCAAACCTTACGGTGGAGGAATTGGTTAAGAGGTAAGAAAGCTATGCTTTTCTTCTTCTATTTTCTTTTTATGTCTTAAAAATAACACTACCATGAATGATCTATCTACAGGAGAAGACAAGAGTAGAACAGCTGGTTCACTTGTTTCACAGCCTGCCCTTGATAAAATACTAGTAAGGGTGATAATGTTCAGCCTTTAGGCCATGTGACCAAATGAGGAAGACTAAGTATCTGTACCTCCACACTCAACAGCACTGCACCTCTGCTTCTGTAATTTTACTGTCCAATTTACCCTGATTTTTCCATCGATATAAAAATGTCCAGACAATCTGTTTTCACTAAAGTGTAAATGAGTGACTTGAGTCTCTGTTCAGATTCTCATCTCAACTGTGGAGCAGCTGCTGTAAAGAAACTCTGATGAATAATTAGATTTGGAGTTTTGTTTATTTAACTTTCATGGGCTTAAAGGACAAAGGGAGGCCTTAAAGCTGGCTTCTCATCCAAAAAGAACCAGAGCAAGATTAAAATTTCCCCTGTACTAAACAAGCAGCTAGAAACTGGAGATCTCCAGGATGTGGCTAGCAATGTATTTTATGAATTGATAATCCTTCTTTTAAAGAAGAATAGTGATTCTACTTTGGACTCAGTATTATTTCAGTATTCCTCTATAAAGGCACCATGAAATGCTCTAGATTTGGTACTTGTGTTAAGAGATACTGTGAGAGTCTAATAAGTTTGCCTCTCTCTGTGTGAGTCAACAAAGATAAAGTGATAGCAGAGCCACTGGAATGAAGGTGGAAAGAATCCTGTCCACCAATCCTGGATGCAAATCAGCTTGTGATTGCATCGTGATAACACGGGACTACAACAATAGGACCCAAGGATCCAGCCATCACACCTTTAGGGCAAGATAATATCCACCTGTTTCCTGAGCTTTGTCTGGATGGAGATGGGGTAGACGGAGATTCCACCCCCTCCAGCCAGGATCTTGCCCAAACACACAGATTTCCTGCCACTGGAATTCCTGAGGGACAATATTTGAATACATACCTAAGGACTAAAAATTGTATAAAAGACTGGAGCAACTACTGGTTTGTAGAGAGAAACAGAGGAGAAAAACGGGGAGAAAAACGGAGATGAAGGAAAATACAGGAGACGGGCCAGGCCGCTGAGAAGAGAAAGCTGGGACGATGCTGCTCCGGAGAAAAGAAGCTGCCCGGAGGACCACAGCTCCAGCCAAATCCTCAGCACCCCTTCTCTACAGACCCAGGCTGCCCAGAGGAGCCTCAGCACCGTTCCTGTATCAACCCAACATCTCCCCAGAGGACCACAGCTGTTCTCCAGCAAAAGCCTCACCACGGTGTCTCTACAAACCCAACATCTCCTGCAGCACCTTTCCTCCACAGACTTTAACTGTCTTGGGGGGGATGAGGGGTGTGGTAATATAATTCCTTTCCTCTTCTATCTCTCGTCCTTCTCTCCCTCTCTCTTTTCTCCCTCCCTTCTTATGTCCACTTTATAATTCCTTTCCTCTTCTATCTCTCGTCCCTCTCTCTCTCTTTTCTCCCTTCCTTTCTTATGTCCACTTTATTTATCTAATAAATAGTCTGGCTGTTGATACTTTGGCCTCGTTTGTGTCTCTAATTTCACAACACGGGAATATTTAAAAGAACTGTGTCTCCGGACCGAGACATCTAACGTCTCCGGACCTTGACAGATACTTAATGTTATTATGCTTTTAATAACACTGGCTTCAATAAATGCACAGCGTTGCCATGCTTCATTTTCCTGAGGCATCTCTTTAACAACAGAAATGCACCATTAGAAGAATTAAAACACCAAATTCTGCCTGTCACCCTTATCACACCATGTAAGTTCCTGGTGCTTCAGTTTGCCCACTAAAAGGAAAGCTTGGGAACTCATGTTTATGAAGATATTTGGGATAATTAGTATATGACCAAAAAAAAAAAAAAAAAACCCCCACAAAAGAAACCACCCCAAAATCTTTAATTATTTCATGTTAATTGAGTTGCATAAAGGCTGGTCTTGGGGTTTTTTATACCTTGTGGGTTGTTTTTTTTTCTTTCTCCCTCTCTCTCTCTCTTTTTTTTTTTTTCTTAGCTTAATGTTGACCAGAGTTAAATTTCATTTATCATAGAGACATGGACTGTTTTGGCTTGGAAGGGACCTTTAAAGGTCATCTAGTCTAACCCCTCTGAAGGGACATCTTCAACTAGAGCAGGTTGCTCAGACCCAAAACCCCTGACATGGAACGGTTCTAGGGATGAAGGACCTACCACCTCTGTGTCCAGAGTCTCACCACCCCCAGTGTCAGAAACTTGCTCTTTGTATGTATTCTACATCTCCCTTTTAGTTTCAAAACATCACTCTTTGCCCTGTCACAACAGGCCCTACTAAAAAGTTTATCCCTAGCATCTGGATCAGCCCCTGAACATATGGAGTTCAACTAAGGAATATCTGACAGTTTATCATTACATGAACTAGGGTGTTTTGGTTTTTTTTTTTAAAAAGTTCTGTTGCTCTTACCATGATGATGAAGTGTAGAATTCTGTCTAAAATTGGGTTTGTTTTTTTTGAGTGGTTTAGTACCGTTGAATTATGCAGTTTAAAAATACATATATTTGCTTGCCAACATTCCTTACCAAATGAAATGAATCTCATGACAAATGAGGATAGCTGTGACAATAGCCTCAATTTAGAGGCAGAATCAACACTGCAGATACATAAAGACTCGTGCAGATGTATTAAGCCTCATGAAACAGGCTTTATAAAAGCTTAATCAGACACTCATAAAATATTATGCAAACAGAACCAGGAACAAGTTGATATTGTGGCTTAGGAAGTAAGTACCCATTATATACAAAATTTCCTGTCACCACAGGATTTTTATTCAGCTGTGATAAAACAAAACACACTACTTATGACAATTAAAATTGAAAATAGACATTTAAGTTTCAAAAAAATCTAACATTTCTTGTCCACACATTGTCTCCAAGATATTTTTTTTTCTATTTCTTTTTTATCCCATTTTGAAATGTTGGTCTGTACCTAATTTGTTACTAAACTTTTGCAGGCATTTGATGCTCTTCACCAGCTGTCCTAACACGACATATACCGCGCTCATTCTGTTTATGACAAGGGTATATGGGTAAGAAATTTAGCTAGCATTAATTCTACTTCTCATAGATTAAAATATGCTTTAACTACTTTTAATTAGTATTTCCACTCTTGAGTATTTTAGTATTTCTTAACAAATCTGAGAGAGTAATTTTAGCTGACCAGAAAGAATTTAAATTTAGATCTTCCTCAATATGATCAAGTGATGTACGTTAATAAAACACTGGAAGCACAAATCCAGTAAACAAGATATGCTCATAGAGAGAGGAAAATGCCTATTAACTCTAAAAGACTGTACCAATTAAAATAATTTTCCCACCCTCCTTGACAATGATGCAAAGCTTAGAATTGAAGTCATTAAAGGTTCCTTAGGTGCTCTGTAATGCTCTCACAGTGACTTTTTGCTGACAGTAACAGCTTCTTATTTTCACTGTAAACACCTTTTTTGCTTCTGAGGAGCAGATGAGCATATTGCATGCAACACATCCAACTCCTCCTGAGTATTACGGTCAGCCTTAGACTACAACATCAGCAGCAGCACCACAGCAGGGAGAGAATACCAAACTCACAGCTAGGCTCGTGAGGAATGCTTGGGGATATCAACATTCTGTAACTGTTTCTCTAGCGTTAATCCATCCCATCTGAAAAATGGAAGGTAACCTTAGCACATAGCAACATGAGCTTGAGGCATGTATTGTGGTCATCATGAGTACCTCAGCTTAACCAGGGACACTGTTAGCACACATATGTGCTATGTCTTTTAGCACTGGTTCTACTGTTCAGGTTCAGTGCACCCTTTGGAAAGATTGTGATACAATAAGGATTAAACAGGGAAAATACCATATTAGAAATATTGATAAAGCTGTAGTAAACTGCTAAGAAAACAATAGATTTCTTACAGTTTTGGTCTCTACATCCAGCTGTGTCCTGAAGCATAATACAGAATAACTGTGGTGAAGCTTCACTCTTCCCATGATTGTGAGGTACATGCTTTAACTGTAGCTTTCATCCCCACTGAACCAAAACCTGCAGTTAATCTACAGAATAGCTGTAGAAATTCTGCATCACTACTTTCACTTCCAGTTGACTTCCATACAAAATGTATGCCTTTTTTTTTTTTTTTGAGGTCTCTCACTTGTGTACTTTCAGAGTTAATAATTACTACTAATGTTATCCAAACACATTAAAACAGAGGACCATCACTTCAAAATAGATTAAGAATGTTGAAGTGTCAGTTATAACTCAGTCCATGAACTAGTAGGTCATGCCGAGTGAGATGTTAGCTTGTTTAATAAGTTTCATTTTCATATCTTCCTAGATAATCTCCCAAATATAATTATAATAGATATTTGCCATAGAATCATTGAATGGTTTGGGTTAGAAGGGACCTCCGAAGGTCATCTAGTCTAATCTCTCCTGCAATCAGCAGGGACATCCTCCACTAGATCAGGTTGCTCAGAGCCACATCAAGCCTCACTTTTGAATATCTCCAGGCACAGGGTCTCAACTACCTCCTTGGGCAATTTGTTTTAGTGTTCCACCAACCTCATGGTAAATAACTTGTTCCTGATATCCAGTCTAAATCTATTCTCTAATTACAAACCACTGCTCCTCATCCTATCACTGCAGGCCTGTGGATGCAGTCCCTCTGCAGCCTTCTGGTAGGCCCCCTTTAGGTACTGGAAGGCTGCTATTACGCCTCCCCCGTGCCTCCTCTTCTCCAGGCTGAACAACCACAGCTCTCTCAGCTTGTCCTCGTAGCAGAGGTGTTACAACCCCCTGCTCATTCTTGTGGCCCTCCTCTGGACCTGCTCCATGAGGTCCATGTCCTTTCTGTGTTGAGGACTCCAGAGCTGCAAGTAGTTAATCATTGAAACATGTTTGTTTTAATATGGATTGCACAACTCATGCTATAATTGAATGCTGAAGTGCTTTACAATATCTCTTACAGACAAAATGTATAGACTTAATAAAGACACTCAAGCCTGGTTTCAAACTATAAGCTGGACATCATACGATACTTCAAAGAGCTTTAGCAACAGCACTGTGCTTATGAACAGAAACAAAGGGAAGTCCAACATAACAATTGTATGGTGTCATATTACAGAAGATTAATTTTAGGAATGCTGTTATAAAATTGAATTTAGTGTCTATCTTCACCAGTCTGGAAAAGACCACTGCTTAAAGACATGATAGCAGCCTATAAAAACATAATTGGCACAGAGGATGACGAGAGATTGTTTGCCCTGTGGCTCTTCCAATACAGGTTTAAGGGAGGATAGTTGAAACAAAGAGAAGGAAGTGCTTCTTCATGACCATTAAACCTTCCTCAAGCACAAAAGTCCACCTCCCAAAAAATCAAGACAAAGCAAATTCCATATTTGATGTGTCTAGCTAGGGCATTTCTGTCTTACATGGAGAACAAAATTTCTGGGAAGCTCCTTCTCATGCAGGAATTAGTTGTATCTTCTGTGCATCCAGGTGTGGAGCAGGCAAAATAAACACACTGACAGCAAAATTAGACTTGTATCATGTCTCCTTGCCTCATTTCTAGGGACATACTGATGAGCAGACTATAAACATGATGTCATATAAAAATAAATATATTCAATAAATATCAACATTTCACAACCAGCAGACTCATGAATCTCAAAAAGGATGTAGTACTGAAGACGGAAGATTCAATGGCCTAAGGCTACATTGTAGCAATGTTCCCAGAGGAACATCCATTGGCCTTCAGCATGGTGACAGCTCAAACTGCCTGTCTTCAACAGCTACCTCTTCTGTGGTGAGCCAAGTGAATGGTTATTTCAGAATGGCACCAAAGTCCTCCACCACCCTAAAGTCATAGCAGTGCACGGTGGGAAGGAAATGTAAATACACATACAAGACAATGATTAGTATTTCAGCTAGCCTACCTGCGCTTTCCATTAATGCTCAACATTCTGTGGTCTCTGGATAATGTTCGGTTAGCTCCTCGTTTAGGATTCCTATTTAGTTGTGGTTTAAGGCTCTCTGCCAAGACTCATCTTGGTTATATACACTATTTCTCACCAGCAGAAGGTTTGTCGTGGTCTATAAGATCTATCAGTACGCTATTGAAGATATTTTACATCTTCCTGAAGAGAAACTCGCCTCAAACCACAACATGTCTCCATTAATTAACAGGGATTTCAGAAACTTTAACTGTCTGTTTGCTTTTGTAAATCATGAGACTAGCTAACAGACAACAGATGTTGATTTTATCCTTCTTGCCATTTGTCACTTTGCATATTATTTCTTTATAAGACCAATCATTGATTCATCAGCAGAATACTGTGCCCAGTTTTTCACGTTAAATTTATGTGCTAGCAATGCTAAAAATATCTCAAGTACAAAGTAAAATCTGTTTATATTATTTGGACGATTTCCTATCCAAACCATGTGATTCTAGACATTATTAATGAGGTGTTTCTGAATCATCTCATTAAAACATAACAACTTTCACTCCTAGCTCTGCACCAGTTTACCAGGGAAAAAAAAATCAATCCACAATTTATTTCTGGGACACACTGAGGCCTTGGTTTTCAACTTAGCTGAGAATTTAGGTTGTGAGTTGAGACAGGATTCATAATGAAGGCCAACACCTCCTATTATATAAACCAGGAAAGCAGTGATTTCCAGACCCAAAAAGTAACTTCATAGCCAGATCTTACACATATTGAAATGAATGTGAATCATATAGATGAAATTCAGAGTTTCAAATGTCCTGGTAATTTATTAAATGGCAGCAATTGTTTTGGGATGGATGCCCAGCACATTGTTAATACCCCTATTCTTCAGAAGCAAGGATATAATATGCTTAGTATTATCCTGTCCTTATTTTCAAGTTTCAAGCAAATAAAAAAAAATAAAATTAGAGTCTCTCCAGAGTTTCTTCTTATAGCTTTTTACTCCGTAATATACTTCTGGACCAAAACACTGTTTTCAGAAACTTCTTTCCTAGAAGCTCTTACCTTGAAATACATATCTGTATGTAAAGAATAAAATCAAAGCACAGAGGAAGAAATGATTCTCACTCAGGAGGGCAAAACTAGACTAAGAGTCGTCTCTCACCAGCAGAGAGACATGACCTCAAACTGGAGTAACTCTCAACCCGGCTGTCTCACAGTGTTACCATGTGTCAATCTTTTCAGGGTCAGTGACTGGTGATAACATCCTAAGAATTCTCTAGTTCCCTAACTGTCTCTGACACTTATGAATAAATATCTCCTTGTCTAACCTTGCCATGTTTATCAAGTAGGTAAGCTGCAGGAGGATTAGAAGCTCTGAACCCTCGATTTTGAACATAAAAAGAAAACATATCATCTAAGTACAGTTCATTAATGAGATGACCAGTGAGCTGTAATCAAGATTTGATCCTTGCAATATGACCACACTAACTGATTTCTCTAATAATCTCTTATTAACCAATCTCAGGAATCCATCTTCAAACTTCATCTTTCAAATATATCACTTCCAGCACAAAGGTTGACCTGAGAATTATTTTCTTTTTTCTCCTCTGATATCATCCTCTCCTAGTTCTTCCATTGCTTTGAGCTCTATTACAGCAAGTTTTGCAGAACCTTGTCATTTTCTGCAGGATTCTTATGGCAGTTTTGCAGGGCTTAGACTAGTCTTCTTTTCTTTTGGTTATCTCCCTCTACATTTTGTCTCCAGGTTACATTATCCATAGCTGCAAGTTAAAGCACCAGCTACTGTTGTTCATGATTCACAGACTTGTGTTTGTCACACATCTGTCACTTGTCCAAATTCTTATTTTTTCTATGGGTGATTGACAACCAGCTCAATTCCAGTGGCTAAAATGTGACTCGAACTTCCTTCTTCCAAGCAAAAAAAAGAAAGACTCCCCAAACCCTGATAAAAGCCAGGCACTGAGACAGCGCCCCACTGTTCCCAATGACACTGGCTTATGCACCTCTTGCACATCATCTGCTATCATTTATCTTTAGCAACTGGGGCACACATCTTCATTTTCACTGTTTGTAGAGCTCTGAAATCAGCAGAGTCTGCGATGCCACTGCACTTAGCAATCGACAGCCAAGGCATATTTGGCCTATAGCCTTCTTGGCAAAGGCCAGCTGGGCCACGAGCACGCACAGCGACTCACACCTCGAGCTCTTGCAGCGATCCCCACTTACTTATGTCTTCTAGGAATAAAGTTGTACATTTTCACACCAAACCTTGTACAAATGGCTGGCTTACGATGGGTACGAACAAAGCGAGCGCTGCCCAGAGCCCGGACACACAAGCAGCGGGCTTTTGGAAAGGACTTTCTAAGGAGGCTGGCATAGCTTTGGGCAGAGCGGCCGGAGCGGCGGAAGCGCACGGCCGGGAATGCAGCACTGTGCTGAGCCGGGAGCGCCGAGCCGAGAGCGCCGTGCCGAGAGCGCCGTGCCGGGAGCGTAGGGTCGGGTCACGCTAGGAATGCGGGCCCGAGGCTAGACCGGAAGCGCCAGTCGACCGCCTCATGCACTCCGACAGCGCCACCTACCGGCCCCGCCTCCAAGGGCCGGGCTGCGCCTCTTTAAAGCGCCGAGCGGTGCCGGTGCCGATGGGGTGGGGAGTAGGGACCTCCTGCAGTCCGAGCTCATCGGCTCCCCAGACCTCAACCCCCCGAAACGGGCCAGAAAGAACCCCCAAAACACCACCATAATAATAGCAGTAGTAGCAATCGTTTACTGATACTGTAAAAATAATTTTATAATGTTTTATTAAGAGTTATTAAAATAATAATTAAAATCATAACAAAAGACCAATCTAGAAGCAGCCCAGCAGAACTGACTATCTGTGGTCACTCTACCCCACACCCGATGCCTTTCCTGGATCAAATGCTTGCCCCTGAGTCCAGGAGTGCCCGGGCTGCCCTCTACTGCTGTCTGCCCTACTCATAAATTCTTTTCCTGTTCCCCCAAACCGAAATTTCTCGCTTTGGCAGTGTTTAAAGGTCAAATCACGCTCCTGGGGCCGGATATATCCATAGCACAGGACTTTAGCAAAAGCTGTGGCCAAAGACCCTATTTCTCTGTTGCTTTAGCCAGCAGAGGGCCAGCGGGCTCCTCTCAGCGAAATGGTCAGGCAGCTTCACACTGGGAAGAGAGTCTTCACTCTGACGGAAGTCAGAAGCAGGCAAAGAGTGATCCACTCGGCTAGAAAAATCTCTAATAAATAGATAAATAACAAAATACTAATTGTAACATTAGCAAATTATCAAGCATATATACAGTCAAACTGTAAGTAGTCAAATCCAGCCCAATAGTTGCTATGTCTTTGATTTTAAATATTACTATCTACTGTCATACGATTGATGCTCACCAATGTGCTCTAATTGAAAAATGGTCATTGGAAATTGCTCAGATAAATAGTGTCAGAACTTTCTGCTCAGAATAATTCATCTATAATCTTGGAAAACAAAATGTAATTTTCAATTTTATACATTAAGTTATAATTTATTATGTGAATGATAGCATGAATGACAACATAATCTAGGATTATTCTTTTTGTTTAAAAAGATTGCAATCCTGAGGTATCCATTCCATTAAGCAGCAACAGCAACAATTTCAAAATCCTAAGATAATTTAATAATTCTTGTTTTTTTCTTTCTTCTCTAGGAGGCATTATTACTACCAGAGTCTCAGTGCAGATTTTATTTAAAATCAGTTTTTAGGCAAGCACTCCAATATTTATGCCTGATTTCTCTGGAAAAAGAAAATTATTTCTGCACTATGAATGTGCAGCAGTAGCACTTCTCTATGTTTATCGCTCTCACAAGAAGAATATACCAGTGACAGAGTACAACTTAACCACTCATCCCTTTCAGTACTCGGTGGTAATTGCAGCATTTATTTTAGCACTTAAATCTCAACACCAACTACATCACCCAAAATCAAAAGTCTCATCGGGATTTAAAATCATAACAGCAATTCTAAGCATCATTAATGTATATAATATATTATACTCTTACTGTTCAGACTGATGTGGCCCTGGGCAGCCTGATCTAGTCAGAAGTGTCCCTGCTGACCTTTGAGAGGGTCTTTTCCAGCCAGAACTTGGCTGAAGTGCTGTCCCCAATATAGTCTAGGAAAGCTCATTGCACTAAGCACTTAACAAGACAGTGACATCAGAAAAGGACAGCCCCTTCTGCTTGCTTCTGCTATGAAGAAGAGTTGGAATGATGTAGAATCACTAAGGCTGGAAAAGACCTTTAAGATTATCAAGTCCAACCATAACCCAACTACCATGACCATTAAGACATGCACTGGAGCACCAGATATGCAGATTCTTGAACACCTAAAGGGATGGCAACTCCACTACCTCCCTGGGCAGCCTGTTACAATGCCTCACCACTCTCTCAGTAAAGTGTTTCTAATGTCCAATCTAAACCTCCCCTGCCACAACTCGAACCGATTTCCTCTCATCCTATTGCTGGTTACTTGAGAGAAGAGAACACCACCAGCCTCACCCCTCCTTTCAGATAATGGTAGAGAGCAGTAAGATCTTCTTTTAGCCTCCTCCAGATTAAACAACCCCAGATCTATGATTCTTGTGCTTTAATTCACTGTGTCAGGTGCGCCACTAGTACATATTACCATCTCTCCATTCCATGCAATTGTATTTGCTTAATTTAAGTGGAAATTTGGCCCTGGATGTGTTTAGAAGGATGGGGTTGAGTGGTTACCTTCCTAATTCACTTTTTAAGCCAAAATTGTGTGCAGCACTACTTCAATGAGCACAATGCCAGAGCACATCCCAACATTAGGATCAATTTCATATATACATACCTATATTACCTCTTTTACTAAAGGACTAAAAGTTATTGGCCCTCTTAAGCTGTGGCGTCAGAAAAAAACCAAATGCAACACCTCTATTGTCTAACACAAATCACTTTGAATGCACAAATGTGAGCTATAAATGCCTTAAATTACACTGCTATCAGAATTTGGGAAATAACACATTAGCAAATTGCATTACTAACTAGCAGATTATGTTAGCATTTGTTTTACGCTTTGGCAGTGACAAAGGCTAAGAGATCAAAAACTGTACCTTTAGCCCAGACAGCAACTTTGCGTACCACCAGGTACATTTTAAATATTTGCTGAGTTTTCATTTGCAGTATGCAAAAATTTGTGCAAACAAGTTCTTTACCGTGAGGGTGCTGGAACACTGGAACACATTACCCAGGTTGAGACCCCATCCCTGGAGATATTCAAGGCTCTGAGCAACCTGATCTAGTGGAGGACGTCCCTGCTGACTGCAGGGAGGCTGGAGTAGACGACCTTTGGAGGTCCCTTCCAACCCAAACCATTCTATGATTCTATGATCCTAAAAATACTTTATTATTGCTGTGATGTTATAAAACATAAAAGTACAGTAAGTTTAATGGATATAAAATACTTAAGAATTTAAATCAAGCAATATTTCTTTTTTATCATGAGAACATTTTAAAAACAAAACTAGATGTTAATTGTATGCTAAAACTTCTCTTAATTAATAACTGATAACACGTATAAAAAGGCACTTCATAACAACCGACAGTACAGCAGCCAAAATTAGCTGATTGTGTGGCTTTGAACAGCAGTGAGGCTGCTCCACTGATCTAAATCTGAATGCTGAACTGCTGAACCCATTTTCTAGGATAAATTTAGCTGTTCTTTCGTGTTCCACTTTTCCTTGGTACTTGGATCAGCTATGCAGTGTATAATTATACCAGTGCAGTTAGACAGCACTTTCCATCTGAGTATCTCAAAATGCTTTTCAGACTTAATTACTTTGGACTTGGAAATCCTTTATGACGTAGATACTATAAGTTGAATTTCATAAAGGAGGAAATGGAGTCACAGAAGAGGGGAGTACCCAGGAATAGACTGAAATGAAGCCTTCCTCTCCTAAAATCTAGGTTGTGTTGCCACTTTGCTTCTGGAGATATATGAAGTCAAGATGCTCTTCAAGTTTACCGGCTGGACTTACTAGGAAATATCTTACTCTTGACTATATCAAGCAGCCTGACACCTACCTTGGGCATAAACCCAAGTCAAATCCAGGCACTAAATAATTCCTCATTATCTTTGCAAGTACTTTGACCCTTATCCATTCCCATGCCTAACATGTACTTAAAAGCCCAGGCCTGAAAAGACGTGCAGTGGTATCCTTCTCACTCTTTCTAAACACACAACATATCTTATACTAGGAGTTAAGCACCTATACAGAACATGAGACCAAGCTCCATTTTTATCTCAGCATGAGAGAAAACTCACATATCGCACCTCTGTGGAGAGTGTCCTATTATTTTATATGAAAGACACCTTTCCTTTTCAAGCTATTTTTAGCAGAAAATAGACAAAATGAAATAAAACCTGGAAAACTCCCTTCAGCAGTAGTTCTTGGCTGTAGATACCAGATTAGATACTTAAATAGTAAAAAGATTTAGACATACCTATATTCTCAAAATATTTTATCAGGTAAATGAACTTCATATACTTGACAGACTGTGAGATCTTACCTGTTTTCCCTTGTCATCTGACTACCTCTGAGGCTTGAACAGAAGGGACAATAAACCCCACATTCTCATTTTTGCACACAGTGTTTTATCACATTCTTCACCCAGAAGGACTTCTAAAATGCAGCATAAACTTCAGAACCAGAGGATCCCTCTCTGCTCAGCCCTAACTGCTGAGAACAGCACCTGTCACCATTTTAGTACATTGGCTTATCAGGAGGACTGAAAATTGCATCCCTGAAACCTGAAGCTTTAGCACCAGATGTCAGGACCAGAAAGATAGTTTTCGTTTCATATTTGTTTTCCTGTGCTGTGAGACTTTCACTCAGGGGCCATGACTTAAATGCAGAATATATCACAGAATCATAGAATCTTGGAATGGCTTAGGTTGAAAGGGACCTCAGAGATCATCTACTCCAACCGCTCCACCATGGGCAGCGATGCCTCTCAACTAGCGTTGGCTGCTCAAGGTCTCATCCAACATGGCCTTGAACACCCCTAGGGAGGAGGAGTCCAAAGCCTCCCTGGGCAACCCAGTCCAGAATCTCATCACCCTTGTACTGAAGAACTTCTTCCTACTCTCCTACTCTCCCTCCCCCCTTGTCCTATTGCTAGATAGCCATATGAAAAGTCCCTCTGCAGCCTTCCTGTAGGATCCTTTAAGGTATTGGAAGTCCACTCTTAGGTGTCCCCAGAGTCTTCTCTTCTCTAGGTTGCACAACCCCAGCTCCCTTGGCCTATCCTCGAAGCAGAGGTGTTCCAGCCCTGGGATCTCTGTGGGCCCTCTCTGGACCGTGCCCAAGCTAAGAGAAGAACTGAAAACAGTAACAACTATTAATACTACATGCTGCTTGTGTTGACAATCCAGCTGAAGGGAAGGGCTTATTAGCTGTAATACAGGATCACGAAAAGAAATGGCACCTGCATAGTAATGTGCTGTATTAAATGATAAATCAGTCATGCAGAAAGAGAGCAGAGAGGTAAAATGCTTATTAGCACTTCCTAGACATCTTTTCCTTATCTAGGTCATTGTAAAGTACTCTCTACTTCTTTACCTGACAAAAATCAATTTTCTTCATCATGTCTAGTAACATACAATAAAGTTAAATAGTTAACTAATTGTTAACATCTGAGTTTATGTGTACCTACATAGTTCTGCAGTGTTACTTAGAAAGGGATCAGTGCTGGGCCCCATGCTCTTTAACATCTTTATTGATGATCTGGATGAGGGCATTGAGCCCATCACAAGTAAATTTGCAGACGACACCAAGCTGGGGGCAGGAGTCGATCTGCTGGAGGGTAGAGAGGCTCTGCAGAGAGACCTTGACAGGCTGGACAGATGGGCAGAATCCAATGTCATGAGATTTAACACATCCAAGTGCCGGGTTCTGCACATTGGCCACAACAACCCCATGCAGTGCTAAAGGCTGGGGTCAGAGTGGCTGGAGAGTAGCCAGGTGGAGAGGGACCTGGTGGTACTGGTCAATGGTAGGCTGAACATGAGCCTGCAGTGTGCCCAGGCAGCCAGGAGGGCCAATGGCATCCTGGCCTGCATCAAGAACAGTGTGGCCAGCAGGAGCAGGGAGGTCACTTTGCCCCTGTACACTGCACTGGTTAGGCTGCACCTCGAGTACTGTGTCCAGTTCTGGGCCCCTCAGTTTAGGAAGGATGTTGACTTGCTGGAACATGTCCAGAGAAGGGCAACAAAGTTGGTGAGGGGCTTGGAACACAAGCCCTATGAGGAGAGACTGAGGGAGCTGGGATTGCTTAGTCTGGAGAAGAGAAGGCTGAGGGGTGACCTTATTGCTGTCTACAACTACCTGAAGGGGGGTTGTAGACAGGCGGATGATGGTCTCTTCTCCCAGGCAGCCAGTACCAGAACAAGAGGACACAGTCTCAGGCTGCACCAGGAGAGGTTCAGGTTGGATGTTAAGAAGAAGTTCTATACAGAAAGAGTGACTGCCCATTGGAATGGGTTGCCCAATGAGGTGGTGGAGTGGCCATCGTTGGAGGTGTTCAGGAGGAGACTTGATGGGGTGCTTGGTGCCATGGGTTAGTTGTTTAGGTGGGATGGATTGGTTGATGGGTTGGACGCGATGATCTTGAAGGTCTCTTCCAACCTGGTTTGTTTTATTCTAAATAAATAAAGTTTATTCTAAACAAATTACATGCAATATAAGGAAAATTAATCCAGAATACACCCTTGTTGTCACCCTGAACACCATTTGGCTCTTTATCTTGCATTTTGCAAACCGTATGGGCTGTCACCAACACAGAATTCGCAGAGGTCATAGGACTGGAAGTGTTGAGCAGCATAGAATAATAGAATTGCAGGGGGAAGGTCTCCATGGGAATTGCTAAATACTAAATCTTCCTCCTTCATGCAACAAAGGCTTACTTGTTTATAGGATCAATTGCATGTTCTCAGGCAAGCCTGGAGAGCTATTTCCTCTAATTCACACTTCTGGTTAAGATTCAGAGGTAGCTCACATGTCTCGACAGAAGAGAAAGCTACTGATTCCTCAAAGATGTTTTTAAAGGATGTGAAAAGAAAGTCAACTTAGAGGCCTAAAATACATAGCCATAGTTCGAGATCCGGCTTTCTCTATGCTCCAGCTCTTTGTCCTGGAAGATGAGCCATTGCGGTAGAAGGACAGCCTGGTTTGGCAATGAGCTTCTGGGTGAATTAAGGGAAAAAAAGACAGTCTATCCTCTTTGGAAGGAAAGTGAGGCAACCCATGAAGTGTTTAAGGATGTTGCTAGGTCATGTAGGAAAAAAATTAGAGAGGCAAAATCCCATTTAGAGCTTAGTCTGGCTAATGCTGTGAAGGACAATAAAAAATGCTTTCATAAATATATTAATGGCAAAAGGAGGAGGGGCAAGGACAAACCCCACTCCTTAGTGGACATGGAGGGGAATATAGTAACTAAAGATGAAGAAAAGGCAGAGGTACTTAACACCTTCTTTGCCTCATTTTTTAATAGCAGGATATTTTGTCTGCAGGACAACTGGCCTCCTGAGCTGGCAGATGGAGTCAGGGAGCAGTATAGCACCCCTGTGATCCAGGAGGAAGTAGTTAGAGATCTGTTCAGCCACTTTGATCCTCACAAGTCCATTGGACCAGATGGGATCCATCCTAAGGTACTGAGAAAGCTGGCAGATGAGCTGGCTAAGCCACTCTCCATCATTTTTCAATAGTCCTGGTGCACTGGAGAGGTCCCAGAAGACTGGAAGCTGGCCAACATGATGCCCATCCACAAGAAGGGCCAGAAGGATGAGCCAGGGAATTATAGGCCTGTCAGCCTGACCTCAGTGCCAGGCAAGATTATGGAACAGGTCATCTTGAGTGCAATCACACAGCACTTACAGGATGGCCAAGGGATCAGGCCCAGCCAGCATGGATTTAGGAAGGGCACATCCTGCCTGACCAACCTGATCTCCTTCTATGATCAGGTGACCACCTGGTGTATGTGGGGAAGGTTGTGGATGTAGTCTATCTGGACTTCAGCAAGGCCTTTGACACTGTCCCCCACAGAAAACTCCTGGCCAAGTTGTCAGCCCGTGGCTTGGACAGCAGCACTCTATGCTATGTTAGGCACTGGCTGGAGGGCCAAGCCCAGAGAGTGGTGGTGAATGGTCCCACATCCAGCTGGCAGCCAGTCACTAGTGGTGTCCCCCAGGGATCAGTGCTGGGCCCCATCCTGTTCAATATCTTTATTGATGATCTGGACGAGGGGATAGTGTCCATCATCAGTAAATTTGCGGATGACACCAAGCTGGGGGCAGGTGTTGATCTGCTAAAGGGCAGGAGAGTTCTATAGAGGGACCTTGACAGGCTGGACAGATGGGCAGAGTCCAACAGTATGAGATTTAACACATCCAAGTGCTGGGTTCTGCACACTGGCCACAACAGCCCCATGCAGTGCTACAGGCTGGGGTCAGAGTACCTGGAGAGTAGCCAGGCAGAAAGGGACCTGGGGGGTACTGATTGATAGTAGGCTGAACATGAGCCTGCAGTGTACCCAGGTGGACAAGAAGGCCAATGGCATCCTGGCCTGTATCAGCAATAGTATGGCCAGCAGGAGCAGGGAAGTCATTCTGCCCCTGTACTGAGCACTGGTTAGGCCACACCTTGAGGATTGTCCAGTTCTGGGCCCCTCAGTTTAGGAAAGATGTTGAGTTGCTGCAATGTGTCCATAGAAGGGCAACAAAGCTGGTGAGGGGTTTGGAGCACAAGTCTTATGAGAAGAGTCTGATGGAGCTGGGGTTGCTTAGCCTGGAGAAGAGGAGGCTCAGAGGAGACCTGCTTGCTCTCTACAAGTACCTGAAGGGAGATTGTAGCCAGGTGGGGGGTTTGTCTCTTCTCCCAGGCAACCACCAATAGGACAAGAGGACACAGTCTCAAGTTGTGCCAGGGGAGGTTTAGACTGGATGTTAAGAAGAAATTCTTCACAGAAAGAGTGATTGGCCATTGGAATGTGCTGCCCAGGGAGGTGATGGAGGCACCATAACTGGAGGTGTTTAGGAAGAGACTGGATGGGGCCATGGTTTGGTTGATTAGATAGTGTTGGATAATAGGTTGGACTCGATGATCTCAACGGTCTCTTCCAACCTGGTTAATTCTATTCCTATTCTATTCTATTCTATTCTATTCTATTCTATTCTATTCTATTCTATTCTATTCTATTCTATTCTATTCTATTCTATTCTATTCTAACAAGTGTGGATAGTTAGCTATCTATCATTTAGGCTTCTGGATTGGAATTTAAATGCTTGAATATAACAGCATCACAGGAATATAGGTAGAGGTATAAGAAAATTGTGTATAGTGATAGATGTCTTTAATTTAGTAGAGCTCAGCTTAATCTTTGATTTCTGTTATGTGTGCATGCATAAAATATTCCTCCCTTATACAAGTTATTGTCAGTGACAATTATTAATCTCATTACTGGTTTTCTTAGTGTTAGGATTGAGAAGCACTGGGAGATACATGGAATTTTTAAGATGCATGTGGAGTGCAAGAGAAACTATGTAATGTATTTGGAAAGACACTTGAGGAAAGAGTGCGACACATTGCTGCTCCTCTTTCAAGAATAACTAGAAGTGCAAATTGGTACTTGTTCATTTCCTTGACCCTGTTTCTTTCCCCAACTATGAATTCTACCATAGAAGCATTTGCGTTGCTCTAAAATGCATACTTTAATAGTGAAGAGCATAATTAAAATACCATACATGTTAATTCTTTTGGCATCCCAGTGTCATACATTTGAGGCTAAGGTATAACGTGCTACAAGCATAGCTCATGGATCAAATGCTGTTAACAGTGGTCTGTGCAAATTGGTCCCTTACAACCTAGGCCATTCTATGACTCTGTGTTTCAGGACAAGGTTGGTCCTCAAGGCCAGACTGGGTGTGGCTTTGAGCAACCTGATCTAGTGGAAGGTGTCCTTGCCTATGGCAGAGGAGTTGGAACTAGACGATCTTTAAAGTTCTTTCCAACCCAAAATTCATTAACATTCTATGACCAATGAATATTATCTAGAAAAAGGATTTGAAGTACATACTGCTATATCTCATATTGTTCACACACTAAGGATGCTTGTGAGTGCAAAAAGTACAATAATACAGTGGTAGAAACAAAAACAGTCTGAATACTGTGTGAAAGCTAGAACAGAAATAGCTACAGAGACCACAGTGGAAGGCAACTGATAGCAGATGTTTTGCACAACTCTGCCCACAGACTCTGCGAAACAAGATGCAAGACTCAAGGGGATTTAGAGAGCACTGAACATCCTTCAAGCCTGCCCAATTAGACCAATCTGCAAGGACTCCGTAACACAGTGTCTCATTTTTTAAAGGAGCAAACAGAACCTCAGGTAGTATAAATTACTCTTGTCACTTCAATTCCACCACCTATTTAATGCAATTTATTCTATTTGCCTTAGTGAGCAAAGCAGAAATTGACCCTGGAATAGGTATTATGCTGTATTTGTAGATTAAAACCTCTAATTCTCATGAAAGAATTGTGCCTGCAATGCATAACTCTTTTTGACTCTGATCTAGCTTAGACAGCCTGCAATACCTGGTGTTTTTTTTTTTATTGTAATAGAACTAATCACTATGAAAACCTTAACTTTCTAAGCAACCCTCAGGGAGATAACAGATTTTTCCTGTCCTAAGTAATTTTGTTAAATACACTGTTACATTAGCAGCATTTTTACAATTAATACTTGGGGTTTCTATTTAGAAATGGAGTAAATGGAAATTTCCATTTCAGAGAAGTCATGTCGGTATAAAATTAATTAATTGATCCTGAAACAGTCTTACATACTATGAAGATTCCATAAGGTGATTTGTTTGCAATATTTTTTTTTTGCTGCTAATTTATTGTTGATGTATAGGCTCAACAAACTTTGCATAGCAGTATTTTTCTCCATGTGCCTACACTCACCATCACTATCACTTCACAGCAGGTATATGGACTACAGCCTGAGTATTTTAAAGAGTTCATTGTCATGTTAGATTTCACTTCAGAGTTAACCTAAAGTAGTTTCTGTGCTGAAATGCTTTGTGCATCTGCAGTTATGGCTAGGCACATGCATTTAGAAATGCTGATAATCAGGCACCGTGTACAAAGCAAAGGAAAAGCACTTTGCACAGACTAGTAGTATTTATAGTAATCCTTCTCACTACTCTACTACAGAATTTGAAGCCAGAAAGGACCACTTGAAGTGGAGTAAAGTATTGTAAAGAGTTGGAGGGGAAGAAATTATGAGAAGAGAGGGGCACACACCTTGATGACAAGGTGCATGGTCATCACTATCTCTTTAGCATGAAGGTGGTGGAACACTGGAACAGGTTGCTCAGAGAGGTAGTTGAGGCCCCAACCCTAGAGCAGCCTGATCTAGTGGAGGATGTCCCAGCTTACTGCAGGGGGGTTGGATTAAATGACCTTTTGAGGTCTCTTCCAACCCAAACCATTCTATGATTCTGTGATTTCTGGATGACTGGTAACTTGGTATCAGGTATACCAAGTCATTTTTTGTCTCCTTTTATGAATCATACAAATATATTAGTGTTCTTCCAGCCTTCTACAATCTCTATATTACTTAAAGATAAATTCAAAATAAGTATCACTGGACCACATGTTTTCCCAACTTAGACTTCGGGTTCCTTAAAACATGTATGATACTGTTCAAGGTATTTATGCTTTATATTGTTATTTATATCTTTAGTGAATTCATTAATTACAGTTTTATTACTTTTCTATCAGAGCTTCCTATTGTTGTTTCCTTCTTTGAAATTTACAGCATCTATCTTGATTGATTAATGCTGATAGTTTAATTTCTGTTGCCAGTGTTAAAGCTTAGTCAGTGAGCATCTGAAAACTCAGTAATTGTGTGTCTAGAAGGAAATCAGGCAAGAAAAAAATTAATCCATTGCCTAAGGCACCTTTGGCAACAGAAACACACATGAAGGCTATGGCAGGTGGGACAAAGTAGGCACAAAATATGCATTCTCTAACCCTGTACACAGGGCTTTTATTTGTGAAAATTTGGAGCATGCAATGTGAAGGGATTCTTCTGATCAGCAGGTTAGAGTCTCTCAGGATGCTAATCCAAGATGCAGCTCCAAAATTCTGCCTGACATCTCTTACAGCCTGGCTATTATTGCTGAGTGTTAGCTGTGCACCTTGTTCTCTCCCACATCTACAGTACCAGATTTTTCAGGCCTTCTGTATGAGTATTGTACTCTTAATTACAATGTTTGATTTGTATCTTTCACCAGTTAATTTTCTTCTATGTTATAAAGAAACAAAAAACTGCAAACGCAGCCCTCCTATGTCTTGTATTCTGGAATTCAAAATGGAAGGATCCCTCTGACAGGAAACAAGCTTTTTTGTCAGCTCTTTATATTGCAGTATCATCTGGAGATCCCCAAACTTTTTCAGTCTAAACTGGAACAAACACATGGCAAATGACACTGCCTACAGTGAAGAGCTTACTGTCTCAAAATGGATGGAAAAAATGTAATTATACCATCATTCAGTAGAATAAAGTGATTACATCAATTGGCTTATGAAGAACAAGATGTCTGGCAGAAAAGCAACTTAAAGCTGATCTCCAGTGGTCTTTTCCAAAAGGCTGGTATTCTTCTACCCAGATTCTTTAGTCCTATGATTATTTCCAGTATTGTGTTGAACTTAACTTCTTTTGAATGAGAACAATGGACCAATTACGGTATCTCAGAAATGATCCTTCCCTCTGCTGGTAGCACACATTGCTGAGGCTCAGTGGTGGACTGCCTTTATAAATAAAAGTCTCCAGAATTGCTATTACTAACACAGCAATTACATCTTAGGGAGGCTGCAAAACAATGTCATAGACTTTGAAGATCATATGATGGCAAAAAATAAAGTAATTTTATTTTTAAAAGCTAGAAGATGGTGAGTAATGGCTGCTGTTCTGCTGTTTTGATTTGCCAATTTATTCCAGCTATCTGAAGCAGGAATTTTATATTTAACTTACATCAATCCTTCCTAGATATAGTCACCATTGAAAACTTAACAAGAACATTAATTAAACTGAAACAAGCAGACATTAAAAAGACTAACTAAATACAATGCCACAGCTGATGAGGCCATCACCAAACAAAAGATATTAATGAAGAAATATTTCTTGCAAAAATATCCATTATCCTGAAACTGCTCTGAGAAAAAATGAAATACTGATGGTTTTCTTCTGAAGCATTTATTACTAACTTCAACATGATTAAAGAAAAAAGGAAAGTATTTTTCTGCTTCTTTCCAATAAAAATACTTCAGGCAAAACAGTCTTTTGACACATCTAGTACTCTGAGATAATTACCTCATTCAGGCTAAAATGTAGTAAAGTCACAGATTCAAAATGTTAGAATATTTTAAAATACAGCACTGACGTGCTAAATACAAATAGACTTTGAGTCCTCATATTGAAAAAAATATAAATCACATCATCATTAATATTCTGGATCCTCTGAACATATCTCTTTACAGATAAGGCACTTCTGCTGTCCTCTCTTGTAGGGAAGTGTGAGCAGATCCATACCCTGACAGCAGCAGCAGCCCATGAGAGCTCATTGGTGATGTCAAACAGCATCCTTAATACACCAACAGGTAAGTCAGAATTATAGCATTTGCGTATCTCACAGTGGTTTGGGAAATTACTTCCCAGATGAAAAGATTGTACTTCCAAGATATTTTTCTTATGATCAGGTTGAGACTTTACTGTTGTGATTCCATTTCCCTGGCTCCAGCAACACCACACAGTGTTACCCTAAATACTCATCTGCTGTTTTCACACATAGAATCATAGGAGCATAGAATGTTTTGGGTCAGCTTTGCACACAACTCACTTCAGTTCACACTGTGTTCCAAAGACTTTTTCATAGACTCATAGAATGGTTTTGGTTGAAGTGACCTCCAAAGGTCATCCAGTCCAACTCCCCTGCAGTGAGCAGGGACTAGATCAGGTTGCTCTAGGGATGGGGGCCTCAAATACCTCCCTGAGCAACTTGTTGCAGTGCTCCACCACCCTCACACTAAAGAACTTGTTCCTAGCATCCAATTAAATCTTCTCTTCTCTAATTTCAAACCAATGCACCTCATCCTATCACTTCAGGCCTTTGGAAACAGTCCCTCCTTCTTGTGGGTCCCCTTCAGGTACTATAAGGCCACTATTAGGTCTCCCCCAGAGCCTGCTCTTCATGTGCACTGCAATATTCCCCCACATTGTAACTCCTCCCTGAAAATGTTTTAGCTCTGATACTCTGTATAGATTTTTTAAAATTTCTTCTCTGAAATCAACCCCTTCTCACTTAACATAGGTCCCTTTGTAGTTATTCCTTTGATTTATGTCCAATCTCTATTTATCACATTCAGAAGTTTACATAATGTGTATCCTTGTGTATCAGTGGTATGATGCTACTAATGAAGTATTACTATTGTTATTATTAAGATCTTTGTCAGCATGACCTGGATTTCTTCCTATACTATAATTCAAAATATTAATCATTACATTTATCAACCTATATTTGGCTGAACTGAATTTCTTCTTTTTGTCTTTTTTTTTTTTTAATATATATATATATATATATATATATATAAATATTTATTTATATATTGGTTTTGTTCTGTCAAGCTTCTTCCTGCCCCTCTGTGGTTTTGTGCCTTCAGTGGTATTTGAAACCAACCTTTGTATCGCATGCAAATTTAATGAACATGCCGACTGCCTCCTTAGAGATCATTAATGATGATGTTAATTCAAGCCAGACTCAAAATCTCCCCCATGCTACTTCATTAGACAAGTTGTCACAGTTTAACATACCTGGCCAAATTTACTCTTGTTGTAAATAAAGGATAATTTCAATTAATTTTAAAAATCTGAGCCAAGGTGTGCAAGCAATGACTCTGGCTTGTTGCCTTTCACCACCAGCCTTTGTCTGCCGGCAGATACTCATTTTACAGTGGTGTGAAAATGTGTAAAGCCAGATGTAATTAATTTTGCAACTATGGCTTCATGCCACGGTATCAAATATATCACTAAACAAAGTGCACTGCTTTTGCTGCTGTTAGTCTCACAGGACACTTTATAGTCCAAAGGGATGATTGCAGCCCAAATAGCAGAAAAATAAGATCCCTACTTGGGAGGTGCATAAGTGTTTCATAATAGAACTTGGTACTCATTGGAAAGCTGCCATGGGATTCTTTTGCTGTCATTCTTTACTTTACAGGTTTGGCTAATACTGCTATACATGTGGCATGAGAGTTCCAAGGTCAGGCCCACCTAAAGAGCCCCAAACTCACCTATCTGCCTGGATGTGCCCTAAACAGCTAAAAGCTGCTCACTCACAGAGAAGGATGAGAATGAATATACACCATCCTTTTCTTTCAAGCTTTTTCAGTTTGTGGAAAACAAATTTAATTTATGTTGAACCTAAGAAAGGAGTGAAGTGTGAACAGGATCCTGAAGCATAATAAACAGGGGGCTGAACTGAGGGGTAAAAGACCTTCTTGCTTTGTACATAATGTACAAACATCCACTTAGTATACAATACAATCATGTCTCACACAAACTTGAACCAACATCTCATTATGCAGAGTGCAACATTTTCATATCTTCTCTTCAACAGCAGCCTAAAGAGGATATCCATGGAATAATGTCAAATAAGGCAAGCCAGCAATTATACTTTTCCAGGGTTCAGATATTTGCATCCAAGCATAGCTTAAGCCCCATGTGGAGCTTTCCTATTTAAAAGCCTTGCTGGGTTTTGGTTTGTTAATTGGCTCATCATTCTTGACTGCCACATCAAGGCATTTGTGAAGACCTGCAGCCATGAGTTCCAGCCTAGGTCTATGGTGGGTCCTGCCTGCTTTCTCCAATTCAGCCTGGTATCTGATGGGTTCAGGTGATGCCTCTTACCTCCCCTAGTGGATCTGCTCTTAGCACATTGACATGGTTTGCAGAGATGACAGCTATATGTGGCCCCTCAAGCAAGCAGTTGGAAGGGATCTGCTGCCTTGGAATTCTCATGTATTAAAATGATCAAGAGAGGTCCAAAATGTAGTGGAGGAAGATTCCAACATATTGTAAAACAAAACTATGACTTCATCCAATTATCGGTGTAGTATGAAAACAATGCATTGTACAGATTAAACAGCTGTTGAGTTTTGAAATGCCTTAAAACTATCAGTCTTTAAAAGTATTTATGTGATTTATAATCTTTCTCCTCACCTCTGCCCACATACTGCTTTTCACTGTTTCTATGATTGTAAAAGATGTTCCTAGGCCATACAGCAAAGATTAGTAGTGTCCACAGAATAAAAGATACTAAAATCGTCCTCTGTTTTGATTTTCCTTCCTTCAAGAAAAGCATTTTTTCCATTGCCAACATAGTATTGCACAAAGTGTCCAAACAAAAATAAATAGAGCTTTCACAGAATCTAAAGATAATTTTTTTCTTCATTTTGTTGATAACAAGGAAAAGCATTACTCAGTATGAAATTAAATACAGGTTAGATTTGCAGTTAGAAGAATCAGCTGAAATTCTGGGCATTTACTGTATCTCAGTTTCAATTAAAAGAGGCGAAGTTCTAAACTGCAGAGAGTTTCACTAACCGCCAATTAAACAGTTCTGCCAGAAGGAAAGGAAAATGAGGAATGAAATGTAAAACATTGCCTCTACCCATTGTTATAAACAACTAAAGGGTATCTAAGTGCAAAGCTACTGTCCAACCCATTTGTAATTATTTTGTGTCTTCTTTTGCTAAATACATAAAGAAATAGAAATTTGGGTAGAGGGAACATAAACAAACAGTCCTTCTGCAGCCTTCCTGTAGGCCCCCTTCAGGTACTGGAAGGCCACTTGTTAGGCCTCCCTGAAGCCTCTTCTCTAATCTAAACAGCCCCAACTCCCTCAGCCCATCCTTATAGGAGAGGCTCTGAAACACATTAGAGGTTCTGAAACGTTCTTTGATTTTCATCCACGGAAAATTTTAAAGGTTCAGAAAATGTGAATGAAATATATCTTCATTTCTTAGCAACTCCAACAAGGATATGGGCCATAGACACAACAAAATGCATATTCCATAGAGTTAGATGACAGTAGACCTTATATTTTCTCCCTTTCCTCCTCCAGGAAAAAATATTATCTGTATTTTGCTGTTCCTTTGATGCATACTCCAAAATCAAGCTGTCATCTTATTTGTGTAAGATCATGTATCAACAGAAATGATAGAATCACACACCCTACAGAATTTACAATGTAAATTGATGTATGTGTATTGCAGAAGATACAAAGGGCAGCCAAAAAACTGTTGAGTGCTGAAAAACCAATCTCTGTTTAGGTTTACTTTATTGTAAGCTTTTTTTTTTTTTTTTTTTTTTTTTTAATGTCATGTCATTTTTATGTTCACCCATTCCACAACAAATAAAAATAGCACAAATTTTCTTTTTCCTTTTTTTTTCTTTACAAATAATAAAATCTTTCCTGATTTATGGTTCAGCTTTCATGTGTTTTTGTGTGCTAACTAAATCAGTTTGCCTCTACTCAGCAATAAAGATAAACCAGTGTAAGAGAGAAGAGAGTGTTTGGTTGGGTTTGTTTGTTTGTTTTTTGTTTGGTTTGGGTTTTGTTTTGGAAGATTTTATTTCTATACATTTGTTATACCCTTACATAAAACTCCTGGATGAAACCTAGCCCATCCATGATTCAGTCTCTGCTTCACTCTAGTTTCTGGACTATTAGGATATGACAGGAGATCTGGTCTACCAGAGGTTATTCCACAGTCAAACAAAATTGGATGGGCAACCAATGATCTCTTGAAGGAAATCCCCTCTACATAATATAATTTGCTTGATACACTGGCTTCACTGTCATCTTCAGAGCTGAACACTTTGCCTGTATGAATTGTGCTTTTCTACACTGAGTTTGCCTCCCTGCTCATTTAGCTTGCTCAGGAATCTTTACAAGGACATAGGACAGCAGAGGAGCAAATCCACACATTCCATGATGGTACCATCCTGTTGGCTGTGCTGCACCCCAAAATAAAGGCATTTTCTATTCCTGCTCCTGTGAATTATAACAGGTGCAGGCATACATTCACGAGACAAGGACCCCAGCCAAGGCAGGCAAACAAGAGCCCATTGTTAACCTAAGAATGATGTTAAACACCCAGGTAAAAATTAAATGCTTAGTGAAAAGGAATAGCATGTTGCCCTACTCTTTTCATTCTGGAAAATCAGAAAGGCTTTAAAAACTACTACAGAGGAAAATCTGAAAACCAAACATAAGAAAACAGATGCCACCACAAAATTAATGCTCCACAGGCAAATACTTAGAAGTCCGAAAGTGCAAACTTAAGACTCAAAGTGTCACTTTACAACCACCTCCAGTGAAATGCATTTGATGAATAATACATTTTCACTCAACACATAACTAGCTGTTGGCACTCATTACATAAAACTAACTTTGAACTAAATCCTTGGCATAATTCCAGAAGGTATCGGGCATCCCTGTGGAGGTACTGCCATGGCCCTATTCAGCAGAAATACCCCATTAACCCATCCTAGGAGGCAGGAAAATATTTTTATTCTTTCAGGTGATGAAATCCAAACACAGAACACACTAAGTGGTTTTCTGCAACTCAAAAGGATAACTCTGGAAGATGCCTTACAAAATGTACAGAAAGGAATCTGAAAGCACCTCACCATTTAGTTTTGTCTCTTAACCCCACCATGAGCAAATTATACCAACAGTTTTGTGAAATGACCTTTCTTTTTATCCAGCTATTAATCCTTTGCAGTAAAAGTGGGAAGACCACTCAATGATCTCCCTTGTGGTGAACACTTCTCATAGATAGATGGTGCTGCAAGGTGGACAAGCGACACAGAGGAAGGTCACAGAGACTTGGCTATTCCACCATCTGATAGGAAATGCACCTCATAAAGAGACACAAAGCCAAGGCATAACTTTCCCCATTGCCTCATATTTATGATTGTGGTAAGTAACTGGCAAGAAGCCATCACAGATATCCACAATCATCCAGGACCTAAGAACTGTTTCCAAAGGCCTGTAGAAAAGATAGGATGAAGGGCAATGGTTTGAAATTAGAGAAGAGTAGATTTACATTAGATCCTAGGAAAAATTTCTTTACCATAAGTGTGCTGGGACATTGCAACAGGTTGCCCAGGGAGGAAGTTGATGCTCCATCCCTGGAGATATTCAAGGTGAGGCTCAACAAGGCTCTGAGCAACCTCAGTGCAGGAGGGTCGTACTAGATGACCCTTGGAAGTGTCCTCCAACCCAAACCTTTCTATCATTCTGTGGTTTTAAGAATACTCAGGGATGATTTTACTTCCATTTTGTCACTTAGGATGGGTCAGTAAAGATAAATCAGGCCAAAAGGAAGACGAAAACAAAGCAACAACTTATGTGGCCCAAAGCAAGACTGGTTTCCATGTCACACTCAAACATAACATTCACATGGTTCATAAGCTATTTTGTTTCACTACATTTGGTGTCTCATTTCTAGAGCTACAACTGAGAAAATATGCAGCTGAACTAGAGAACACACGAGGTTCCCAGAAAGGTTTGGCACACAAGGCAGCACACTGGCACCAAGCCGACAGCAGACTATGTTTAACAACTAGTGATATACATTACCATAGCCTTGACACTAAAAACATGGATCTAGTGCCAGTCATTCTGCTGCCATTTAAATTCATATATGTCTTGGGATGGTTTCCATCCATGCTGGCAGCCAAAATGCAGTGAATAAGGAGGCTCCGCTTTGTAGATAAATAAAAGCAAATGCACCTAAATGGAGTTGAGAGATTGTAGGAATGATTTTAAAATACAAGAGTACAACACAGAATTGTTGCCATTATCCATCATGAGAACAAGAATTTATGAATTACATGCTATTTTCTAGACCAGAAAAACAGGTGAAAGTACCATAGATGCTCAAGTTCTTCAGTTTAGACATCAGTAAAATAACAGAGTGCTCATGCTTAGTATTCAGTTAGTGCATTTTTATTTGTAAAGGCCTAAACTCCCTACAAAAAAAATATTCTGAGCCTGACGCATTGGGCAATGGAGTAGCTTGTTTCTTCTCACATGGAAAACAAGCACAGAACTAGGAGAGATGGCAAATGACGTTGTAGGCTATATCCCACAATGTGAAAGAGTAATACAATTCGCATTGCTGAGGTTCTCTCTAGGACTTGTAGCACCACATCCTATGAGGCAGCACTAAGCACTTCCTACCTAATATCTACTCACTAGAGAGTCAGAAAAATAATCCAAATTGTATGGCAGAATTGGCCCCAAGGAGGCACCTTTATCATTTTTATATAAAACTAGAACAATGTAAGCATTAGGCTTATGCATGGGAATTGTGAAGATATTAAATACCATGGAGATGGTGAGCTATTAAACATGGAGATACTAAGTACTTTAAATGGATACGAGTGACCCCAAAAGATGACTGTAGTACTGACCTGGTGTTAACACTAAATGACATATAAATAGAAGAAGCTCCAGTCGGTATTTTTTAGCATTGCACTCTAAAGAGGTTATTCACAGAATAACAGAGACGTCTAAAGTGATAGATCTTGCGCAGGTATCTCGTTGTCAATGGAGTTCTTCAACTTTCTTTTTGAAAATAAGGTTGTTTTAATGCTGATGCGTGTAGGACACCCAAAATGCAGAAATACTCCAAAGCACAAGTCTTTGTCTAAGATGTTGATTATCTAGCAATGGCAACAGCTTGTGAATACTCATGGAACATATCACTCATGAAAACAGGCTGGTATACTTACTACCTGGGCAGGAAGTGACCTTTTAGGACTTCACTGTGGCAATTATTCATTAATATAACAGAATATTAATTACCATGGAAGCATTCACTGTAAACCATGAGCACACAAGTGAAGGCAATCAGAAATTATTTCAGTTGTGCATACTAAGCAGGAATTGAAACAATTTCTATGAATGCAATGATGTATCTATCTGTGTTCACAGAATCACAGAATCACTGTCCAAAATAATACTGCCTCTCAGCTAGTGTGGGCTTAAATGTGTTGGCATTTCTTTCTGTACATTTATGCACTTCTGACAATAGAGCAACAAAAGTGAATCTGAAACGAGTAGTAGAGAGGTTCAGGTTGTATCAGTCATGGCTTAATGAAGAATGTAAAGGCTGATAAAAAGGTAACAGTGGGTTTCCATACCTTCTGTTCAGCCTACACATGCATATGGAGCGATACTTCAATGTTTAAAGAAAAATAAATTAAACCGGGACTACAAGCTAAGAAAAATAAAGGAAACTTGGAGTACAAGTACTGAAGCAATACATTAATTGAATTAATGTATCTTCACACTCCATTTTTATTCTGACTCTAAATAGTGAGCTAGCAAGTGTCCTGCTCACTTCTTTCCATAGGGGATGGATTGCTGTTATTTACCAGAATGATCAAACTGAGTATGTGGAATCCCAATACAACACAGAAAGTGCCTTATGTAAAGGACCCTTTACACAGTTCTGCCCTATGCTTTTTATAAGCATATTTGTGATGATTGTTATATTAATGACCCTTCTTTCAATAGGTTCAGAACATGAAAATGTACTCCAAAACAATTAACATATATGTAAAGCTGTTTACTCTAGAAATTAGGAGAAAAAACATTTATTTATGTTCCCTTTCCATCCCTTTACCCCACACCCAAACCAGTAAATGTATGACTAATGCCACAAGAACCTCTAATAATATGTAAGGCCTGATAGCTTTGCTAATTCAGATGATCTGAATTCACCAGGAATCATGGCAAAACTCCATCATTTCTCACACTCTAAAAGGCATCTTTGAAAGGACCCAGCACCCAAACTGCACCTGAAAGTAAACGAGAAGCTAGCATTAAAGAGGGTGTTTCAATGCCATGCGTATTTCTCACACTTATTCTTTCCATAATTTTTATGACGACAAAAATAGATGGGCAAGTTAAGCCTTAAATTTCGTTTGTCTTGAATCTCATTTATTAGAGGGATAGACCTTATCTACTTAGGTATGTCCTTAGTATCACAATAGGATATAAATAAAGGCATTCTACATTATTTTTAGACAGATTTCTCATAATATTAGTAGAATACTGTATGTTTTAATGCTATTAAATGAGCTCCCACTGATTTTAAATTTTATTAGGCTCATAAACTCCTCCAGTTGGCAGAGAAATTACATTTTCATATTTCCAAAGCAGCATAATGAGTCATGACCTATTCTTTCTATTTTTCTCCTCAGATTACCCTTCTGTTGGTTAATTCTCCACATATTTTCAATTTCCCCCCAACACTCAGATGGGTATTTGAACACACACAGAGGTAATATCATAAAGCATTTGGGATGCTTTATCTAGCCTTCCTTGCAGTCACCACCAGCAAAAGCAGCAGAAGAAAAGGCAGTTTCATATCATATGTCTCCTGTCTTTGATTAATGTACAAGTCGTCCATTTTAATGACTCTTATAAATAATTCAATTTCTAATTATGCTATAAGCCCTCTAACCTGCAGAAAAATAGAGAATGGTAAAAAAGTAGGGAAAAGGGAGGGGATCAAACAATGCCTGCAGCAACTGAGCTACTCTTACTAAGCTATTCTGCCCCTATGAGATGTACATCCTTCCTAAATCTGAAGTGTTTCTCTAATAAACATGAAAGGATTACATAGAAAGTTGGAATTAAAGACAATAATTCTGGAATCTGCTGCTTCTCCACCCTGTTTCCCCATTCCAGAAAGTAGACACATGGGCGAGATGTGCTCCTACTCTGGGTCAGTTGATCATGCTGACCTCCCTCCCCTGCAGTGGGACCAGCTCTATGTCTTTGCACATTGCCCTGATCACAATGGAAGGGAGCAAACCAGTCACAGAATAAGCTCTGGTTTTCATTTTTTCCTTCTCTTTTAACTTCTTCATGAGGCTAGGAAATCCAGCATTGAGCACTCTATTTTTCAGTGCTTGAAGAGGTGAGATACGAAAGCTCCCTCTGCCCTCCTCCAGGGAACATTCATGTTCCTCTATGCATAGCTGAGCCAGAGCTTTAAGAAGAAACCTAGCTTCTAACAGCATAGAAGTTCTGCAGCTCCCCTTGCACACAGGTCTCATTTTTCTACTGCAGAAAACATTGCTGCTAAATCAACTGCCAGCTACAGCCACCTTTTCCCCCCTTTTCTACTTTAATCAAAATGCGTCTAACATGCGAAAAGCTGGTCAAGGTACAAGTGACAGCACACAGGCAACTGAATGATCTCCTCCTACCTACAACTATATTTTAATTGCAAGGAGGTCTCTCAATACACAGCAAAGCATCTGCTCATTAGCACTATAGCACTGTTTCTCCTACTGACACTTCCTACCACTACTCCTCTCCCATTTTTAACAACCATTCCTAAAGCACTTGCAAATTGCAGAATCTGTGACCTGTGGGGTTGGGTTTATATTGTGCTAATTATTAATGCATTGCTTTCTAAAAGTTTCTTACAAAAGTAATGAGCAATCCAAACTCAAAATCCCTGACATTTATTTTGAATGGCATCTATTTGATTTGATTTGATTCATTCCCAAACCAAAATTCTGTATTCTGTATTCTCTAATTTTAGAATTTTGGCTACCGTCTATGTTAAAGGATATCAGGGTTATAAATGGCACAGCTGGGTTTTTCAGAGGCACAGAAAAAAAGACTCCAAAGTATTCATTGCTTACAGCCTTCCAGTACCTGAAGGGGGCCTAAAAGAAGACTGGAGAGGGACTGTTTCGAAAGGTCTGTAGTTATAGGATGAGAGGCAATGGCTTGAAATTAGAGAGGAGTAGATTTAGAGTGGATGTTAGGAACAAGTTCTTTACCATGAGGGTGGTGGAGCACTGGAACAGGCAGGTAGTTAGGGCCCCATCCAAAACAAATAAAATTAAATTAAAACTCCCAAAACAACAAAACCCCAAACAAACAAAACCATAAATAACAAAATCCACCAAAACCACCCACCCACTCTTGCAAGAGACCATAATATTTCTTTTCGTGTAAATATATATGTTTGAGAGAACTACTTTATTTTATTTTTAAAAAAACATGCACACAAAGTCTCTTGGATTTTGTGATGTGGTTCAGTGTGTCAGTTCTGGAAGTTCACTGCAAACATCAATCCTTTATTGTTGTCAAGTAAATATAAACTTTGCCCTGTGGAAGCCCTTGGTACAAAGCTCAATGGCTAAGCTAAAAGGTAAATACTGGATGGCTCTAAGATTACACTTCCTGATCAACTTCTTCTCAGCTCATTACTTAAAACACGAGAAAGCTAAAGACTGTTGTATAGATTGAAGTTGTATCAAGATAGTTAACTCAATGTGTGTCCCTTTGTGTATGTGAGCTTTCATAGCAAGCTTCAGATCTGGCACTTGAATTTGATTTTCCACATGGGTCTGGGTTACCCAGGGCCATCTGTTCAGAAAACACCAGCTTTAAATGGCTAAAGCTTAACTTTTCAGATGATGAAGGAGAGTGCAATACCCTGTAGGCATATATGAATCAAGTCTTCTCTTACCAAAGGGAAAAAAAATAATAAAAAAAAAAACCTGTTCACTTTTGAAGCTTAGGTGAAACCAAAATCAAAAAGAGACAGATTGAGAGATTGTTTACAAACAGTAAGGAAACATGGCTCCAGGTGACTTTTAAAGTGAGTACATTACACTTAACTTTCATCCAAAGAGAACTGAAATAGGAATTACTAATATGGCTTTTATTTGATTTTTTTGAATTATTATTATTTATTTGGGGGAGTACTTTAAGGCAATAAATGCTATAAAATGTAAGCCTAGCAAAGAGTATATTCCTTCTACCAGTGAGAACACATGGCTTCCTGGTGATAATCTATTCAACCTCCCAGCAGTGAGTGTGTATCAACTACACAGTCACACTGAGAACCAGAGCAAGCCCAGGAATCACATGCCACAAAATCACTTGGCTACTGGGAAAGCTCTGCATGGAGGCTTCCTGGTTTACAAGAACTAAAGGGTAGAAACATAACTAAAATCTTATCTTGTAGTCAGTTCAATTTCTGCAAACAATTTAAAATATATAAATATTTGTCTAGAATATTTACCTCAGAAAGATAATTATTTTGCTAATAAACATCTTGGGAAAAAGGAAATATAAAATATATCAAAAAGAGAAAGAGCAGAAAAAATCAGGTTAATTTAAAATTAGTTACTTTTTAATGTAAAATAAACAAAATAGAAAATAAAAATATTGAAAATCCTCTGTAATTGCTTATTTGATTTTTTTGGCCCTTTTGAAAAGATAGTGGCCCCAGAAGCAGACAACAACACAGCCACAAAAAAAACAAAAAGATCAGAAATTTCATTCCCCATTCAATAATGAATATTATATCTGAAGTGACAAGTTGATTATGACAGCAACACACAATAAAATGCTCAAGAATTAATTATGTTAATACATAAGAAGGTAGTTCTAGAATAAAGCGGAAGTCTTTCTGAGCTGTGAGCCTCAGAGAGAGAGGATTCTTATCCAGAGCTGATGTTCCCACAGACCTCACACTTTAGAGCGCTTTGGATTCTGCAAAGATTGTTCACAGGTTCCTGACCATGAAATCCAGAAAGTTCCAGTGCAGGTTGTCAGAATGGTCTTCATTGTTAAAGGAATGTCTGAGAAATCCTGGGTAAGTAAATTCTGGTTTTAAGTGAACACATGAGCTGAAGAAAAATATGCAGAATTATGTGTACTCACTAAAAAACTGTTATAGTCTATCAGGAGCATAAACCCTACAACTTTCCATGTACCTAAGCCACAAATATACATTTGAAAGTGTAAACACTTCTAAAAGAGGCAAACAAATTGACTCCATCTGAAATCCACAGTCACATGCACCATCCCTGGAAGTTTTTAAGGCCAGGCTGGCTGTGGCTCTGAGCAACCTGATCTAGTGTGAGGTGTCCCTGCCCATGACAAGAGGGGTGGAACTAGATAATTTTTGAGGTCACTTTCAACCCTGACAATTCTGTGATTCTGTGATCTTGTGACTCCTGGGCCATCAGATTAAGAGCCCTTCTGACAAGTTCATCAAGCATCATCGCTCAGAAGAAAAATGTGCTTCTTTTTCCTCCATTATCTAATTGGTGTCTAAACAGCTCAGACTACAAATTAGAAGACCTGAGCAACAGCACACAGCTGCCTGCCTTTCTTAGGATGGTCTTCATGTTTTTTGACATTTCAGATATTGTACAGTGACCAGAAGCCTCATAAAACAGTCTCCAGCTTTCTGCTCACAGCCATTTTCACCAGGCAGAGCAGCCAATTTCCTCACAACAATAACCCAGTAACATTAACTGCCCCAGCAAACAAATCCTTCTTCTGCTGTCTCTTGCATCGGGCACACCTCAAATGCTGGCTACAGCACCACGCAGGACACAGACCTGACATACAGAGCACTGATTGCCCTTACCATGTTACTCACTGGAAAAGAATATATCTCGCAGATTTGACATGAACAGATCCCTGAGTTTATCTGCAGGATTAAAGGTTGTGGTGTATACTCGAATGGGGAAAAAAAAAAATGGGGGAAAAAGGTTCTTTTAGAGATTTCTGTAAGAGTTACCATGCTTTCCCTCGCCTCAATTCTTTCAGTAAGCTAAGATTTTACAGGACCTTATTTTCATGAGTTCACATAATCCCCATTAAGAGTGGGAAATGATAAATCTACATATTCTAGGAAAATATGGAAGCCATACCAAAAAATGCCAAGTTTGAAAATTATTTCACTGGATCTATTTCCTGTAAAAATCTCTAGTAATCACATTTTAATTAAATGTAACACCTAATTCAGTTTCTTCATTTCTCATTCACTTTAATTCAACTCCAGAAGCTCTAGCTTGAATCTCGTATTTATTCTTTCTGCATAATTCTGCAGCATAGCCTGCAGCTGGGACATATTGAGAAGACACCCTAGGCCTCTGGTTGTGAAATTTGTTTGAGCAATGTTAAGGGAGACCCTAAAGCTTCTCTTATGAGCTGGGCTGGGACCACACCATTGTAAGGGTCCCATTTAGACACAAAACCTGTGAGTTTTGTCCTTTAAGGATGAAATAAAATGTAAAATTTATTCTTATTTACTGTTAGGGAGAAATGTCAAATTCAATTCTGTACTCAAAGAAAAAGGGATTATTGGGCTTGGTTTACAAATTAGAGTTTATGAAATACTACTATATTCTGTTTTGAAAGCTGTATTTGCTTCTGCTGCAGTCTAACTCTCAAATGCAACTGATATAAAGGCTTTTGAGTTAGGTGCAAAATAAAAGCTTCACTGCTAACTCAATACTTAATGATCTTGTTCATGAATAATTTTTTGTAAAGCTGAAGTCAAAGCAATTGTATTTTGTTATTAAGTTCCAAGCTACATATTAACCGCGACACCCTGAGAATGAGCACAGGGCATTCTCTCACCTTTGTGATTCAAAAGTGGGTTTGCATTCTTACACAGAACAAAGTGCTGTATCAATAATTCAAATAACAAAGTCTGCTAGGTATTAACTTACAACTGTAGGAATAAACAAGCACTGAAGCTTAGTAAAATTGATTGATATTGCATTAGAAAGAGCATCTCATTCTACTGTGTTACTGTGTCTTTATTTTAAATGTCAAGTAATATTACTGCACTCAACAAGGTCATAGAAATGTAGTGGTTCCAAAGTATAAAGCTTCTCTTCTCTGCGGAAGGCTGTCAGATCAGAACTATGTGGGATCACAGACCCATACTGAAACAAGAATAATTCTGTTCCTATCCAACTCTCTATGAGAGCAATAATAATAATAAAAAATATTAAAAAAATCATTGGCTTTGTCCTAATGTGCTCTCTAGCATGAGTAGCCTTGCATAGCAGCAAAGTCCCTTAATGCCTGAGGAACACTACATACTGAATGACTCAACTTTATTAAAGGAGTTAAAAAGCATTATACAATCCACAACACAGCTAGCTCAGAAACAGTCAAGGACTAAAATTTTTGTTAATTACAAGAAAAAACAGGGACTGTTAACAATAAAAATACATTTTTTATGGAAGCACAGAAGAGAGGTTTTCTGAGATAAAGGGTAAGTACTGAAATCAAAAGTGGAGAATCATTTGGATACAGGGAAAGAGAAGTTACTACTTGCCTTGTCTGCTTTTTCAGGCACAGGGAAAGAAGGCAGGATGTCTTTTTGCCAAGGTTATTGTAGAATCATAGAATGGTTTGGGTTGGAAAGAACCTCTGAAGGTCACTTAGTCCAACCCCCCTCTGCAGCAAGCAGGGGCATCCTACAAGAGATCAGGTTGCCCAGGGGTGGGGCCCCAACCACATCCCCAGGCAACCTGTTCCAGTGTTCCACTATCCTCATGGTAAAGAACTTGTTCCTAACATCCAATATAAAACTCCTGTTCTCTAGTTTGAATCCATTGCCCTTCATCCTGTCACTACAGGCCTTTGTAAACAGTCTCTCTCCATCACTCTTGTAGGCCCCCTCCAGGTACTGGAACACTGCTATTAGGTCTACACAGAGCTTCCTCTTTTCCAGGCTGAACAACCCCAGCAACCTCAGCCTATCTTCATAGCAGAGGTGCTCCAGCCCCTTGATTATTTTTGTGGCCCTCTTCCGGACCTGCTCCATCAGGTCCATGTCCTTCCTATATTGAAGGCTCCAGACCTGCACACAGTACTCCAGGTGAGGTCTCACCAGCACAGAGTAAAGTGTCAGAATCACCTCTCTGGATCTGCTGGCAATGCATCTTTTGATACAGCTTAGGATGTGATTGGCCTTCTGGGCTGCAAGCACACACTGTCTGCTCAAGTCCAGCTTCTTGTCCATCAGCACCTCCAAGTCCTTTTCCAGAGGGCTGCTTTCTATCACCTCATCCCCCAGTCTATATTGATAGTGAGGATTGTTCTGACCCAGGTGCAGAATGCTGCACTTGCTCTTGTTGAACTTCACGAGGTTTACATGGACCCTACTCTCCAGCTTGTTGCTCTTTGGCTCAGTGATATAACAAAGAATTATAAGTGAAAGACAATAAATGGAGGCAAAACAATCTGTATTTGTCTTCTCGATGGATTCCCATGTATGTATTGAAATGCAACCTAAGGCATGCCCTTTAGAGGTATTTATTTACATCAATATTTTGACAAAAAACAATTGTTACTGAACAAGATTTTTGCAGTGCTTTATGCTAATAACATCTTGATCATCTGTGAAAATGAAGCAGATGCTAACTTGGAAACTGTCCTTAATATCAATTGAAAAATAATAAAACATATGGTTACAAGCTCCTTAGGAGGGAGAGAAAAAAATAGTCTATTCCTTGCTCTTCTTGTTAGTGGTTGGAAGAGGAGATTTCTGTTTCCCATCTCTCCTAACTTCTCTTCAAAACTTCTTTGGAATTTATTTCCCTTCTCCATAGGGATTTTGAACTTTTCCCTTCCTATAAATAAAAAAATCAGAGTGAAATAAAGAAGTAGAATTGTATTTTATTGCTGGGCAGGAAAGAGAGGGACTGCTGGGCTGAAAGGGAGCAATCAATGGCTTGCCACCTAACTGGTGGCTGGTAACAAGCAGACCACATGAGGGGTCAATGGAGCAGCCAATGATGTTCAATATCATCGACAACCTGGGTGATGAGACAGCATACATCCTCAGCATATTTAAAGGTGAAACTAAATTAGGCAGAGTGAGTGACATGCAGAATGCCAGACGTTCAAGCCAAAGACACTTTGAGAAACTAGCAAATTGAATCAAAAGGAACATTGTCCAGATTAGCAAGGAGAAGGTCAAATGTCTGCACCTAGGATGGGATAATCCTGTGCAGCAGCACCACAGGAACTTCACAGTTACAAGCACCCTGCAGAACAGGACTTAGGGCAGATGATACACCACAAATGAACCAACACTTGATTCTCATTGAAGAGAAGGCAGATTGCCTATCAGCTGTCCCAGGAGAAAAGTAACCAGCAGATCAAACAAAGTTTTTATTCTCATTTGATCAGCAATGGTGAACCTGCATCTGAAACAGTGTCCACCTGCACTGTTTTCAATTCAACAGGGACACTGAGAAATTAAAGTTCTAAGGAGGATTACCAGAATGATCACACACCCAGAGCATATGAGCCAGAAGGAAAGAGTGAGGACTTTTAGTCTACTAAAGAAGAGGCTAAAGAGTGACCTAGTAGAAGTCTACAATTCTTTGTTATAATGGTAGGCAATATGAGGACTGCTGACCACACATTGTAGCTTGAGAAGTTCAAGTTATACATTAGGGGGAAGAAGCTCACTAAGAGTAGTGCAGCTTTGAATCAGGTCACTGGGAAGCTATTGCATCTCCATCCTTGGAGGTTTTCAAGACGTGGCTGTGTAAGGCTGTAGCTGGCCTGGTTGTAGTGTTGGCAAGTCTTGCTTTGAGTAGGAGCTTGGATTAGATGACCTCTAGAGGTCCCTTCATACTAATTTTTCTGAGATTTGACAGTAACTGTCACAAACTGCAACATAGATGTGCTTGGCATATGGCAGACAAATTTAATCTATAAATTATTCAGCCTCAGGAAGAAGTGCCAATAAGGTCTGTATTTCAAAGCATCATTTAAAGAAACATGCAGTGTTCTCAGACTTGAACTGCCATATGGGACCTGCAGAGAGAAAAAGTAGGACTAAAGGGGCAAGGATACCAAGGGAGAAGAGATTCAGGCTTTGTGGGTAGAAAATATGGAAACCTCTATGACAAGAAATCATGGAACAGAAGCCTAAGGAAGAAAAAGAAGAAGAAGAAAAAAAGAAAAAAAAAAAAAACATAAGAAAAGAAGCTAGACAGAATATTTGGAACTGCTGACAGAAGCAGATGGAGGAAAACCTCTGAGGGTTCCTCCTGATTGTGAGCACTCACAGCAGGATTATCACTGTAAAAGAGAAAGGCAGGATTTTCTATGCTTGAGAATATAATAAGGCAGGTTAAGGGGAGAGAATATTGAAAAAAAAAAATTGGTTTTAAGCTGAGGGAGAATAGTTTTAGACTGGATCTTAGGAAGAAGTTCTTCAGTATGAGGGTGGTGAGACTCTGAAATAGATTGCCCAGGGAGGTTGTAGATGGTTTCTCCATGGGGGTGTTCAAGGTCAGGTTGGATGAGACTTTGAGCAGCTCAGCCTCGTTGAGAGGCATCCCTGCCCATGGTGGGGAGGTTGGAATAGATGACCTCTGAAGTCCCTTCCAACCTAAGCCATTCTGTGATTCTGATTGACATGACAAAACAGTAGCTCCTTAGTGTGATTCTATTTAACACGATTTTTACAGTGTATGCTTCAAGATGCAGTAAGGTTTGCAGAAACTCTGCATCACTTTTTATTTTGCTTGTTGCAGAGCCTGAAGTCACATAGCAAGCTGACAAACTTAAGCTTCTCAAATTGCTTTTGACAGACAAGATTTGAGAACTGCTGAGAAATTTACCGCAAAATGTCCCCCAAAGTGCCTCTACTATTCTCAGAGGCACAGTGCCATGAGCTAATGTTCTCTAGAGGTCTTTAACAATATGGTGCTGGAGACCTCTTTCTCCTTTCATTTTTTTCATTCTTTTGTTGTGTTGAAGTAAAACTTAGAAGTTTGGCTTTTATTTTTCTTTTGGTTGAATTCCTTCAAGCCTCATAGGAATTCCAGTAGCAGAGCGTTATATCTGCAATCTTGTTTTCATCATCTTTTCTATTTCCTGTGTTGAGCTGATGTTACAGTCTAAAATTTATAGAAGCCACAGAAGAGGCAAGAATTGCAAAGGCCTGAATTAACATAGAATCATAGTATGGCAGAGTTTGGAAGGGACCTCTGGAGATCATCAAGTCAAATTCCCCTGCCAAAACTGGATCATCTAGGGCAGGTCACGCAGGAATGCAACCAGAGTTGTCTTGAAGGTCTCCAGATAAAGAGACTCCACAACCATTCTGGGCAGCCTGGGTCAGTGCTCTGTCATCCTCATAGCAAAGAAGTTTCCCCTCATGTTGAAGTGGAACTTCCTGTGTTGCACTTTGTGTCCATTGCCCCTTGTCCTGTAACTTGGCACTACTGAAAAGAGCCTGGCCCCATCTCCTTAACCCCACCATTTAGCTGTTGTGATCTGTCATGGCTGTTTAGGCTGGGCGTCTCCAAAAAAGAAGCCACAAAGTTGAGACCTCCAGTGTCTAGAGTGTTCAGTCCAGTGGGTGGACACAGGAAATGGTGTATTTCTACCCATAAATCCTGCACCCTTATAAATCTGGCTGCAAAGTTATTGTCTCACTGTTTCTTCCCTCTCTGCTCCCGTGGGAGATGCACGGTCTCTTATCTGGTAACAATGGGGGAGTGTCAGATGCCAGAGTAACTTTTTCTTCTTGCGCAGTCTTGGCCTGTTCAGGCCTAATATCAGGGTAGAAAGGGGGAGGTGGTGGGGGTGGGGAGCAGTTCATGCCTGGCCAACCTGAAACCAGCCTAGCAATGTGGGGGCAGAAAGAGCCCAGGACTTTTTGGTGAACTCCAGGTGGGAAGAAAGGAAGCATTGGGGTTTTGGTCTGGTGTAAAGGAACTTGTGTGTTAAGTTTAGACTGTGGATTTTCTTTGAACTTTATATGCTTTGCTATGCTCACCACTATGCTTTGTAGTTTTGTAATATATGAATTGCTTTTCCATTTAAACTTTCCATCACTATCCAATCCTTTTGTGTCAGCGTTATTCTTTTGCGCCTTTTGGAGCAATAGAGCAATCAGTCCTGCTCTAAACTAGGAAACATGTGTCCAGTGATTTTCAATTTATTGTAATTGTTTAATTCTGAAAGGTTTTTCAGTGTCCCCACATGTCCTGGAGCAGTAATTTGGTGCCTATTCCTTTTGTTGGACAACAAGCTTAGGTTAGTACTAGATTTCAATTTGAAGTTTCTCCCTTAACTCCAAATTCATAAATGTTAAACTTTTTGCTAATTTAAGAACTCATTTAACCTTGATATTTCAGCCCTGAACAACAGTTGCATGCAATCATATCCTTACTCCAAATTTTAAAACCTGAGTCACACCCCATGCAAAAGAGCTGCTCTTGTGAGCTGCATGCATCCAAACGTGACTCAGGAGCACGTGTTCCTATAATTTTGGCTCCAATCCAAAAGTAAATCTACAGCAACAGATCCTAATGCTGGAAGAAGGATCAGATTTGAATTCAACCAAAAATATTCTAAGGTAATTAGATTCAAGGCTCAGGTTGAACTGACATTAGATATGGCTCTAAAATGGCATTTACTCTTTTCTGAATACAAATGTATCACTGCCAATTCCAACCAATTAAAACTGTCTGCCTCTAAACACTGCCCTTTCTCTCCCCTCCTCTCCTTTCAACTTTCTTATGTCAAGTTGATCTAACGTCTTCTCAGCTGAAAAACCTTGCTAAACAATTTAAGATTAGGGTAAAATATTTTTTTTTTATTGTCCATTCTTCTTTTCGTGGTACGTGCTACTGTGTATTTATTCATAGACAGGAAATATTACAAAATAAAAAGATAAGCAAAGGCTTCAAAGCGCAAACATGATTACGTAGCACCAAGGCTTTTTCAGAAGAAGATATCAAGGTTCAGACAAAGTACCTCAAAAAGGTACAGCTTCAAACTCAGACAAAGTGAGTGGCTGAACATTTGAGAAGCTTGACAAAACAAACTTTCCAGAGAAGAACTAAGGGTAAGTAATTTCATTGCCAATGCCATTGCTTCAGAAGATTAAATAAATAAATCAGGGACCATTTTATTGTTTCTTTGGTTGGTTGGCTGGGTTTTGGGTTTGTTTCTGAATTTTAAAATAGGTTGGAAGAGACATTAAGAGATAATCTACTCCAACCTCCTCACCATGGGCAGGGATACCTCTCAACTAGACTCAGATGTTCAAGGCCTCATCCACCATGGCCTTGAACACCCCCAGGGAGGAGGCATCCACAGACTCCCTGGGTAACCCATTCCAGAGTCTCACCACCTTCATACTGAAGAACTTTGTCCTAAGATCCAGTCTAAACCTACTCTCCCTCAGCTTCAAACCATCCCCCCTTGTTCTATTGCTAGACACCCTTAGGAAAAGTCCCTCTCTAGCTTTTCTGTAGGATCCCTTCAGGTATTGGAAGGCAGCTCTAAGGTACCCCTGCAGTCTTCTCTTCTCTAGGGTGAACAACCCCAGTTCCCTCAGTCTGTCCTCACAGCGAAGGTGATCCAGCCCTTGGATTATGTTTATTGCCCTCCTCTGGACTCACTTCAACATCTCTGTATCCTTCTTATGATGGGGACACCAGAACTGGATGCAGCATTTGAGGTAGGGTGTCAGCAGAGCAGAGTGAAGGGGCAGAATCCCTTTCTTGCCCTTTTGACCACACTCTTGATGATGCAGCCCAGGACACAATTTGCCTTCTGGGCTGCATGAGGACGCTGCCTGCTCATGGTGAGCTTCTCAGCAATCAACACCCCCAATCCTCTTTCTTCAGAGCTGCTCTCAACCCACTCTGCACCCAGCCTGGATTTGTGCCTGGGAGTGGCCAGACACAGATGCAGAACCTTTCACCTGGACTTGAACCTCATGCAGTTTTCCTCAGCTCACTCCTGAAGTCTGTCAAGATCCTTCTAGATTTCATCAGTTATTTATTCCCCTTTGTCATAGTTCCCTATGTCTGGTACAGAAGAAAGAAAGGCATTGGCACCAATAGCACATTATTATCTCATTTTGGGGTTGTTCTAATGCAGGTTGGCACAACAGGGAACTTTATCTTGCTAAGAGATGGCAAAGATAACGTTTCTTCCACACATAAAACCTATCACTGCTCCCTGCCTGAAGAGAGTCCATGAAAATTGACAAGTTGTCAAAGTAATCAGATTGCTGTGATTTTGTTGCTATCTGATGCATCTTCCTAAAGGGAACTTCTCATCTGTCTCTCCAGAAGCAAAAAGTCTTTCACTAGCAATCATACCAGAAATGTGCAACCAAATCATTTTGGCAGATCCTTTCAATTCCATTTCCCACCTTTTTTTTCTTTTTTCTTTTTTTTTTTTTTTTTTTTAATTTCATTGTCCCTCTTGCATTCTGGCATATTCTTTTGATTCCATTTCCCACCATTTTTTCCTTTCATTGACCCTCCTGCATTTTGACAAAATGCTAATCATTCACTTTCAAATTCTCTGTTTGTGTACTTGCAATTTCTACTGATTTATTCCTTTTTAATATTATATTCCTGTGTGCTTTCTGAAAGCAAACAGAGCTGATAAATGGTTGATAAATATTAATCTGTAGACAAATACTCAACCCTAAAGACAATTTTGTAGAATGAAAGCTATGCATTTGGAGCTTGACAGTTTCATTTTCCACATTTGTGGCAACATATTTTCAACCCTACTCTGTGCTCTCCACTCCCAGACTGTAACAAATACTGAAAACATAGAACGATGTTTCCTCTTAAATTGAAAAATGAATTGTCTGCAGCTTTTTTGATTTGAGGATCCAGTTCCTAATGAGATAATAACAATTGGAGGATGACTTTCATGCAACCTTAAAAGTAGTAAGTTCTATGTACATAAACTATAATTTTCCCTGAAAATTATAGCTGGCTGGAAAGTAGCCCTGAAGAGAAAGACTTGGGGGTGCTGGTGGACAAAAAGCTCAACATGAGCTCTCAGTGTGCACTTGCAGCCCGCAAAGCCAATCAGATCCTGGGCTGCATCAGGAGAAGTGTGGCTAGCAGGTCGAGGGAGGTGATCCTCCCCCTCTACTCAGCCCTGGTGAGACCCCACCTGGAGTACTGTGTCCAGTTCTGGAGCCCCTATTACAAGAGGGATGTGGAGGTGCTGGAACGTGTCCAGAGAAGGGCCACGAGGATGATCAGAGGGCTGGAGCACCTCTCCTATGACGACAGACTGAAGGAGTTGGGGCTGTACAGTCTGCAGAAGAGAAGGCTCCGAGGAGACCTAATTGTCGCCTTCCAGTATCTGAAGGGGGCCTACAGGAAGGCTGGGGAAGGACTTCTCAGGATCTCAGGTAGTGATAGGACTAGGGGGAATGGAATGAAGCTGGAGGTGGGGAGATTCAGGCTGGATGTGAGGAGGAGGTTCTTCACCATGAGAGTGGTGAAACCCTGGAATGGGTTGTCCAGGGAGGTGGTCGAGGCCCCGTCCCTGGGGGTGTTTAAGAGCAGGCTGGATGAGGCTCTGTCCAGCCTGATCTAGTGTGGGGTGTCCCTGCCCATGGCAGGGGGGTTGGAACTAGATGATCCTTGTGGTCCCTTCCAACCCTGAATGAAACTATGAAACTATGAAATTTATAGGTCAAGTCAGGAAACATCCATTTTAATTTCATTTGAACATAGACTGATATTCATCAGCTGAAGATGTGGCTCGTAACTATATCCCTGTAGAGTGGGATCATGCTGAGCAATAAAAAATAGTGATAGAACAAGAGGGAATGGCCTCAGGCTGCACCAGAGGAGGTTTAGGCTAGACATTAGGAAAAAGTTTTCACTGGAAGAGTGGTCAAGCATTGGAACAGGCTGCTCAAGGAGGTGGCTGAACCACCATCCTTAAAAGTCATTCAGATATGACGCTTAACACCAAGATTCAGAGGTGAACTTGGTAGAGTAGGGTTAATGGTTGGACCTGATGATCTCAAGTATCCTTTCCAACATGAATGACTCTATGATTCCATGAAATCAAGCTTTAATAAAAGCATGTACTCAGACACAAACACTGCACACTGTTCTAGTCACCAAACATCTCTCAATGGCAATGGCAATTAAGAAGCAAAGTGAAATCATACTATGTTAATTAAACTTGAGAATTTACAATGTACTCTAAAAAGAGACTTATACCTCTCAGAGTGGCTTTCTGAGAGAGCAGTGGACAATAATACTTTTGAATATTTCCTAGAGCACCTCTGAGTCAACAAATCCCCTTTTCATCAGAGTTCTTTGGAATGCAAAGATCTCCCCAACAAAAGAAGGATTTGGCACAGTCTGCCTGTTGTTCAGCATTTCCTTCTCAACTCTATTGCTCTTCTGGAAAGGCTCAAACAGCTGGTCACATCAGGAGAAAACACATTTCCCCTATCAAGTTTCTGTCTAGTTCTATCATTCCTACATGGAGCGGCAGCATTATCACAGGAAGGGGCCCTTCTGCAGAGAACTCATGGCCTGTGTGTGCTTTTTGTGCTTTTCCCAATGAGACAAGTACCATCTACCAGGATTAGCTCTGCCATTTTCATTGAGAACCTGTAATTATCTTCCACAGGCAATACTTCACTGTTTAATTGATGAAAGGCCAAAGCCTCTCAATGGCACAAAGTGACATATTACAGACAGCTTGGGGAGTATCTCATCATGGCTGAATCACAGACAGTACTGCAGTTTAATGCCCTTCTGCAGGCATTTCACTTATTTAATCAGTTCTACTCTATTCACTCTTTTAACATGCAGCTCAATGTCCAAGGCAAGTCTGATTATTTTCTCATAACGTTGTAGGAACCCGTGATGCTCTGGACCCATTGGACTACTGTTATGATCAGCAATGGGAACTGTAGATGAGAGGTGAAGTCTGTAGAGGATGATTAATATTTATCAGAATCATCTTTATTAATAGACAATTCAAATACTAATTCCAGGAGGATACAACAGAACATTTTCTGTTTCGTGAGGAGAAATACATTGCATCAAGCTTATGTGCATCCCTGTGAAAACAAACAAACAAAAAAGTTCTAAAATACACTAAAATACAGCTGCTTCCTTCAGCAGAAAATATTTTGAACCTTACAACCATATCACAGAATCACAGGACTATTGTTGTTGGAAGATACCTTTGAGATCATCAAGTCCACCTCACAACCTCCCTTCAGTTGCTTGCCCCTCCCAGATTCCCAACATCCTCCCATTGCTACCACCAAGCTCCAGGGCTGGACCACTGAGCCAAGAACATCCTCTCCAGCACATTTGATCTTCTTTCTTGGGGCAGGGGGAAGAGAAAGCAACATGAGAGTCCCTGCTCCCAAATCTTTGCAGCACGTTGGGAGGAAGATGGCCATCTACCTTCAGCCAAGCTGCTGTTGCTTGATTTGTGCTGCTTTTCCTACTTTTCTCCTTTGTGTTGTCAAAAAAAAAAACCAAAACATCCATCCCACAGCTGGAGGCATAAGGAGGAACATGAGAAAAAATTTGGGGTTTGCAGGAATTTCTGGATGAGCCTGGCAGTGCCACCTGTGAAAACCACTACTGGAAGTGGGAAGGGAAGGAAATGAAAAAAGAGGGGGAGAATAGAACAAGAGGAGGTAAAAGATTTTATTGTTGTTGTTCTGTTTTTATTCAGAAATACAGGAATTATTTAAATAATAAGCACAGTCCAATTTCCTAGAGTGGAATTTGTTTCTGTTGTCTACTTTGAGTTAATGTAGTGTCCCAGTCTTCTAAACTGTGCCCTGGGATCTCTAACGACTGTATGAAAAGGCTTCATTTTTATGATGAAAGTAATGAAACACTGGGAGAGGTTAACCAGAGAGGTGGTAGATGCCCCATTCCTGGAAGCATTCAAAGTCAAGTTGGATGGGTTTGTGAGCAACCTGATATAGTGGAAGATGACCCTGATTACTGCAGGGCAGGGTTGGACTAGATGATCTTTGAAGGTCCCTTCCAATCCAAATTATTCTACAATTCTATTATAAAGTGAGGTTTGACATAAAAATATTGCTTTCAGTAACTGGAATTTCTTCATGTGACATCTAATTTGACTACAAACAAGGACCAAAGCAGTACGATATGTTTAGAAGATACAACATGCTTAACATTGCACTACTTAAACAAATCAGACATTTATTTTTTTTTATCAGTGTTACTTTGTCAAGACCTGGACTCCAACATCAGTGGCATCAGACCTAGTAGAGTAAAACATAATAATAAGCAATTGCATTAAACAAAAAAAGGCAAGAAAAGTTTCCACAGTCCTAAACAAATCATTCTGGGCCTGATATTCATCTATGTCCTCATAAACCTGCTTGAGGGGTCCTAGTACAAAATGATTCTTTGACTTGCTGGCTCATCTGTGCTATTCCTATAACATCCCCTGTGCGTACACAGAGCAAATAAGCAGAAACTGGAGTTGGTTCCTGAAGATTTGGGTTATCATAGTGCCCCATCAATACTTCGCCCCTCTTTCTGGGTAGTGAAGGGAATGGATAAAAGAAGTTGACAAACAGGGAAGGTGAGATTTATCTGACTAAGGGGATATACCTGAGGCAGTCCAGACTTTCTCTCATCTACAGGTTGGTATCTAAACTGGAACAAATGAATCATGCTCTAGAAAAGGTTGATTCTCTGCACTGTTTTGTAAAGTTTCTGTAGAATGAAGTGTGACCAATTTTATCTAATCATTAGGAAAAGAATCAAGGACAAACCCCACTGAATGGACTTTAAACCACCATTAAAACAGGATATAGAGGACATGTTCATATACACTAAATATCTTTACTGTTCAAAGGAACAAATCATATCTAGTTATGGAAGTTCCACTGACTTCTGAGCCAAACTAGCTCAGTGTAACATGTGAAGTAATGTCCTCTATCACAGAAAACCAAAACAAATACTCAAGGAAAATTTGACATAAGCCTCAGTGGAGTTTTCACTGCCAACTTCTGGTGGCTTGTGTCTCCATAATATTGTTAATGTATTTCTGTCTCTTTAGATTTTAAATTTCCTGATAGATGTTTAACTTTACCTCTGAATCAAGCCAGACTTTTTGTTTCCATGAATTCAGATAAAAAGCAAATGCAAGAAATGAGGCAGAGTAATTACTTTTCCCTACGATAAGGTCTCACTTGAGGGGCCAATATGCCCACTGTTATGAAATACCAAATCACAGTAACATTTATCTGGAGGAACTGATGCTGTACAGCATCAGGCATTGCTTCAGAAATCAGTAAGAGACTATGATGTTTCATATTTTATTGCTTTTTCTACTAGTGACTTTCTCATCTCTGAAGGAGTTGCTAGCTTTTAGTAAATCACAAAATCCAGATAAGCCAATACAGGATTTTAGTCTCTGTTACGACAGACTTCTTATAAGCTTGGTAGAGAGGTGTTTATCAAGGTCCTGCCTAGTAGATGGCAAATCAGGCTTCCAGTTCTTGTCAGTCCTTACCTCTTCAAAATCTGCTTCCTTTTTATTGAAAGAAAGAGCTTGCTGGGTGTCTTGATGTCTGTTGTTAAAGGTGTCAAAACTAATTAATGTGCTAAAGGCTCACTTACTGATAAAGCTAATGAGATTTACTGTTCTACCAATTAAGTGCCATGCCACTTACTTTGTCTCTTTTAGTGACAGATTTAGGTTTGGGTCTCTATTTGGAATATATTCAGTTTTATTTGTTGTTTAATCTTATCAAATTATCATGAACTAAATAAAAAATCCACAGCCTACAGGGTGTAAAATGGAGTTTCTTCCTCAGTTTCAAAGTGAAAAATGCCCATACAGAGAATATCTACTCCATGCCAGCAGAAAACACATAATTTCCTGATCCTTCCATCCTCCACAGTGAAGACTCGATCATGGGGTGACAGGGATAGGGGTAATGGCTTCAAACTGGAAGAAGCTGTATTGGAATTAAATATTAGGAGGAAATTCTACCCAATGAGGGTGGTAAGGCACTGGAACAGGTTGCCCAGAGAAGTTGTGAAGGCTCCAAGTCTTGAAGTGTTCAAAGGCAGGATGGCTGGGACCTTGAGCAAACCAGTCTGGCAGGAGGCATCCCTGCCCATGGCAGAGGATTGGGACTAGATAATCTTTAAGGTCCCTAACCAAGTCCTTTTCCCTACAACACAGAAATTACTTTGTAGTTTGTTCTCACTCATCTCAAGCCTGTATCTGTAAGATTTATGGACACAGCACTGACTCTACTTTCTTTCAAAGCTCAAGATCCCAAACTTCATCATAAAATCTTTATACCTGTAATGAAAAGTTAATAAAGAAGCATTTACTGATCAATTATAAAAGAGAACACGAGGATCAAGAGAATATGACCATGGACCAGATAATCAATTTCTACTATGTTTTCTTATTTTCCTTTCATCTTTTTGGATTGATCTTGCCTATTTCAAGTCTCAGCTTGCTCTCCTTGCAAGCCAATTAACTGTTGCTTCAACCTGAATCCACCTCTGCTGTTTGTCTCCTTCTGTAGTTTCTTCTTTTTTTTCTCTTTTGTGCATGTTCTCTCCCTTTATGGCAGTTTGCAGACCCCCGAGACAAATTTTAATTATATTTAAATTGACATTGATGTATAAACCCACTGTTGTGTAAGGATCAGGTATTCTGTCATTATGCCACAGCATTCTCCATTTACTAAGCTCTGATGTTAACAAAATAAATTCCTTGTGTGGCTTTTCCTTTTGTGAAAAAGACACTAGGTCAAATTCCTCTATAGAACAAAAGGACACAGCATGATATTTTTCTGTAATTTCTTAAATTATCATCTTACTGTTTCAGTTGTCTGAATGCACTTCATTCTTTTAATGATACTGCAGCTCCTTGACTCCCGTGAACAGAAGGTAAACAAATTACCTGAAGGTCTCCAGTGTTGTTGCAAACGCCTGTTTTGTTTTGTGGGTTCTTTTCACACAACCCAGATCTTTCCTTCAATTAAGCAACATTCAAGGTTTTTACTTCTATATAAAATTGTGGAAAGTAAACAAGAATTGCTGCAGTGAAAACAACTCTGTTTTATTTTATTTTTTTAATCAATTCATGGCTTGTGGTATTAGTGGCTTTGAGAAACCACGGAAACCATTCAAAGTCATTTTCACTGGATTGAAAAGTATTGTTCTTCCTCCATAATACCTCGTTTCACAAGCTCATACTAGACACAGAATAAAAAAATATCCCATGTCCACCTTTAGGGGGACATGATATTTCTTCTCTCTAGTCCCTAAAAATAAAGAGAAACATCCAAATGACAATATTAATTTTATTTCCCCCATATCCTCTCTATAAAGTTATTTTTAGAAATCTGAAAAGCACAAATTATGTAGGATAGAAATACAGTCCTCAGGCTGGAAAATATCCATTTGTGTTATCAGAGTCACCAAAGGCATCAGAAAAGCTCCAACAAGACAGAGGAGGAGGAGGAGAAGAAAAACTAAAGGAAACACAGAAAGGAAAAAGTCAACTAGAAATATTTCCCTCACTCTGGTTTTGAACATGGGAATCAGCCCTACTTCCTCTCCCTTTAAAGAAGAATGACTTGATGTCCTTTAGACTCATTTGGGGCAATGAGCATCTACAGTGTCACAGCACAGCAGTTCAGCTCGAAGGGAAGCACAGGAAGATAGCAATCACAGCCTGGCTAACAGGGAGAAGGGCAAAAACATCAAAATGTCAGCTAATTTGCAACTCATTTGCTACTTATTAATCCTGTCATTTACAGACTGGTTTGTTTTTTCTTTTTCAAACAAATACCACCTTCATCTGAGGACATTCACAATTAGCATGGATATATTTCTTTTGGCTTCCAGAACATGGCCTCAGGATCAATTCCTCAGGGTCTGATGTGCAAATCAATTAGTATATGGTGGTTCAGCCTTCTCCCATATCCTTTGTATCTGCCATAGCTAGATGGCCCATGGCTTGTTTAAAAAGCTTCATTTGCCACTGGCTAAATTCTTATCATGCAAACAGATCCAGACAGAATTTAGTTTTTCTTGTTTTGCTAGTCTTAAATATAATTTGGTTACTCCTGTGGCTTCGCCATGGATGTTTTCAATACTTCCAATTCTGAATCTCTGCTGAACATCCTTGCTTGTGTTTGTGTGCACATTTTTGTTTTCTATGTGTTTGTTGCCTTTTCAGACCAAAACATCTGTTTGATATGTTTCTCTGGACTGTCCACATGGTGAAACAGGTCAGAATCAGAGAGGAAATCAAAATCCTCAGCAGGAGCCAACCCTGCCACTCAAATGACAACACATGCCACAGATAGTACCAGTGGTTTACAATACATCCAATAGCTCCATTTACTTAATTAACATGCAATTGAAAATTGCTTCAAATTCTTCATATTTCTGATAATAAAATCTCTATGCTTCAGGGCCAGTCTGCTTACTAGGAGGCCATTTTGGTCGAATCTACAAGTTTTCTGGTTCTGAAGGTAAGCATCTTGTGATATACACAAAATCATATGAAGAACTTAGATATCTGCCAACCGAAAATAAGGACCTTAGGAGTCTAATTTTCTTATGTGCTTTAAAAATCCTCTTCTGTAACTTCTTGCATATCTAATTGCTCCCATGTTGGTAAATTGGTTTTGGTCCTTCTTTTTGCCTCTGCAAGTGAACCCTCTTACAGGAAGACTCTCTGAAAACAATGTGCAGGAGATTTCACTAAAAAACCCAAACAAATCACAATTCTATGAAATCAGCCTCCTCATTCTTCATCATTCTTCAACACTCTGGCAGTTTAAAGGGAAGATGACCAGATTTGAGCAACCTTTTTTAGTCTCCTAAATTCTCCTCAAATGGTTAATCTCATATAAATAAATAAAAAATAAAGCAAAAAAAAAAAAAATCCAAGGTAGTGCGAGGATCTCATCATGAAGGTACCTTGAGATCTACACAAGTAGCACATTCATGTTGAGCCAACAACAGATGAAAACCTGATCCATTGTTGTTAGTCTCTTGACTAACAGGAAGAACATGAGAGAATGCTTCCTTTGCTTCTGCCAGTTACAAAACTGATATCCAAGGGACAGGATTTTACATCTTTGATAGAGTAGAAAACATAATTCAGGAAAACCTACTGAGCCTAAGAAGGTTAAATAGCTATAAATGATACTGAGTACCTATCAAGATACCAATGAAATCTAATTCTGTGTTTTGCAGGTCAGATAAAAGCCTGATATTTCTATCTGGCCTATTTTTAAAGTTTGTCAGTTTGGGAAATCTATCAGGTATATGAAAGAATTAATATTTATACTTGAATATATCACAGTTTGCGCTTTTCAAAGAGAATAAAGGCTTCCATGTGGTACAAAGGAGTTGCAGACGCTTCTGTCATTATAAAAAAACTACAAATCCACAAGGCAGATGAGCAAGGAGCAGGAACAAAGGAGGCCTACATTCCTAGCTTAGATGAGGCAACTTTTTAATAAAGCTTAATCTAAGAAAAATAAGTCACCCCCCATAGATTTATGGAGTCATAGAATGGTTTAGGTTAGAACAGACCTTGAAGATCATCTAGTTCCAAGCCCCCTGCCATGGGCAGGGACACTTTCCACTAGACCAGGTTGCTCAAGGCTTCATCCAAATTGGCTTTGAACATCTCCAGGCAGCAGTATCCATGATCTCTCTGGTCAATCTGAGGTGTTTCCCCACCCTTACTGAAAAAAAACAACTTCTTAATCTCCAGTCTAAATCTGCCCTTCTGAAGCTTAAATCCATTACCTCTTATCATATAACTAGAAGTCCTTGCAAAAAGTCCCCTCTTTGTAGGCACCCTTCAGGTACTGGAAGGCTGCTCTAAGGTCTCCCTGAAGCCTTCTCTTCTCCATGCTAAATAGCCCAAACTCACTCAGCCTGGTCCCCATAAGGGAGGTGCTCCAGCCCTCTGATGGTCTTCATGGAGGGCTTCATGGCCCTCCATTGGACCCACTCCAGCATCAACATATTCTTCTGATGCTGAGAGCACCAGAACTGGATGCAGTACTCTAGGTGGAGTCTCACGAGATCAGAGTAGTGGGGTAAAATCACCTCTCTCAACCTGATGGTCCCACTTCTTTAGATAGCACCCTGTGTTGTTTTCTTTTTGTAAATACTTGTATAATATTGTATATACTGTATCTTTTGTATACATTCATTGCATTTCATTATTGCTTGTAAAATACAGCTCCGTTTGCTTCCCCAGCTGGGCTCAGCCAAGTTTTTGTTGATGTCGGTGGGTTAAACCATCACATTATGTTCCTTTTCTTTCCTTTTTCATTTTGTATTCAGCATTTAATAGACAGCATAAACAAAGTGACCTCAAAGACAGCTTTTCAGAAGTGCTGTAAAATGGAACCTGTTACTGGCACATCTTGTGTCAGGGATTTATACATTCTTGCAGGCAGCTCTAAAAGTTAAGGCAGAAGCAATATATAGATGAGATGCAGTTCACTTGGCCTCCCTGACACAGCAGTGGTTCATGGGATGCACAAGTACTGCTGCAGTTGGCATATCAGTTTTCATTTTAAACATGTGTGAAAAATGAAAAGTAGCTGTCATATTCCTATCTTTGTCAGGTTATCAGAGTCCCCTGCCTTTAATATACTGTGGGCTGCTGTGAAGTATTTCCTCACAAAACTGCTCATGGGGCTAAGAAAGCAGCTACAGACACTTTCTAAGCAATTGCCAAGCCCTTGCCTATGGAACCACAAATATTTCTTGGTGGCTTTTACTGTAGTGCTCCATATTTGTCACAGCTGTTACAACTGCAGATAAAAACGTTGCATAGAAAAATATCAGAGCCTAGATATTTATTCCATTATTATAAACAGTAGACATTGCAAAAGCTCTCACTGCAGATCAAAAAAAAGTTTGGTTTCAATGCTTTCTAAACTTTTTATTTCTGTGTTCATCTTTTTAAGACAGAAGTATTTTCCCCTGCATTACATTTCACAGAATCACAGACCAACTACCCTTCCAAAGCAGGATCACCTGGGGCAGATCATACAGGAATGCATCCAGGTGGGTTTTAAAGACTCCAGAGAAGGAGACCCACAATCTCTCTGGGCAGCCTGCTCCAGTGCTCCATCACCCTCACCATAAGGAAGTGTCTCCTTGTGTTGAGGTGGAACTCCCTGTGCCCTAGCTTGTACCCATTGTTCCTTGTCCTATCACTGGGCACCACTGAAAAGAGCCTGACACCTTCATCTCAACACCTACCCCTCAGATATTTATAGATATTTATAAGATTCCCTCTCAGCCTTCTCTTCTCCAGACTGAACAGGCCCAAGTCTCTGTGTTTTTTCACAGGAGAGGTATTAAAGTCCCACAATCATTCTAATACCTCTTAATAGTCCATGGGCAACAGGAGATGCAGTTGTAGTTTCAGCTGAAACCATAATGAAGACTTCTTAATAAAAGTTTTTTTCGTTTAAACAGCAGAACTAAGCATTTTACTAATAATTCAAGAGACTACATAGAGGATAACTAAATTCAGAGAAAAAAAACAAGGGGAGAAATATCAAGCACAGTATTGTGCTGTGATGTGGCTAAGAGCAGTGAAGCACTAAGTTAATGTTTCTCTTACAGCAACTCATGCAAGTCTCTAAAACTCAAACCTATTCTAAAGAATGTGAGGTATTTTTTATATATATATACACACATATGCACACAATTCTGAACCACTACTGTAGTTTCAGTCCAGACAATCTGACAAGACTAAAGTAGCACTAATTCACAGAATTATAGGATGGCTTAGGTTGGAAGGGACCTTACAGATCATCTGCTTCAAACTCATCACCATGGACAGGCACACCTCTCAACTAGACTCGCCTGCTCAAGGCCTCACCCAACCTGGCTTTGAACACCCCCCATGGAGGAGGCATCCACAACTTCCCTGAACAACCTATTCCAAAGTCTCACCATCTTCACACTGAAGAACTTCTTACTAAAATCCAGTCTAACCGTACTCTCCCTCAGTTTCAAACCACTCCCCCTCGTCCTATTGCTAGACACTCTTATGAAAAGCCCATCTCCAGCCCTCCTACAGGATCCCTTCAGGTACTGGAAGGCAGCTCTAAAGTCCCCCTGCAGTTTTTTTCTTTTCTAGGATGATGGAAAAGCAAAATCCTCAACACTAAGACCAATGGAGTCTACTACATGAAGAGTCATCACAGCAGATTAAATTTCATTAACTAGACCTAAGACCTAAACAAGGTGAATAGGCACCAAGAATTCCTAAGCTTGAAATACAAAAACTGCTGCTAAACATGCACTGTTAGAAATATTGTACTCATTTCAAATAACATTTCAGAAGGAAGATAGTGGAAGTTCTAAGAGTAGTATAAACCAGATGATGTCAGCATTTCTTTGCATTAGGAAAATATCATTCTATTAAATGCTTCCGTGATGTTTATTATAGCACTATTACAATATTTCAATTCCAAGTCATACTAGGAAAAAGCTGTCACTAATACTATTACATGTTTAATACTAAATCCATAGCTAATTCTGCACAAAATCTGGAATGTACAGCCTACAGCCAGAAGCTTTGCACACAGTACGGCAATGATTATCTATGCAAATATGTATCTTATGTAAAAAGAAGAATCTGGGGGATGTTAGAGCTGCCTTACAATACCTGAAGAGATCCTGCAGGAAGGCTGGAGAGGGACTTTTCATAAGTCTAGCAATAGGACAAAGGAAATGGTTTGAAGCTGAGGGAGCGTAGGTTTAGACTGGATTTTAGTAAGATGTTCACAGTATGAAGGTGGTGAGACTCTGGAATAGGATTCCCAGGGAGGTTGTGGATGCCTCCTGCCTGGGGGGTGTTCAAGGCCAAGTTGGATGAGTCTAGTTGAGAAACATCCCTGTCCATGGTGGAAAGGTTGGAGTAAATAATTTCTAAGGTCCCTTCCAATCAAAGCCATTCTATGCTTCTATGATTCTATTGCATATACAGAACCCCCTTTTATGAAGCATAAGAACAGTTAAAAGCATAACATGCTTAATTAAAAGGTTAAAACTGTGAAATCATAGAGTTAATGCACCTTCTAATAGTATCTATGCTCCACATTCACAGGTACAATGACACGATTATAGTTATGCTACACCACAGTTTGTAACATTAATTTTGCCTCATTGTCATCTCATTAAGTCACCTCTTTAGCATGTTCTTATTAAATACAAACTATGGCAAGCAACAAAACTTTAGAAAATAACCTAAAAATAGGTACATATCAAAACTTAAGACCTGAGATCATAGTACACAGGCTGCAAAGAAAATATTCCCCAAAATCAGAAGGCTTAGAAAATTATCATTGAGGATAAAAATTACATCATTTGGATTTCTACTTCTGATGAAAGAAAAATACAATCTAAATGAAAACTTTTCAGATCATAGCCTTACATTTGAAGTTACTACAGTGTGCTTTCATTACATCACACATATATAATATTTTCAACATACATAATATTTTCAAAGTTTTAGTTTACATAAGAAGACAGGACCACATTTAGATATGTTACAATCTTTTTATAAGCAGTTGAAGCCCATGAAATATATAACGAGATGAAATGCTCTTCCTGGAACTGTAAAATTCTATGGACTAGTCATTTTACTTTCATTCTCCTCCATTGTTTATGAAAAGCATGTCCTTATGATGCACTTTAGGTATTCCTTCTCCTGGCATACAGCTATTACAGTATGTACAGGCTCTGAGGAAGGAAACAAGAGGATAGTGCTGGGGAAAGGATGAAAGGACCCCTTTGTTGACCCACTGGGAGGTCTGGCATGTCATTAATGCTATGGAGAAGAGAATATGACTTGGAAATGCTGAGGAGACTGCATGGTTGTCACACTGTGTCACTAAATATTTGAAATCTATCCAATTGTCTATGCTTGAAATCTATCTGAAAACATACACCTTTGGGATTTCAATTCAGTCTGCTTTTATCACCTTGGGAACATGTAAACATGCTTCTCTAGCATCTTCTGTTCATGGACATTCATTTTATTTAAGACCTGGTTAAACATAAATACATCCTGACGTCTCCAGAAAACATGTAAACCCTAAAACAAAAATAAAATAAAAAAGGGGAAAAAAAGCCAGCACAAACATCAAGGGGAACTGCTCACTGCCTGCTCAGCAACAAGAGTGTTTCAGCCACCCACTCCTGCACCATCCGCCCAAACACATCTAGCAAAAACAAAATTATTGCTCCACGGTGCTCTGACTCAGACAAGGTACTTGGGGAATAGTCACTGAATTTAGCAGCAGAGGCTGTCTGTTTAGTACTTTACACTGCACTGAGCATTAGTGAGTCAGTGCTGCTGTAACACAAACCAACTTGGAGACAGCATAAAGAGTAAAGAAGAAACTTGGCCATAGTCAGTGTGCAAGCAAAGACTGAAGCTGAAGGGTTATATAAGGTATTTTGGTATAAGAGAAAAAGACCTGAAGCATCTTCATGATCTTTTGGACTTTGGTAAGTGTTCTCTGCTAGCTCCTTGTGTGTGTGTATGGGGTGCAGAAATCCCCCTTCACAGTGAAGGTGCAGGCTGCTGAGATATTTGAAATATATATATATGTGTGTGTGTGTATGTGGGTATATGTATATATATGTGTATATATATATATATACAGGCATATTTGAGGAACTACTCTTGAAAAATAACAATTGAATTCTTTGGGTTTTTTTTAACCACATGTAAAGAAATACACATTCCTCCTTAGCAATGTCAAAGCTGGATGTAATGACAATGTTAATGGAGGAATCTAGACAGAAACACCATTTTTCCACTCTCATACAACCTGCTGTGGCACTGCAGTGACCATGTAATCCCGGACAGGAATTCAGCTCCCTTTACTCTTCATGCTGCCTGCCCAAATAGTAAGTCCACCCCTGCACAGAAATATTTTCCCTCAGGGATCAGTGCTGAACCCCATCCTGTTTAATAACTTCATTGATGATCTGGATGACGGGGTTGAGCCAGTCATCAGTAAATTTGCGGATGACACCAAGTTGGGAGCAGATGTTGATCAGTTAGAGGGTAGAAGGGCTCTCCAGAAGGTTCTTGACTGGCTGGACAGATGGGCAGAGTCCAACATGATGGCATTCAACAAGTCCAAGTGGCAGGTGCTGCACTTTGGTCACAACAATGCCATCCAGCGCTACTGGGGTTGGAGTGGCTGGAGAGCTGCCAAACAGAAAGGGATCTGGGGGTACTGATTGACAGCCACCTAAACATGAGCCAGCAGTGTGCCCAGGTGGCCAAGAAGGCCAATGGCATCCTGGCCTGAATCAGGAACAGTGTGGCCAGCAGCAGCAGGGAGGTCATTCTGCCCCTGTACTCAGTATTGGTTAGGCCGCACCTTGAGTACTGTGTCCAGTTCTGGGCCCCTCAGTTTAAGAAGGATATTGAGACTCTTGAACGTGTCCAGCAAAGGGCAATGAGGCTGGTGAGAGGCCTCGAGTACAAGCCTTATGAGGAGAGGCTGAGGGAGCTGGGATTGTTTAGCCTGGAGAAGAGGAGGCTCAGTGGAGACCTTATTGCCCTCTACAACTACCTGAAGGGAGGGTGTAGCCAGAAGGGGGTTGGTCCCTTCTCCCAGGCAACGAGCACCAGAACAAGAGGACACAGCCTCAAGCTGCGCCAGGGGAAGTTTAGACTCAAGGTGAGGAGAAAGTTCTTCACAGAGAGAGTTGTTAGCCATTGGAATGTGCTGCCCAAGGAGGTGGTGGAGTCACCATCCCTGGAAGTGTTCAAGAGGGGACTGGACGTGGCACTTGGTGCCACAGTCTAGTGGTCATGAGGTCTTGGGTGACAGGTTGGACTTGATATCTTTGAGGTCTTTTCCAACCTTACTGATTCTATGATTCTATGATTCTAATTCAACAGGGTGCAAATCAACAGCTTCCTGTCTTTGCTGTGGATTTCAGAATTCGTGGAGTCACAAGAATGCAGTACAGGCCTGGATTCAAGGAGAAGTACAAACTCTCTTGGTTTGTTTTGTTCTAGTATTTAAAGGGGAAAAAATCTAATTACTACATGACTTATTTTAACAGCAGATGAAAGTAGCAATGTATGAACAATTAGATTTTCCATAATTATACCTGTCATATTTGTGTAGAACAGAAGTTATTGCCTAGGGGCAGTTGTAATTACAATCAAATGGTGGGTTGTTGAAGTTTTAATAAGAAATGGAGAATTGAAAATACATTAAATCCCCAAACAATTTCATACTAAAAGTAATCTTTGTCTCAGGGTACACTGAACCTTGAGTTGGGCAGAACTTCTCTTGTTGTTATAAAATGATAAAATTGAAGTAGGTTAATTATATTACTTTTAAATGACCATAGGTTAGGCTGTTGTAAACTCAAACAATGCATTTCTTTCATCTGAAAAGGCATCAATTTGATGCTGAGAAAAAAAATAAACAAACAAACAAACAACCCACACCAATGAAATACAAATAAAACCCAAGTGAATAAACCAAGCAACCATCCAAAGCCCCACTTGGAATTCAAACTGATTTCTTATGGAAGGGACAGTACCCAGGGGCTGGAACTGGGACCAGTGCTGTTTAAGATCTTTGTTAGTAGCATGGACAGTGGGATTGAGGTACCCTCAACAAGTCTGTGGATGACAACAAGCTGTGTGACCTGGCTGACATGCTGGAAGGAAGGGATCCATCCAGAGGAACTTGGACAGCCTTGAGAGGTGGGCCTAAGCCGACCTCACAAAGTTCAACAAGGACAAATGCAAGGTTCTACACCTGGGTCAGGGCAATCTCAAGCACAAACCCAGACAGGGCGAGGACTCGCCCAAGAGCAGTCTCAAAGAGAAGGACTTGGGGTGTCAGTTGATGAAAAACTCAACATGAGCCAGTAATGGTCTTGTGCTTAACACACATCTGTCCTCCACCCATCCTCCATGCCCACATGTCAAAGGTGGAATTTGGTCCTATCTGACTCCATGTTTCTGTTCCACTAGGAGAGTCAAGTATGTTAAAATCAGGTGTACTCTACAGAGCTTCAGTCTTTGGAGCTATTGCAGTAGTAGGCTTTTTTCCTCTCAATACTAGGAGCAGACATGTGAACATCTTTGTGGAGAGGCCACTGGGGACCACTTCCAGCTCCACAGGAGTTCATAAATCAAATCCAAATATATACTTAATCTAAGGCTTTTAATTTGTACCTGCTAAGCATCTGCATACAAGGGAATGAAAAATGTTCCTGGACAGCCCTTGGACTTTGAAGAAACCATGTCTTCATCACAGCAACACATCATAAAATGTATCATAACTTGTTTCTTGGAGCTTCCCCATCAGAGGGAATTTATTTCACCAAAAGGATTAACATAAAAAAAGCCACATGAAATACCTCAGCCTCTACTGATTAATACAGATTTTTGCAAGGGAAGCTTGCATTTTTTTATCAGCAAATCTAGAGCTGGATCACAGAGAGCTGGAAATTGCAATTTAGCCCTTCAGAAAATAGTGTAAAGCAGCTTATTATACTGCTTTCCTTCAGTACATCCTTCTTTCTGAACTTTCCCATGGAAACTTATGGTGCAGGGAAATCACAGGGTTGCTCGGGTATTCTGCCATTTGTACTAACAAGTACATCACAGGTCAGTGTTGCAAAGAAAGCTGAGAGGAGCTTCCTTAAGGAAAGGTTTAACATAGAATTTCCACTAGAAAGCCTGAAAGGTGTGATAAAGGTGGTAGGTGGATGCTTTAAACTGATAAAGGAGAAAAACCTATGAAAGATGCCAAGTGAACATGCTACTTGAATCTGCTTCATATTTTTATGAAGATAGACATTCAGTATTTCTCCTCCACTAGTTCTATAGAAAGCTGTTTCCAAGGTTTCAAGCCTTGCTGATCTGATTCTTTTAAAGCTTATTTGGAAGGAGCCCCAGATTTACCTGCGCTCTTTCCCAAGGGTCCCAATTAGCTGCATGTCTGAAATACTGGCACAAAGCTGAGCTGCTGCCACAGAGCTTGAGAAGAAACTCCAACATTCCAGGAAACAAACTGTAGCACTTCTGAACCCATCCTTTTCTACAATTCTAGTCTAGTTAAGGATAATGCAGCAGTATCATAAGCATTATGGCAATGCTATTGATGACTGGTAGGAAGACTGAAAGACTATTCAGCTACTTACTGTTCAAGTGCAATTTATGAAATTACATGACCAACTTGAGGTCATCCCTCAGTTTTCTCTTCTCTAAGCTAAAGAGACCCAGCTTCCTAAGCCTTTCCTCATAAGGGAGATGTTCCACTCCCTTCAGCATCTTTGTGGCTCTGCGCTGGGCTCTTTGAAGCAATTCCCTGAGTTCCTTCCTGAACTGAGGGGCCCAGAACTGGACACAGCATTCCAGATGCAACTTCAGCAGTTCCACTGATGTTGAAAATTAGTCTGATGTGTGTACAAATTTCATCAGTCAAAACTCATTTTTAAATTGAATGGTACTCTGATTCTGCAGTAACCATTTATTGCATTTAGCTCAATATCACTAAAAATTTGACCAAGAAAAAGGGAGGAAAAAAATATGGAGAAAACACAAAGTTTCACTGTAGCACAGTATTTAAATTTCTCATTAGGGAAAAACAAAACAAAACAAAAAAACAACCAACCAAACAAAACCCCCTACAACTCCTCCAAAGTAAAAAATGTTTGAAACAAGTATTTTGGATTTGGATAATATTTATTTATTATTATTATCATAGTTATTATTATTTACAGTATTTTGTCTGGCTGTTTGTGATTTATTGTTGATTTTTCTTCTTGAGAAGGGCTTATCTGAAAACCTACCACTACACATGCAGCATCTGAGCATTTTGTCATGATCTTCTGATCCCAAGCCTGCCATAGACTTATGTCTGAACTCAGAAAAGAAATTAAGGAAATTGTGTGCTGAAAGACACCCTATTCCATTCTATTCTGTTCCATTCTCTTCCCAGTCACGTTACAGAAGAGGATCTGGAACATGATTCAGGCACAGAAGACATGGTAGAAGAACATCTCCCTGCCTTAACTGAGCTTTTCCTCTTCCGAAGAGTTATAATAAAATGATTCATAGGAAACAAGTAGCTTGCTTGAAAATAGTAGCTTGCTTTCCTTGGAAATATTCAGGGTCAGGCTCAAGAAGGCACGTAACAATCTGATCTAGTGCAGAACATCCCTGATGACTGAAGGGGGGTTGGACTAGATGACCTTTGGAGGTCCCTTCCAACCCAAACCGTTCTATGATTCCATGATTCTATGAAAATATTCCACTGAGGCAAATGCTGACATCTTGCATAGTCAGGTCATAATGCTCTTAAAGAAAAGATACTGGAAGACAAGATTATATTCAGAAAAGAGTCCTAAAGTTATCCAAGAAAAAAAGGCTTCACAAAGGCAGAGTCTAGACTCAGAGAGTTGTGTGCATTACACAATTATTGTGCAACGTTTTATGGATAATTTTTGTGTGCAACTTTGAACCACTGAAAACACCACTTACATTTGTTTCTTCTCAGTCATGTTTTCAGCAAGTAAATGGAGTTTTCACTTCACAAAGGACTTTAAAGTGTAAAATTCCATTTTGTTATGGTTGAAAATGTAAACTTAGTGACTGAAGGAAAGCTTAGGAGTCTTGAGAGGTCTGGCTAAACAGCATTAGAGTATGAAACTTGCAATGCTAAAGAACTCCTATATTCTTCTTCAGTCTGTTTAGATAGACAACCTTCCATTAAACCAGACAAATTGGGAGGAAATTAAACTCTTAGCATGAAATACTGTGATTTTGAAAAATGAATGTTTTACCACAGAAAATCATTCTTCTGTAAAATTTCCAGCTAGCCACAGCACAAAACAGTCTTACACCAATAAATGCATCACCATGTTTCTTGGGGCAGATGATCTGAATGGAAGTCAGCAGACCAAGAAATAAGCAAGAAAATAGTTCTCTTCACCTATCAGGCAGAAACACATAAAAAAAATATATACATATCTGGAGGAGAAGCTGCCTGGGGGTAAGCCTCAGCTAAGAAGGGTAGCAATGCCCCAGAGACTAAAACTGGGACAAAGAAAAGACATATATGAGGTTTTGGGCTGCATTATTTTCTTTCAAAATCTGAGTATTTGAAGCTGCAAAAGTAACTTTATAACTACAGGAAACAGAAAGAGTTATTTGGAGCAAGAGCCCATCTTTCACAGCTGCTACAACAACCTCCCCAGCTCAGGGTAATGCCTGCTGTAATGAGGCTATGCACCTGCAGAACATCTTTCACAAATGAAATTTCAGTATCCTTAACCTTAGACAAAGAAACCTGCTTGTAACAAATAAGAAGAATCCTCTACAGGGATTCAACAACACAACCTCTGCAAAATTAGGCATGGCCATTTCTTTTGTAAGGGGATTTGCTCAATTGAATACATAAAGGGAACTGAATGGGAAAGAATTGCTACAGCTACTGATGCTCCTTATTTTTTTCCACAGCAAAAGTGAGAGCAACACAGAAGCTATTCTATCAATCTATCACTATGTTAGAAGGACAGAGATTCAGCAGGTGTCTCTCTAATCCAGCGTACCAGATGCCATTCCAGCACTATATACAGTTCAGGGCTACAAAAAGCAAAATGATGACTCATGGCTATCTATGAGGATATGTGAAGTGGGAGGGACCACCCTTTCTAGCTGTCAACAATAATACAAGATCTGCAGAAGGCAAATCAAGTAAACTGTGGAAAGAAAAGCCCCAGAAACAGCCAGTATTTATAAGAAATTTCATTGCAAACCTTCTGATTTATTTTCCCAGACTTTTATGGTGCCTTGCAAGGAATGTGAGTTATGTGAATCTATTCTGTGAGGCATAATGTTGCATCTAGATAACGATTAATAAAACAAGACTTAAGGCATGACAAATAAAAACAAATTCAAACATCTGACATGTGGACAAATTCACAAATATTTGACTTCTCAAGCATCAAGTCTCACTAGCTGTCACTCCAAGACACATCTGCTTCAGCAACTACAACTGGCTTTCAAAATAGGCTACACTTACATCTGCAGATTTCAGAAAGCTCATATAGGCAGTGTAGTCTAAAAAACATTATTATATGGAAACTTTTTTGCTAGTGTACAAATTTCAGGTTCAGGTATTTTTTGAAAACAGTGCAGTATCAGGAAACTTTTTTGCTAGTGTACAAATTTCAGGTTCAGGTATTTTTACCAGCCATGTAGGCTTCCTCATGTTAGCCATCAGACATGAAACTATTTTGGTAAACCACTCAGTACACAGTCTATTGTCAGCTTCCTTATGATGGCCCGCTTCTCATGTACCAACTGAAAAATAATTCTAACAAGGTGCAGGTAAGTGTTGCTTGTTGGAAGACAAACCACAATTCAAACTGTTTTCCTTCTCTGAATATCTCCAGCTTCACCACCAGGACCAGACAGGTCATTCTCCCTCTCTACTCAGCTCTAGTGAGACCCCACTTCAAGTACTACACCCAGTTCTGGTGCCTCCACCATAAGAGAATGTTGATGCTGTAGTGGGTCCAGAGGAGGGCCATGAAGAAGATCAGAAGGCTGGAGGATTCCCCTCTGGGGACAGGCTGAGAGAGTTGGGGCTGTTCAGTATGGAGAAAGCTCCAGGGAGACCTTAGAGCAGCCTTCCAGTACCTGAAGGGTGCCTACAAGAAATCTGGGAAGGGACTTTTCATAAGGGCTTGTAGTGATCTGATGAGAGGTAATGGACTGAAGCTTTAGGAGGGCAGATTTAGACTGGAGATTAAGAAGACATTCTTTACAGTGAAGGTGGGGAGACATTGAAACATGTTGCCCAGGGAGGTCATGAATGCCCATCCTTGGACATGTTCAAGGCCAGGCTGGATGAAGCCTTGAACAACCTGGTCTAGTGGAAGGTGTCCCTGCCCATGGCAGAGGGCTTGGAACTAGGTGATCTTCAAGGTCCCTTCCAACCTAAACCATTCTATGAATCTAGAACTTGAGCCCTTTTCAATACAAGTATCTAACACTGCCTGTAACTGGCAAATGGGTCAAAAGGGTAGAAAACCAAAAACAAAGAGAAAATAGCAAGTTTACCAAGACATGAGTGATGCTTCTTTTTATACTGAAATCAGTTTTGAAATCAGTTCTCAACAAAGATTATGGTTTTTAAATTATCTAGGAAAGAGAGGAAAGGCAAACAGTTTTTACCTTAATTAATCTTCTGATGCTACCACAACTCAACAGCAAAGCAGATACCTCTACCTGTGTCTGTTGATTCTATGGGATACCACAGCTATGCATAAGGAATTAATAAGAAACATCAGGTACCTCCATCAGCTCAAGATGTAGTTCATCAGTGTCTTCTCATGATACTGTTTACTGTTTGCAGAATAACAAGTGGAGTCAGAACCACAGTCTGCCCCCAACTTTCAAAGGACCTAAACTACATCTCTGGGCAATGACCTAATTTTTAGGCAAAGACTGTCCCTCATACCCTGAGGATAATTACAAGTGGATTTAACATACTTAAAGGACAATTGTTATTGTCAAAATGTTGTTTCTTACACAGTTTTTTACACATTACACTAGTGATTGGAAAACTTTAGCCTTGTGATTAGGGATTTAAATGGAAAGGAAGATAATCACAGATCTTCCTCCATGGTAAAATGTTTTATCTATTTACTCTTTAGATTAGATAATAAATGGGAAAATGTCTATTTCCAGTATACTGGAATATGATTTAGATGCCATTTCAACCCACCTGTGCAAGTGTTTCCAGATCCAGAGGCATATTCAAATGTATTCACAGATATTTTCAGCTCATAGGCCTGCCCCAAGTTCTTATGGAGCCACTATCTCTAAGCCTAGATTACCAAACAGAATTGAGGGACTCTACTATTAGGTGTGTTTACTTAGGTTCTTTGGAATTTCTAGTTCAGCTCAGGAGACCAGAGGCTGAATTGCAACAGCTTCCTAGAGATGCAACCCAATGAAAGTTCTGCTAAATGAGTGGGCAACTCAAATTTATCTGTAGAGTATTTTTAAAGAGTGAAAAGATATCTTGCTAGTACAGGCAATTTCAAATTAGCAGACTAGAAGGCAGGTCTCCCAGAATGTTTTCAAGAATGTTAGGCTGGTTTTAGACATCCAAACAAAACTTAATCTAGAGTTTTGGACCCCTTCCAAAAACCAGTACTATCAAGCACACCTTCAAATTTTATTTTAGCTTTATATGTCTTTTGGGCTACAGAAAAAATCCCAACCCTATTTAAAGTGCACAGCATCTCTGCCCAGAAATCTCAAAGTATAACACATGTTTATTTAAGCTTCTCAGTTGTATTGTGAGACACTGAAGCCTTATTTCAGGCAGACAGGGAAATACTAAGAGATCTGGACACACTTGCACAGCTGTGTTGAAATTGCATCTAAACTAGCAGATAAATATTCTGAGTGCCTCATTCACTGACACAGTTGTGCACCTTGGATATTTCCTAAAAGCATGTAGATGGAACCTGTCTCCTAGCACACAATCTGTGCCTCAGTTTCCATGGAAACTACCACACCTCAATCTTCAGAAGAAACCAAGGCATAAAGGCTAGAGTGAAGAAATGATGTCTCTGGTTGAAATATCTGAAGAAATCTAGACAACAAGGTGTAAATCTGCATTTAACTCGTTTTTGTCTGCATGCTACCCAAGAAGCCAAAGGCTTACCTTAAACGTCCTTAACATAACAGTTTTAATAACTAAAAGCAAATACAAATGACCTCATAATAAAACAAAGAAATATGAATGTCTCTCATAATCCAGTGAAGAGTTTTGTAGTGGACACTGAGTGATTGTTTTACTCTCAGTGTTTGCCTTAGAATATGAGCAGAAAGTTAAAAAGCGTTTATCTGTAAATACACTGTGAGCATACACCATAGTGTTCACAATAAGGTTCTGACATCAAGGCTTTCAGCTTTCAGAAGGACATACTTCATTGTGGAAAAGAAGATTTGGAGGGGAACATGTGTACATCTTAATTTTGGATCAGACAAGTAGGATTCATGTCAAAGCATCATACAACTAAGTAGCCAGCAGCTAACAGTTCCATTCAACTCCACACCTGATTTCAGAGAAAATGTGACTCAGCATAGTTAAGAAGATTTCAATTTCAGATAAATAATACAGCTTCACTACATAAGGTGTACAAAATACCAGCATAAAGATAGCCTTTGATAAAAGAAGAGAAATACATATGGAAGTTGAAGAAATTCTCTTAGGAAGTAGCAGTTCAGATAGAGCAGATGAGTGACTGTGTGTAAAAACAATCTAGAGAAAGGTTTAAAATAAGAAGTCATTGAAAGCTCTGACATAAATCTCAGATAACTACAAATGCAAACGTCAGCATAAATATCCAAGTCATTAGGAGTTCTTCAGGTCAGGTGATAGCACAAATTGAAACTAACATGAAGTGATCCAAAATTAATAACATGTAGAGAATGGGTCAGCAAAGAGATCTGACTAGGTCTCAGATTAATAAAAAGGGTAACTTCTCCCTTAAATAATGTTTTTCAGGGGGTTTTGGCTTTGGGAATTTCATGGGTTTTGTTTTTGTTTGTTTGTTAGTTGTTATTGTTGTTTTGGGAGGTTGTTTGGTTTGTTTGTTTTGAAAGAACAAACCCTTGGGTGAATGAATATACATTAGAAATACATTTTTTAAATAAGCAGTGACAGAATGCTCCAGAAAAGCTAACATTTCTAATGATTGAGAAAAATTCCTGAATCAGAAATCATAAGTTGAATCAAACAATGAAAATCATATTAAAAAAGCTTAAGACAGTTTTCCTGTTTTGAGATGTTATACTCCTTTTTAATGCACTGGCTTTGGCTGTGGCATTTGATACAAAAGGAAAAGTAAGTTTTCTCAGGAACCATCTATGACCAATCACCTCCAGAAAGCTGCTCTGGAGACAATTTTGAGAACTTTTTATTTCTAAAATATATGGAGATTTATTTTTTTTTTTTAAGGATAAAAACAAACTAGGATATATAGAGAGAAAGGAAATAATACCATATAAAATTAGGACATAAAAAGTGCCAAAAGTTCACAGGAAGCTTTGGCAAGGTAAACATCTAAAACCTGACAACCTCAGACCTTCAGAAACTGGAGTAGAAGACTATTCAATAGGTTATTTCAATCACTTGACCATGGCACTTGGTGCCATGGTCTAGTCATGAGGTCTGTGGTGACAGATTGGACTCGATGATCTTTGAGGTCTCTTCCAACCTTAGGGATACTGTGATACTGTGATACTTTGCTGGAAAAAATATAATGGGATCTTATGTAGGTATTGTAATCATGTAATTGATGCTTGTAAATTCTGGTGATTTCTGGGTATTAAAGAAAAATTTAGAGATGTTCCAGCTGAAGAGAAGCAATGTTGATGAGTATTTAAATGACAGCAAATTAGATTCAGTTTTGTGAAATATGAGGGGGAGCTAAGATTTCTACCTGCTTGGGGATGAATTTCTATCTGCATGAAGTGTCAAGATTGATGGAGATGTTATGCAGAAGTCTAGTTGACATATACCAAAATGATGGCATGCAGATAAAAATAGTAAGTATTACACATTCACCGCAGCATTGCACATTGGGGTTGCAGTAATGGCAGCCCCAATCATTAAAGACATAACAACTCAAATACTGCAAAATAACAAAATTGATTTTAAAGTCATAAGTTTTTAGCCACTAATACATCTGGAGAACTTTTTATTTGTCTTAAAGATGCATTCAAAATTATGGGAAGTTCTGAAGGCTGCAAGACTTTTATTTTTTCCTTTTGTCAAAAAAAAAAAAAAAAAAAAAAAAAAAAAAAGAGCAGCAACAGACAAAACCAAACCAAACTAAACAAATTAAAAATAAAAATGTAAATAAATAAATAAATAATAAAACTCCACACACACACAAAATAAAACCACCACAAGCCAAACAACTGGATTATTGATGGAAAATGTAATTATCTTTCACATCAGGGAACTGCATCATAGTACCCTTTCAAAAAAATGACCACAAGCTTGCCTAAAATGAGACAGGGAAATTTCCACATAAACAGGGAAACTATTCTGGCATCTGTTCTAAAGTAGACATGAGATACTTATTTAATTTTCTTTACAGTTTAAGACTGAATCACCACAGACACACACAAATCTCTCCTGCTATGAACAAAAGGCAGGCAAAATGGGTACCTTTCATGGTACCTATGCATGGTCAATGGACTAAGTAAAATCTCATCACCTACAACAAGGGTAATCCTCAGGATTACATACAGCAGCAGTTTCACTCTCAGACTGATTCTTCAGCTGCACAAAACTGTACTGATAAGAGGAATACTTGATTGGGACCTGCCTGCCCCAACTTTACACACCTACAGTATAGATGGATGTTCTTCCGATAGAAAGAAGTACTTCTATGTTGTAGTTCATCCCATTTTAAAGTCTTACTCAGCTCAGGTCAATCCTGACTGAGAAGCGCCTGTTTTATTGCACTGAACAAAAAGTAGCTTAGGACAACCAGCTGAGTAGAAGTCTACAGTGAGGTGAACTAATCCCTTTTTTTTCTCTCTTTCACTTTAAACTTTCACATTCAAACTCATCTGCAAGTCTATATGGATATGTAATTGCTCAGGGAATCCCAGTCTGCTCTTCCACCCTTTAAGCCTATATTAATAGCTCTACTCTGTATGAAGCATGTTTATAAATTCATCTGGATCCCCCCCCCCCGCCATGCATGTTTGGTCAGTATCTTCTGAAAAACACCCTAAACTCTCATACAAGTCAGAGTGATGTGGGGAGGAATCATAAAAAGGCAATTGCCAAAGTTTAGCATCTTAAGGAATAGCAGAGAAATGGACTGCTGGCAAAACCACCTTAAAGAAACAGCTACTCTTCATTTCAAGCATGAAAAATCATGAGGATGCAATGCAACATGGCCTTCAGACTCAGAGTTTAGCATTAAATTTGCTGATACAAAACACAATTGCCATACAGACTAAATTAGTAAAGCAGAAATAGAATACGTAGGGAAATTAATTTTGATTCACACATGGCTACATTTGTTGAAGGGGAAGAATGAGTTACTACCATCAAGAAAGACTGAGCAGCTAAAAAGATGAAGAGACCAAATTATCAACGGATGTAGTTAGCAATGATACTAAAGTGAACATCCTGGCTTGAGAGATACCATTATTTTAAAATCACATTTTATAAAAGCTCTACTTCTTAATTCCACAAGATACTAACTGTAGAGTACAGTGATCTTCAAGTCATAAACATTTGTGTGTGTCACTTTGAGGAACATTTTCCAATCTATTTATAACTTGATTTGTTACTTGGACCTGTTTCCTAATCTGTCCATCAATATCATAACCACCTGCCCTATGCCAAAAAACTAATGAGTTCACTTTTGACCATGAAGTTATAAACCATCTTTCTTCATCTCAAGTCCTGTATGCATCATGCTGACACTGCCTCTAAGTGTACAGGCTGTATATATAACCATAAAAGCACATTTCAATATAAAATAAGATTTTTGTCTTAATGCTAAATAGAAAATCTAACCCATTAGTACTCACCACCAAGGCTTTAGACCTGTTACTCAGAAGTTTTTCAATGTCTCTGGCTGCAATCTCCACTAGCTGACGAGGGTTGTTGGCTTCTACAGTATACAAAGCTTGGTTTTTCTTGTAAATCTGCAAGAGGGAAAATGGAAACATATAAAAATGGTGAAAGATATTAAAAATATATAACATGATTTCACAAAACAGGCACTGAGGTGTCCTCAGTTCTGGAGAACTGGAGTGCTTCAGAATGTCACCTGTTAGGAAAACCAAAACACGCCTTGTGAAAGAAATACTTAGTCTTTTTGTCTGAGATATAGAAGATGCCACTACAAGTCAATAATAAGTCTTCAAATCTGACTGTTTCTAGTGCTGGCCTATTCAAAGATCAAGGAATATGGCTTTCATAGACCGCTGAGAGAAATGGCCATTCTGTAACATCACTGAGGCAGAAATCAAATAGTAGTTGTTGAATTCATTCTGCCTTGAATGATGAACAACAAACATACCACATGAAGCAAATCATTTAAGCTACAGTGATCTAAACAGTTAGTCCCTTGTCTATTTATTATTATAGTGTTAGTGTTTATGAGGAAAGAAGAGTAAGAGGACAAGAAAACAAAGAAGAGGAAGAGGGAAAAAAGGAATAGAACAACAAAGGAAATAGGGAAAAAATTAAAGAGGTAAAAAAGATGGAAGAAAGAAGGAAAATAAACATAATCATCTTTCTCCTCTATCATGAATAAAGGTTAGCTCTGGTAAACACTATTAACCATTTCCAGAGCAGACAACATATGTAAAGGAGATGATTCGTTAAACAAGGCCAATACCATGAAATGCACACAACCACAAGAGGTGAAGAAATAAAACCAACAAAAAATCCATTTACCCATCTCTGTCCTACTACAAAAAAAGGAAAAAAAAAAAGAAAGAAAAAAAAAAACAAAACAACATTGAAGGGAGCGGGCAGGGGAGATGGAGAGGAAGAGGGAGGAGAAGAGGGAGAGGGAGAGGGAAAAAAGTGGATGGTTTATGGCTAGATGGGCAAACGGGAGAAACTAATTTATGCAACCAACAGATGGCCTGAGTTTACTCAAGTACTCTGCTTCTGTGCAATGCTGCCTGGTGGGGCCTGTGCTGTCTCCCAGGGAGTAATTCCAGGCACAGGCAGGAACAGATCCAGTGCTAATGCACTGGCTGCCATCCAGCATAAGAACTGGGAAACTACAGACCAGACTGAGTCTACCAGCCCTGCCAGGTTTCTTGGGTTAAAGCTGTGGAGACCTTGAAGAAACTCAGAAAAATATGTCTCTGGTGCTTGTAGGGGATGGGTATTTATCACAAATAGATTTCTGACAGCTACAGTTGTAGCTGTAAATTTTTCTCGGACATATCTCATAAGCTGTCATAGGTTTTCATCACTTGTGAATTTTGCAACACATTTGTTGGACTTTGTGTTTTGTATTTGGTTTTAGTTTTGTTTTTTCCTTTCAGAAGTAGTCTTTTCTTTCCATCACTAAGTAAGTCAGATTATGGTCTGGATATTTTTGAGGCATTCACTTTGCAAAATTGCCACACAAAGTTTCTCAAGTATAACCAAAACTATCTTTATTTTTAATTTTTTTTCGAGGACAGATGTTAATAGGAGAAAAGCTTTATAGGCCAACTACTAATCGACAAAACTGGAAATAAAGACCTTTTATGTTGCAACTCATCACTACAGAATTTTTTTACATTTTTTTCCCTGAAACATATTAAATTTGCAGAATAAGATATGGGATTCAGTTAAATTTACTGTAGTGACCAGAAAAGCCGTACAGTCTTATAGGCAAAATAAGAGTCAAAATCAGTTTTGCAGATTAAGGTCAAGAAGGGAAATTTCAGAGGAGCATCTAAATTGGGCATGGCCATGACATGCAAAGGGCAGTGATCAACGGCACAATGGCCAGATGGAGATGGGTCACAAGTGATGTCCCTCAGGGGTCTACATTGGGACCAGTGCTGTTCAATATCTTCGTCAAGGATATTAACAGTGAGACTGAGATACCCTCAGCAAGTCTGTAGATGATACCAAGCTGAGTGGTGGAGGTGATAAGACTGAAGGATGGGATGGGTGACATCCAGAAGGACCTGTACAGGCAGGAGAGGTGGGCTGAGGAGACTCTCTTTAGGTTCAATAAGGCAAAGTGCAAGATCCTCCACCTAGGTCAGGGCGATCCGCAACATCAGTACATTCAGTATTCAGTATTCCTAAGGTTGGAAGGGACCTCAAAGATCATCGAGTCCAACCTGTCACCACAGACCTCATGACTACGGTAGGGAGGACACTACTGCCCACTGCAGACTTTGAACTCACGACCTTCCCATTAAGGATCTGATGCACTAAAAACTGAGCCACCTGAGGGGTCAATGCAGGGTGATGATGAAATTGAGAGCAGCCCTGCAGAAAAGGCCTTGGGGGTGCTGGTGGATGACAAGCTGGACATAAGCAAGTGTGCACTTGCATCCCAGAAGGGCAGTGGTATCCTTGGCTGCATCAAAAGAAGCGTTGCCAGCAGATGGAGAGAAGTGATTCTGACACTTTGTTCTGGTGAGACCTCACCTGGAGTATTGCATCCAGGTCTGGGGTCCTCAACACAAAAAGGACATGGACCTGATGGAGTGGGTCCAGAGGAGGGCCATGAAAATGATCAGGGAGCTGGAGCACCTCTTCCATGAGGAAGGCTGAGGGAACTGGGGTTGTTCAGCCCAGAGAAGAGAAGGCTTCGAGCAGACCTAATAGCAACTTTCCAGTACCTGAAGGGGGCCTGCAAGAAGGCTGCAGAGGGATTGTTTCCAAAGGCCTGCAGTGATAGGATGAGGGGCAATGGTTTGAAATGAGACAAGAGGAGATTTGAATTGGATGTCAGAAACAAGTTCTTTACCATGAAGATGGTGGAACACTGGAGCAGGTTGCCCAGAGTGGTAGTTGAGGCCCCATGCTTGGAGATACTCAGTCAGGCTGGACAGGGCTCTGAGCAGCCTGATCTAGTGGAGGATGTCCCTGATGACAGTACAGGGGTTGGACTAGATGACCTTTGGAGGTTCCTTCCAACCCAAATTATTCTATGATTCTGTGATGACAGGGAGGACTTGGAGAATGCATTGACCAGGTAGTGATGATTCCCTGACATCTTTAAATACTTAGTGAAATGCAGTTTATAATAGGCTGTGATCTAATTGCCTCAGCAGAAGTTAAGGTGAGTCATCCACACAGCCATAGCTTTGCACCCCACCAGCCAGAATCCCAATACGTATGATTTATTGGACTTAATCTTTCAATTTAGAGCAAAGTTATAGTAAGCTATAAAGGTGAGGCATTGAGAATCTGGATGGAAAATTTGGACTTTCATATCTGCATTTACAACTTTCTTCCAGTGAACATATGATCCTTATAAACCCCAATTTGAAGGCAATCCATTTTTTCACACACCACAGTCCTATAGAGTAGTTATTCCTGTACCTCCGAATTCAAATGGTTTGAAAGCTGAAGATTATCACAGAATAGTTTGGTGGGTATGTTTGCAGAGAAAAAAATACATGTTTTTGTTTTTCTTCTCCAACTATCAGAATAGTTCAAAATTTGATTCATTGAACAAGGAGATTAGAATTACAACAGGCAGAAATCCCACTCATACTTCAACCTAAAATCCTTATAACAGGCATTGTGGGTCCTACCACCAAGAAAGCCTGAGATTGGAAAAGAAATTCAGAACAATCTCCTCAAAACCCAAAATTCCACTTCAGAGTAGAGTCAGGGACTTTCTCATCCTCATTCTCTTTACCCCATGGCAGGGCTTGGAACATCTATCTCCCCTGCTTCTAACACCAGTGGAAGATTTATCCCACAAGCTCCTAAACAAAAGTCACCAGAAAGAACCTGGAACATTACATCCTTTATTTTCCTGAAGTGTGAGACCTGTCTCAGTTACCAAGAACTAGCATAAGAAGTATTCACTAAATATTTGAGAGAAGTGTACATAATTTATTTGGTGCCTGCTCCCCTTTTCTTTAATTTTCAGCCGTAGCACTGCAGCAGTTCAACACAACACACGAGGAAATGATACGCGCTTCAGGGTTTAGCACCCTGTGACAAACCCTTCCTTCCTCAAGCCTCCTACCTAGCAGTCAAACACAATTAACTGAAGCTCATCTCAAGTAGTCATAAAGGGTCTTATCAGCAAAGGGGGAGCTCATTTGTATTTCAAAATGCAATTTGGCAGGCTGCATGGCTTGTTATGAAGAGCTCATTTAAATAAATTTTATTAAATTGTTTTTACCAAGTGAGTGCTGGTTTCTGTTGGCTTCTATGACCATAATAGTGTTTAGTGCTTTAACTACTAATGTTTTGCTAAAAGCTTTCCAAAATTTCATAAAAAAACCCTACCACTTTTCACAGAATAAAGCCTCATTGCATGACTAAGTACAATCTGGAAGGTCACAGCACAACAAATACTTTGATTTTTCTTGGAAGCCAATAGCCATGAAATTCTTTATTCAGGCAAGAATGTATTAAAATTGCTTTCTAAATGCTGAATACTTATTCTGCTATAGCGATATTCAAGGTCTTCAGGGAAAGAACATAATGAGGAGATTCACATTAGGATGAAACAACACAAGAAAGACAATAGTTGAATGTGGTGAACATTAGGAAAAAAGCCACCTCCTCATCAAAACATGCCCCTCTCCACTCAGCTTTCAAGGACATATTTATAAATATTGCAAAAAGAGATATTCTGCTTGTTTTTCATAACACTCTTGAGGGAAAGTCAAACATTTCTTCACAAATTGAGAGAGAATGAAAGATACACTTTCATTGAATACCTTTTGTTACATTTTAATGCTCTTGCATCATCTCTGTGGCCCTCCCCTTGGACCGAGTCCAGAAGAGGTCCACAAAGATGATCCCAAGGCTGGAACACTTCTGCTAATAAAGGCAGGATAAGGCAGCTGGGATTGTTCAGCCTGGAGAAGAGAAGACAATGGGGGGGACCTTACAGCTGCCTTTCAATACCTGAAGAAGCCCTCCAGGAAGGCCAGAGAGGGACTTTTCATAAAGGTGTCTAGCAATATGACAAAGGGGAACTGTTTGAAGTTGAGGGAAAGTAGATTTAGACTGGATCTTAGGAAGAAGTTCAGTACAAGGGTGGTGAGACTCTGGAATAGGTTACCCAGGGAGGTTGTGGATGCCTCCTCCCTGGGGGTGTTCAAAGCCGGGTTAGAGGAGTCTTTCAGCAGTCAAGTCTAGTTGAGAGGTGTCCCTGTCCATGGTGGGGAGGTTGGAGTAGATGATCTGTAAGGTCCCTTCCTACCTCAGCCATTCCATGATTGTGGCAGGCACTGGAGCCCACTGTAACATTGAAATTGTATTTTAATGGCCCTGATGCTTTACTACATTCTGAGAAAGTTCCTGAGAGTAATAAATTATCTGTGTTTTGGATCTATGGTCTTGGCACTATTTGCACAGACTCCACAGACAAAAAGGAAAATAGTTTGTGTTGAATTATTCTAAACTATAATAGAATTAATTTGCCTTTTGGTTGGTTGGTTGGTTGGTTGGTTGGTTGGTTGGTTAGTTGTTTGGTTGGTTGTTTCAAAACTGTCAGTCTTTCACATTATGAAAAATCTGTCTTTTCTTCTGGTAGTGGTAACGTGGTTGAGGGCCCAAACATGCAACATGAGACGTCAATCTCAATTCCACAGACATAGAAGTCACATGAAACAAGATCTTCGGAAGTTCAAATGCAGAATTTCAAAAGTTAACCAAAACCGCTGTATCTTTTCCTACCTTGAAATATGCTTTGGAATAGATTCTCAAAGTCCCACCCAGAATGCTGGTAATGGGGGCTGTCAGCAGTCTCAGACATGACAAGCAATCAACCAAGTCAAGATCACAGCTTTTGGTACCACTTGACACCAAAGTTGGTACTCGGCAATGTGTAATTCTCTGATAAAATCAGTGTGGATTAAAGAGTGATGCTTGCTCTTTGCAAACAGGGATTTATGTAGCTTTGAGATTTCTAAATCTAAGGCTGAGCAAGCACCTGTGGTGGTTTTAGGATATGCCTTTAAAATTTAGTTACAGATTTTGAGCAGAAAAGTAGAAAAATCTAAATAAATCACTATTGGGTATAAAAAGGAAAACAAAAGATTATTCTAAACAAATTCACCAGATAAATATCTAGAATAAGATGGCGTGTACCTAAACAATTCTTTTTATCTTTTCTGATCTCTGTTTTTTTGCTTCACTCGGGAGAGATTAACCTGCTTGTCAGCTGGCCTTGGCTGAAATTGTTTAGTTAAGTCTAACCCACTGCTTTCTCTCTGCTTCTCTCTCTCTTGTGGGACGGGGGGGGGGGGGGGGGGGGGGGGCAGTGGAATGGCTTCCTTGGTCTCCGACCAGGGGAATTTTTCTGTTGTTTGCTAATTGCGAATATCTGTATAATATTGTAAATACTGTATATTCTGTACACATTCATTTCATTCCATTGTAGAGTGTAGTTTTTGCTTGTGAATACAGGTTCATTTGCTTATAACTGAGTTGTTCCATCAAAACTAATGCGGGGGGGGGGGGGGGAACTTCAACCCACTACAGCACTCAAGTTACCTTAATAGTAATTGAAAGGAGCAAGCAGTTCCAGAGGTTTATTCATTGTGATACAGAGCATTTCCATATGCTCTTTATGTAGACAAATTATTGACTAAAATAAAATCCTGGCCTAATAAATTATATTAGAATATTAAATTTAAAAGATAGCTAATGGGATAACTTAGGAGCTTTTCTAATTTATACATATACTCAATTGGCCAGGGATGTTGTTGAACTCTGAGCTCATTCATTGCTCTTCATTCTCCCTCTCTCCACCCAAAAGACATGATACAGATTGACCCTCAAAAAAACAGTATTTCATCCTGTGAAGAATTTAGCTAAAAAAAAAAAAATAATAATAAAGTTTATTTCTTCCTGAAGTTTTGAGTAATGTTGACATTTTCAAAACAAGTATTTTTATGAAAAGCTATTGTTTCATCCTCAATATTCAACATTTTACAGAAATTGCAGCTTCAGTTTTAATAACTTTGTTTAACTTACAAAATGTCAACTAATAGCACCCATACATTCACTAATTATAGGGATTTTTATTTAATTCATGCCACAAAGTTCCAGATCATGATGTCATTAATATGAGAAAAGTGGAGAGGGGAGCTGACATCCAAACATATGAAAAGATCTTGGGAACAGGAAGAGCCAGAAAATAGAATAGAATAGAATAGAATAGAATAGAATAGAATAGAATAGAATAGAATAGAATAGAATAGACCAAGTTGGAAGAGACCTTCAAGATCATCGCGTCCAACCCTTCAACCAATCCAACCCACACAAACAACTAACCCATGGCACCAAGCACCCCATCAAGTCTCCTCCTGAAAACCTCCAATGATGGCGACTCCACCACCTCATTGGGCAGCCCATTCCAATGGGCAATCACTCTCTCTGTATAGAACTTCATATAAATAATCACTTCAATCCATGTGAGTGATTATTATTGATAACTTTTCCTCACTGTAGATATTTTCCTTTAATTTTCAGTAGCCATAAACAACTATATAACTTACCCAGAGGCAGAAATTCTATCTTCTTATTACCATTACCTATTTCCACTGTTATACTAATACTTTCTATTTCTAATACATGCCAGGGGATTGTTTTTCCTCACAAGGCATTTCTCTTCTTTGAATCACAAGTGATCCATTGTAGAACACATTGAAAAATGCTCCTTTCCAAGGAGCATTCTGTATGTTCACAGAAATCAGCCTGAGAATTTTAAATATGTCTTACTCTCTGCTACACAGAATGTATAAATAAGATTACAGCTGCTCCCTAGCAACTCGCAGATGCCTTCATTCTTGAAATTCATGGCAACAACACAAAGGAAAAAAACACCCCAGTAGTTTACTGTAGCTGTTGCTTTTCAAAATCCCTTGCCTCATCAGTGACTGCTGTAGAGGTCCAGGATTACAAGTGATAGGACAGCTGACATGTTTTAAACCCTACCACACTGTAGTCAGGATGTGCACATTAGGAAAAGATCATCAGAGCTATTTCATTCTTCAGCAATACATTCAGGCTGAATTCTGCAAGATTCTGGGAATGCTTCTGTCTCAGTTAACATCAGAGAGAAAGTAGTGCCAGAGTAAATTGGCTCACTCAGGTGCCTACTCAAAGGAAAGCAGTTAATCAGGGATACTTTGCAGGATGGAATCACCAGACACTTTTGACTGTTGATAATTAACAAAGCAGTCTAGAGAACTTGAAAATTAAGAAGCAATTTTGATAATTGTGATTTTGTATTCAAACCTTCAGACAACATAAAACCAGCTTTGTACCTCTGCTATTGTACAAACATCAAAAACAGACCTAAAAATACTCCTTTGTTAAGAAAAATGTATTTTAAGGATTTCAGTTATGCTTTACAGTGATAGCAATAAAGTACTAAGTAACAGGACTAAATAATTAATTGGTTCCACAGCAGTTTAACTCAGGCTTTTAGCTGAGACAGGATGAGAACTCAAAAAATCCCAATTTATGATGAGAACGACAAGTGAATCTTACTTGTAATAGACGAAGAATAATGTGAAGAAAGTGGTTCACATTTCTTCTGCTTTTCTGGCATATTTTGAGGTGGGCACTCATGTAATTTTTCAAACTCCCTTGTTTTAAGGAAATTTTATCCAGCCTTAACAGCTCTCAATGCCTACTGACTATCCCCAAAAATAATTTTAACTCACAGAGAACTAGCAGATTCTTTCTGGTGTTTTGCTAACCACAGGATTTGGAGACTAGTTGGCTATAAAGTTCAGGTTTCTGTTGGGTTTTGGGGAGTGTGGTTTTTTTTAAAGAAAATCTTTAATTTGCATTCAGCTTTTATGAAAAATAATCTGGGGACAAAAAATAAACCCAACAACAAAACAAAAAAAAATCAATAGGTCAGATTGTGTTAGTCTTAAAGCAAATGGAAAGTTAAAAAATAACCAAGACCAGTGCTTTACTCAAAGATTATCCAGATCACCAAACAGTAATTAAAACTATGGTAACATTAGTCCATCCCTTCCCTTGAGTCTGAGTAGGATTTGTTAATGCAGCCACCTGTTCTTTGTGATTTAGAGCTGATTTTGTTTGCTGGAAGAAGGAACACTTCAAAATGCCAGATTATTGCTCAGGGAGCAAAGAGAAAGTAGCATCTGGGGTTGTACTAGATAATCTCTGGAGGTCCCTTCCAATCCCTATCTTCTTGTGATCCTGTGATCTGCACATAATAAATGAGGGTCCCCATGTTTTGACACTCTCTTAATTTCCATTTGGATTACCAACACAGAATTGCAGATGTCCCTTCAAATTTCGCAGACTACATCTTTTTTTGCTAACATCTTGACATTGGTTAGCAATGCATAAACTCAACAGAATTTATTTTGGAGGATTCTACTTCTAAATCCTGCAACTTTGGTATTTGGTTATACATAGAACAAATCAGTGGCAGTGACATACTACATATGGGGCATACCTGTATAAATACTGCATGTGAAAAAACCCTTATTACTGTATTTTGGGAATCTCTAACCAATCAACCCCACCTCACACATTATTTTAATTCTAGTAAATGGACTCTGACTTCTCAATAAGTATCTGAAATGCCCACAATTCACTGTACCCCTTCATAATTCCATTCTAAAAGTAATCTTGTTCTCACTTCCCTTCACCACACACCCCTCCTTACCTTGTGTAAAGACACAAATATAAATTGCACTTTTACAGCAAAGTTTAGCTGTAGACCAACCAGAACCACCCATAAAAATGCCTGGACTCAGGGAAGTTTCAGCAAATATAAATCTGGTAACTCAATGAGTATACAGGAAATGCTTCAACATCTTCAAAACATCAATTTTGTTTAAATTTTCATAACAAGAGGACACTAAAATGGAGCTGTAATTTTTTTATATGGGTAAAAAAAGTATTATCTTTCCTATTTTACATGAACAAAAAAAAGTAATTTAGTTTTTTGTTCCATTGAGGACAACAAAAAGAGACAAAAAGAGAAAAAGAAAGGACTCAATAATTTTCTGACTTTTGCAGTCGGTCATTGTGAACTATATTGGGTAGCACAATTTATTGGATCAATATAAAAATTTCTTTAATTCCCACATTCAACTCATTTATGCATTTGTTTTCCATGCTTAGAGCTCTGGACAGTACACCCAGGACACACAGTGAACAGCTTTACAGTTATGCAAGTTGCGCCTACAAGCATTATTAAGAAGGATGGAGACTGCAGACCACTATATTCATACAAAATCAGATGTGTCTTAAAATTCAGGGTTAAAATAGTGACAAACTCATCAGAATTTATAATAATCAGAATATTTAAAAAAAATATATTTAGATTTACAAAGTCCAGAGACAAGACCTCCAGAGAAATCTAACCCAAATGAATTTATTTGGGTTATTATTTTTAAAAGCAAACCATCTTTTAAAAAAAAAAAATCTAGATCACTTATTTCTTCTTTCTATTTTTCTTAATCATAAACCTCTCCATTTCTTCAACATTAACAAGGGGAATGTATTATGTTCTGGAATGTGGCCATATATTCCCTAGGTCCATCTGGCAGTTTATCATAGAATAGTATGAGATACAAAACTCTTTGCCTTTGGCTAAAGCATATTCAGACTAAATTCTACTGATAGATACAGGATTCTTAAAATAATAAATCTGGTAAAAATAAATGAAAATTTCAGTTCTGTGAATGAACTTGGGCTTGTTTGTTTTTTTTTTTTCTTCAATAAATAATACCAAATTTATATAGAACCTTTGCTAATGTATCCCATTAACTTTATGATTTTTAAGAATAAGCCACCTAAATACCATAGAGATCAACAAGAAAATAAATGTTTACTCCTAACTTGCTTGTCAAGCCACCTTTTGAAGCAGGAATTTCAGATCCCCTATAACAGAGGAGAAAAACCATCCAGATAAAAAATATATATTAAGTTCAAGAAAGCTAGTAAACTCTCCCCTTACACAGACCTTGATATAGTTAAAATGAATGCAAGCTACATATGACAGCTTCTATAGGTAGTAAGTTAGCAGCATGCCTCTGTCTGTAGAGCTTCTAGAATACAGTACTAATTTAGGTAAAATCTGTAAGGAATCCAACAGAAAATTATGCCTAGTTTATAATCCCTACTGGCAGAAAGGTTTCCTGAACATCCCTGCCCCAGGGCAGTTGAAGTCAGAGACCAGTCTCTCTTACAAGTCACTCATCTGAGTTAAACTCTAGAGACTGATCCAAGACCTCAAAAGCTAAAAGCACGGACTGGCAATCTGCTGCCAATCTCAGTGCTTCAGCAGACTCACACCATCTGTGCATTAGGCACACAGACCTCATACTGAGCAATGGATGAAATGTGCTCGTGCAGAACCTCAGCTGAATGTTAGAAAAGAAAGGTCTAATTATTATAAAACAGCAGTCAAGAGATAAATAAATAAAAATCTAATAGTCATTGGTGGACTCATCCTGTGCACAGAACTCATTGCCACATCTCTCTTTCATTTTTGAGGAAGAAATGGTATTTCTGCCTCAGTATGAACATCATTTTATAGGCCAACTCAGTCTCTGTGAGTTCACCCTACAGCTCTTGGGACTTTAATAACAGTATGCCTTATGAACATCATGCTTGGATTGTTTTTTCAGCCATATATCCAAAAGGAAACAGATTCAGAGTAGATTTCTTTGGAAATGCCTCTCTGCTGTTACGTTCAATTATGGCACTGCTTGGAACACAATGGTATCTTTCTGCTATAACAGCCATAGTGAAGCTCTAGTGTGTTTGTCACATCAAAGCTCTTAACACAGACCCACATTTTTAACACAGTGTTCATGTAAAAGAGAATTCTCTTCAACCGGTGAACAGACAAGCATTGCTACAAGGCATGCTCTCTAGTCTGAGGCCTGAGTACTGCAGGGTTCCCTCCTTACTCTCTCCTGTCCCTAGAGGTGTTTTAAGAGCTGGAAATCAGAAGCATACTTGTCATTTATTAGATTAAAAGAGCTGTCAATTAGCTTGGTCATGGGTCTTTGCCTGAAAGATCTATGTAAAAATGGAAGCTGTGCATACTTCCATCAAAACTGGACTACATATTTACTTAAGTTCTGTAGTTCAGGAGGCTCTCTATTTTCTGTGCAAGCTGAGGCAACTGTAGGTAGCATGTGATGTGAATTCAAACTATTTACTACGACAAAATGCCTAGTGATAAATGAAGTTAGTGAGATTTGATACAGGCAGCTTTGTAATACCTGATAAAACAGAGTTCATGAGTAGGACAAAGTTACATGAACCTTTTTAAGTTGAAAGAACAACTACATGACTGCTGATTTTCTTTTTATTTAAAAACACAATACTTAAAACATTAAAGGGCATATAGAAAGCTCTTTCATAGAATCATAGTATCAGTCAGGGTTGGAAGGCACCACAAGGATCATCTAGTTCCAACCCCCCTGCCATGGGCAGGGACCCCCCCACACTAGACCAGGCTGGACAGAGCCTCATCCAGCCTGGTCTTAAACACCTCCAGGGATGGGGCCTCAACCACCTCCCTGGACAACCCATTCCAGGGCTTCACCACTCTCATGGTGAAGAACCTCCTCCTCGCATCCAGCCTGAATCTCCCCACCTCCAGCTTCATTCCATTCCCCCTAGTCCTATCACTACCTGACATCCTGAGAAGTCCTTCCCCAGCCTTCCTGTAGGCCCCCTTCAGATACTGGAAGGCCACAATTAGGTCACCTCGGAGCCTTCTCTTCTCCAGACTGAACAGCCCCAACTCTTTCAGTCTGTCCTTATAGGAGAGTTGCTCCAGCCCTCTGATCATCCTCATGGCCCTTCTCTGGACACGTTCCAGCATGTCCTTATCCCTCTTGTAATAGGGGCTCCAGAACTGGACGCAGTTCTCCAGGTGGGGTCTCACCAGAGCTGAGTAGAGGGGGAGAATCACCTCCCTTGACCTGCTGGTCACACTTCTCTTGATGCAGCCCAGGATCTGATTGGCTTTCCGGGCTGCAAGTGCACACTGAGAATTCATGTTGACCCCCAAGTTTCTCTCCTCTGGGCTCTTTCCAGCCAGTCACTGCCCAGCCTGGATTTGTGCCTGGGATTGCCTCGACCCAGATGCAGGACCCTGCACTTGGTCTTGTGGAACTTCATGAGGTTGGCTTGTGCCCACCTCTCCAGCCTGTCAAGGTCCCTCTGGACGACCTCCCTTCCCTCCAGCGTGTCTGCTGCACCACACAGCTTGGTGTCATCAGCAAACTTGCTGAGGGTGCACTCAATGCCACTGTCCATGTCACCCACAAAGATGCTGAACAAGACAGGTCCCAGGACTGATCCCTGAGGGACTCTGCTTGTCACTGGCCTCCACTGGGACACAGACCCATTGACAGCCACTCTTTGGGTGAGGCCATCAAGCCAGTTCTTTATCCATCTCGTGGTCCACCCATCAAACCCATGTGTCACCAGTTTGGAGACCAGGATATGGCGCAGGACAGTGTCGAAGGCTTTGCTCAGGTCCAGGTAAACGGCATCAGTTGCTCGCCCCTCATCTATTAATATTGTCACCTGCTCATAGAAGGCCACCAGGTTGGTCAGGCAGGATTTGCCCTTGGTGAAGCCATGCTGGCTGTACCAAATCACCTCTTCATTATTCTTCTGGGTCAGTAGTGCCTCCAGGAGGGTGCCTCCAGGAGGATCTGCTCCATGATCTTTCCGGGCACAGAGGTGAGACTGACTGGCCTGTAGTTCCCTGGCTCTTCCTTCTTAACCTTTTTGAAAATGGGAGTAGTGTTTCCCCTTTTCCAGTCTGTGGGGACTTCCCCAGACTGCCATGACTTTTGGAATACAATAGAGAGGGATTTAGCAACCTCATCTGCCAGTTCTCTCAGTACCCGTGGGTGTATCCCGTCGGGTCCCATGGACTTGAACACTTTCAGGTTCTTCAGGTGATGACGAACCTGATTTTCACTTACAATGGGCAGTTCTTCCTCCCCGTCCCTACCATTATCTTCCATGACTCCAGGAATGTGGCTGGAGGCCCTTGCAGTGAAGACTGAGGTAAAGAAGTCATTGAGAACCTCAGCCTTTTCCACATCACTTGTGACCATTTTACCTGTTTCCTTTCTGAGGAATTCTGTTTCCTTTGTTGAGAGACAGTTAAAGAAACATATTGGACATCTGGTATCTCCTTACAAATAGTTTCCTGTCCATCCTGTCTTCCTGTTAGAATAGAATAGAATAGAATATAGAGTAGAATAGAATAAACCAGGTTGGAAGAGACCTTCAAGATCATCGCGTCCAACCTATCACCCAACACCACCTAATCAACTAACCCATGTAACCAAGCACCCTGTCAAGTCTCCTCCTGAACACCTCCAGTGACGGCGACTCCACCACCTCCCCGGGCAGTCCATTCCAATGGGCAATCACTCTCTCTGTGTAAAACTTCCTCCTGACCTCCAGCCTGAACTTCCCCTGGCACAGCCTGAGACTGTAAGTTTTCAAGTTTAAAGGTAAGTTTTCAAGTTTAAAGGTGTTGTGTATGCAACACTTTCTTATAAACACTACCTTAGCTCTTTCAGGGAAAAAAAATCTTTTAAATCACAGGAAGCACCAAATTATGTCCTTTTCATCTGGACAACTACAGAAGATTCAGCTATAAACTCTGTTTCTTGTGTAAAAATGTTTGTGTTTTGTTGGGTTTTTTGTTTGTTTGTTTTAAAGTACTTTTTACCTGTTTAAATTGTAAATTAAATGTTGTAAATTGTAAATTAAATGTTGCTTAGCAAAAGTAAATCATCATGATCCACAGAAGTCAGTGGAGGTCTGCCAGTTTTCAACCAGCTGAGTATTTTGGCATCTTGAGTCCTGACTTCCTACCTTGTTGAAGCAATCTTTGCATTACTGTAATAAGGATATCACATTCGTATTAAATCCAAGTTGGAATTCTCCCAGATCCTGCCTAAACTCCCAGTAATGTCCAAAAAAGCAGTATTTAAAAATGTACTTGAAGACTATTTTCGGAAGACTGTTTTGATACCATTCCCAGATAGTATAAATAAGACTTGAAGGACACAAGGAGGAACACTGCTTTAAACACCACTAGTCTTACTGATCACAGAACTTATATTTAGATGTTACTAGTATTTGTGTTGATTCATACCACCAAAGCACACACAACTAATTCAGAGGAAAACTGATCTGGGATTAAAGCTCTAATTAGAAAAATGAAAACTCTAGCTGAGGTGCTTGGTTGGACCAGGATTCTATTTGCATAACAGATATCAAATAGTGTGTAAAGATGCATCTATAAATTAAAGATCCTATTTCTTCTGTGCACCACAATAAACTCAGCTCTCACTTGCCTCTCCTTGTCTTACAAATACCCATTTTTAGTTTTTCCTTCTACTCCAGTTACAGTGGTTTGCTCGGTTAAGGCACATAGAGCATCCAAGCTTTCTTTCAGTATTTTGCTTACTACAGTCATTATATTGCTGTCATTATTGCTACTAATAGATTTATTTTACAGTTTACATAGGTACTGATCTCAACAGGTCTGCTCTTGCACTAACAAATCCCTCACTTAAGTTTAAAGGTTGTTTAGCTTTAAATTTCTTTATTCCTTTGGAAGTACATATTACACCAGTTTTGCATTCTCCCTGGTCAAAAGCACTCCCATTCTAAAATGTAATTGAGACTTTGGGCAGTGCTCCAGTGCATCTCCATGATAACCAGAATAAAATATTTCACAGTTCAACCACAGAATCATAGAATGGCTTACGTTGGAAGGGACCTTACAGATCATCTACTCTAACTTCCCCTCCACGGGCAGGGACACCTCTGAATTAGACTTGGCTGCTCAAGCTCTCATCCAGCCTGTTCTTGAAGACTCATACGGAGGAGGCATCCACAACCTCCCAGGACAACTTATTGCAGAGTCTCACTACTCTTGTACTGTTGAACTTCTTCTTAAGATCCAGTCTAAACCTACTCTCCCTTGGCTTGTCACTAGACACCCTTACGAAAAGTCCCTCTCTAGTCTTCCTATAGGATCTCTTCAGTTATTAGAAGGCATCTGTAAGGTCCTCAAAGAGTCTTCTCTTCTCCACACTGAACAACCCCGTAGTATTATTTCCTGCAGCATGAAGACCCATAGATATCTAATGCACATATGAATACATATAACACTGATAAACCCTAAGATATCTTGAATAAGTTATGGGCAAACCACGAACTTGCATGGTACAGCAGCTGATTGAAGAAACCCTGTTTTTGATGAAGCAATTCACTTCAGCTGAGAATGTAGTAATTCTGCTATCCTTGCCCCTTTAGAGACGTTAATAGAAGACTCAATAGTATAATGCAGACACAGGTTGTAGGCACTCTTTTCCCTGAGTCCAGGAAGAAATTGACCAGGCTGTGAAATAGTTATCATGTGTTACACATCCTCGCTATGTTCTTTCACCTCATCACTTAGCCAAATTAAAATTAGAAGGAAAGCCATTTCTTCTACCAGAGAATCTATGTGACCAAAGTACAGCTTTGCAACACTACACACTCTGGTACTGCAGCTGTTTTCAGAAAGCATTTTCTAATATTTTACAATAGGAGCACTCTGACCCTACTGTTTGTGTTATCATTCTGATTTTGGAGGGAGAAGGGGCAGAAAAAGAACCAAAACAACTGTATATATTTTTTGAAGTTTCCAAAAACATGAAGACTACAGATTTGGGCTAAATAATTCTAGAGTTAGAAGATGCAATAAGTCAGAATCAAAACTGAAAATTCAGTCCAACTGTGAAGTAGTTTTAAAGCTTAAGAAATTGAAATTCTGTGAATAAATGTGACAGGCATGCAAGCATGATATTTTTAATGGCTTATAGTCTTCACTTTTCCAAGATTGTGGTCCCATTTCAGAAGAAATCTGACCAAGCTTTAAAGCATAAAAAAAGGATATAATTAAAAAATGGGAAAGCAAAAATAGTTTGTAAACCAGAGGACAGCGGAAAAAATTTCACGGCCTATACCTCACAGGGCTTTACATTCTGTCTTACAGGCAAGGGAGCTAATTAAAACCTTGCAGCTAGAGAAAGGCATCATACAATTAAGGTCAAACAAATGGCTTTGATATAGAGGGGATATTTTGCAAGAAAACATCCCCCTTTCATGCTTTTAATCCTAGGATTACAAGCACATATTGATCACCTTGTAGTTACCCTCTGAGATAATTTATTTGCTTGAAGAGTGCAATATTTTTTTCTTTCAAAAAGAAACTCACCTACAGCATTCGCAGACTAATGGCTTTTTCTCAGTGTGAATGCCACTGTACTATACTTTAAGCATAGCTGGTAGCACGACATATTATTATGTTTGCCCAGCAGTTCTCAGGATAAAACTGTTTTAGCAGCTTGTAAAGTTTGCTGAATGTTAACAACATAAACCAAAATTTTTCTTAGCATTAAAAAAAAAACAACCAACCAACAAACAAAAAGGAATGACAGCATCTATCTCTTGGCTTTTCTTCATCTATTTCACTATGTCATCTTTCCATGTAAACGCCAGGCAAATGGTTGAGAAATTAACTCATCATTTAGCTCAAGTTAGAAATTCTCTCTAACTCCTTGCCCTGTGTAATACCCTATATCACTTCCACTCTAGATAAAAAATCAACATGTGTTTTCAAAGATACACTTTTTATTTCTATATGTTTAATGAATTTTAGCTTGAAAAACACATGCAGGTCACTGCAAGACTTTATCAGCTAAATTCCTGAGAACTTATACACAGGTGTCTTCCAACCTGGACAGCACCACTCATGGAGAATGCCACATCCCCTCTGCAGGTAAAGCTCATACTTCTTGTGGTCTCTCAGGTGACCTCTACACCACTGTGATCAAATTCAGAACAAAGGGCAAAAGACTGGCATGTCAAAGTAGGAGCACTGTGGTTTGGGCCCAGTCAGCAGCCAAGCCCAATACAGCCACCCACACAACTGCCACCTCATTCCCCAGTGGTATGGGAAGGAAAATCAGGAGAAAAAGGCAAAACCCCAGGGGTTGAGATAAGGAGGATTTAGCAGAAGAAAAACAATCACAAAGAACGATAATAGTAATGAAATAATATATAAAGGGAGTGATATAAAATGCAGCACTGATCACCATAGTCTGGCCTTTCCTTTCCTCTCCTGTCCTGTCTGCCAGATCCTGTCCCCACACCACAGTCACCTGCTCAAAGCACCCATGCTTGCCCAGCCAGCCATTCCCTTAAACAGCAGGCATGAGATTATGGTATATCAAATACCACACTGACTGCTTCAGATGTCTGTCTTGGCTGTGGCTGCTCCCAGCTTTTCATGAAGGGGAAAGCCAAAACCTGGGCAGAGACATGATTTGCAAGCCTTGGTCTCTATCAATAGATATGTTTGAAATCCACCTCCAAAAACTCCCATTAGTGTTCCACACTGGATAGATCTCACTGCTCCTCGGAAAACTCAAGTGATAGACATTTGTGTGTTATTGAGATCTTAAATTGGAAAACCATGTGAGTATCAATTTGATTTTTTGTATTAGGATTTAAAGATTTATTTTGCAGTTTGCTTGGAGGTTTCCAAGTTTAAAAAGTGCATTAAAAGCATCCGCCTTACACTATGTTGCAATACAAAGCATCTGAATACTAAGAAAGGCTGGAACTAAAGCAATCTCTGCAATCTTTATTCATGTTCCTCCTGTACATGCAGCGATGCAGCCCTGCTTTCTATAGGACAATGGTGATCTCATCTACTCATCTAGCATCTTATATTCATTAAAGATAAAATGTCCTTCTGGAACAGGATTCTCATGAGCCATATGGATGTCTGGGTAAAAACAAATTAAGATCAAAGGAATACATTCATATACAGTGACAAAGCTGAGAAACTTCACAATTTATTTTTCTGTGTGTTTCTGAAACACAGCTATTATTTATTTCATGGATTGTTTGGGGGTATTATGACTTCTGAAACCCAAATCTCACATTCAGCTCCCCAGCACCAAGTGCTTTTATTGGCTGACCAGACAAGTTATTTTCCTGATGTAATAGCAACCTTTCCCTTCATTATTGAGTTCTATACCAACCCACGGATACATCAGTTTACAGCAGGAGCCATGGGACTTGTTAGGGGGAGAGAATTGCATGATCAAGTGGTTGCATACTGGATCACAATGTTTTCACACCAAGTTGCAGAGGAAGCATAACCCTGATATGTTCTGAATTGTGATTTCATTCTTCTGCAAGTTCCAATGTCTTTTTGCCTATTATGAATGGAATATAGTAAAAAAAAATAAAATCTTAATAGCAAAAGAATTTTTAATTTTCCCCTAAAACACACTTTGAGTTAAACTGGAAGATGATTAAAAGTAGTTTTCATTCTCACGTACATTTCATCTAACAAAATTATTTTTCATTTCAGTAAATATGTGTCAGAAAAACACTTGTGTTAGCAAGTCTCCCTTGCTAACAGAGAGCAGACTTTTCCACTGCTGTGAATGGTTGCTTCCTGGATACCATGTTTGACAAACAAATAACATAAAAGTACTTGCTTCAGGTGGAAATGTTGCACCAATGAGAAGCTTTATATTGAATACTGCAAAGCTGATTAAATATTAGCAAGCACTGCAGCCTTAAGACAGTGAATCGATGGATGTCTGTGTTAGTCATTTCTCTCTCATTAAGCAATGCAGAGTTTAATTCCCAAAAATCTTTTTACTATTTTGGGATGAAATGTCTGTGATGCTCAGATGATGCATACCATTCACTTAATTTTCTAGTTACTGCAGCCTAAGGTGTGTCTTACTCACCTCAGCAAGCTTTTCCACTCCACTTGCAGTTCGTGCTAATGTTACGAGATCTTCTTGCATCTTATCTACCCATGACTTTATCCTACAGAAACCGAAAAGAAAAGAGAGACATCCAATAAGATCACCAGTAAATTGAACTTGCGTACAATAATGTAGATCAAGAAAGGGACAAAACATCAGACATGTTGATAAAATTGAATACAAAATGTAGAGGACTTGCCTTTGCTGAAAAATAATACGCTTAGAATGGATTAAACTATTTGAACTACACCTCCATAGTATTTTGTTTGGGTTTTCTTTTCATTGGCTCAGATATAAGCCACTTGCTTATTCCTTTATTTTTCATTTGCTGGAGCTTGCCTGGTGCTCTCCAGGACAGCCTTCGCTGTCAGCTACAGCCTTTTTTCCACAGATGCCAGGGTCTGTTTCCAAATGCAATACAACCTAACTTAGACTACAGGAACAGAGCTGGGATGTTGCCTGCCCTACAAGAAGAAATCATGTTTCTACCTCAAGATACCAAAATAATGCTACCATCTTCAATTTTTTAATACTTTCAACTTTTGTGTGTGAAAGAATGAGGTATATGAAAGGTGTGAAAGAGAAACACGCTACCCAAAAGTGTTTTCGAAAGCATAAAATAAATAATTCAACACACTGAGGTTTTTTGGTTTTTTTTTCATTTTTATGATTAAGTTCAGTTATAAAACTTCTGAGTGTCATTTCTAAGAGAACTCAATAGAAAAAATCAGGGAGGATTGATTTTTAAATTGGCTTTTTCAGTTCCTACTGTTTTGCATTTTTACTGTATATACTACTCTTTGCTCTAAAAGGAAACTGGAGTGGAGAGAACACAGATTAGTTAGGGAAAAGTTACTCTTAAAAACATGAATTACTTATTACTGCTATTACATATCAATGAAATAATTTTCCTTTTAACTTGCAAGAATATTCTTGCTTTTTCAGTAGATACTTCTTATGTATTGTCTCCTACATTTCCTCTAGTGTAGTCCTATGACTATTTTGATTCCCAGTTCAGGTTCTCCAGCATGATTCATTTTGAGGCAGCTTACAGCAGACAGTATCAGTTTCTAAACAGGAATACAAAGAAGTCCACCTTCATTCCAACCTAACAGCAATTTTCCACCCCAACTATAACTATACTAATTATTCTTCCAGTACTTGCTGTATATTTACCTAAAAAGGTGATTGTTTTGCATACTCATTTTAGCCAATAAGACCCTCTGTAGTGGAAACTGCCCTTTTCTGACTTGCTTGTGTAATAGCAAGGACAGCAGTGTCCAACATAACCATAGACTCATAAAATCATAGAATGATTTGAGTTGGAAGAGAACACCAAAAGTCATCTAATCCAAACCCCCTGCAGTCAGCAGAGACATCCTCCACTAGATCAGGTTGCTCAGAGCCTTATTGAGCCTCACCTTTGAATACCTCCAGGCATGGGGTCTCAACTACCTCCCTGGGCATCCTGTTCCAGTGTTCCAACATACTTATGGCAAAGAACCTGTTTCTAACATCTAATCTAAATCTTGTCTTCCCTAATTTCAAAGCATCACTAGAGGACTTTGGAAATAGTCCCTCTGAAGTCTTCTTGTAGGTATTAGAAGGGCACTATTTGGTCTCCCCAGAGCCTTCTCTAGGCTGCACAACCCCAGCTCCTTCAGCTTGTCCTTATAGCAGAGGTGTTCCAGCCTCTGATCTGACCCGCTCCGTTAGGCCCATGTCCTTCCTGTGTTTTGAGGACTCCAGAGCTGGATGCAATACTCCGGGTAAGGTCTCACCAGAGCAAAGTGGTAGCATCACTTCTCTCAATCTGCTGGCCATGACAAAAAATAACTTCAGAAGGGCTTTTCTAGATCACTATCAAAAGTACTAATGATAAAATGGGATTCTAGAACGCTGAGGAAGCTCAGTGGAATTTTTCTTGCCTTAAGATTTTAAATAACACCATTAATATTACTTATAAAGCCTAATGTCACTATTTCCACACCTCAACAATTCCATCTCGCCACCTGATGGAAGTGTGTATTTGAGAGCTATCACACTCCTCATCGATGGTTTTTCAGAAATTGCACAATGATACTGTAAAACTTTCATGGGAAAATTTGGAAGAATGTTTGACATAAAACTCCCCCCCCACCCCCCACCCCCACCCCCCCCCAGCTTAAGGCATCATATTATCTCATTGTATATCTCACTGTGCATCTTTTAAGAAATTAAATAAGCCTTTAAGCACTGAAATGCTTGTCTGGTGCTCCTTTTACCTGAAGCCTGTAGGGCAATAGCTGTTTGACAGCTGCTCATGGTCAGAGTTTATTCAGCAATTGGAAAGCTGTCACAGCAAACATGAGCTCCCATGACTTAAAGAAGCAGCGGTCAATTTTTTCAGCAAAGGGCACCAACAGAAAGCTTGTACAAAAGGTTAGTTTGTTCCTATCGTTATTAGTTTGACAGGAACATTGCAATGGATGTTCCACTGAAAGGTGATTACATTTTGCAGTACAATTGATTTTAACCCTCTTCTCCCACACAGAAGTTTTTCCCCTATAAAGCAAAGGCTATACAAAAGGAGTGTGCAGCGCCATGCAACAGTAGCTTCTAAGTGATCTGAATGATGAAGGGGACTGTCTGATTAAAGACAGCCAGACACGGGTCATTTCGTCCTGCTGCTTTTGCCTGCACTGTGACCACTGATGAAGAGAACAGCCAGAATGCTACAGAGCCATCTATCCACATTACACTGTTAGCCAAACAGTTATTTTGACAGCACAGCAAGCATGTGTGGATTTTTGTGTTTTGTTTTGTTGTTTTTATTTTTCTTTTATTGTTTATATTTTTTTTAAGCAAGACAATTATATTTCCTGAAGTCAGAGGATTTTCATAGGTATGTCCCTAGTCACATTCCAAGTAGAATGTAATATAGCAGGTGCTAGACTAAGAAATCTTTCCTTTCACATAATTGAAACCTATTTTGTTAGGTTAATGTTATGGATACCAAACTACATCACAGTATCATAGTACATTAGAGGTTGGGAGGGACCTCCAGAGATCATCAGGTCCAACCACCCCCCAGCAAAGCAGGATCACGTAGGGTAGTCCACATAGGAATGCCTCCAGACAGGTTTGGAATGTGACCAGAGAAGGAGAACCCAGAACCTCCCTGGACAGCCTGTTCTACTGCTCCATCACCTTCACTGTAAAGAAGTTTCTCCTCATGTTGAGGTGGAACTTCCTGTGTTCTAGCTTGTACCTGTTCTTTGTCTTATTACTGTGCACCACCAAAAAAAGCTTGGCTCCCTCCATTTGACACCCACCCCTCAGATATTTATAGACATTGATGAGATGCCCTCTCAGTCTTCTCAAGACTAAACATCCCCGGATCTCTCAGTCTCTCTTCATAGGGGATGTGCTCAAGTCTCCTAATCATCCTTGTGTCTCTCTGTTGGATTCTGTCCAGCAGGTTCCTGTCTTTCTAGAACTGGGGAGCCTAGAACTGGACACAGTATTGCAGCTCTCACCAGGGCAGAGTAGAAGTGGAGAAGAACCTCCCTAGACCTGTTGGACACACTTTTCTTGATGTACTTGCAGAACAGAGTACGGTTCAATTACAAGGGTTAAAAAAACACAAGATATTTAGATGTAGGACAGCCTGGCTATTACCTTTTTCCTGCTGAAACTGATGGGTTTTTTTTTCTGCTGACTTCAAGGAAAACAGATTCATATAATTACATGACATAGCTTTGTGGGCCACTCACACTAATTCGAGGTCTTATGCTTGGATAATGTCTTACGAGCTAAAGAGGTGGGTGTAGAACTCAACTACCAATTGAAGTTATTTTGGAGATCCACATCCACCTCTCCTCAGTTAAGCTTACATTTTGCTCATATTTCTAAATACATCTTGAGCATGAAAATAGCAACTGAAGTAATGAAAGCTGTAAGTTGCAAAAGGAGGGGAAATGTTTTTCAAAATAGGTCAATATTTCTTAGGTTATCAAAAGGGAAAAAGATATATAACAGATCATCCCTAATTCAATAGAAAACTGGTGTTAGACAAATAAGGATAAATGAGATTAGACTCAGAAGGAGTGAGAGAGCAAACCTTGTGATGTTTCTTCAAGCTAACCCCACTCTTATTTCTTGCTGAGAAAAACCTTCACTTCCAGGATCAGATGCTTTTTAGAAGATTTGCTGTCAATGAAGGAGAGGGGAAAGGCTATAAAATTATCATAAAAGCAGGATTCTCAGCCATTCTTTGTCTCTCTTAGGCAACACTAAAAGGGCAAACAGAAACTGTTATTGTAATTTATAGACGGCAACTAAAATAATTAAATAAATTACAAGAGAATTACTAACCATCTACACAGAAGTTGCCCATGTTGCTGCATTTATACCACCTACTGCAAAACTACTGGGTTTTAATGTCACTATAAATTTTGATGACCTATTAAGCTGACAGTACTTGTATTTCATGTATGTGGGCAGATGGATAGAGAGAAGGAGTAATAAAGGCAGGTTTTGTGAAATACTGACTAAATGGTCATAATATGCTAACATCCCACTGATTCTACATCAGGGAAAGGAAAGGGTTACATATGAAGAGACTGATGCAAAGATCAGTAAAATCCCATGGTTATCAGATCAAGTTCTCGAATCTGCTCTACTAACCACTCTTTTCGAGGAAAACCTCTATACTACAACTAAATGAGGAAACAGGAACCCAGTCATTGATGCAGGTGACCCCCAAACTATTTTGGCCAGCAGCTCAGGAGATAAGAGTTCAACCACTGACTTCAGGACAAATTCAGCACCAAGTCAATGATCTTGGCAAGTGAAGGTTAGATTTGTCAGACCCCAATAACTGCCTGTGTCCTTACAAATGGTTTCTTTCTTAATATTGAGTCGCAATGGCATGTTCGAGGATGGAAACAGTTAACTGGGTGGTAGCATGAGCTGCTCAGCATTTGCCTCAATCTCTAGAAAAGCAAAAAATTTCTCCAGCCACACTCAGAACTTCTAGGCCCTAAGAACTCCTTCACCTCAACATCTCTTTTGTAGCCCTGGAACAGCTTGAATGGCCATTTTGCTATCACCATCCAACAACACCTTGGTTAAAGATCTCTGTCAGAAGACTTCAAAGATGCACCTGGGCACCCTGATTCAGAGACTGGACCTTGTCACTGCTACTCACTCCCACTGAAATATCCTCTCCTCATATTTCAGTTCAGTTCTTTATTTATGATCACTTTCCATGCTAACAAATGTGTGGTAGAATCTCCAAGAAATCCAGCTGTTAAAAAGGAGTGACCAAGTAATTCCTTTAAATATGGTGTTCACTTTCAAAAGCCAGGATCAGCACACAGTTATATATTTTATAAATCTTTTCAGTACAAACCAAGTTGCTAAAAGGTGTTTAACCACACATGTTCATAATTACAGCATCTGCTTCACAAATATTGCCTCTCAGTTTGACAAAAGTTTTCATTTGTAGTCTGAAGCTTCCTAGCAAATAACATGAAAAATATTCTCTAATGGAAATTACTGTTGTACAAAGTATCAGTTAATAATTTAAGATCAATCTTTAATATAATCCTGACATGGAATCAGCTGCAAAATTACTATAAGCTGTAAAAAGAACAACTTAAGAGTTACTATGTTTAATTACCAAAGATTATAGAGCTAAACCAGTTTAACAGAGAAGACATTACACATTTTCAGCTCAAATGACTGTCAGAAATTCTCAGATGTGTTTCATTAAAGCTTTTTACAATCAGATATACATCCAGTACCATGTATTCATTAGTACTGAAAAAAACAATCAAACCTTCAAAATCTAGTTAGCAGTTTTGTGGCTGAGAAAAAGAAATTAAAAAACCAAAATCCCTAATTTATTTCTAATCTGTACTAGATGAAATGTAATTAATTTTGTTTTAAATTGTGGTGGGCTATCACATGGCATAGCATATAGCATATAGATATCAAGGAGGAGCAGCCATTGGAGAGATCTGTATGTGTTTGGCGCCACTGGAATTCCCCCAGAACTGCATGTAAGATATCTGTCCTCTCTGCTTCAGCTCTGTTAAATGATATCTAAAGAGTGTCCAAGGCAATCTGGACTGCATTCATTATTCTAGTACAGATACTCCACTAAGGAGACTGAAACTGATCCCATCTCCCATAACATCCTTGTAGGTAACCTCAAGAAGAGTGGGTTAGATGATTGGACTATGAGGTGGACTGCAAACAGGCTCAACAACAGTGTTCAGAGAACTGTGATCACACAGAGTCCAGCTGGAAGCCTGTGGCCAGTAGTGTTCCACAGGGATTAGTACTGGGTCCAATTTTGTTCAATATTTTCATCAGTTACCTAGATGAGGGTATTTAGTGGACCCTCAGCAAGTTTGCTGATGACACAAAACTGGGAGGAGTGGCTGACACCCCATAACGCTGTGCTGCCATCCAGTGAAATCTGCACAGGCTGGAGAGCTGGGCAAAGACAAAGCTCAATAAGGACAAGTGCAGAGTCCTGTATCTGGGGAGGAGTAACACCAGGTACCAGTACAGACTAGGGGTCATTCTGCTGGAAAGAAGATCCATAGAGAAAGAACTTGGGAATCCTAGTGGGCAGTAAGTTATCCATGGGACAGCAATGTGTCCTTGTGGACAGTAGGGCCAACAGCATCCTAGGCTGCATTAAGGAAAATGTGTCCAGCAGGTCTAGGGAGGTTCTCCTGACTCTCTGCTCTGCTCTGCTTAGACAGCACCTGGAATACTGTGTCTGGTTTTGGGCTCCCCAGTTCAAGAGAAACAGGGATCTGCTGGAGAGAGTCCAATGGAGAGCCACAAGGATGACTGAACATCTCTGCTATGAAGAAAGACACAGAGACCTGGGGCTGTTTAGTCTTGAGAAGAGAAGGCTGAGAGGGCATCTTATAAGTATCTATAAATATCTGAGGGGTGGGTGTCAAGAGGAAGGTGCCAGGCTCTTTTCAGTGGTGCCCAGTGACAGGACAAGGAACAACGGGTACAAGCTAGAACACAGGAAGTTCCACATCAACATGAGGACACACTTCCTTATGGTGAGGGTGATGGAGCACTGGAGCAGGATGCCCAGAGGGGTTGTGGAATCTCCTTGTTTGGAGGCTTTCAAATCCCACCTGGATGTGTTCCTTTGCAGCCTGCCCCAGGTGATTCTGCTTTGGGTTTGGGGTTGGATTAGATGATGTTTCAGGGTCCCTTATCACAGGCAGAATATTTCTTACAACTCCATATGAAATTATTATTATAGAAAAATAAAAATATTTATAATGGCCATTTACTATCAAACTAATTTTTAAAATATTCTATAATCATTTATGCATTGAAAAAAAGCAACAACAGTTCGCAAAAAATGTGTAGAGCTTTTTTTAACACAACTATGAACTGTTTGCTACCAAGCATCAAACTTTACAACCTTTTTTCAAATGCAATTTTCTGTGAGGTTGATCCCTCTTGTTTAATAATGACAAGGATTCATAAATAAAACATCTATTATATCAGATGGCAGAATGCCTCCTTCTGATAAACACATGTAATCTAAGAAAACAAAATAATTTAAAAATACATGACCTCAACTGTCTTCCATCAATGTAATGCTACTCTTCTTCTAATTCACATTTTTCAAGATTATATACCTTAATAATTTTTGTTGTATAGTGTACTTCAGAGAATATTAATTGAAAGCTGCACATCCAAATTAATCAGCTGTTTCATTTGCAAATCTATTCTTCCTTTCAGAACCTGACTTCCAATGAGCAAAGCTGTCACCTCTCTAAAACACCCCTGCTGTGGCATGTGTAGTAATACCATTTATAGTGATGAAGAAAAATATATTTGGAAAGACCTAAATAAACTCCGTCTTCTAAAAGATAGGCACTATCTGTATTCAGTGCTGCCATTTAAAACAAAAAGTCACATATCAAAACAAAAGATGGAAAAGATGCAAAAGATGCAAAAGATGCAAAGCAGAGATTGCTGTACAAGCAAAAGATTAACACAGAATATTAGGTTTCTGCAGAAATTAACATCACATTAGCATAGCCATGCCGTCTTTAAATTCTTTCAATTTCACAAAGTCGTGATGAATTACATTGAGTTTTCGCTAAAGGCACAGCTGGCATGTTGTGGTTCCTGGGTTGCAAATGCATATTAATGGCTATTTGAAAAGGATAGCAGTACAGGAGAAAATACTCAATGCATTCTTTTCTTCCTGTTCAAGAGGTTATCAGTAAATAGTCAATGCATTCTTTTCCTTCTGTTCAGAAGGTTATCAGTCTGTTCCCACACACACTGCAGTTTTCTGTCTTGAAAGCGGATTTGAAAACTGTCCATTCAATATGAGGTCCAAATCCGTGAACTCTTTGAATGTTAGCAAGCCTTGAGGAAGCCAGGACTCCTGATCACAGAATCAGGACAGTGTCTGCACATGTTGGTGCAGGTGAACCTTAGATATATTAAAATTATGACTAAGTTTCTCCAGGGTGTTAGCCAGATCAGCTGCACATCAGAAGTGCAATAAATGCAATTAATCTGCAAAGAACCAGAAGCTACCAAAATCTTATTTCAATCTTCCACTTTATGAAATTAACCTTTTGAAATGGCTAGTGTCAGGATTCACAGGCTGGTTCAGTTATGAACTAGCTTTGCAGATTTTACACCACATTTGTAATCCTCCAATAGTAATACATAGTATTTTTCCTAAACCTGCAGAAACTGGAGCTACATGTCACTATTAGAGTGATACTTGAGTGTCAGTTTCAGTCCTTGAAAGAAAAAAGAACTCTTACAGATAGTTCACGAATTACTTACATAAATCCTAGAAAAATAAGAGTACAGCCTCATGACATTCAGGCTTCACTTTCCAAAGTCTGTTTGATGAGACTGCAAGTGTTTCGATTCAGAAAGCTCAGGCACAGAAATGGTTTCCAACTGTGCATGCAGGGCCAAAGGGCTGTAAGGGTCAGTTCACAGTAAAACTGAACAAGAATGACATTAAATGTAATGCAGCTTTAAAACAATGTCTTCTCAAAGAGGCTTCACTCTCCTTTCTCAGGCTAGGGTAAATGCTCCCAAGGTCGGGAGGCCACAATGCTTGTCAGTGCATTCAATGCACATTAAAAAGACAGGCTATTAAGGAAAAGGCTCTGACATTTACTTGGGAGTCAACCCTCCCCCGCTTGCACTTGTCCCCTTCCCCAATTTCAACACATTCCCTAATTAAGCATCAATACAATGTAATAGAATTGATGGAGTAGTCATTACCAGGAATTACCCATTCTCCTATCAAATCAGAGTGTACAGAAAGGGCTGTGTTTGAAATGGGTGAACTTAATTGCCTGATGGTCCCCAAGGGGGATGTACAAATAGATCAAGACATCACACATGCACAACTGATCTCAGCTCTGACACAAGCTTTTTGTCACTCCTTCATCCATCTTTGCTTACTAGGGTTAGAATAGAATAGAAGTTAATGGTGGCTGGAGTCTACCCCAGACAATTTAGTAAATAAAAGCATTGCTTGTGTTTCAAATGAACCATACCGGAACACAGGATTTAGTGACATTTTGATTAAAGGTCCATACATAGCAAAGACTTTTTATGAGGCAGCTGCTTAAAGGACAATCTATTTGAGTAAAAATAGAGCAGTGTAGCTGGTATCCCTTGGCAATTTACTGTGAAACATTTGGTTGCCTCACAACGATCTGATTCACAATCATTGCACTTGCATGGCTGGTTGATTAAATCAGTATCTCTAGCAGTCATTACAGTGAACAATGAAAAAAAAAAGTCAATTGCTGAAGTAATGCCTCTGTGTTATGAAAAACAGATAAATCACAAGAGTGCATTCCATTTTCTTTTCCAGCACCTCCTTCTCTGTTTCAATTTCCCAGTATAAACTATTGGGGGTTTAAGTTACAGGTCATGAATAGTATTTCATTATGAAAAGTATTAATTCAAATCAGTAATGATAGGTGTATTGAAGGGAGTGCACTACCAGCAGTTTAATATAAACAGTTGAAGACTCACTGATATTGATCTAGGAAAGGATTGATTTACTTTAAAATAAAAACAAATAAAAAGACAGAAAGAGAGAGAGAAAGAAGTATATTCAAACAGCAACAACTATGGTAATTTGAATCTGGATGGGTGTTAGTCGAAGAGAGCAAGAGTTGACAATGAGAGAAAATGGGACTGAAGGGACAGCTCTTACACTGAAAACAGATGAACTATAAGATTGAATTGCTTCATTAAAATAAATCTCTGTGAATGAGAGCATTTCAACTTTTTAAAAAACTTAATTTCATTTCTAATATGCTGCCCTAGGCAGTGGTCAATTGCTCAGTGAAAAGCCTGTCAATACCATTAGGGTAGAAAGACTGAGGAGCCTTTTAAAGTAGGTGCAGTTTCTGCCTTCCTCGTTATTGTCATGACTGTAACACAATTTTGCTGTGAAAACATACCAGATTCCAAGGATACATTGAATGCCTTGACAGCTCTGAATATGTAACATTTCCCAGATGCAAGGGAAGGCAAAAACTTTGGTACAGCTGTGTTCTCATGTTCACCATAAAGAGAGTTCTGAAACAGTAGAACCATGCTTTTGCCAGACAGTCATTCACTAAGTGTCATGGTCTGTACTATTTTCTTCACAAGCATATTTTTCATACTTTTGTTCCTTATTTTCATCTGCATCTGACATGTTAGGCTAGTAGTTTCCATATCAAGGTTTTTTCTTGCCTGTTCCACCACCTACATGTTAAAACAAACTGAACAGCATGGTAAAGTGTGTGCCACCTGCTTATTTCAAAATACTCACACAGATGTATTTTCAATTAATTAGCAGTACCTATGCAAGTCAAATATGTACAAGTCAACACGTGCAAGTCAAATAAAACTGCTTGCAACAAGTGCTAACCCATTAACCAAATATTGTCAAAGAATTTGGTTAGACTGCACAGAACAAAGGTAAAAATCTTTTCCAGATAAAAACTGATTTGTCACACTATGACTACGAAGCGAGTTTTAAAGCCTATCTCATTGCCCATCTCTAACATCCTAGTGACTGATTAATGCTTCAAAGTTGCATTAGAAGCTCCTGGATTTTTTTTTCTCTGTGGATTACAGAAGTTACATTAGATGAATATAGCAGATGGGATCCAAACAGGGCCAGATTCTTAAGTGTGCTTTGAATGTTCATAACCTGATCAACATCCTTTGAGGCACCTCCATGTGTCTTGAAGCTTCACTGAGTTGAGTTTTTGTGAATACATAGTTTTGTTTCCCTTCCTAAATCATCTTCACTAATCTCTTGGTTATTTTAGAGGCTGTTTAAGGAGTGAATTCAGAAATCATTACTCAGGACTCAAGGTGGAGAGTGTGGTTTGAAATTAATTTATGCTTAAATGTAATATTCAGAATAATTTTATTTTGCATTGGCTTTTCTGGGCCATTTCAGAAAGCTTACAATGGCCCTTTAAGTGCTAGCCTAGCTTCAGGAGGGGGTAAAGGTAACAGATTTTGTTGTCTGACAGTTAGGCAGCAGTAATAGACAGGTGCTTTATGGGCAGACATTCAAAGTATGTTTATCTGGCACTAATGATGAGTGGTTTGTTTGACTCATACACCTTTAGTGTTCTGTTACATGATTAACTCTGTAGATAGAGACTATATCCTTACTGCAACATTACAGAGTATTTAGTGCTTGGGAGAGCAAATGGAATCTGTGAAGGCTTTCCTAGAAGAAGGCTGAGGCATTTTTCAGTGCCTAAAGGATCTGTGTACTTGATCTCCATTACCTTAATGACAACCAGAGGGGTATTTTTGTCATCTGCTTTAGGTTCTCTAGATTTTCTAAAATGCCTCTTTGGAATTTTCTGCCTATGTGGGGAAGACAAGTGCTTAAGTTGGCTTCATCTAAGGACTGCATCATGGGGTGCATTGTCCAGGAGCTTTCACAAGTGTCTAAACCTCCACAATTCTTTTTTGAAAAACAAAACAAAACAAAAAAAAAACACATTTGTTCACTAAATTGTCAGTGTGCCTCTCTACAAAAACCCCTCTTGAATTCAAGTGAGAGTTTGAGAACGGGTCACAGTTACAACCACCTAATCCCTGTGAGTATAGGAGAAGGTAAACAAAGATAGACATCTGACCACCCACCATTTGTAAATTAGCATGTGCTTTTTTCTACTAGCAATCATGATTGCTGAAGGCTATCTGGAAAGCATTTTGAGACCAGCTGATGTCTAAAAGGCCTTTAGCACACAACAAAGTAGCACAATCAAAATTTGATCCATTTCTACTCCTCCCTAAGCACGCTGCAGAAACACAATTTCTTTTCATTTAAAATAGGAGAGTGCAGTGCTACGTGAGTTCTGTTGCCTGGAGTACAACCAATGAAACTTTAGATAAGAAGGATGAGATAGCTTTCAGTGTTACAAAGGTAATGGACCACTAAATGAAAGTTTAGAATTGGTGTTTAATATTTAATCAACTTAATACTTTGATTTATGTAGGCTACTACAAGGGAAAGAAGAGTACTTCTAGTGAACAGCATTTGGGGAGAAAAATGTTGACATTTCTACTCAAGTTAAACTCCTAATTGTGTATGAATCTTTGATAGTTCTGTTTCTGTGAATAAATTACTTTCACAATGCAAAAAACAAAGTCAGACATTTCTAAGCTGTGGTTTATGATAAGCTGTCATCATAAAACACTAGCTTCTCCTCAATTACAATGCAAAAACAGCACTATCATCAGACACTGAGAGAGGCATTAATGCACACCCAATACAGGTCAGTTATGTTTTTTCACTGTGTAGAAATTCTTTGAGACAACTAAAACCAGTTATTAATAAAATCAAAGAAAATGAAGGAGAAACGATATCTGATTTATGCACAAAAGTAATTAAATTCTTAAGAATGGTGTCATTTGCATGACTACATCTTAAGTATGAAGTGTTGGCTGAGATGAAAGGTCTACGTATTATAAACTTGAATATCAAAATACAAGCACTTCCTCCACACACTCTCTCTTTTTATAGTATACAACATAATGAGATATTGAAAATGTGAATCAACATGTACTTCAAAAGTGTCTGGTGACCATTGACTTTCATTTACAACCAAGGTATTGGCAGCTCAGTTACCATGCTCTTGATAACTGCTAAATAGAAAATAATCACTAACATGCTCTGGACTATTAAACTGCAAAACCTGTTGCTATTCACTGTCATGATAAGGTCGCAGTATTCTTTCTTCTCCACTTCTGATGGCACACTTTGAAATTGTCCCATGCTCTACCTAAAATCATATATCCTTTAGCAAGTGTATATTTGCACTGACTTTTGACTTCTGATTTTTGCCATTTACTTTCAAATGCCAGTCCAAAAAGTGTGTCAGCACAAGAAGAGTCACATCGTCATTCACACAGTTCATTGGTATTAACTTTGGGGAGGGAACATGGGAAGACTGATTTTGTTCACAGAAGAAAAGGGGAAGTGACCTATGAAATGGGAAGCTAACCTTTTACTTGTTATCAGTCCTCGAGACTAGTGAAAGGGACCACCCTCTTTGTTATGCTTATTGGCCTTTTGTCAACACTACATGCTGCAAACTGGTATTTCCTGAAAGGCTAAATGAAGTACAAGTGACCTGCCAAATCATAAAGGAAATCATGACAGAACCATGAAAAGAAACATCATCCTTTGGGGCAAGAAAATTTTGGGCAAGAAAATGTGAGGAAAATTACTTCAGTTCTACAAACCTCTAACCTCTCTAATATTCAGAGAGAAGAAGCAAGCAAAACCATCCAGAGCAGTTGTATTTCTCCACATCCACTCAAATTCTCTGCACTCACCTAATGCAATAAGTATCTCATTCTTCATTACTTTTCACTGCTTTTATGATGAAAGAATGACACAGCAATATAGAAACCAAGTCCTGGTACGTTTCCATGGTGAAAAACTGACTTCTTGAACACCTCCAGGGATGGTAATTCTACCACCTCCCTGGGCAGCCTTTTCTAATACCTCACCACTCTCTTAATAAAGAAGCTTTTCCTAATGTCCAATCTAAACCTCCCACACCACAACTCAAACCTGTTTCCTCTCATCCTATCGCTGGTTACTTAAACGAAGAGAGCAACACCAGCTTTATTCCAACCTCCTTTCAGGTAGTTGTAGAAGTACTCCAGGCCAGAGAATCTCCTGGACTGTTCACAACTGATTTTCCTAGAGCTGTGTCTACTGACATCTCCTCTTGGGAAAATATGATTTGGCTTGCATGGCCATAAAATATAATACTGGATTTCTCACACAGGGGTTGTTTTTTGTTTTGGTTTTTTTTGTTGTTGCTGTTGTTTTATTCAGGGCATCATGCTAGCAAATCTAGCAATTGGCAAAGCTCTGATGTTTGTTGTCTTGTAGCTTGAATCCAAATAATCCAAATTATGGCTTGTATTTTACACACATTTACCAACTTCCGCATGTATTAGCTCATGCATTCTTCCAGTACTTCTCATTTTCTATCATATACATACCATCTAGTTCATTGTTTTAGCCATATGCTGAAGACACTTCCAAGCTCCAGTTACTAGGAAACAGCATGTGGTTTATTTGTGATGTGCATTCTCAAAGGCCTGTTTAGATACACATCTTCTGCGCTACAGGTTTCTGCAGAATTCTGTTAGTCCTTTGATAGTCACTTCAGTGAAACTGAACAGCCTACTTGGATAGTTAAGTGTTTAATGGCTTAATCAGCCATACACTAAAGCTTCCATGACTTAAGGGACAGGCATACAGTACATTTAGTATTTTTTAGACTAATGTAACACTGTTTTAGCCTTAAGCAAAAAGAGAAAAAAGGATACCAGAACAGGTTCCTTTCAGCCAAATTCTATGAAGTCTGTAAAACTCTTACTGAAAGTAATTTCAGTGTGTAAGGAATTGAATAATATGAATCTTTTCACTGGACTCAATGAAGCCTATCTAAAAAGAAACAAAAAAAAGAATAGGTCTTTCAAGAAGCATTTTTTATTAAAAAATAATTTTGAAAAGGTTGAATTTACATGTTGCATGAAGAGGCCAACCATTTTCATTCTCCCTATAAATTTTTTTTACACATAGTGAAAGGATGAATAAAAATAAAATAAAATAAAAAAAAAAAAAGAAACAAAACAAAATTAAAAAATCTAGTACAGAAGAAACCAAAGGGGGCTGGAATACCTCTCTTATGAGGACAGGCTGATGAAGTTGGGCTTGTTCAGTCTGGAGAAGAGAAGGCTCCAGGGACACCTAATAGTGGCCTTCAAGTGTCTGAAAAGGGCCTAGAAGAAAGCTGGAGGGGGCTGTTTACAAAGGCCTGCAGTGACAGGATGAGAAGCAATGATTTGAAGTTAGGGGACATTTAGATTGGATGATAGGAACAGGTTCTTTACCATGAGGGTGGTGAACACTGGGACAGGTTGCCCAGGATGGTGGTTGAGACTCCAAGACTGGAGATATTCAAAGTGGGGCTCAACAAAGCACTGAGCAACCTGACCTAGTGGAGGATGTACCTGCTGACTGCAAGGCAGTTGGACTAGATGATCTTTAGAGGTCCCTTCCAACCCAAACCATTCTGTGTTTCTATGAAACACAACGCTGTTGCTGAAAGAAGACATAATTTCTGTATTGTGGGTAGTTCATTTTTTTTCCACAGAGCTGTGTTCCGAAAAGATGCTGGGCAGCTATAAAATATTTTCACTGACTGTCCACATTTATTGGTTACCGACTCTCTTAATGACCCAATTACTTTCATGACTCTCTACAATCAATTACTTTAAGTTAAAAGCCATTCTGAATCATGACACAAACACATTAAAATTGCATCACTTAATAAGGAAGCAGCTTGAGGAACATACCTACGATGTTCCAGATGTTCCATATGGTCTTTGGATGTTAGCACTAACAGCAGAATTCCTGGCACCAGAATGAATGCTTTACAGCATGGAGTAATGGTATCTGTAAATATGAAGCATGACATGCTGGAAGCATCTGAACAACAGTAATTGCAGCTTCTACTTGAAAGTCTTTTGGGGAATTTGATGAGCTGCATCTTCAGTACCACAATGAAAAATTGATACTTTAAGAATGGACAGGGGAATCAAATGATAAAGTAATGGAGGGGGGAAAAAAAAGACTTCAGGGAATTTGCTTTTTTCCTTCTTTATTGTAGGCCTGCTCCTCTACAAACAGTGTCTGCTACAAAATGATAAATCTCTTTAATTCCTAACAATTTCAAGGAAATAAAAAGTAGAGGGATGGAGGTAGGAAAGGCTATGAAAACTTTTAGGTTTTGTTTTCTGTTTTGGTTGTGTTTAGCAAGTTTCTTGCATTAATATTTGTACTCCCCTTTTTAACAGACATGAGAATTTCCAACATTATTCTTTTTTTATTTTTCTTTAACTGAGACCACAGTGCAATAGTTTGCAATATGAAGATTTGATTTTTATGCTCATTTTATCCCTTTCTCACTCATTTTCATAATTATGATGTCCACAGCAATCATTCCATCAAATCATAAATAAATAAAAATATATTCAACTATAGGTAAGAAACGTTAGTTTCAAGTGCCAGAATTGCTGTGTAGTTATGAGGTACTCAAGACAGTTGGGGATGAGGGCACATTGCCTACATTATCAATACATCAAGTACTAAGAAAATCATTTTACAACTCGTATTCTTATTACCAATCTAAAAGGGAAAGCTCATTTATGTATGTATTTATATAAATGGTTTTTATTCTTTTTATTAGTTCTTTTTGTTTGTATGTGTGGAAAATAAGTCATTCTTAGATTCCTCCCTTTTCTCAATATCCTTCTTGAACTGACAGGACTAAGAGGAGTGCTGTACTCCAGGTGCAGCCTCATCACTGCTGAGAAATGTGCAAGAGTAATGGAGCTTACAGTACAAGTGGGATACAAGGTGAGTTTCAAACCAGCTCCCAGAGTTCCAGCTGTGACGCAGCTGGGCATGAAGTATGTGGGCCACAAACTCCCTGAGCAGGCCAGGAATTCCTGTGCAGATGAGACCACAGACTGGTCTGAGACAAAGGACTTACTTTAGCCATGGTGAATTAGCAAAGTCACTAAGTGGTGCAGGAGCTTTACAAGTGAGAATTTTGGGTAGTTATGAAGATTCCTCCAGGGAATTCCTGCTCTAACTGGACTGATTTGGACCCTTCACTGCATTAATCGAAATCCTTTGGGATGCAACTGGCTAGACACTCTCCTAGGTGGTTTCTGCTGCAGGATTAACTCAAATGTACACTAATAAGTTATTTTTAAATATATGGCGGAAAATAATCCAGTATGTCAAAGTATGGTCATGTAGGACAGCCTCTCATACAAAAGTAAGACAAGTAGGGGATAGTTTATAGTGATGGATAACATTTGAACTTAAGTGATTATCCAGTGCCTACTGGATATAAGATCTCAGAAGAGCCGTGCTCATTACAAAATGACAAAATACTTCTAAAAGTTGCTTTTTCCAGAGGTGTTTTAAATGTAATGCAATGATATACAGACAAGTAATAAATCTTTGAATTGTAACTTTCGCAATTAAAAAAAAAACAAGTAAGAAACATTATTTTCACAGCAGTTTTAAACAGATCACCTACTTCTTTAAACATGTGCATGTGTATATGTAAATATCTGCCTAGAAACACGAAAACAATATTACACTAAAGTCTTCTGCAGTGATCCATGAACACATCAAATAATTAACTCCAAATATGCAGTAATGAAAAAATGTAGCATTTAAAGAGCTCAAATTCATAGTCATTCTGGAAATAGTTTAGAAATAAATAATAGTAGTTAATGGATAGCTTTGCTATTTCTCACTCTAACTACTATTAATAGACAGTTCTGCACCATCAGGGTAGTGGAACACTGGAACAGGGAGGTAGTTGAGACTCCATGCCTGCAGATATTAAAATGTGAGGCTCATCAAGGTTCTAAGCAACCTGATCTAGTGGAGGATGTCCCTGCTGACTACAAGGGGGCTGGACTAGATGACCTTTGGAGGTCCCTTCCAACCCAAACAATTCTATGAGTCTATGCCTGCTAGTGTGGCAGGCATTAGAGACCTGCAATGCAGACTGAAGAATAGATTTTTGCTGCTGTTTCAATCTGCATTCTTACATCGATAGAGATTATTCTGATTAGAAACAGTGTCATCTTGGAGCACAGTTTGAGCTGTGATATAGCAACTTAAATAAGAAAAGGGAAGAGTTGTAATACACTCTAAAAGGACCAGCTGCATGAAGATGTTCAAGCACACATAAAATTTCCTATGCTATGGCAATCTCTAACACACCATTATCAATGTAAGAATGTATCAATGTAAGAAATTAGAGTAGTGCTCTAAAAATCTAGAATGCATTCCCCTTGTATTATAGATAATAAAGCTTTGTGAGGTCAGAAAGAACCTAACCCCTATAATTTCTCATGATTTACTTATTTTTCCTCCTGAAAAGGACATTCCACAGCCAGAAGGGTCCTTTAAACCCATGTGGGTGCTTTAAGCATTATCAACATCTCCCACAACTCATAGTGAAGAGAACCCATAGCTAATTTTCATGTGAAAAATTTAAGAGTATAAACTTAATCTCCATGTCAGCAACGTACTGACAAAAAGACTGACACTTTACAAGATTATTAAACTCAGATAATGAAGCAGATAAGGTGTGGTACAGGAAGGCTGGCTACTTATATGAATGGGATTGAGTATTACACAGAGTTTTGAGATAATCTGAAGAAATAAATGGGAGGGAAGCTTGGGGAAGAAGGACTGGATGAACATGACCATATTGATAAAAAGCAGCTTACTAAGTTGGAAGGATGTTGGTCTGGGGTTGTACAACATGCTACACAAGTGCTAAATTTTACTATAATTAATTATTTCTTCTGCAACACATACAGGAAGCCATAGACCACATTAGCCAGCTACAAACACAGGGGAAACAAAGATCGGTTTTGGAACAACAAATCGTCAGTAAAAGTATGATATTCTCGGAAAATTCTGTGTTCTGTGCTTACTTCCATCTGGCTGGAGAAGTATCATTTCCACCCTAAAACCTGTGTTATCATTGCATTATGGCCAGTCTGTTACAGCCTGCCTCCCCACATGGCCTATTAGCCAGCACAGCCCTGTTGCTGGTACGGCTATGTGCACCCTGGCTGTAGATAGCTTAGTGTCCAAGAAACATGAGCTTCTGTTTGCCCACATATATAGTCACACCCTAAGGACTTGTTAAATCATATGCAAAACTCTCTTATTTCTATCACTTCAGAAACAAAATGGAATTGCCATGTGATGTGCAATCCATACTGACAGACCATACCCTTGCAGGTGAATACCTGAATGACTCCTGCAACATAATTGTCTCACATCATCTCACCCTCACTGAAGAGGATTTTGGACATCTAACAAGACAAAAAGAATCAGACTAACAGACAGTAGTAATGAGGTAGATGTGAAGCAGTTAGCGCTAATGCTTGTGAAGTGTTAGCTAAGAGCAAGGTTTAACTTTCAATCTTACAGCTTTTATAACTCTTACAAAGCATTATCAATATTGAAAAGAAGTACCTGGTTTACTGAGATTATTTTATCCATTCTGATATTAAACAGAAACACAGCAGGTTTTTTTGCTGTTAGTACACTAGAGTATAAAGAATAAAAAAATAAACTATCCTGCCAGAAACCTGCACCTCAAAGCACCACAACCACTCTATTAATAAATTACTTCTCTGGAATCTCACCATATGTCACTTGGACTGTACCTGTTGATATTTAGGCTTCAGGCAGAGCAGAAAAAATGTAGAAAATCTTGATGCTGCAGCAGAGGTGTAAAATTTTTTTTAAGATCTTATTAAAGAAGTGACCTTCAAGCAAATTGCCTCACACATTGGCTCACCTTCATGCAGTGTGGTGTTCAACTCTTGGAAAGCCAGAACCCTGAGACTGACATACTACTGAGTGAGGAATGATGAAACTTCAAGAATATAATGATTTTTTTTTCTTTCTCTCTTGAACCTATGCCAATGTTTAATCTGTCACAGGAGAATAAGTGTGAACATCACACTCTATTAATTCAGTTTTGCCTTTCTGGCATCAGTTTTAAAGGTGGTGTAATTCAACCAGTTCAGAAACCTGCCGCTTCTTTATAGGTGAAGAGGCATCACAACTCTCCAACAATGGCCTATCAATATCTCACAGCCTGTGGACTGAGAAATCATTTTTAGAGAAAAAGGGACTTTTGGATTACGACACTGTTCAATCCTCAGTCTGTTTATAGCAGGAATTGTGCTATGCCTTCAGGCTCTAGTGGGATCCATTCCAGTATAGGACTGATAGAGTTAATGCAGATCTCCCAATAAGAGCTGTTGCTGGGTGGAATCAAGTAGGGATTTAGCATAAAGACTTTTGTGGTTCCCAGGGAGCGTATATCTCTAAGTGACATAATCATAACCTTCCGGCCTCAGCGCATTCAGAATAGCAACATGGTCTCTACTGCACACAGAAAATTGCTCTAAACTTTTCTGTTTCAAATGGCAATTTTTCTACAAGTAACAAATCAGTTTGCTTGGGAAAATACTACAAAAATTCATTAGCACATTCTAAAAAACATGCTTTATCTGGACATCAATTTCTTGCAACTCCTTGCACAGACACATTTACAACAGTAAGTTTAGTTTAAAAATTAATTCCAAGACCTTCATATATAAATAACAGAATCACAGAAATGTTCAGGTTGGAAAAGACCCTTGGGATGGAAAAGACCCTTGGGATCACCAAGTCCAACACATAACCCTACTCTACAAGGTTCACCCCTAAACCATATCCACAAGCACCACATCCAAATAACCTTTAAACACATCCATGGCTGGTGACTCAATCACCTCCCTGGGAAGTACATTCCAATACCTGACCACTCTTTCCATTAAATTTTTTTCCTAATTTCCAGTCTAAACCTACCCAGTCGCAGCTTGAGGCCATTCCTTCTGGTTCTATCACATGGGAGATAAGACCAACACCAGCCTCTCCACAATGTCCTCTCAGGTAGTTGTAGAGAGCAAAGGTCTCCCCTCAGCCTCTTCTTTTTCAAACGAAAAAGCCCCAGATCCTTGAGTCGCAACATTTATTCATTAAAGATCATGAAGAATTATGAAAAAATAGAATGTCTGGGTTTAAATAATATTGGGGGTGTGGGAAACAAAAAACCAACAACTGCTGTTTTAAAGTCTTAGACTTTCTCCAAAAAAATTCTTCTAATTTAATTCTAGCTTCTTTTATTTATTTTCCCCAGTGATGGTCTATGAGATGCAATGTAAAGTAAAATATACCAGTTTCAAGACTAGTTTAATAATTTTGAGAATTTTTACCAAAATGACCTTTTTCTTTTCACATTTTTAAACCACTTTCAAATGTCATCTTGAACTGACAATTTCATTTTGGGTGTTTTTTTTCTGGGGGGGAGGGGATGTATGGGTTGGGTTTTGATGATTTGTAGGGGGCTTATTTTTCATTGTTTGTTTTCTGTGTGTTTGGGGGGTTTTGTTTGCTTAGGTTTTTTTGTTGGTTTGGAGTTGTTTTGCTAAGGAAAGAAACCTGAAAAGCTAATTGAGAAGGGATGCTTGGAGAGACCTAGACAGCTATGGAAATTCTTAATAAAATTCATTGGACAACAAGGTAATCTACTATTACATGACAGTTTAAATACTGTGCCTTTTGCTGCGAAAATTAGTAATTTCATTATATTATCAGAAAATAAAAGACATACTGCTTCTGTTTATTTAAACTCTGCAATTCCACATCATGACATGGAATCTATTAATTTTTGTGCATGGAAAAGTTTCAGTCTTTACTGTGATTTCTAATTCCCATAATTAACTTTTTTTTCTTTTTTTCTCCCTTAGGAAATCTAACACATAAAGCTTTGTGTCTTATACATTTAATGCATCTCTTCTACAAAGGCCTGTGCATAGTCACACATTCACAAGCTAGGTCTTTCTGAATCCCAGGACACTTCAAATATCTATCATCCTATCATCTTTCTGAAAAGGACTTCTGTAAGCTCCTGTAAGACTGAGGGATAGATAAAAGAAAATCTGCTAATAAAATACAGACAGAAATAAAAGAAAGGATAAATAGAGGCATTGTACTACTCTGCCTCCAACAGCATGAATCACAATAAGGAAAGATTATTGGCCTCTTCTTTCAGCCTCTTCAACACAAGACTGGCCTGAAAAAAACACACTCTGATTTAAAGAGGATGAATGGAAATAAAATGCCTACTCCACGTGGCTAATCACTGCTCTCTTCATCCTTTGAGTATGTGTTCTTATTGAATTCTGTCCTTCAGCTGGTCAGGAAATTTTCTAAGGATAAGTAGTCCCAGAGATGGAGCAGAGGTCTGACTATAGAAATCATTGTGTGAGGTCTCACTTTAACCAGAAGGTCAAAATTGGTGATAACACTGATCTGTAATCTACCATGACCATACTACCCACTGCAAGGTTTTAAGAGCCTGATGGTACACGTATTTTAAGTTTTTTATCAGGAAAGAAGAAAAGTAAGGTCAAACGATTATGAACCCCAGGACATACATCTCCCACACATAGTCTACTTTGCACATTTCACCAGAACACCATAAATATCATGACTTAATTTCATCCACCCTCCAAGAAAGCTATTATAGGGTAGATTCATATTGGATGTTAGGAACAAGTTCTTTACCATGAGGGTGCTGGAACACTTGAACAGGTTCCCCAAGGAGGTAGTTGAGGCCCATCCCTGAAGATATTCAAGGTCAGGCTAGACAAGGCTTTGAGCAACCCGATCTAGGGGAGGATGTCCCCGCTTAGTGCAAAGGGGTTGGACTAGATGACCTTTGGAGATTTCTTCCAATCCAAAACATGTTATGATTCTATTATTCTATATGATCAAGACTTTAACAAGTGTTAGATTATTCTGCACAGGTATGCAAGGCATGGCAAAGTAAGACTGATTTTCCAAATTTGGTGAATGGTTACTTTTACAAAAATTTAATCTCATATATAGAAGCACAGGGCTGCTTTGGAAAAGATACAGATACTCATATAAATATTTCTTTCCATTTGAGAGAATTTTTCTTTTCTTAGTTTCTGAGAGTGTTTCCTATAATTTGTCTATTCTCTGCCTCATAGTAGTTGCCACTTTTTTGCTTCTCAATCACTCTTCTCCCAAACCATTCTTATGTATTCTTTTATCGTCTCCCTTCAAAGTGATTTTATTTTTTCTTAATGAATTAACAATAAGAACATTGCACAGATCTTCTACACTTTCTAAGACATTGTGCAGCAAGGTCAAATTTGTCCACTGGCTATTTATGAATGCTTACGTTACCTCAGTAGTGTTGGATGCTGTCAGACTTTTATTATGCATCCTCTTATCACAGGATCACGGGATGTCAGGAGTTGGAAGGGACCCAAAGAGATCATCAAGTCCACCTCCCTTGCCAGAGCAGGACCATAAAATCTAGCTCAGGTCACAGAGGAATGCATCCAGACAGGCCTTGAAAGTCTCCAGAGAAGGAGACTCCACAACTTCTCTGGGGAACCTGTTCCAGTGCTCTGTGACACTTACAGTAAAGAAGTTCCCCCTTGTATTGAGGTGGAACCTCCTGTGCTGCAGCTTACATCCATTGCTCCTTGTCCTATCACAGGGAGCAAGTGAGAAAAGCCTGTCCCCTCCCTCATGACACCAAGCCCTCAGATATTTATAAAAATTTATTAAATCCCCTCTAAGTCTTCTCCAGACTAAAAAGCCCCAGGTCCCTCAGCCTCTCTTCATAAGGCACATGCTCCAGTCCCCTAATCACTCTCGTTGCCCTCCACTGGACAGCCTCTCCAGCAGATCCCTGTCCCTCTTAAACTGGGGAGCCCAAAACTGAATGCAGTACTCAAGATGAGGTCTCACCAGGGCAGAGTAGAGGGGAAGGAGAACCTCCCTTGATCTGCTGGACAGACTTATCTTAGTACACCCCGGGATCCCACAAGTTATCCATGGACACACTCCTCAATACACCCCAGGATCCTACAAGTTACCCATGGGACAGCCATGTGCCCTGGTGGCTTTCTTGGCCAAGAAGGCCACCAGGGCACATGGCTGTCCCATGGATAACTTGTTATCCACCAGGACTCACAGGTCCCTGTCCACAGGGCTGCTCTCCTGCAGATCACCTCCCAGCCTGTACTGGTGCAGTTTATTATTCCTCCCCAGATGTAGGACTCTGCACTTCTCCTTGTTGAACCTCATTTGCTTCCTCTCTGGCCATCTCTCCAGTCTGTCCAAGTCTCATTGGATGGCTGCACAGCCTTCAGCTGTATCAGCCAAGCTTCCCAGTTTGGTGTCACCAGCAAACTTGCTGAGCAGACACTCTGTTCCCTCATCAGTGTCATTGATGATGATGTTCAACAGCACCAGTCCCAGCACTGATCCCTGGGGGAATCCACTAGTTACAGCTCTCCAGCTGGACTTGTCACCATTGATCACCACTCTTTGGATTCTGTCTTCTAGTCAGTTCCTAATTGTCTGCTCTTCCATCCCACACTTCCTGAGCTTGCTCACTAGGATGTCATGGGAGACAGTGTCAAAAGCCTTGTTAAGGTCAAGGTAGACCACATCCACATCCAATTTCCTCTTCAATTTTCTTTTGCTAAAAATGACTAGAATTAACAAAAAATATTGTTTAACAGTATTTTGGGTTCCATAATGCCATCTAAAGCTTTCTGTAATAATTCCTGACATTATTTCCACATTTTTCCAGAACAGTGTAATTGCTTGGTATCTTCCTAGGTCAGCTTCCATTCTACTTTTTTCCCTTTTTCCTTTCAAATAGTAAATAGTATCATAGTATCAGTCAGGGTTGGAAGGGACCACAAGGATCACCTAGTTCCAACCCCCCTGCCATGGGCAGGGACGCCCCACACTAGATCAGGCTGGCCAGCACCTCATCCAGCCTGGTCAGCACCTCATCCAGCCTGGTCTTAAACACCTCCAGTGACGGGGCCTCAACTACTTCTTCTGATACATCAAGCTGTGTGGTGTGTCTGACATACAGGAGAGAAGGGATACCATCCAGAGGGACTTTGACAGGATGTAGAGGTGGTCCCATGCCAAGCTCATGAGGGTTAAGAAGACCAAGTACAGGGTCCTGCATCTGGCTTGGGGCAATCCCAGGCACCGATATAGCCTGGGCAATGACTAATTTGAGAGCAGCCCTGAAGAAAAGGACCTGGGGGTGCTGGTGGATGAGAAGTTCAACATGAGCCCCCAGTGTGCACTTGCAGCCAATCATATCCTGGGCTGCATCAAGAAAAGTGTGGCCAGATGGTCGAGAGTGGTGATTCTCGCTCTCCACACTCCTCTTGTGAGACCCCACCTGGAGTACTGCATCCAGTTCTGGAGCCTCTATTACAAGAAAGACACAGATATGCTGGAACATGTCCAGAGAATGGTCACGAGGATGATCAAGGTGCTGGAGCTCCTCTCCTATGAGGACAGGCTAAGACAACTGGGGTTGTTCAGTTTGGATAAGAGAAGGCTCCAAAAGGAGACCCTATTGTGGCCTTCCAGTATCTGATGGGAGCCTACAAGAAAGCTGGTGAGAAAACTCTTTAGGGTGTTGGGTAGTGATAGGACTAGGGGGTGTGAATCCAAGCTAGAGGAGGGGAGATTTAGATTAGATGTTAGGAAGTTCTTCACCATGAGGGGGGTGAGACACTAGAACACGCTGCCCAGGGTAGTAGTGGAAACCCCATCCCTGGAAGTTTTTAAGTCCAGTCTGGATGTGGCACTGGGCAACCTAATTTAGTGGAAAGTGTCCTTGCCTATGGTCACAGGTTGGAACTAGATGATCCTTTGGGCGCCTTCCAACCCTGCCAATTCTGTGATTCTGTATGATTCTGTGATTTACAGTAGATAATTTTCACAGACTCAGAGGCTGTCCCTTTAGAGCTCTAAAATGTATGCTGTCCAGACCTGCACATTTACAGACTGTGTAAGTCTAACTAACCAATGCTTTGTTATGCTTCCCTGGGGATATGCAAATGTGACAGTTTGACAACTGCTTGGGGATTATGAAGTTCAAATGTTCTGAGGATGGGAACATGCATTTTGGCTGATGAAAACTGAGCAGTCATCTTTTCCATTAACCCACTGTCTTAAAGATATACCTCACAACACTAAAATCTAAAGAATTGGAATTTGCATTTATTTTTGCAGGATTCAATTTGAAAAAAGTCTTTTTTTATGTTTCACTGCTGTAGGCCCTGTACTCTCCTGTTCCTTTTTTATCCAATTTTACCATTATTTGACATTTTCTAACTACAGAATCTGAATCCTTTTGTATGCCTCCACTGCTGTCATAATGCGCTGTGCTCTGTTCCCTTTCCTTACTTCCTCCCTTTTTCTTCTATTTTTTCCTCTGTACAGTCTTTTAGGGACACTCAGCTTTCAGACATGTGCAACTGTAAGCTCTACCACTGACTACTAAAATCCATGTGATAATGTGCCCCTGAGGATACATTTACAAATCCGGGGGGGGGGGGGGGGGAAGAAAAACAAAACAAAAAACCAACCCCAAACCACAAAAAACCCACCACACCACAAACCCACACCTGAACAAAACCAAGTTGCTTTCATGGTTCAGTCATTCCAGAAACACGATCATTATAATAATCTATACCACAGCAGCGTATTCTTGAGTTCTGTACTACAAAAAATCTGAACGCTACTGTGTAATAGTTAAGTCTTCAATTACTCTACTCAGATTGAGGTAGGATTTTAGTCTGACAAAACTTCTGCTGCATTTTTTTTCATGGGATTTTAGTTCCAAGAGAATTTTTCTCTATGTAAATTAATCACTAGATGCAGGCAAATTGGATGAGTTGCTGTCTTCATAGTTTGACACTAATCTCATTATATCCACTATAAATTTTAAAGAAAATCAGTCTCTACATTCTCTTGACTGAACTTTGTAGCCATATATAAGTCTTGATCCATGAGAGACTGTCATGAATTTAGCAGAAATAGCACATTCCAAGAAGAATTGCCAGGACCACTGCATGCCTGAGGAAGATGACAAGGTGAGAGTGAATAAATCCCAGACCAGGTACCAGAACACGAGTTTTATGATCAACTGTCTTCCAGTATAAATGGAGCTGAGTGCTTCTTCTTGCTTTTATTTATCTGTGGAGAAAAGGTGCTTAATCTTTCCAGTTGCTGAAAGACAAGGAGGTTTCAAAGCAAATGTGGTAGCTTCTACAGGAATCTCTATGTTCAGTCACACCTGAATCACACTGTTCCTGCTAGAACAAGTAATTTTACTTGCTACAAAGGAAATCTTGTATCATACAAATACTCTTTGTGGAGAATCTTTATTAATGTTGGTTATAATGGAGTTAGAGAGGACAGATATTTGTATATATACAGATACTAGTCCATGAAAGGTATTTACTACTAATTTAGAATCTCAGTGCATTATGATCTTAAATTAATTCGTCATCGCTATATTGTAAAATGTGATAAGCCTTTGCACATTCTTGCAAAGAGACTCAGGGAAATAAAGTGTCAGTCTAAGGCTCCAGAGGAAGTACTTGGTTCTTGGATCTCTACAGATTTAGGCTGTTGCCTTTACCTCTTCCTTGCAGACAGAGAGGAGAAATGTGTCCTGACAACACAAAGAATGCATTTGGGTTTTGTCATGATGCCTAATATAAGAGCTAGATGAGGCAGCAGCCCAGAAACTCAACTTTACCTCACATACTAGTTCAGGAATGAATCATATCTGCCATCTCCCTTTATTAGCTAAATTGTACTGCAAATGTGCTCAGGATACAGCAAAGGTTCATCCCATATCACACCTCCACTGGTTTACATCTCTTGTGCAGGAGATAGGAGTAGCACAGAAGAGACAGCTTACTGGAGCAGCAGAATCACAGCCTGGCTGGGTGGAGTTAGATCACATCTACAAGAGATGACAGAGCACATTAATAAGAAGGAAAAAGAAAGGGAGAGACAGCTAGTGACATCCTCCAGCAAGTGTTTTGGAATGCCTCCAGCCATCCTTCAAAGGTGGCCATGTACATGTCAGATGCTCAGCACTTACTTCCCACAGCTATACTAGGATCACTCTCCAGCAACACTAATATTTTCACCAAAGTCCAAGACTGACACTCTGCTCTCAAAAGTCTCAAGAATTACAGTGGAACAGGGAAGCCCTAGAATTAATACCTTTATCAAGGCCAGGAAGCACAGATAGGAAGGTCTAACTGAGGAAGCTAGCTCAAGCGTAGTCCATACTGTCGCTCTCCGGTGTGCATTTCAGTCCCCCCAGTCGTCAGGCTGATACTTTGACAAGCCGTAAATGCCTGCTGACGAGAACCATTAAAAATGTGGTGACTGTTTGTAAAGTGCGATGTTTTGGCACGTTGCCCTAAGCCACACTGCATCAACATTGCTCCAGAAGACATCTTCTGTGAGGCTCTTGCTGGAACTAGGAATAGAAGAATCTCTGACATTGCTTTAAAAAGCTAAATGTGCAACACCAAAAGCTAACACATAAATTGCAGTGAACACAAAGCTGTGCTGTCTTGACACCCTTTTTCAGCTGTCCTTTGAGCTACACAGTTCTGGATTGCATGGGCTGCAGTCCCTTAACTGGGAGAAATACCATTAACTATCTATTGTCTCCTGAAACATAATAATGGAGAGTGCAAGTTTAAGTGAGAGAAAATGTTCAGTCATCATGAAAGATGTTAAATACTCATAAATGCGGATGAATGAGCTTGGATACACAGCACAGACAGTGATTGGACAAATACTTCTGAATCTTCTCAGAAGTAACCCTAATGTTACTGTGTGATTAGTGCTAAGAAACTGATTTGGGGGGGGGGGGGGAGGGGGGGGGAGGCATATAAATAGGGAATATAAGGAAGTTATTTATATTTTTGTCCTTTGGTTCACAGAAATTCTAGAAATCTGGATTGCAGTCCTTAATTAAGCAACCCAAGATTAGTTTGAGCACATATGATTCAAATAATCTTAAAAATAACTATTTAAAAAGACTAATTACAAAACTGGGAGAATCAAGCTGTTACACTGCCAGGTGGGAACACTCTTTAGCCAGTGAGCCTTTCATTCTCCCCATCCCATTCCTATGCTTACTTAATCCCCACTACAAGGTAAGCAAACAAGCATAGGTGTTTGGACAAGTCAAGGTGGAATCTCTCAGTCTAAGCACTGACATATGTAGTCCTTAAGAGGATCATGCTACTTGAGGATTTGCCAATAAGGGAATTAGAAAGGAACTTCTGGAACTAGAAATGCGATGGCTGCACTCAGGGAACCATGCAAGCAGGGTGATAGATATAAAGGTTATCAGTGGTTTAAGGTGTATGTCTAAGCAAGACAAAAGAATACTTTCAACTGGGGTTCTCAATTTTCTTTCAGTCATGGAAGCAACACCTATGAAGTTGATACACAGACACTTCAGTTCTGCAATTCTGTCTATAGCTGATGGGTTTATAGCTTCCCTGGTGTTGACCTGGTGTTGAGGGTTAGGGTTAGGATAAACTTCAGTTTAACATCATATACTGCATGCGCTAGTTTCATCAGGACATGAGCAAGCAGGTGTCTGTTACAACTGATATCTATATTTCTAGGAAAGTCTTCCTTGCAAAATAGACAAGGTAGTACTTCCTGGAAAGTTTTTCTGGGGAAATGTAGCATAGTTTATGCTGCATTACAGATTTTATGGCCTGTGCAAATGTAGATTCACAGGAGAAAGTTACGAACCTACACCAGACCTGCCATGTCATTTGCTTTCCATAGCACTGATATCTTCTACCATGAGAGAGCTGTTGGATCAGTACTGGCTTTCCAACACTTGGATGGCAGAATGGTAGCCACTCTTAGCCAAAGTAAGGAATACCTGGCTAGATCTTGCCCTCTGAGAATTGTTTGGTGACAAATGCTGTACAGATGCACACTCTGGCAATGTTTCGAAATTAGAGGAGATTTAGATTGGATGTTAGGAACAAGTTCATTGCCATAAGGGTGGTGGAACACTGGAACAGGTTGCCCAGGGAGGTAGTTGAAGCCCCATCTCTGGAGATATTCAAGGTCAGGCTCTACAGGGCTCTGAGGAACCCGATCTAGTGGAGGATGTCCCTGCTCACTGCAGTGGGACTAGATTTAGATGACCTTTGGAGGTCTCTTCCAACCCAAACCATGCTGATTCTATGATTCTGTATACACACAGTTGTTTGTTGCTTTCTTTTAACAGATATTATAATTTTAATTTGTAGAACCTGTTTTCCTGAAGTACCAACTCTTCATTTTCTTAATAAAGTTAGATGAGTTTTAGCCTGTGTTGTACTTTTAGAGTGGACAGAAGCTCTTTTACCCCTCCCCAAAGGAGTAAAAGAAAACCGCTTACAGAGGTTTGGAAAGAATTGGAAATTTAACTGGAAGTACTATTCACAACTATATACAACAGTACAAAATCATACAAAATACATAAATTCATAATTAGTTTTGGCCCAGTTCTCTCCAACGTGGGCTTTACCAAGACCTCCTTAGGCCAACATTGTCCAAAACCTCACCCCCAACCAGGCCTCAATGACAAACCACAATACCCCAAAACAGGCTGACAACTGCTCCCCCTCCTCCCCAAACGCAGCAGGCCAAAAGGCTTCAAGGCCTCCCTCCCCTTCCAGGCCACACTGCACAGCAAGAAATTAGCTTGCCAGCTCAAAGCCCTACTCCCCTGCAAACCAGAGATAGGAGCCACTACAATGCCTGGAGAGAAAAGGGGCAGAAGAGACAATTATGCCCATTTATATAGGGGATCAGATGCAGGATTTCAGGAAAGAAAAAACAAAAATATTACATGTTCCACTGTCCACTTCCTGGGATATCTAGTTCCTCTGGAGGACTGTACACTCTGGTTAAGACATCTAGCCTTAAATCCACAACAGCCTGCAACGGACAAAACTTTGCTGAGATTGCTGCAAGAGCAACAGCTATAGAAAGAACAAAAAGATGTAACAGGGTAAGTTTCTTCCACTGAAGAATGATTTTCATTACATCTAAAGTATTTTCAATCTTCAACACAGAGAAAAAAATAGAAATATGGTATTTTTTTTTTTCATGAAGGGAAAGAGGAGACATATGTCTGACCCACAGGTTCTGAGATCCTGTAAATCCTAAGCCAGAAATGACAGAAAAGATGATACTATGTAATTGCCACAGTGTAGGTTTGCACTCAGACATGAGGATCACAGCTCTTCCTTTACTCCTTAAAACAGACATCCTGCCCATCTGTTTTCTGAACCTTTTATTTTGACAGCACTGAATTTGGCCTCTTCCATGTAACTGATGGCATAAAGAATTGTATTTCACAGGTTACAAACCCAAAACACCACTGCATTAAGAGTATGGTAATAATGCCTCATAAGTGGATTTTTTTCACAATCATCTTTAAAATTAGTGTCTGGAATTCAAAAATGAGGACATATATTACTTTCACTCAAACAAGTAAAACACTTTCTATTCCCCATAAGGCCTGAAATTGCTTCAATGTGAATACTAGTAACGTAAGTACTACTAAATGAGAATAAAGAAAATCTTTTAAAACCTATATTGCCTTCTGATAAACAATACTTACTTTGCTTAAGAGACTACCTTACAGCTTGAGAGGATAATTCTTGTGTATCACATAAAATACAAGATCTCCATTATTTATATAACTAGCTGTTAGTCACAAATCTGTTTTGAAAACAGTGAAGGGCTCCTTCTCTCTGTGGGAAAATCATAACTGACTGTGCTTTTTTTTTTTTCCCCTCAAGATTTATGCTTCCTATCTATAACTCTGGTATTTGAAAACACACAATGTTTGTGCATCATCCAATCTGACTGCTTTTGCCAGGCTCTAATGATGAGCACAGAGAGGGAAGAGGAAACCTACCTCAACCATGTAATCTGTGCACACAAAAGTGATTATCACTCCAGAAACTACTTCAGCATAAAAAAAAATATTAACTCTCCTTAAGGAGTTCCTCCTCTTTTTATTGGGAGAAGCTTATATTTGTACTACTATCAATGGTGCAAACTCCTCCTATCTAAAGCCGTGGATTCACAGTGTTTCTTTTTGTTCCACATTATTTGCACTTCAAGCAGGGTATTTGCAAGCATGCAATATGACCATTTGGTCTATTTTTGCTAACAGTCTTAGTCACTGTGCTCACAAAGTACCCTGAGATGCTCTTAGTAACCTCCTTAAAGCCTTAATCCAGTTATAGGCAGTATTTCTCATCCCAAACTTCATCCCAGTAAATAGATAGATAGATGGATAGAAAGATCAAAAGATGAACAGATAGGGAGGCAGATAGAAAAGGTTTTAATTAGGAAGGTAGTTTCCCAGTTCTCACAATCTAAATGTTTTTGCTTGTTTGTTTAATTATTTTTTGATAGGAACAGTTTTAGTATGAACTGTCCTGAAGAAACATTGGAGTTTTGCTTCATGTAACTTTATGATGTAACACACAGTAATGGAAATATTGGTAATACCAATATGGACCTAATTTAATGCCTGTGGAGGTTGATGGGAAAATCACCTGACTCAATCTTTTATTCTGTTTAGAAACTGTATCTAGAGTATGAAAACATAAAGGTGAAAGTCGAGAACACAAATTCTGTCCTGGATAAAGCGTATAGAAGAACCCTGTAGACATACAGCCACACCACTACTGTATGAGAACAGACTACTACCTCCTCCATCTAATAAATATCAGGCTGGTAAAATAAATTCAGCATAGAAGTTCTCCACATTGTATTCAGCAAATGGTAAGCCAAAGGCAGACAGAATCTAGTCAGGTTTCCAGCCAACTAGAAAAAATAAAGTGTTACAGTGAAAAATGAATTTGGAGGCCTGAACAGAGAATAAACTTCCAATTATTACATGCACAGGCATTTTTGAACAAGCTGTTCTGTCACCCAACCTGGTGGCTCATACCTCCGCAGATTTATTTTTACCTTCCATAGTCACCACTGGTTGAAGCTAAAGCTTTGCTCAGGTAGCTGCATTATCAGCTTACGGCAATTCTGGTTTGCTACTTTGATAAGTGGCAGTCAGATCCCCATATACTCAAGATCACAACCAAAACTATGTGGCTTCAGTGGGTTCAAGATCTGATCTGTGAAATGTAAAGGAACTTCCTGAACTGTATTAGAAGGGGTGTGATTAGTAGGTCATGAGAGGTTCTCCTGCTCCTCTACTCTGACCTGGTAAGGCTGCATCTGGAATATTGTGTCTAGTTCTGGGCCCTTCAGTTCAAGAAGGACCTCAGGTAACTGCTTGAGAGAGTCCAGCACAGAGCCACAAAGATGCTGAAAGCAGTGAAACATCTCCCTTACAAGGAAAGGCTGAGGGAGATGGGTCTCTAGCTTGGAGAAGCAGAGACGGAAGGGTGACTTCATTCGTGTTTATAAAGATATGAAGGGCAGTGTCAGGAGATCGAAGCGAGGCTCTTCTCAGTAATGTCCAATGATAGCACAAGGGGCAACAGATGCAAACTGGAGCAGAGGAGGTTCCATGTCAACATATGTCAAAAAAATCTATGAATATTACTGGAAACTGGTAACATGGGAGAGAAAGAATTTGAGATGCCTGCCTACAGAGTAATACAAAATGTGTAATCTGCCTCTAATATAATGATGCAGTTCTTTTTATTTGTTTAGAAAATAAAATTAAAAAAATAATCCCCCACAATCTAGTGAGAACTGTTTGCAATAGTAGAAAAATTGACATACTCAATTTGGCCAACTAATTTTAAGCAGTTGTAACTGTTCTGACCTCAAAAAGAACATGAATAAATGTACATTACGAAAAATATTATTCTGGGTTAAAAATATTTTTACTGAGGACTATAAACACTCAGTACCAGGACAAATGTAATTTTCACCAAGTGACTAATTTCTGTGTATAGCAAAGTCAACCCCAGGTACTCAGTACACTTACAGTTAAGTCTCGTCTCCTGAGGAAAAAATCATAGGAAAGGATACAGTTATTTATGTCTGAAAGTGTGTTCCTTCATCTAAAAACTGGAGATTGTCTTTATATCTACCATCATTTTTTTCCCTAACAAGATATGGCACCATTAACTAAACTGCTGAAGTCTGGGAGATCTTCAAAAAACAGTTTTCTCTGTTTTCCATCACAAGGGCCATTTCTGACAACTACCACTTCTGAGACATGCATGCTTGTGGTATTCTTCATGCTCTGCGATAACCTGGTTTGTTAATAACTTTAAAGAAAGCTCGTAATTGAATAAATTAATAAATATTGTAAAGAAACACCCTTCAGGAGCCTAGTTGGTTAAGAGAAATGCTAAATCAGTGCTTGCTGATTGTTGAAGCCAACTGACGGGTGGCTTCTATATTTAGGATCCTCCTTACACCTGTCAAGAGACACAGAGAGACAGACAGTGAAAAAGAAAGTATGTGCACCAGAGCAAGCAATCCAGAGACCCATCTCTTGTAGCAGGGAGCTAAAAATAAAAGCAACAAAGAGCAATAAAGAAAACAGAGCAAAATCTTATTATTTATATTACCCAGCTGTTCTGTGACATGCTGTCAGTGAGCGCTTTGAACAAGGTATGGACCTCATTAGTTATCAGTGACTCCAGCTTCCCGCTGGAGGCCACAGCAACACTCAGAGCTGGATGCAGTCCAACTGTGTCAAGCCTATGCTCCTCAGGTGGATACTTTTCTCTGTCACTCCACAATGGAAAGCCCAAGGTCTTTGTGGCAACACAATCAATCCAAAGTGAATTCCAGTGAATACTCCTTCCCATGGTTAGAAATGTCACTGGAAATGGGCTTTAGCTTTGACTGGCACCTGTCTGAATCCAGGCTGCTCACTGTTTGCTATTCTGACAGCACTTCTTTCTATACTGATGATTTGTAGATGCATACATGAATATAATAAAATTAAAATCATGTCAATTGCTTTAAAGAACACTGTGCAACACATTAATAAAACTACACAGTTGCAAAGGCTCCAGATCCACATTTTTGTTTTAAATAGAGCACTACATTTCAAGTCGAAAGGCACACAGCTGTAACAGAAGCTTGCTTTCCACACATGCATGCTGTCTTCCTTCCACCTTAGGTGCACCACTCCTTTAGCAATTTCAATCTCCCAGTAAGCAGAAATATGTGAGTTTATACAGATTAGGGATAAATAAATAACACTGCTGTTGAAACAGGAAAAAACATGCTCTTTGAATTTGTGCACACACCCATTTTTAAATGCTACATTGCCATTCCTAAACAAAGAAACTGAATTTCATTCTACCTTCCGTGAGTCATATAATAATAAGCCAAGTAACCTTTTAAACAATATCTGATTCACCACCAGATTCCCTGAGTTCTTTTTTTGGAAAAGAAAACCAAATGGCCTTTAACTATTCTCCAATGTTCAATAAATTGTATTTATTATTGGCCAAGATTAATTTATGTTTGTGTAACTACTACCTTTTTGGAAAGCAAACAAAAAAGCCTTTTTTTCATGATCAATAATATATTTATTTGTTAAAATTCAATGATGTGCACGTTTGGGTGAGAAAAAAATGCTCAATCATCATGAACAATGTTAAATACTCATACACGTAGATGTTTCAGCTTGGACACACAGCACAGACAGCAAGTGTATCTTCTCAGAACTGACCCTAACTATTTGCCTTCTAATTTTAACCACTAGTAGGTAGTTACACTCATTACATCTGTGGAATCTACAGAACTAATGTTACTGTAGATACTTAATTATACAGAGGCATGAGCAAATGAATATAAAACACATAGAAAGTAGTGAACTTACATTCAGCTCAATAGAGAACTAAATCCATATGGATGAAATTTGTGCGTGACCAACACAACCATGCACTAGATGCATGTACATTAAAATAGCAGAAGTAATTTCAACCCGTATAGGGCAAAATTACTAATTTACTCACATCAACATTTACATTCTACATCCATGCATTTCCCCCATAGTTTACAAAAGAGAGGATTATGTGATTCAATACTTGCTAAAAATCAGATCCAAAGCAAGTTGTTATACCTGGATGGGCGCAGAATGGTAATGACACGCACAGTGAAGACCAACCAGCTAAGACAAAGATAACCATGTAATATTCCTACAGTCACACAGCAGCTTATAAAAGGATTTTATAAATTTAAGTTTGAAGTATAGGCTACATTTTTTTTAAAGCTTAGTGTTTTTTTTTTGGATATCATGAAGATTAATAAATATTCAATCATTTGTAATATTGCAGTTACAGAATATCTTACTAGTTATTATCACTTATAATAATGGCTAAATATAAGGTAGCTGCATAGTATCAATAATAATTCCAGCACACAGAAATAAGGCAAAGCATCTATCAACAGTTAAAACACATCTCACACCACTCACATCAAAATCAGCGCAACCCCAGTGCACTCACACAAAGGATGCCAGGCTGAACAGTTCAAAATTCACTGAAGCTGTGATATGAGACATTTAAGTCTCTTCAATAGGAAGGATGTTGACTTGCTGGAGCGTGTCCAGAGAAGGGGAACAAAGTTGGTGAGGGGTTTGGAACACAAGCCCTATGAGGAGAGACTGAGGAAGCTGGGGTTGCTTAGCCTGGAGAAGAGGAGACTCAGGGGTGACCTTATTGCTCTCTAGAACTACCTTAAGGGGGGTTGTATACAGGCAGAGGTTGGTCTCTTCTCCCAGGCAACCAGTACCAGAACAAGAGGACATAGTCTCAGGCTGCAACAGGGGAGGTTTAGGATGGAAGTTAGAAGTTTTACACAGAGAGAGTGATTGCCCATTGGAATGGGCTGCCCAAGGAGGTAGTGGAGTCACCATCGCTGGAGGAGGAGTTCAGGAGAAGACTTGACAGGGTGCTTGGTTGCATGGTTTAGTTGATTAGGTGGTGTTGGATGATAGGCTGGACACGATGATCTTGAAGGTCTCTTCCAACCTGGTTTATTCTATTCTATTCTATTCTATTCTATTCTATTCTATTCTATTCTATTCTATTCTATTCTATTCTATTCTATTCTATTCTATTCTATTCTATTCTATTCTGTCTGAAGACAGAATGGGACCATATTAGATGTGTTGTAATAAATTAATGCATCTAGCTCCTATAACTAGCTGTGCCCAGTGCTACATATACTTGGCTTACTATTTGCAGCACAACTGGCTGGTCTAGAAATACACAGAATCATAGAACTGTTAAGGCTGGAAAAGGCCTTAAAGACCATTGAGTCCAACTGTAACTGAACTACCATGGCCACTAAACTAGATCCTAAAGCACCACATATACATGATTCTTGAACTCAGCCATGCAAAAACATTTCCAGGATAATAATGAGACATTTGCAAAGTTTTACGAAGTCCTAAAGGGTGACAACATAGATTTATGCCAGACTATGAGCCTTATACCAAGTATTAGGTAAACTACTGTTGTGTCTCATGTATGACTAATGGTTTCACCTATGACAAAGGTTACACAACTCCATTGGGTATTAAACCATCTAAGCATTTAACTTCTTGTCAGCATTACATGTATCTCTGTCCTTCATTGGTAACAGTAATGAACGCATAGAAGAAAAATCTACAGAAAGTGATATGGCTGTCTTAATTCATGTTAGAGGTGCACACATAATACTACCCATGCTGTTATCTGCTCCTCTACAAGTAATATCAGAGAAAACCTTCAGGAGAAAAAACTATATTGCTTAATCATTACTAGGAATGTTGTTGCCATGCCAAACTTTCTGTCTAAGGTTCTCTGTCTCATAAGCTTCTGTCACACAGAATCCATGATAATATTTGGATTATTTCTTCATTGGAGCTTCCAAGTACTATGCTAGTAAGAACACAGACATATATATGCCACAAGCACTGATGCTATTTGAGGTCTGTATGGAGGAATACTCAGTCACCTGGTCTGAGATACTACATCATTCATATATATTAAATTGAATTGTGCACAAAAATTGAACCATATAATAAATTTTATCCATAAATGCATCAGAGATATGATAACTGTTGCAACAGATTACTTTCTGCATACAATTTCTTTTTGAAGTGTTTTTTCCATCATACAAAAACCATGGAAGACAGATCATTTCCATGCAACTTCAGCATTATTTTATCCCATAGTACACTAACAGAAAAGGTCAAATTCGATTTAATTAAAAGATGTGACCTAAGACAAAAGTGAACATTAGTCATCACCACAGATTAGTCAGGGTTGGAAGGCACCCAAAGGATCATCTAGTTCCAACCCCTCTACCATGGGCAAGAACACTTTCCCCTGGATCACATTGCCCTGAGCCACCTCCCTGGGCAACCTGTTCTAGTGTCTCACCACCCTTATGGTGAAGAACTTCTACCTAATGTCTAATCTAAATCTACCCTCCTCTTGCTGGGATTCATTCCCCCTAGTCCTATCACTACCCAACACCCTAAAAAGTCCCTCATCAGCTTTCTTGTAGGCCCCCATCAGCTATTGGAAGGTCACAATAAGGTATCGCAGTATCACAGTATCACTAAGGTTGGAAGAGACCTCAAAGATCATCGAGTCCAACCTGTCACCACAGACCTCATGACTAGACCATGGCACCAAGTGCCACGTCCAATCCCCTCTTGAACACCTCCAGGGATGGTGATTCTATCACCTCCCTGGGCAGCACATTCCAATGACTAATGACTCTCTCAGTGAAGAACTTTAGAATAGGTCTCCTTAGAGCCTTCGCTTATCCAAACTGAACAACCCCAACTGTCTAAGCCTGTCCTCACAGAAGAGGAGCTTCAGCACTCTGATCGTCCTTGTGGCCCTTCTCTGGAAGTGTTCCAGCACGTCCACATCTTTCTTGTAGTAGGGACCCCAGACTTGGATACAGTACTCCAGGTGGGGTCTCACAAGAGTGGTTCAGAGGGGGAAAATCACCTCCCTTGACCACACTTCTCTTGATGCAGCCCAGGATGTGACCAGCTTTCTGGGCTCCAAGTATACAACTGGTGGCTCATATTGAGCTTCTACCTGTCGGCACTTCCAAGTCCTTTTCTTCAGGGCTGCTCTCAAGCCAGTCACTTATTCTTGGGATATTTTTTCCCTCTTTTAATAATACAACAGTTGGCGAAAAAATGGTTAAGCAACAGAAAAAGTACTGTCCAGTTCCCAAGTAATACAGCAGGGGTTTTTACTTCCAGATTTCTCTTACCAATTTAGAAGCCTATGAGTTCAGAAGCACCATAAAAGCTTCAGAGAATGAATCCACAAACTACCTAGTTGTATTACCAAGGCATTGTGTATATTTAATCCAAAATTTCCCTACTTTAATTTGTAGATTAAAGGACCAGCAGATAGACCAAAATTATCTTTACCATAATTCTTTACCATAATTCTAACAGCAGTTTATATTCAGACTTTTATTTTGTTCCAACAGGTTACAGCAAAAATCAGCACTCACAGAGCATTTTGAAAGCATTGTCCAAACAATTTTCTATGCCCTTTTGAAGAATCCACTGATGAAAGAGAAAAGTGGATAAGAACAGAAAAACAAAGCCTAGAACTCCTGGGGTTTGTTTTCTTTGTTTGTTTTGGTTGGTTGGTTTGGTCTTTTTATGGGGTTTTTTGGTTGGTTGGTTGTTGGTTTTTACATAAATAGCTTGGAAAAATTAAACCAGAGCTAATTTACAACTTGAAAAACATGTATGTTTTGAGATACATAGAACAAGCATTTCTTCTAAAAAAAATAAGTGTAGCAATAATGAGGGATTAAATTTGTATGGACAAAAAGTGATGAATTATTTCACTTGAGAGAAAAATCAGGTGGCCAATAAAGTGCTGGTTTTAGAGCTCCTGAGAATTTTTTTACTGTACCATTTCAGACTCCCAGAGAACACAAACAATGTAATATACCAATACTTCACTGCAAATAGCCCCTATTTTTTGCATTGATTTTGTTTAGATAGACATTGAGTGGTAAAAAGATTGTGTAATTGCTCTATTCGGAAAATAGCATTAGCAGCCAAGAAAACCTTCATTAGTTCATTATCCAATTTTCCCAGGTGAAAGAAATGTCATATGGAGTGTGTGTGTCTCTGTCAAATCACATAGTGACAAACCACAAACTGCAATCTATCTAAATTACTGTGGAATTAGAACCTCCATTCCACAATAACAAAACTGTGTGCCTCACACAGAGTACATTTTCCTGTCATATATTTCTTTAAGGATTTTGGACTAATACACATCTAGAATAATGCAAGTTAAAAAAAAAAAAAAAAAAAGTTTATTTTATTGATTTGCAGATATTATAAAGATGGTTCAGTGTAGGTAATGAATCACAGAATGGTTTGAGTTGGAAGGGACCTCCTAAAGTCACCTTCCACTAGTTCAGGTTGCTCAGAGCCTTGTGTCAAGCCTCACCTTGAATATCATCTCCAGGCATGTGGCCTCAACCACCTCCCTGGGCAACATGTTCCAGTATTCCAGCACCTTCATGGTGAAGAACTTGTTCCTAACATCCCACTTAAATCTATTCTTCTCTAATTTTAAACCATTGCCCCATATCCCACCACTACAAGCCTTTGGAAACAGTCCCTGTGCAACCTTCTTTTAGGCCCCCTTCAGGTACTGGTCTGCTTGGAGCCCTCTCTTCTCTAGGCTGAACAACCCCAGCTCCCTCAGCATGACCTCATAGCAGAGGTGTTCTAGCCTCCTGATCACTCCTCCGGACACACTCCATCAGGTCCATATCCCTCCTGTGTTGAGGGCTCCAGAGCTGGACACAGTACTCCAGGTGAGGTCTCACCAGAGCAAAGTGGCAGAATCACCTCTCTTGACCTGCTGGCCACTCTGCTTTTGTTGCAGTCCAGGATCCCATCAACCTTTTGGGCTGCTAAGGCACAGTGATGGCTCATGTCCAGGTTCTCATCCACCACCCCCTCCAGGTCCTTTTCTGCAGGGTTGCTTTCAATTTCATCACCCCCACTCTGTTTTGATATTGAGGATTGCCCTTAGGTCTTCAGTGCTGGAGAAAAGATATGTCCTTTGCAGCTTTACCAATGGTATCTACACAATCTATCAGTCATGTTACTCTTACATGGGAGTTGCATCTTGAATAATTAGCTGTAGAAAGTAACTCTCGTTAAGTCAAAAATATAAAAGCTGTAAATTCAAACAACCAAAATAAGTATTCATCCACATTTTAATAAATAAGCACAGGAAAGCATAATTCTGCTTTTGTGTATGTATTTCATATCCTCCAATAAATGTTTTTGCAGGAGAAAAAAAACTGTTTTTTATTTCATAACTGAAGATGGGATTTTAATGAATATGCATAAGGAAAACAATTTAAGACCATAAGGAAATTTCAGTATCTTGCATTCCTTACTTTTTAAGTTTTTAGGTAGGTAAGTAGGTTAAATTACTTGGAACAGGTTTTTTTTTTTTTTTTAAGACTGATCAGCACTTTATTATGGAATCATAGAATTGTTAGGGTTCAAAGGGACATCAAGGATCATCTAGTTCCAACCCCCCTGCCACTGGCAGGGACACCTCACACTAGATCAGGTTGCCCAGAGCCACATCCAGCCTGGCCTTAAAAACCTCCAGGGATGAGGCTTCTACCACCTCCCTGGGCAAACTGTTAGAGTCTCACACCACCCTCATGGGGAAGAATTTCTTCCTAACATCCAATCTGAATCTACACATTTCTATTTTTTTTTTCCATTCCCCCTAGTCCTATCATTACCTGACACCCTAGAAGTCCCTCACCCACCCCCTTTTCCCCCTTTTTCCCAGAGCACCTGGGCTCTGTTAGAGTCTCCTCCCACCCCAGGTGTGGCCACTTGGCTCTCCCCACCCACTCCTCTTTCTAATCCCCCCAAGGAAAAGCAAAAGCCCCAAAGTGAGCCCATGTGGGCTGAGGGATCCTCCTCTCATCACTGGTGAATCCCCATTTTATGAATAAATGGACTTCATCTTACTAGAATAGAATTAACCAGGTTGGAAAAGACCTTTGAGATCATCCAGTCCAACCTGTCGTCCAACACCATCTAATTAACTAAACCATGGCACCAAGTGCCCCATCCAGACTCTTCCTAAACACCTTCAGTGATGGTGACTCTACCACCTTCCTGAGCTCCCCATTCCAATCGCCAATCATTCTTTCTATGAAGAACTTCTTCCTAACATCCAGCCTAAACCTCCTCCCCTTGTGCAGATTGAGAGTGTGTCCTCTTGTTCTGGTGCTGGTTGACTGGGAGAAAAGATCAACCCCCACCTGGCTACAACCTCCTTTCAGGTAGTTGTAGACAGCAATTTATGAAAGGAAAAATCACTATCAGCAAAATATTTGTTATGGTCATTTGTTAATTGCATCTCTCACTATCTGTGCAAGGAAGCAATGGGTACTTTTAATCCTGATGTTGCAGACTGGAGGATATGCTAGGAACATTTGTATAGAAGCTGAGTAAAAATACCAGCCAAGTGCTGGCAATGCAAAGCAGCTATCACATCAGTACTTCACCTCATGTCCCCATAAATAACCCCTTTCAGAGTAAATTCAGCTTCCCCCCCCCCCCCCCCCCAAAAAAAAGTTTGTCTGTCAATTTCTTGCTGATTTTAAACATAATTACTTGAATAATCAAGATTTCATACCAGAAGATGAACAAATTATTTGGCCGTACATAATGAGGGGTTAAAATAAATTACTTCTATCATTTGTACCACTACAAACTGCACTGTTAAACTCTAGAATTAATAGCTTAAGGAAAAACAAACAAAAAAAATCAAAAGAAAAAAACCACCACAAAAAAGTAAATCTGGGAAAGCTCCTTCCAGTTACAGTTAACCTGACCATTATTAATACATGTTGCAGGATTTTGAAAAGGAAAGTATTTCTTCATTACAACACCATACATATATAAAACTGTGTTTGCTCCTAATCTAGGGGAACATTTTTCAATGCCTTCTAGCACATTAAGAAGTTCTTCTACATGGACACTTGCTCAGTGGGGCACAGACAATGAAGTGGTGTCAGACCTTATAATTTAAAAGGAAGACAAATGACCACATCTGATATCACGCATGGTTTCTTTGTGGCATCATACCATTCACCTCTGCATAGCCTAATAAAATCATGTATTACATTTTATTTCCTATAATTTTTACAATCAGGCCTTGACAGTGATGACTCACTCTCTTGCAATGAAACCGGTGTGTGTTTAATCAGAAATTATTTTATGTGGATTCATCCTTGCACTCAGGATTTAAATGATACAGTAGTGATACTCATTTTACTCAAATTACACTGGTGCAAAGGAGGATGAAATTGGGTACTAATCATTTCCAAAGACATTTACAGCATATCCCAAGACATACTCTTAGTCATGCAACAAACCAATTAATCCTTCATGCATTTCTAATGGGTCAAAAGTGTCTGCAAGGATCAGATTCTGCTTTCATTTACCACAAAGCTTTTCCCAATGCATACAGTACACTGAAACCTCCTTCAGACATGTTGCTGCATAGGCTAGTGATCTGCTCCCAGTTCATATATCTACCAAAATATATTTACAACAGGTAAGAGTCTAATCCAAAAAGATGCTAAAGCAAGAAACCACAACAAAATTGGTAAGAAACACACTGCTGTTGTCACTGCTTGTGGCAAGCCAAAATAATTGCAATGAAATCTGTTACTCCTTGAAATCTTAACAGCCTTCGTGATTATCAGGTAATTAGTGATTGCTAATGATCTTAGGGATGTTACTAGACCATAAACAGAAAAAAGTTGATGTTGGACCACCTGACTAGCACTAATTATGTACCTTTATGACCATCTTTCTTACCAAAGCAGGACACCTTGCAATATGCAACATTTAGTCAAGTGAGATAATTGGGGTATCATTCCCATTTTAGAAATGGCAACAGAAGGAATAAAACCAGAAGTAGCCAGTGCTGCAAAAGAAGTGAGTAGCAGATCAGGTTCATTAACTCAAGTGTCATGAGCAGTTAGCTAGTATTTTAACCCACCTATTGCCTGTGTTTTAATTACAAAGTAAAAATTTCACATTACAGATTTCATATAAACTGGGCATCTCCAGCTCCAAATGACTTCAACGAGATCAACGATTTGCAGTGTGGCAAAGGAGTGCAGCTCAGAGGCTGTGCTGGCATGAGTCAGATATGCTGGCTTCTTTTCATGATACTGTCTGCAGATTTTTGCTGACTCCTGTTAGTTTCTAAAAATGCTTTTAAGCTTATGTTTTACAATCTGTGTACATCCAAGAAGTACAGATCATGTGGATTAACTTCTTCTAACTCCCCAGATCTCAAGTTACCAAAAGAAGCAGCTCTACAATGGTACCTTTTCTACAAAGATTCTATTACAAAAATATCCTTTGAGAACCAGGCTAAACAGAGGTATTACCCATCCAGGAAAGGTCTGGTCATGCAAGTTTCTGAGATATTGTAGGAATATGGCAAACACACATTTTCATAAACAAGGCTTAACAGCTTAACAACACTTTTCAACTGCAGAGAGATCTCGAGGCATTAGCTAACAAATTAATCTTGACAATCAACCCTTGCCTGACTACATGGTAAGATACTGCAGTTTCCTACTTTTGTGAGATAAATTAGTGTGCAAAACTAGGGGACAAAACTTAAGAAAGGGAAGGCAGATAAAGGAAGGCAAATGATAAAGAGAGACATAATGATAAAGAGCTCAACCAAGACACGCACAATTTACTATGTACATCATAAAAACCAAAATCAGAATATTTTGTATTAAAGTAAACAAAACAGCCTATTGCCTCTTTTTGATGTTTTTCTTTACTAAATTGGTGCTACTGAATTTGAGAGGAAAGTCTCAGATCAAGAAATACTCACTGCATTAGGAAAAACACACAAGGTAACCACCCTAACAAAGGATAACTTTCCAAAGAAGGTGACGGTGTAAGAAAGTTCATTGATTCACTCAATTTCCATCTTCTCTCATCCCACATTCCTATATGTATGTCTCTCCACTTTAACCTGTGTCTGGTAAAAAAATGTCTAACGGACTTGTTACATGTCCATGTAAAAAGAATAAAATTACATGAGGTTAACAGTAAATAGGCATATTCAATCATATCTGTAGGAATTATTCTAAATGCTTACTGAAAAATAGTATACTGTGTATTATAATTTATTCTAATTCCCACTGCTAAAAGAAGTTGGTCATTTACAGAAAAAAAAAGCAGCATCTGCATTAACATCTGCATGAGAAACCACCACACCTCTGGATTAAATTCACAAAACAGAGTACCAATGTATGTTATAGGGAAGACCATTCCCCAAGTGCCTGTATGTATTTAGGATCCACAAGATCTCTATGAAATAGACCATTTAAATCCGTATTGGGGGGAAATATTTATTGTGAAGGTTCATTCAGCTTAGAAAACAAATTATTTTCCCCACTAGTCTACATCAGAATATCATAAATCAAAACATGCTTTATAATGTACTGTTGAACTCATCCCTCAATAATTTGACAAATCTAATGGAATATTTGATCTGTGTACATGGGAGTAAGGTGGAAGAGTCAGAGAAGGAATGGCAAAAATCCTAGTTTTGTCAGACTTCTAGTCATCTCTTCTTCATTACTTTCCTCCTTCCTGTGGTATCACTAAACATGATTCTTACAGCTCAGGCTGCAAAATGTTTCACTTAATAATCTCTGACAGAACAGCCCCCATGACTCAGTTTCCTCCTGTGGAAAAGGTTTGAATTTCTAATAAAGAGTCAGCATAAGCCTGGTGTGGCAAATTCCACAGTCCTGAAATGAAGAAAACTTTCTTTGTACTGGTTTAAGACTGCCCTAGTGCAGAAAGAAAAATGCAGCATTGTATTAAAAGTGACAACTAAGAAAAATGGCATCTCTTGATATAGGCCTTAGTCCTGCCCCCCTGACCCAGAGAACTTTCGTAACTTTATGCCTACTTGCAAAAAGATCTAGTCCATGCTTAGCAAAATAAAATTTCAAAAATAAATGAATAAATAAATGAAAACCCCAAACAAAACAAAGACAGTAGAGAGAGGAAGAGATTATGGGCATATGGACAACATTTTAAGATTTTGGACTAGCCTAGTGAGGAGCTGCACAGATGAAAGAGAAACACCTGAATTATAAAATTGTTTGGATGAACCAAGTCTAGCTTTTCTCTTTTAAATAAAAATTACCATAATTTACCATCTGACTGCTACAAAAACTAAACTATAGACTCAGCAACTTCTTTATGTTCTTATTTACTTCACTAATCAGGTCAAAAATAAAGCTGAATTTATTATAATGGAAAAAAATTGAGAGTCTTTGCTTGTAGACTTCAATTAGAATTTCATATGTATGAGAGCTTAGAAAAAGACCACTAATCCAATATACACTTCCATGTAAAAGACAATGATTACTGTGCAAAAAAAAACCAAAACCAAGATAAATTGTTCATAGCACACATAAAATTACTCTCTTCTTTCTGCATTCCTGGCTGAACATTCATGGTTCTGGAGAAAAAGAGGGCATTTTAAAAATGAAGACTGCTTAAATCACTATGTAGAAAATCTGTTACAAAGTCAGATTATAGTTCTTGTCCTGACTAGCTCCCAAACAAGAAGGAGAATGTATTTTTAAAAGTGGGTGAAAAAACACAACACTTTTTACAATGGTAAGCAATATTCGAACTTCACATTCATAGTGTCTGGGTATTTCAGGCCTGCCTCAAAATAAAAATAAAAAATATAAAAAAGTCTGATTTTGAATTACTGTAATTAACTGAAAAAGCTTGCTGATTTGTTGATGCTAAATAATGTCAATCTTTTTCATAAACTTGTTAGAATCTTTGCAAATAATTATACAAGGAAGAGAAATTCAGCTCTTTATAATCATTTTGCTGTTGGTTCACAGAGAAAGGTGGTGTAAGGAAGGACATGGACAAAAAACATCAGTCATTTCCCTAATATCATTAGTGTAACATTACCAAATGGTGAGCCATGTTCTTGTCACAGTGTGCTTGTGAAAGAGGGAGTATATTTTACATTTCACCCTGAAAACTTGAGTCTCAGAGGAAGGAAGGTGTGAAACACAGAGTTTGCTCAGATGCAGAGTAGGTCAAAAAATAATTTGGAAAGCACTGGAGAAGGAAAATACAAATCCCTCTCGGGCTGAATAGCCGTAGGCACATGCCATTAATTTTCAGCTATTAAAAAGTGCTGTGGCATATTTTGAAAATCTTCACTCTTACAGTGATTTTTTTTTTTCCCTGAGACTATCAACGGGACTTCTTAATTTCATGGCATAAGCAGCATAGTCTGGCCCTAAATTGAGAAGATCCAACCCCATGAACAACACTGAAGTATAAATGCAGTTGAGAGTGGTATCACCATCAGTGTTACTATTTGCTGCACCTTAAATGGGAACCACTCCTGCATCGCTACTATATGCACTACATGGTACTGTTTGACATGAAAATCATACTCTGCAAACAATACTGATTTTAGTTCTCTTTTAGTGTTGGAAACCAAGAGGAAAGGAAAATCACAACAATCCTTAATAGCAATGTCCAATCTGCTGTAACAAACTATGACACAATCAGACTCTTGATCTGATCCTACAGAGCAGAGTATTGCCCAATATATGACAAAAGGTGAGTGGGATCAAGCTATATGATAGATACAAGAGAAATAACTCAAAGCTGTAATCTCAATCACTTAAGTATTCATTGATACCTGTTTTGCAGCAGCTGTAGGTGGAATAAAAAGCTGATGCAAGAATGGGCTAAGAGAGATCTAAGATGCAATGCACAGGCACTGCACAGGGGTAGAGGCAGAAATGCAGCTTTTCTTTTGCATTTCTTAGGTTCTATGAATTATCAAGGTGCTAGATATGTTTTACCAGGACACAGAGAATACTGAGCTGTCATTTCTTCCATCAAGAAGTTTGACTCAGCATTTACATAAGACATCAAGCATTACATCTGGCTTTACCATATTATAATTGTGATCCAGCAATTTTATTCCAGTGTTGTGTTCTGGTAAATCTGTTATTAAAAAGTAGGTATCTTAACAAGGCACTAGAAAACAACATTTTCTGCAGTCCATAGACAGCTTTTGTCAACAAAGTCTTTATTAACATTCTAAATACAACATGCATTCCATGCATACAGGGATCAGGAGCTCATGTATAGCAGCAAAGAAGCACAAAACAGTCTGGGGCCCAATTCTGCTTCTATTGTGTGGTCAACGGCATAAAGAATGAGTCATTTTTCTCTTAAACTACTAAAATGCTCCCGAAGTGGAACTGCTGTCTCACAGAGGTTTAAGGCAAACATAGGTCTAGAAGATAATACCACCTTGGGTAAGGATTCTTGCAGAAGGGAAGAAAGAATAAAGGCATAAGCATGTCAGATCACAGTTAATCAGTGGGCAACTATAGTCTAGCTTGTTTCCTTGTCACGAAAGATTAAAGTAATAATGATTTGTCCATGCTTCCATCAATCTAAAATGCTCTGCTAGACAAATATTTTTAAGATCTGTACAACAGGCTTTCTATTTAACAATGAATACATTTCAGACTAATGGGCTGCCAAGCTCCAGTTCTCTTTCTAGCAGCCGAATTCTTGGATAAAATCATTTTGCAGGGTATGAGCAATGCAGTTCTGAAAATAGCATCACTGCAAAATGAAAGATGGCAAGAATCTCTACAATGCTGATTTATTTCAATGAAATTTTGTCTTAAGATGAGTATCTATTTGGATGTTTTCAGCCGAAGTAATAAAACAGAAATATGTGATTTTTTTTTTTTAATTTTGAGGTCTCAGCATAAACTTCTAAGAGACAAACAAACAAACAAATCTACATCATAAAATATTTAGAAGAGAAAAATGCTTTGTGTATCCAAATAATTTGCATTTATCAGAGCCAAAGGTAAAAGGACAATCATAAAAAGAAACCAACACTAATCAACAAGCTGTTTTACACTTATCTTTAAGGATGGAGAGGGACTTTAAATTATCTGTCAGTTTATACATCTTGAGTAATGTTCAGCATTGAGACATGTGCTGCTGAGAAAACACTAAGAGGTGATACTGCACTTCCCTGATTGTAAGTAGATTACATATTTTGACTTGCTTTCAAATTCACTGATGTGAAGATGCACTTCAGCAGAATATATTATATACTTTTTTCATAATAATGAAGATTTTAAAATAAATTGGAAAACAATTTTCAGATGAGAAGGAGACTGATCTTAAGCAGTCCATTAATGCAGTTGTCTTTTCTAATTAACATCAACAATAAAATTGGCACAGATTTTATGGTAAAAATGAGATTATAGTATGAGAGGTGTCAAAAACCCCTCACTCAGACAGTAGAAACAGATGAAAAGAACACATCATAAATAAACATTCTCTGCAAGACCTACACTTGTTAGATCTATGTGCAGGAACCAAAAATACGAATGTCCCAGTTGTGCAAGCCTTAATTCATATGACTCATACAGACTTCCCTGAGTTGTCCTAATGACACCAAAACAGTAATGATGAATCATGTGAATAAAAAATAGGAATATGCAACTCTTTTTCTAAATATCTCCTGTCAGTATGCATATATATGTGTTCACATGTATATTATTTTTATCCTCTGTATATTATTTTTACACTCAGGTGTATTTATGTAAGTATCAGATTGTCTTGAATATAACATAATAATTAATCTCTACACACAGAACAGGAGACTGTGGAGAAATAAAAGGATGAGATAAAGGAAAGAGAGAAAATGAGTGGGGGAGGAAAATGAGAGTAAATACAGTAAGTGCAGACATTAAGCTATATCAAGAATGACATAACTATAGAAACAGTACCATTGATGTCAAAAGGCTTCATCCGTATGTTTATCAACATTTAGATATCTGTTTTGTTGATTTTTTTAAACTATGTATAAACAGGTTTATCTTCAGAAAGCAGTCACACCTTACTTTCACTAAAAATATCAGCACTGCTATATTTAAGAATTACAGCATTTTTAAACTCACAACTCTGTTTTCATGAAGTATAAGTAAAAGAACAGAGAGTTCTGTGCTACCTTTATCAGAAAAAGTACAAGTTATATTTACTTAATAGTATTTCTTTTCTTAAGTCTGTATACATGCAGACGATAAATAAATATACATGGCTACAACGAAAGAAGTGGTTTGCGGACTGTGATAGCAATATTGTGGTAATAGTGACAGGAGTATAATATATAACAATACTGTCATATATGTGCAGAATACCTGCTGTGCTGCATGTATAATTGAAGTATTTGGAGTTGCTGTCAAAAGTAAGAGCATGATGAACAGTACCAATATAAAACAGATCCTTAATAGATCATACAATGAAAATTATACATTTTAATTAAATCTAATATGTATCAATCAGTAGCTAAGCCCTATTAGCTAAACATCAAGAAATAATTACTGTTGTACTTAAATAGTTCATAAAAGTCTTCAGTATTTGCAGTGAAATATTCCAACACAACAACAAATGTGATTGTACCACCTATTCAGATTTTCAATGAAAAATTGTCTGTTTCATACAGCGCAAATTTTTCACTGGGAATTTTTTATACATTGCATGATAAATATTTCGAAGCCTTTGTGCCTTGCCAGAGAAGCAGAATTAGTCAAATGATTGAGATTCTATCAAACAGGTATTGCTTAAACCTTCAATATTTTTTGCTAAAAATGTTTCATACTTGTATGACTATGGTATTGGTGATAAGGACTTCTGAATGTTTTAGTAAAAGTACATGTAAAAATATTTACTGATGCAGAATAAACAAATGATTGAAGGAAAAATGATTGTACAATAATGAGCTGTCAATGAAATACTGAACTATAGAGCCTTGAACATGCACATTTTTCACACAACAGCTGAGTAATACTCCTTCCTCAGACCAACTATTTAACACAAAAAGACTGAAAATAATAGGGAGAAGGCAGGTAGCTAAAAACATGAAATCAGCAAATCTTCAGTTCTTCAATTATTAATATCCTTTTCTTCCTTTCTTCTTCTCTTTCCCTCCCCTCCCCCCCATTTCTAATACTCTCAAGATACAAAATCTTTCACGTTAAGGGCATTTGTTTCACTCCTCTTTGGTCTTTCCCATTTGTAAGCTATAATAAGAAACAAAACACCGTTAAGTCTTTAAAAATAATCCAGAATTTGTTTTCTCTTTCACCTGTTACATCGTTACTTTTTTTTGCAAAGCAGCTCTGCCTGCATCAACCTGTTGTGCTGTTTTCTAAATTAACTCAGCCTTATTTGCACTTCGGTTCAATTTCAAAGGGGAAATACTACTCTGAAAGATGGACAGGTGCTATAGATTGTTTCTATTATATTTCAGTGGAATAATAATGAGTAAAAAGAAAGCAAGCACATTGTGTAGAATATGGAAAGGCTGTTGACTAACATTCTGAATTACTTAATCATATGTATAGTTATATATAAAGCTCTATTTAAAGTGATAATATGTAATATGATTTGCTGTTGTCAATTTATATTCTTACGACTGGCAGTAAAGGTAAACTCCAAGGAGAATTAGCAAAGTAGTTTTAAATCAGTATCACCTAATGTTACATGAAAAAGTGATCCAGACTTCTATTTGAAAAGACACAATATTCTTCTCATACAGTACTCTTTTAATTTCACTAGGTTCAATATTCTAGAAAAAACTGTGTAGAAGATAAACTGCCAATAGTTGTGTATGATAACCTTATCAACTCAATTAGAAGCAGTGAATATGGCAGCTCAAAACCAAGAACTAACTTTGACAGCCCTGGCTTTGTATTTTGTCAATCCTATATGGTACATCTTTATAAACTGCAACACGAGGATATTTTGAAAGATAAATTTCCTTTCAATGAAAGTCTATATTTATCCCATTTAGAAGACATTAAGTGGTTAATTTACACTTATCTTTGTATTCCTTTCTTACATTTAACAGTGCGAGCATCCTTTTGAGTCTTTCATAATGGAACCGATACTTGGAACTCAATCCAATTATAACAACCTACCAGCATTACTAATTGGGGAAAATGCATTGCTGGCAATTGCTGTAAACTCATCCTTCTGTGCAGGATGAACGAGGCAATAAATTCTACACCGCCTTAAACAATAGGGAAGACTACCATTAGCACTGTTTTCCTTATGTAAAATGCATTAAAGTAAGTCATCCACTTAAAAGTTACTTAGTGGTAGCTTTAACCCAGATTCGGGGGCTAAAGAAAGTGCTTTTAAAAAAATGTTATATATACACATATGTATAAACAAACAAAAAAAATAAGATGAGGAGGAGAAAGAGACAGGAAGAAAACACGGTCATTAGTTCGTATCGTTTTGTTGTGAGGTTGTTTGGCTGGTTGTTGGGGTTTTTTTTCAATCTGTAGGCGAATATCTTATATGATGTTTTGTGTTATCTTTCATTATGTCATCTCTGCACTGTTCTTGGCAACACTTTCATGCTAACAAGTATGCAGTGCTTTAAATATTTTTCTACCTTACGGCCATGCAAAACATAAAGCTCCTTGCACGGAGAGCATCCACCATCTCTCCTAAAGGTGCTTTTTGTGAAGTAACGAATTGCAAGGCCAACGCTGAGGAAAACAGTGCCTCAGTTGGGTTGCTTTAAGCATGCTACAAGCCCTCTGGGGTGGCACAACGCGTGCGCACACACAACACCCCACCAACATCCACGGGCAGAAAACAAACCCTGCAACTGTCAAAATATTCATGGTGTGCACTGGAACACAGCCAGGTAGGAGTGAGCCGAAGCATAGGCTCTAAACTCAAAGCAGTGGTCGCCTGTCTGTTTCACACACCTGCCGCAGAAAGGCGAGAATATATGCCTTTTCCTTGAATTTTCATAAAATTGCGAAAGTTTTTTTTTTTGTTTGTTTTAAATAGCGTTAAAATTCCAGCCAGGCTGAAATAAGCTCTGTGGGAGGAGGGGGCGGGCTCTGTGTAACTCGAAACTTTCCTCTGAGCACGGCTGAAGTGCCAGGGGTATATTTAGAACTGGGATATGCTCTGGAGCGGGGCTCTGAGGCAAAACCTTTACCTCAAAAGTACCTCTGCCTGCTGTGACCGGGGCACGCTCCCCTCCTCCCAGTCACCACCCTGGAGAGGGCCTCTGCTACCGTCACTCTTTCCCAAGCAAAGGCAGACGAAATTCTGCAATTTTACCTCACCACCACTTTCCGCCCAGACTTACTTTATTTCCCTTTGTATTTTGGTCGGCACCGCGCTCTGCCAGGAACAGAGATGCAGCTGTGTCCCGGTCCTGCCCCCCGCCCCGGACCGCCGGACCCAGCGGGCACTTACGTGGTGGCAGAAGGAAAAGGTCCTTCGGAGGAGTGGTTCATCACCAGGGACTGGAAAAGTGTCAGGCTAAAGACTAGCAGCCAGCCAGCAGCCATCTTCCTGATCGACGATCGATCCCCTTCCCCAAGTCGGCGAGACGGCAATAATAATAAATTCAATTATTGTGTGTATGGTGGTCGAGGGGGGAGGGGGGGGCTCTTGTTTTTTAAAGCCTCCTTCGCTCTCCCCAACCCGCCCCCTCGCAGGAGGCGCAGCCCAGAGATGTGCGGAGAAGAGGGAGCGCGGCCGAGGGTGGGAAGGAGGAGGAGAAACGATGGAGATCTGTGGGTGGAGAGGGGGAAGAGGAGAAATAGAAAGAGAGAGACTCTACTCTCTGCTACTCAGCAGCAGCTCCAGCTTCATCTGATCCGCCGCCATCAGGGCTACTTTTGTAACAGATCTCCGCTCACTCTCTGTGTGTGTCCTTCCCTGATTTATTCCTCTGATTGCAGAGCAGAAAAAGGAGGAGGAGGGAGGCAGGCGGGGTGGGGACTCCTGAAGCGAGAAGAAAAAAAGAAAGCGAGAGAGTTGGAGACGGCGAGATCGCTGCCGGCTCCTGCCTTCTCTGCCGGCAGCGGAGGAAAGTCGGGGCGGGGAGCGGGGGTGGGTGCCGGGCCCTGTGGCGGCCGCGCTCCTTACAAGGCAGCTGTGGAACTCCTCGGGCCGGGCCGGGCCACCCCCGGCGCCGCGGGAGCCGCGCGCGTGCCCTGCACCGCCCGGCGTGGGGCTGCGTGCCGCACCTCCCGCCCAGCCGCACCGACGCTATTTTTAAAACCTCTTCGTGCTGTATTTTAAGTTCTCCCCTCCTCCCTTTAAGCAGCAGCCGCTCTCAGCCCGTGTGCCACCAGTCGAGGCTGCATTTATATATGTATTTAGGTGCGTGCACGTACAGGTTGCTTTTACCGCTTCTGGCCGTAGAAGCGCACCTCAGCGCGGAGAGCTGCCCAGCGAAGAAGCGCGGCCGCCCCCGCCCTTCGCAGGGTCCCGTCCCCGGCTGGTCCTCGAAGGAGTTCTGAGAAGCTGGCTCCTGGGAGCACGGTTATGAGTCCCCAGGCTGCATCCCCGCTCCAAACGGAGCTCTAACCTAGATATTAATATCCGATTTCTTTGAGAATTCAGAGGACAGGTTCCCTCTCCCGTGTTTTATTTTACTGATATTCACGTATACCAGTCTCTGTGGCAACTATACGTTCTCCATACAAATGGAGAAAGTAATCCAGGGAAATATTTCTTAGCTTTTTCACCAAAGCAGTTAAAAGTTCAGTGACAGTTTTTATTTTCTCTTCAATCCGTGGAGTGTTATTTTTGTTTATTTACTTTTATATATTTTAATGTAAATATAATTTAATTAAATATAATAAGGTAATTCAATTTATATAGTTATATATTTAATTACCCCAACAAGTGAAAATGACAGAGTAGACCCAGTGTTCATGTTGTTTCCACATCCTTTGTATTTAAGGGTTATATCATCCTAGATGTATAAATTCCCCACAATTTCTATAAACTAGAAAAGTGCTCGTCTCTATTTTAAAGATGGCAAAAGGACCAAAACTGAGGCACACAAATGAAGAATTGAGTGGCTCCAAGCCAGTGCAATGTTTCAGTTGCAAACTGTAAATCATTCAGTCACTCACCTACATTGTTTCTGGATTGGAGCTGGCGCGTTAGAGCTGGTGGGAAGAACTCCCAGTTGTCTTCACCTATCCACCTACCTCTAGGTACTTAGGATTCAAAGTTTGGATGCAAGTCTGAAATAGCAATTTCTAAAATTATATGCCTATGCCTGCAGACTTAAACAGACTGAAGAGTTTCTACAGCCCAGTTTTTGTATGTCTCCATAAGGTTCATGGTTTTGCCACAGCAAGTGGCAACTGTTCATCTGAGCACCCGCACTTTCATACAGGGATGTAAAGGCAATGATAGCTTTTGCTGCAAGGTACAACAGGTAACTGCACAGTCATGGGCATGTGACACAGAGGTCCTGCTTCATCAAAATGAGACCCAGGATGAAGACAAAAACATTGGGGAGTAAAGGCTTGGAGAAATGCACAAGGGGAAGAGACTGGAAATGCAGAGTAGCTCAAATTGCTCCAATTTACTTCTTAGAGTGTAATGTAAGACATCTGGTCACTTTTAGGCCCTACACTGTTTTAGGGCAGCATTAGCCAGTATCACAAGGATATCAAGTCAATTATAAACAGGAATGTTCCCAGAAAAAATACTGTTTCTGCTTTTTGATAGGACTCTGAAGATTGGCGTGACTTCATGCCTAAATTCTGCTGGGATCTACAAGCTACGTATTCTGTTAGCTGTGCCCCAGAACATGTGCAGCCTCACATTGGGCAACAGTGATGGATTAACACTACAGAAACCCCCTTCAGAATAAAGGGTGGAAACACATCACCTGGCTCCCTCTCTACCTGAAGGATCCAGCATTTGCTCATGTCATCTCTGCTCAACAGGAAAATTCTTATGTTCAATTCCCAGCTGCACTTTGCCCACCGATTCCTCACCAAGACATGGGCACTGAGCTGAGTAAGTGGTGCTCTTCCACTAAAACGGGCAAGATGGTGTGCTCATTGGTCAGGGCAAGAGAGAGTACAAATGACTGTGCATATCCACATGGGAGATGGTTTCAGCAGGTGAGAATAAGCAAAGCCACTCTCCCTTAGATCTACAGGTTCAATATAAATACAGAAAACACAGAAAGATCAAAGAATGACAATACAAAACAAATAGAAAAATGCAGGTTTATGCAGGAATATGTCTTTCATCACTGGCATAATTTTATGTAAGCCTACATTTTTGATACTGCATCTATGATTTGTAAAGCTCCTTAGAGCAATAATTATTGCTACTGAAAATTCCAGCAGCAATAATACGTGGCCAGCAATGCAATGGTGCAATGAATGGGTGGGTTGGCACCCTACCTAGTACAGTAACATCTAGATAGTGACTGTTTCATCAGTGTTAATACACAGTAACAATAAATGAAATGTGGTAAAGGTGCTAGAGAAAATACCTCTATGTTTTAATATAGCAGTATTTGAAACATCAAATCTACCATGCTATTTACAACTGTATAACAAGACTCTCTGTAAGGCAATCCTACAGTAAATGCCACCTTAAGAGCAAGTAAATGCTTGTGGAGTTCAATGAAACTCAGAGATGAAGTAGAAAAGTTGGCTATATGCCAGATCCAGCACACAGGTTAGCTGAAAACAAGCTGGTTGTGGTACTGAGAAGCAGCCAGGAAAACAGAAAATGGAGCACAGCAAGGGCTATGTTTCTGGCCTTTGTGGGAAGACTTAGATCTGTGGTATACAACTCAGATTCAGCCTGCAAATTTTGCAGGATTTACAAGAAAACTTGGATGGGAGCCTAGTTTTGAGAAAAGCTGCACTCAAATAACAGTTTTTCTTCAAAATTAAGTGAGACTTGAAGCTGGGTTTTGAATCTTTGCCATTTTTTGGATCGCAAACTTAGGAAGCCATTGTCACTCTGAAGAATGGGGAAGAAAAGAATGCAGTAGTTACTCTAGGAACAATGTGCTATTTAATAATTACTCACCCTTTTGTTTCACCTAATTATTTATAGCTTGGAAATGCATTTAGATGCCACATGTTTGATAAAGATGCACAATGTTTAGAAATGTTGACCTCATCCTACAAATGTACATGGATATGAGTAATTGTGCTAAAATGAGTTCCCACTAGCTTTGACAGGAAAGTGTGATTGACTGATAATATGAGCAGAATTAATTTTCATTATATTTCTTCATCCTCCCATAATCCAGAAAATAAAAAAAATTAAAAAAGAAGTTCAAATGTAGTTCACAATGAAAATTTGAAAAGTAATTAAAATGGCCTGATCATCTTAAATGATCAATTCCTTTCCATCTGATGATTATTATATTTCCCTACACGGTCATATTTCAAACAGTATTTTTAAGGGGTGATTTGTAATTCACAGTGATATTGCACTGCAGATATTCTTTTAGTTTATCTAAAGATCTATTACAGATGACAAGTCTTAGTTTTTAAGCACTTAAATATAGACTTGAATGACAAACCACAAAAGTAAATCTTTCTTCATTCTTATTTCACCTCATTCTAAATTTATTGCTTATCTGACCAGATTCCTTTCTATGAAGGAGTGCAGGAAGAAGAGGGACAGATATAATGAGAAGGATCTTACAAAAAGTTTGCTTTGCATCTACTTGGTGGACTTGACAGGCGTAAGTGTTTTCTGGTTTTATTATTGTATGATTCTGCTGAAATTATTTCATTTCTTTCAATTGGCCATGGTTGTCTGTACATCAGAAATAAAAATTCCTATTACAAAAATACAAAATTTATTTTGCATCAAAGGCTTCGCCTCAGTGAAGTATTTCAGTAATAAGTAATAATTTATAATCAAGCCTTTCTCTTTAATTTAAATTTCTGGATATATTATTTACATTTTCATATTTTATTTATGCTGTCACAAATCCATTGTAGGAGACAAAGACCTGGGCCTACTATATCTTTACCATTTGTCTTTAAAATCCCCTGGATATTAAGTTAGAATCAGATTCAAAATTGCATTAATCTATTTTTATGCTTGCATTCAAACTCACTCTTCAGTAACCAGCATTGTCATAAAGGTTTTTGAAGAACAGTGGCATTTGAAGATCATGATGTACAGTGGTTGTAGCACCTCTATGAAGAGACAGCACACAGTGTCTTTGGTTGTTGTTGTTTTGTGATAGTCAAAAAAATGTTAATAGCTGTAATTCTCACTGTCCCTAATCTGTGATATGCTGAGTGTACTTCACCTCTGTGGCTGGGATGACAAGTGCTTTGCTAGATGGAACTTCAGATATAATTCAGTTCAACCAAAATGTGCTTGCTGGAATACTGTAAAAACTGTGACAAGGTCTTTTTCAGTGTCACAAGGATACCAAAACACCATTTTTTTCCTGATGTGTAGTATCTTCTTTATGTCTGTGTACTATGAAGGACAGGATGGGGTAATCTTACTGAATAATTCTCCTTCTGTTTGCTTGTAGAGGACTTACGAGGGAGTACAGGCAGCCTGATCTCGATTTCTAATTTCAGAGGAAAAAAACTCTCATTGAAATTTGCACCAGATGGAAATGCAAGATCTAGCCTATTGCAAATGAGTTGAATTGTTTCACATGTTTGAATTGGATATAATTTCATATTGTAAAAACTTCACGAGCTTAATCCAGCAGCAAGGTAGTCAACATTGTTTTGTTCTCACCCTCATTTTTATTCACATTTCAGGAAGCACGCTGAACCTAGAAGAAAATGTTCCCTATCTGATATAATTGTTTAATTTTTTTCTTGTTATTTTCAGATTTGAGAAAAACATTCATCCTGATTCTAGTTAGGAGAGCAGGGATGTATGAATTATGACACTGTGTGGGGGTTTTTTAGTGTTTGAGTGTTTGTTGACACTACTGTTAAACCAAATAATAATTTAAGGATAGGCTTATACTGAAACTCGCAGCTCATCATAATAAATATTTTTTTGGTGAGTATCAAAGGCAACTATCTTAAAACAAAGTGCCAGACTTGTCAAACTTCATCCAATTAGGAAGGAAGCATAATACAAAGTTTATTCAGTTGTCACTGATCCTGATACATCTACCCAGGACACTGTAGCATTATGTGGAGATAGAAAATTCTGTGTCCATTCTGTGAGGATGATTTTGGAAGGAAAATGAACTTTTTATCTTTTTTTTGGGTTTGTTTTTTTTTTTTTAATCAAGAATTACTGTATTATATTTCATAGTTGTGGCAGTTTAGGCTGGTTGCCTCCTCTTACTGCCACATGAGCTACACCTCCGGTGTCCAGCTGGTCCAACCCAGTAGGTGGAAACAGGAAGCTGCGTATTTCATAACCATAATATCCTGCACCCTATAAATACATCTGCAAAGTCATTATCTTCCTCTTTGTTCCCTCTCTGCTCTCATGGGAGATGCTCCCTATCAGGTAACAGTGGGGGAGTATCTCGAGGCCTCTTAGGCCTGGCTAGGCCTAATGCCAGGAGGAGAAGGGGGGGGGGGGGCGGGGCAGTCTCAGACCTGGCCAGTTGAGACCAGCCTAGTGGGGGGTGGGGGAAGAAAGAGCCCTGAGGGTTTTGGCTATACCTTTGGAAGGGTTGGGAGATTTTGGGTATACTGTAAGGGACTCTGTACGCTTTGGGATTCTTTTGTCACTGTGATTGTAGTTTCTGTAAAAGCCTTGCTGCTTTCAATCACTTTAACAATCCATTTGTGTGAGTGTCATTCTTTTGCCCCTTTCAGGGGCAAGAGAGGATCTGCCTGGCCTCCAACCAGGAAAACAATGTAGAAGTGCTTGTTGAAATCTCATATTGATGTTGTAACACTATTCACAGAAACCGTAAATGTCACTAATCTTGCTGGATGAAACCCTTAGTTATAAATGTTAAATCATGGCATACTCTGAGCTTGTAAAGAAATATAACTTCTAAGAACAGTCTTACACAAATAACATATATATTTTGTATAAGGATGGATTAAGTGACACAATATTTTACTACAATCTTGTCTATCTTCTACTCATCCCTAATCTATTTTAACTGAGTTTATTCCACCCCTTCTATTGACTAAGCAGATACAGTTCTTTCTTGAACAACAACAATATATCAGAAAATTTAACCCTGTGAGATTCATTCTTACACCATTAGAAGCTTTTATAAATGTATGAATGCTACTGTCCTGAAATCTATCACCTTGCACATTGTCCCACTGGAAGGAGAGGACAGCTGCTGTCAGAGGTGGCAGGCAGAATGCCTCCATCTAACCTGATTAACCATGTGGTTATGAAAGCCATACTCAGAACTTATTCCTGAGATTTTAACTAGCAATATTCCTGCAAAAGAATGAATGCTGTCATGCTGTCCAGCCACCAAGGTTGCTTTTGGAAGTTTAACAGGGTGAGCTAAAACCTTAACAGGAAAGTTCAATCTGACTCCCTCCCTTTTGGAAAATAGATATTACTGCTTTCATTCTGCATTTGGAGAGATATATTTCCGGGCTACTTAAAGCAAAGTTTCTTTGTCTTATCCAGTAAGTAAGTGCTATGCTTTTGGTTACATGACTCATTTCAGTGACTTCTACTCTCAGCCTATGAGCACCCAAATGCTGGTATCTTTGGGCAAGGCACTGTAAATGAACTGCCTCCAAGAATCTTTCACAGAGTGGTATTTCCATTCAGTGCTGGATCACCAACCTTATGATACTTTTAAGTGTTTTGAAATTAGAGAAGAGGAGATTTAGATTGGATATTGGGAACCAGTTCTTTACTATGAGGGTGCTGAAACTCTGGAACAGCTTGCCCATGGAGGTAGATGGGGCCCCATCCCTAGACATATTTAAGGTGAGGCTCAACAGGGCTCTGGGCAACCTGATCTAGTGGAGGGTGTCCCTGCTCACTGTAGGGGGGTTAGATTTGATGACTTTTGGAAACTCCTTCCAACTCAAACCATTTCTGTTTAGGAACACAAGACCCACTTCTTGTGCACAGTGCGAGGGCAAGATACACTCCTGTGTAACGTACCTCAATCTGATAACACACTTATACAGATTTCATGCCATATTTCTGAATGAGAGAAGCTAGTGGAACAGATGGTAGACTTTATGTCAAGTACCCTTAAAAAGATAAAATAATATAAAAAAAATTATAACATTGCTTCTCCATTAAAGAATAAGAGTAAATAGGTTCATAGCATCATAGTATCACTCAGGGTTGGAAGGGACCACAAGGATCATCTAGTTCCAACCCCCCTGCCATGGGCAGGGACACCTTTCATCTCTTTCATGATTTTGTAATAATCTTTAATTGACAGATTTTTTTTTTTTTTTAAATTAAAATCTATTTAGCTTTTAAAGTAAAAAGTCAAAAGGTAAAAGCATCTGCAGGTAAATTTGCATATTTGATCAACCCCAATCTCTAATCAAAATGAGGGAATGGATTGAAAAGCTGCATTTCAAGCTTCTGCTATCATTTTAGCAGGGATTTTTTTTACATTGTCTGAATGAGTAAGGTAAAATTTGTACATATGCCCATAATATCTATATGGGTCATTTTTTTCCCAGACTTATACTCCATAAAACTATGTAATAATTATACAATTTAATCATATGATTTAATAATAATTTCAGAAGCCATAGTATTTAAGTGTGTTAATGTGGAGCCTCCTTGTTTTAATTGTCTCAGCACAGTCTGCAGTTCCATGCAAAGCAGAAAAGGGCAGCTCTGTACAATCCACTCCAAATACTGGGATTAATTATATTGTAGACTTCATCATGCACTTGCAGATGTTATTAATTACTGCCACTCCCAGTTATTAAGCTGTTTCCACAGTAACTATGAGAATTTAAAGAAGTTGTGAAAGAAAGCAAGTTGAGTGGTTGTTTTTGTGTTGTTGGTATTTTTGTAGTAAAAAGAGGAACAAATGCAATCTGACTATATATATATATATATATGTGTGTGTGTGTGTGTGTGTGTGTAAATGAAAATCCCCAAAGACTAAGCAATGCAAGATAAACAAAAAGTAATGACATAAAGGAACATGGACATTTCAGAAAGTACTAAGGTACTTAAATAATAAATTACTTAAATCAGTGATCTGCTCTCACTTTATCCTTCTAAGTTTAATCATCGTTTGCACTTTTTGGTACTATCTAAAAAATTCAGTGATGTTGGAGTGTATGCAGTGCAAGTGCATGTGTAGCTATGTCTGTCTCCAGCATCACATGCGTACTAGCTATAAGTATACTACCAGAGGTGCTGATGTAGAATGAAAAGATTTAAAAACACTTATTTCTATTGCTTGAAAAGATGAAGACGTGATCATAAATCATGATCTGGATGAGGCGATTGAGACAGTCATCAGCAAATTTGCAGATGACACCAAGTTAGGAGCAGATGTTAGTCAGTTAGAGGGTAGAAGGGCTCTGCAGAGGGACCTTGACCGACTGGACAGATGGGCAGAGTCCAATATGATGGCATTCAACAAATCCAAGTGCCGGGTGCTACACTTTGGCGACTCTGACCCCATGAAGAGCTACAGGCTGGGGTCAGAGTGGCTGGAGAGCTGCCAAACAGAGAGGGACCTGGGGGTGCTGACTGACAGCCACCTAAACATGAGCTAGCAGTGTGCCCAGGTGGCCAAGAAGGCCAATGGCATCCTGGCCTGCATTAGGAATAGTGTGGCCAGCAGGAACAGGGAAGTCATTGTGCCCCTGTACTCTGCATTGGTTAGGCCACACCTTGAGTACTGTGTCCAGTTCTGGGCCCCTCAGTTTAGGAAGGACATCAAGACACTTGAATGTGTCCAGAGAAGGACAACAAGGCTGGTGAGAGGCCTTGAGCACAAGCCCTGTGAGGAGAGGCTGAGGGAGCTGGGATTGTTTAGCCTGGAGAAGAGGAGGCTCAGGGGAGACCTCATTGCTCTCTACAACTACCTGGAAGGTGGTTGTAGCCAGGGAAGGGGTTGGTCTCTTCTCTCTAGCAACCAGCACCAGAACAAGAGGGACACAGTGTCAAGCTGCACCAGGGGAAGTTTAGGCTTGAGGTGAGGAGAAAATTCTTCACTGAGAGAGTCATTCGTCATTGGAATGGGCTGCCCAGGGAGGTGGTGAAGTCACTGTCCGTGGAGGTGTTCAAGAGGAGATTGGACGTGGCACTTGGTGCCATGGTCTAGTCATGAGGTCTGTGGTGAAAGGTTGGACTTGATGACCTTTGAGGTCTTTTCCAACCTTGGTGATACTGTGATGCTGTGATAAATTTGATATCTTCTGTGAATTACAATTAACTCTGACTATTTCTCCTGCAACTGAAATAAAGCTTTTTACATCCACTGCCCAGTATATTACAAGAAGAATATCAAAGTGTATCAGCCTAACATACTGAGTACCTGCTATTAACTTTGAATAATTTCTAAATTCTGGGTGTGAACAATGCTTGCTGGTGGGAAAGAAGTGTTCTGAAAGCATCTAAGTAGAATATCCTGGTAACTGGAGGTACAACTAGTTTAATACTTTCATATAAGACAATAAAGTGATAATCATCCTGGGTTAACACAATCCACTCTCACAAGCCCCTCTATCTCTGCACAGACAGGAGGGAAACTGACACCAAAAAAATCCCCTGGGTTGAAGTAAAGAGTTGAGATAAAGAGTTTTACTGCAAATTACACAATGAACAATTTCCATAGCCTATTTGCAGGAAAGTACAGCAAAAAGCAGAAGCTGCAGCAGAAGCCAGCAATAAAATGGTTCCTCCCACCCAAGCACCCAGCCAACCCAGTGGAAGAGACTAACACCCCAAACTTGGAAACTGGAAGCAGCAGCAGGAAGCCTCCCACGTCACAATCTGAATTTCGAGCCCCATTATACTTTGCTCCAGCCAGCACTTTCATTTTGAAGCCAGCATGACAAATTCAACTCCACCCATGACATTCCCCAACCCTTATTCTATACCATCTGTGTCAAGCCCAGCAGCAATTGACATAACACAACACACATCATATATCAGTCACTGTCCATTCTCACTCCAAATGAGATTGCTTTGCACTGCATGGAAGGCTGCTTACTGCAAATGCTCTGGAGCTCCACCTTGTTCCAATACGGTCTGTATCTGTCTATGACCAGACCAAATGGTGGGGCTATCCTTCCACCCCTGGGGCAGTAAATTCCAGTAACTCCTTCCAGTAACTCCTTCCACCCCTCCAAGTGAAAGCAAAGTGAGAGCTTGCATTCCGGTGGGTGCTCTGCTTCCAATGATCCAGGTGTGGAGATCTCCCTGTCACATGAGAAATACAGGTGGGTTCCAACCTTCATAGTTTGATAGCATCAAAGTACACTGTGTGCCTGTATCTACTATAGCTTTATAGTCTTGTGGGTTCAAATTGCCAAACTACTGGATCTGTACAGTCAAATAAATGCAGTCATCCCTCTCCTCTGTCTGGTTGGAGGCAGGGCTCCTCTAATTCTGACTGGAATCCCTTGCATTTTGTGAAGATGTAATTACTGATAAATTACAAATTAGTGCAACTTGAAACTACTGTGGGACAACCCCACCCCCCCAACTTTTATATTTAAAGATGATATGATGAAATAAAATATCTTTTTTTAAATAACCAATTGTTGCTAAAGAGAATTAAGACTCATTGAGGAAGCAGAGAAAAAATGGTTATTGACAAAATTTGTATTTACTTGAAAAAAGAAACAGCCTTCACTTTGGGAAATTACTATCACTCTGTAAGTAAATGTGGCAATCATTTATCATGCTTGAACTCTCAAAATGTCATATTAAAATTGATGATGAATTTCCATCAATAGATGTGATAGAAAAAGACAGACTTTAAACATCCAGTTTTCCATGCCTCAAGTACAGGAAGCCTTTCCCCCACTTTGAAATGAAGAAGACTGACTAAAATATATTCTTGATTTTATTGTCAAGGAAAGCCCATTGTCAAATCCCACATGCACCAATCTGTTCTCTGGAAGTCAAAAGTAACCTTTTGAAGCATCTGAGCATTTGTCTGGTGCACTGATGGAATCCTGGTTTCAGTTAAAGTAGGTCTAAAGTGCTGTCCAGTGCTGACTCTTCAGAACAGTTCATAGCACCTCAACTGCTGCTTCTATGTATTCATAGTCTACTATTCAAAATTGTATCAAAACATCTAACTTATTAAATGGTAAGTAATCATAATTCAAAGCATAATGAAATAATTAAACGTGTAAAAATAGAATCTGGAGAAAAAAAAATAAAAGGGCTCTTATTGTTTAAGAGGATAAATCTGGACTGAGAGTTTTCCTTTTATAACACAGATCAAGGGTTTTCCAGTGAGCTGGGAAATTCCTGTAGGACCTAAGCATGATCTGCCTCCTACACAACACTTTGCAATGGAAATCCTCTTCGAGAAGGAAAAGTTCCTCTCCATAAAAGGCTACTGCTATTTTCACATATGTCACCTTGGACTGAATGTCCAAATGCACTATTCTTGAGGCCAGCTAGGCCACTTTGTTGTGGTGGGTCAACCCTGGCTGGAAGCCAGATGCCCACCAAAGCAGCTTTATCCCTCTCCTGCTCATCTGGACAGGGGAGAGAAAAGTAACGAAAGACTCATTAATCAAAATAAGGACAAAGAGATCACTCACCAATATCAATCAGCTTAGCAACTTCATCCAACAGTTCCCTCTGAACCTACAAGTGGATTCACAAATCCACAGGCCCTGTCAGGAGCCTCCTCCCTCCAGGCTTCCCACAGGGTTACAGCCTCCTTCAGGCATACTCTCCTGCTCCAACATGAGGTCGCCAGTAGACTGCAGGTGTATAGCTGCTTCATCATTAACCTCCAAGAGCTGCAAGCTCCAGGCTCTGGTGCCAGGAGCACCTCCTCACCTTCTTTTTTCACTGATCTTGATATCTGCAGCATTATTTCTTTCATGTATTCTCACTCCTCTGTCCAGTTGCCATTGCAAAGGGTGTTTTTCTGCATTTTAAATGTATTAAATAACAGAGGCACTGACACTGATGGGCTCAGCCTTGCTCAAAACAGGTCTGTCTTGGAGCCAGCTGTCATTGACTGTGTCAGACAGGTGAAATTTCTAGTGCTTTTCTCACAGAAGCCACCCCCAACACCAAAACCTCATCAATCTTGTATGATGTCCTACATCATGAAATCATCTTACCACTTCCCTAGAGATTGCCTGAGACTAGACTGAGGTACTTGCTTAGAAAAAGCAGCAGCAGTGCTAGATGGGATCACTGTTCATTATTCCCTGGAAATAGAGTTCTTTTGTTTCTTTTTGACCTTGGAAACAACTTCTGCCCTTGTCTAGCCTTTTCTTCTGGCCAGTCTCCCAAGGTCTGCTTTCTAGGTGAGAAAAGAGATGAGACAGAGAACATTTTGAAAACATGAAAAAGTCTTGGGAAAACATTGCAAGGAGGACTTAACCTTGAGAGTACATGGGTAAAGGAGGCAGAAAACCTAATACAGGGTCAGAAAAATGAAAGGAGAAGGATTAATTAAAATGTATTAAAAGAGTTTTGAAGATGAAAACAAAGTATAAGTGCTAAGTATTTTTCTTTGCAGCAGAAGCTCTGTTGAAAATCAATGGGACAAGCATGGCTTTTATTTGAGAGTCAATTTGCATATTAATATTGTGATAGAATTATGCAATCATATGTAAGATAGATTCTGTAAGTAAAGCCTGTGACCAAACTTTTCAGCTTTTCCCCCACATTTATTCAAAATAAAACTGGCAGAATGTCACACTGTAGGCTTGTCCTTGATTTGTTTCCAGTAGAACATTAATTGATGTGTTCCCATGTTTTGATATGTGATTTACAAGCTCTATAACTTGAAGGGTGATTATAGTCAGGCTAGCAATCTGGATGCCAAGCCTCATTTCAGTGAACTGTTTGAATATTTCACTCTAGAAATCATGTCTTTCTAAATGTGTGGGAGATATTAAGAAGTAGCAATCAACAGTACAGTTTTCTGTTGATGTAGAAGGAGGGAGTATTTTGGAATAACTAGTACATCTGCTTGGTAGCTATTTTTTTTCCCTAGCTGGAAAAGTTTCCAACCCAAACAAAACAAACAAACCTGCAAAAAAACAGCAACACAAAATACTCAGAAATTTAGGAGTCTTCACGAAGAACATTCTGTATGAATAAAAAAAATGAATTAATGAATTAAAAAAAATCTGGTGGGCTTTTTTTTTTTTCTCCTCTCTCTTTCAAAGCAAACAAGAGGAGTGCAAGGAGAATATGTACAACCAGTTAGAAAAATAAGAACAAACCAATTTTCTTCCCCTGGTACTTAAAAAATGGCTTTGCAAAACTCTTGGCAACTCAGAATTTTTTTAATTATAGTTTCATTGCAATACTATCTTCAGGGGCTCAACTGTGACCCCTAAATTCCAAAGCTATAATGGGAACCACGAAAAATCCAAGACTATTATTGTAATACCCTGTGTTGCTGTAATATCCTCTATCCATTTTGTGTTTCATGTAGCTCCCTAAATTATTTCATTTGGTGAAAGATGCTTAACAGGAAAAAAAAAAAGGGGGCATTTTTTTTTCTAACTCTGTTGGTAAAGTAGTTGTAGAGAGTTTGTGTTGAAGAGAAAGAACTGTGATTGTAAGTTTATTCAATTGATGGCTAATTCCAGTGTAGCAGCTTTGCAGGTTAATATCCTGGATTTATAGATCATTTCAGCCCAAACATAAAAATCAGCCAGAAGCTGGTATTAGGATTGAGCAGTTGAGTACTAGAAGATGGGTAAGGCACATCACTATTTCTTTACAGAGTGTAAATTGATTGGTATTTGCCACAAAACTGTGGAAGCAACCAGCAGCAGTAAATTGATAATAGCAAAATATATAATGTATTTAAAACACAAATTCTAGTTCATGATTTCATATATTGAGCCTTTTGCCTGAAAATTGTAGCCATAAGTTTTTTGCTTTATGCACCTTCTAGGGGCACACCATTAACCACTTTTTACCAATGGATTATGTTGTCATTTCATGGAGATCTTCTGCAGTGCAATCCTATGTTCATCATCTCAAGATTAGTTACAGAGTCACTGTATGAATGCTGTTTTACCAATGCCTTTTGCAACTTCTGATGTGCAGTGGAGATGTCAAGTCTATTATTTTTATAAAAAACTCATGTATTTGTTTCTCATCACAGTCCCTGACTGATTTTTCAATGGGGCATTTAATGATGTGAAGAGTACTTGCTCTTATTTTATATATGTATGTAGTTTTATCCACAAGCTTTTGCACTAGGAAGCTGAACACACTTTACTTGTGGTTATAATGTGAGAAGCACAGCTTTGGGGTTCTCAGTCCTAAAGGCAACATGAAACCTTTGTGTAGAAAAAAATTGGCTTATCAGCAAATCAAAAAGCTTATGAGAATTCAAATAAGGAAAAACAAACAGGAAGTAGCAGTGTACTTGTGGTAAGAAGAGTGGGGTAATTCAAGAGAGGTCAGATTTGGGAGACAGGACTGATAGGGACTTTTGATGAAGGAGGAAAATTGAGACTGAAGAATTTGTAGGAGAGATAGGACCATATTTTTTTCCTGATATTTCTAGTAAGTGTATTGCTAGGTCTAAGAAATCAAGTTCACATATTCATAGATTCATAGAATGGTTTAGGGACATTAAAGATCATCTATTTCCAACCCTTCTGCCAGAGGCAGGGACACCTTGCTCTGTGGCTTGGAGCTTGCTGCCAGTTGGAGATAATAGAATTAATTTATTGCTGATGCTTCTGTATGAAATGATGATGCTAAGAGTTAGCATAATATGCTCAGAAAATCCTGTGTTCCTGAGGTAAAAAAGGCTTAAAATAAAAAAAGAATTAAAACAAGTACCTCAACTTTCACTGCTTTTGTAAAGAGGAACAGCAGGGGCATTATACAATGAGGTTAAGGGAAAAGGTGACATAGCTATGGTTCTGTCATAGTTTTGCTATAGCCTTTAAGACAAACCAAACCCCCCTTTCTTTCATGTTTCTGACCTCAGAAAAGCTTTTGAAGATAATTAAAGACATGGGAAAGAAAAAAGTAAAAAAAAGGGGAAAAAAAAAGAAAGAAAAAAAAAGGAAAAAAAATTAAAGAAAAAAAAAAGAAGAAAAAAAAAAAGGAAAAAAAAAAAGGTGATAAGATACAACGTGAGTTTACCAAAGACTTACTTGATCAAGCTGGATTAAGCTGATATTTTCCTTTGATTATCTATACAAGGGAAATTAAATGCATTTAATCTACTTGTACTTTTACAAAGCATTGGATACAATTCCGCAAGGAAAATTATTAGTTAAATAGAGAAGTCAGGGATTAGTACAAGAATTTTTAAATGGGTAAAGGACAGACTTAAAAGAGTGAAAAGTGAAATGTGGAGGTAAAATGTTGGACGGACAGTTATCTTGAATTTTAGAGACATTTCATCTAATATTTTCATTAGTAATCTTGGCTCATGATATGTGATTGTTCTGTTAAAAATTAATGATTACACAAAAGAATTAACATTATGAGGAAAAGTCAAGCATCATAGAGGGTGAAAAAGATAAATGATGATGACACTAATAGAATTTGAAGAAAATCAAGTCTTTAGGGGCTAATATGAAGAAAATATTTCCTGGACATATTAGCTGATTACAGGATAACTATGATCCAATAATGTTATGTAGACATAAAGGAATTAAATATAAGCTTATAATCTGTTCTTTATGAAATGCTGGAATTTGGAGTGAATGTGAAAAAACTGCAAGTTTTACACCTGTTGGTTACATTGTCATGCAGATATAGTCTGTCAGACCCCATCCTGACTGAGGAATACAGTTCCTGCCATCCACGATAAGCAAATAAATTCAAACTGGAGCAAGGGCTAACAAGTGTTCCTGGGATTAAATATACTTGTTTTTTACAAGATGGGTGAAGACAAAGAGTATGACCACTCTCTGAAAATATAAAAACAGACATACGAGAGAGAAGACATATTTTAGCTAATGGATAATGCCAAGGATAAAAGGGCACACTATGGGTAGAGGTGAAGAAAAAAATCAAGACCATCAGAGCTGTGAGAGTCCATGAGGGCAAAATGGTGTGTTTCCAGGTCATGAAAAAGATGCAGTAATGCAGCTGTCCCTTTGCCCAGACTAGTTTCTCTTTTCATTTTTATTTCCCCTATGGGTACATATAACCCCATGCAGTGCTACAGACTGGGGGATGAGTGGCTGGAGAGCAGCCTGGCAGAGAGGGACCTGGGAGTGCTGGTTGACAACCAGCTGAACATGAGCCAGCAGTGTGCCTAGGTGGCACGGGGGGGCAATGGCATCTTGGCTTGTATCAGGAATAGTGTGGCCAGCAGGACTTGGGATGTAATTCTGCCCCTGTACTCAGCACTGGTGAGGCAGTGTGCAGTTCTGGTCCAGAGGAGAGAGATGAGGCTGGTGAGGGGGCTGGAGGGAAAGTCATATGAGTAAAGGCTGGCTCATGTTTCTCTTTTAATAGAGAGGTCATATTTGTTGTTCTCTGCCTGCCCTCTAGGTTTTGTGTTTATGCCTTTTTTTTTTTTTTTTTCTGTTAGTTCACCCTTTTAGTGTTTTCCTCTGCTTCCTCATACGTCTTTCTCTTTTTTTTCCCTGTATTATATTAGATTGTTAATTTTCCTTTCATCTTTTAATTTTCCTTTGTTCTTTTTTTTAGCAAACATTTTCACCAAAGCAGATGAAATATAATTTCCTGCTCAATATTGTAAAAAAAACCCAACTCTGTTGCAGAATTCTATGTTATTAACATATAGCTGCCTGAAAATTTACAAACATAGGGCTGGAACCAGTAGGCAGAATGCTTTCTTGGACTGATACGAGCATATATTGCTTTAATTTCTTTTTTCTCTATTGTTCCTATTATCTAATTGTATCGGTGATTCACCATTCAGTTTAGTTGCCCACCAGGAATGCCCCAAGACCTTTCTACTTTTGGTATGTCAGTCCATATGCAGCCAACAAAACCCCTTAGATCAAACACAGAGAAACCAAACCTTTGTTTACTCTGAATATTTGCTGATACTTGTTTAAGAGCAAACAGACAAAAGTTTTTGTCCACCACCTTCTCGAAGAGATATATTTCATGAGTACAGAAAAGCTGAGGAAATAAGAGTACGATTCTTAACAAAACAAAATGCTCTCCAACATTCAGTACCAGAACAAGAAGACACAGTCTCAGGCTGTGCCAGGGGAGGTTTAGGTTGGATGTTAGGAAGAAGTTCTATACAGAGAAAGTGATTGCCCATTGGAATGGGCTGCCTGGGGAGGTGTTGGAGTCACCGTCATTGGAGGTTTTCAGGAGGAGACTTGATGGGGTGCTTGGTGCCATGGGTTAGTTGTTTAGATAGGTTGGATTGGTTGATGGGTTGGACGTGATGATCTTGAAGGTCTCTTCCACCTGGTCTATTCTATTCTATTCTATTCTATTCTATTCTATTCTATTCTATTCTATTCTATTCTATTCTATTCTATTCTATTCTTTAGTCCACCTCTCCTTATTTCCTCTGGAAAACTGTTTAAACAATTTGACTTTGAAATAGATAAATTAGCATTAATACTATTTTTGGGCCAGACAGTTGTTTGGTGCTCTTGAATGCTAAGTCAGCTCCCAGGTTTATATAAGCAGAAGTTGCTAAGATTTAACAATGAGAGTCTGACTGAAATGAGAATGTTCAATTCAGTAATATTAGACACAATCTCTGTCTCATTTAAAAACTAATAGGTGAATTTATGCAAACCCAGATAAGGATGACCAGTCCTCTTTGCTTCAGAAGGATTAGACAGTCAGAGAGAAATTACATGCTTACTCTGGACGCATCATGAATTATAAACTCCAAATAACTCACCCCCTGTCAGAGCAAGTCTCCCCACAGGATAGCAATGAGGACTTGGATCTTTCCCTTCAGAACAAGTTTTTATGTGTGGTTTTGTTTCAGGTAAGCATGAAATCACAATCCTTCCAAATGTTCCACATAAACAAGATGGTAAATTAGAACCAGCTAAAGAGTGTTCTAATTTCACATGTGAAATGTTAGCACTGATGTAAAACACTGCTGTAAAATGCAGATGCAATATAGAAGTAGTTATCACAATCAGATCGAATTTGTTAAGTGTTTGGGAATTTTTGATGAAAACTAAAAATGAAGAATTAGATTTCTGAATATGTGCAACATTTAATTGCAATACTCCATGCTCTCTTTTTACAACAGCTGAAACAGAATTCAACTGATTTAACACAAAACCTACAGAACTACAAAATTAACTAAAATATTTGTATTTAAATGGTGCAATAAAAACAGCTTAATATGACCACATACCTTGGGCATTTTTCAGTCTGACCTCATCTAATTGTTTCTCTGTCAGTCATTGAACCTCCCAAATCCATTATTCATTGAGCTCTTTCCCTTTTTCCATCCTAGTGATGTGTTATAATTAGGAATGAGGCTACTTCTAGCCTTTTGAGGGTGAAAGAACAAGCTCATTAAACTCAAGATCCCAAGTCAAAGGAAGAAAAAATGAGCAGGGGAAAAAAAAAAGAAAAAGCACCAAACAAACAAAAAGTTCCTACCCAAACTAAAACAAAACACAGAAGAACTTTAAATTACTATCATGTATCAAAAAACTTTTACTATGGGGTTTTATTCCAATAAGATCTGGTTTATTGTTTAGGCTGTAACTTCTATTTTTTCCTTATTCATAGAAAGGATTCAAATCAGGGTACTTACAAAAAAAAAAAAAAAAAAGACTGACATCTGTGCATTGGCCTCACTGCATCTGCTGGTGAGTTTACAGGCAGTGGGGAAGCCCATCAAGGGGTGAATGGGAGAGCTGCCCTGTGCATCATCAATTCACCGCTGCTCCTACCCTTCATGTCCCATCATCCAGCATGTGGTCTTATTAATTGTTTGCTCATTTTGCAGGAACCAAGTAGAAAGTTAAAAAGATACATTTGTTTCTTGCCAAATTCAAGACCCAAGGAAGAATGTAGACCAGGAATGATTGAAATATAATCTGTAATTACATAACATCAGTGCCACAAAGGTGGGTGAATTGGCAATACTCTTTCTTGTTACTTTCTCTTGTGATAAAATCTGTAAAGAAATAATTATGGATATGTATTGTTGTGCTGGGTTGAGGCAGCCCCCTTCCCCACCACTGGCAACAACAAACACTCAGACAAACTGATTGCAAAAGTGATAGAAAGTTTAAATAGAAAGCAGTGAACATTTACAGATAACCAAAAGCGCAGTGAAAAAGAAAGATCCCAAAACAGACCCATGAAGATCCCATCCCCACCTGAGGGTACACCCAAAACCCTCAGGGCTCCTTCTTCTCCCCCCACTGCTAGGCTAGTCTCAGCTGGCCAGGTCTGAGACTGCCCATCCCCCCATGGCCTTGGGCCTAGCCAGGCCCAAAGCCAGGAGGTATCTCCCCCAGTTACCGACTGATGGATAGAGGAAGAAAAGAGAAAGTGCTAGACTCTGCACTGCATCTTATAGTGGTGCAAAGAATTGTGGTAGGAAATACTACATAATTTCCTGTGTCCACCCCTCTGGGCTGGACTTCTGGACACAGGAAGTAAACATTGCAGGGGGGCACCCAGCTCAAACTGCACCAATTGTCTCATAAACAACAGACATTTTATTTTATGTCAATCTCATACAGTATCATTTTTGGACCTTATTTTATAGGTCCAAATATATATATATGTGTGTGTGTATATATAATATGCTATTATGTTATTATATATATAAAATATGCTATTATATTATTGTATATATATATTCCAGAAATGCAGAGAGCAGAGAATCTCAGAAGTCCTCCTAGAAATCCTTTATTGCTGCATTGTAGAATCTCCAGCATTACAGTCTTAGAGTCCCACTTACCAAAGAAGTCCCAGAAGCCTTAAACAGATGAAGCAGCTAACAGAAATTGCGGGCATATCCCTAGCAGCATCCCTACACCTAAGCACTAGCCAGAAGTAGCTAACCAACAGAAGCAGAAGTCCCTAGCAGCCCTAAATGAAGTCCCTAACCAAAGATCCTTGAGAAGCCCTAGCTGAAATGCCTATTGCTCAGAGTGGCTGTTTTTTATACTCTTTGTTATCAATCCCTTAACCAGTAAAATCCAACCACATATATAAGCTAAAATCTTTTTCCAATAGGAGGTGCCAGCATGTCAAGGAGGTGTTCCAATCAAAGGGTGACAACGTGAGGATGTCGTTCTTGGCACACATGGAATGTTATTTTTGTGCTCTACACAGCGTGCTAAGGAATTGGTCAGCTAAGGAATCACACATTCTGCATGCATCCAGCAGCTGCCCTCTAAACAGCTGCTGCAACAGTAATCATAGGGGAATACAATGCTATGATAACAGTCTCTCCTCAAACTTCTTTACTTCTGTCTTGCGCTGAGTCCTGCTGTCTCTTTACCCCACTTACTCACTTGGGTTTACTGAAGCAAGGTAGACTGTAGTGTTGTGTTTGGTGTGTTCCTTCACTTTCAGTACCTCCCAAGACAAAGAAGTGTGAGCACCATCCTCAGAAATACCCACCATGGTTCCCATGGCTGATCTCACTGCTGCTCTTCTTGGTGTGCCTTGCCCTTGCTATTGCTCTCCTTGGTGAGTATGTGCAAGCTGGTTGTAGCAGAGAGGTCTGGGGGAAGTGCTGGGAGTAAAGCAGAGAAATCAGAGCCCACAGTGCCATATCTTGTTAACCAGGAGGCAACTTTTACTCAAGAAGGATTTTGTCATAAGGAAAGATGTAAGCACCAATATTTTGGCTCAGAAAACCTGAAGGTGGAACATTGGAAAGATATGTTTAGGAGCAGACTATTTGCTGGCTGCTTAAACATTGGGGATTTAAGGGTACAGTTGTGACATGACACAAAGTTCTCTCTTGTAGAATAGAATAGAATAGAATAGAATAGAATAGAATAGAATAGAATAGAATAGAATAGAATAGAATAGAATAGAATAGAATAGAATAGAATAGACCAGTTTGGAAGAGACCTTCAAGATAATTGCATCCAATCTATCACCCAACACCACCCAACCAACTAAACCATGCAACCAAGCACTCTGTCAAGTCTCCTCCTGAACACCTCCAGCGATGGCAACTCCACCACTTCCCCGGGCAGTCCATTCCAATGGGCAATCACTCTCTCTGTAAAAGTTCCTCCTGACCTCCAGCCTGAACCTCCCCTGGCGCAGCCTGAGACTATGTCCTCTTGTTCTGATACTGGCTGCCTGGGAGAAGACACCAACCTCTGCCTGTATACAACCTCCCTTCAGGTAGTTGTAGAGAGCAATAAGGTCACCCCTGAGCCTCCTCTTCTCCAGGCTAAGCAATCCCAGCTCCCTCAGTCTCTCCTCATAGGGCTTGTGTTCCAAGCCCCTCACCAACTTCTCTGGACACGTTCCAGCAAGTCAACATCCTTCCTAAACTGAGGGGCCCAGAACTGGACACAGTACTTGAGGTGCGGCCTAACCAGTGCAGTGTACAGGGGCAAAGTGACCTCCCTGCTCCTGCTGGCCACACTGTTTCTGATGCAGGGCAGGATGCCATTGGCCCTCTTGGCTGCCTGGGCACACTGCAGGCTCATGTTCAGCCTACCATCAACCAGCACCCCCAGGTCCCTCTCTGCCTGGCCGCTCTCCAGCCACTCTGACCCCAGCCTGTAGCACTGCATGGGGTTGTTGTGGCCAATGTGCAGAACCCAGCACTTGGATGTGTTCAATCTCATGCCATTGGACTCTGCCCATCTGTCCAGCCTGTTGAGGTCCCTCTGCAGAGCCTCTCAACCCTCCAGCAGATCAACTCCTGCCCCCAGCTTGGTGTCGTCTGCAAATTTACTTGTGATGGGCTCAATGCCCTCATCCAGATCATCAATAAAGATGTTAAAGAGCATAGGGCCCAGCACTGATCCCTGGGGGACTCCACTAGTGACTGGCCACCAGCTGGATGTGGCACCATTCACCACCACTCTCTGGGCTTGGCCCTTCAGCCAATTCCTAACCCATCGCAATGTGCTCCCGTCCAAGCCATGGGCTGACAGCTTGGCCAGCAGTTTGCTGTGGTGGACGGTGTCAAAGGCCTTGCTGAGGTCCAGGTAGACTACATCCACAGGCCTCTCCACATCCACCAGGCGGGTCACCTGATCATAGAAGGAGATCAGGTTGGTCAGGCAGGACCTACCCTTCCTAAATCCATGCTGGCTGGGCCTGATCCCTTGGCCATCCTTTAAGTGCTGTGTGATTGCACTCAGGATGACCTGTTCCATGATCTTGCCTGGTACTGAGGTCAGGCTGACAGGCCTATAATCCCCTGGCGCATCCAACCAGCCCTTCTTGTGGATGGGCACCATGTTGGCCAGCTTCCAGTCTTCTGGGACCTCTCCATTGAGCCAGGACTGTTGAAAAATGATGGAGAGCAGCTTGGCCAGCTCATCTGCCAGCTCTCTCAGCACCCTAGGATGGATCCCATCTGGTCCCATGGACTTTTGGGGATCCAAGCTGCTGAGGAGAGTTCCAACCACCTCCTCATGGAACATAGGGAAACTGTGCAGCTCCCTGGCTCCTTCTGCCAGCTCTGCAGGCCAGCTGTCTGGAAGACGTTCTGTCCTACTAGAGGCAAAGAAGGTGTTAAGTAACTCTGCCTTTTCCTCATCCTTTGTTACAGCGTTCCCCTCTGTGTCCACCAAGGAGTGGAGCTTGTCCTTTCCCTTCCTCTTGCTATTAATGCATTTATAGAAGGACTTTTTGTAGTTTGGGCTGGGTGCCCTCTGCTACAGGGGTGTTTCCTGTGTCCAGAAGTCCAGCCCAGTGGGTGGACACAGGAAATTAGGTTATTTCCTACCATGATCCCTTGCACCACTATAGATTTTACGGCGGGGTCTAGCACTTTCTCTTTCCTTCCTCTCTGCCACCTGGTAACTGGGGGAGAGATCTCCCAGCCATGGGCCTGGCTAGGCCCAAGGCCACGGGGGGATGGGCAGTCTCAGATCTGGCCAGCTGAGACTAGCCTAGCAGTGGAGGGGGGAAGGAGAAGCCCTGGGGGTTTTGGGTGCACCCTCAGGTGGAGATGGGATTTCTCTGGGTCTGTTTTGGGGTTTCTTCTTGTCACTGTGTTTCTAATTCCCTGCATGCACTCACTGTTCTCTATTTTAAACTTTCCATCACTTTTGCAATCTGTTTGTCTGAGTTGTTATTTTCTGCGCGTGGTGGGGAGGGGGTCTGCCCCAACCCATTACAGGACTTTTTGTTGTCCTTCACAGCAGAGGCCAGTCTAAGCTCCAAATGTGTTTTTGCCACCCTAATTTTCTTCCTACAAGACCTAGCAACATCCTTAAACTTTTCATGGGTTGCCTCACCTTTCTTCCAAAGATGATACACCCTCTTTTTTTCCCTTAGTTCTTTTAGAAGTTCATTGTCCATCCAGGCTGGATGTCTGCCCCGGCGGCTCATCTTCCGGCACATTGGCACAGCCTGTTCCTGCACCTTCAACAGTTCTTCCTTGAAGTAGGCTCAGCTCTAGTGGACCCCTTTGTTTTTAAGGGCTTTATCCCAAGGAACCCTCTGAATTAGTTCTTTGAGTAGCCTGAAGTCCGCCCTCCGGAAGTCCAGAGTGGAGGTCTTCTTGCTACCCCTCTTAGCTTGTAGGCCCAGCCAAACCATGTGTTTTGGCCAACTGGTATGTGGAAGCCAGGACAGCCACAGCATTATGCTAGATGGGTCTGTTATATCCATCCTCTGTCTTAGAATAATGGTAAAGGTTGGGTGAAATGGGGACTTTGGAGGTCTCTAGTCACCCTACTTGAAGCATGATGATCTTCAGCACTTGAGGGTAGTTTGGGCTTTCTGTAAGGTCCTGGGCTTTTCTGCCCTGACTTTGTATATAGAATCTTAGAATGGCAGGGGTTGGAAGGGACCTCCAAGCCACTGCCAAAGCAGGTTCACCTTGGAGAGGCCACACAGGAACATGTCCAGGTGGGTTTTGAAAGTCTCTAGAGAGAGAGGCTTCACAACCTCTCTGAGCAGCATGTTCCAGCTCTCCATTACCTTCATCGTAAAGAAGTTTTTCATCATGTTGAAGTGAAATTTTCTGTCTTGCAATTTGTGCCTCTTGTCCCTGGTCCTGCCACAGGGCACCACTAAAACAAGACTGGTTCCTTCTTCTTGACAGCCACCCTTCAGATATTTGTTTTGGTTACTAGAGTGACTGCACTTATTCCCAAACACAAAACACAGTCTGATGTAAGAGTTCAGCAGAGTCAAGCTGGACACAGTTCAGCCATGGGAAATTGTTTGCCCATGTAGGATTTGGTCCAAGAATATCAGAGAAATGCAACTAGTGTAAAATCCCAGACATAAAACCTAAAGAAATGCAAGCCCCAGTCAGGAACCCAGTCAAATGTTAGATTTAGTGAATTTTTATGGCTACTTCCATCAGTACCTGTAGCTTTTGCTAACTGGTTTCCTGTTCAAACATTGATTGTTTTAGGAAAAAAATACTGTTAGAAATTTGTTAATGCTGTGACTTAGGGGAACCTGATCTGATGACAATACCCTTTCCAGAGGATGCAACTAAGTTATCACTGCGGTATTTTCTAGCTTGTTTGCTCAATTTTAGTTGAGTTTCCTGGTAGGAACAAATATATGGCAACTTTATATTGGTTGTAGTAGTGGTAAAAATAAAGTTTGACAGGAAAGGGAGGATAACCTCTACTCATTGTATTTGTACATTGATAAGTGGATTTCAGATTATTTTAACTGGAATTTAAGCAGGTTTGGTTTTTTTCCCCCTTTTTTTTATCTCTTCAGCAGAAGAGACAGTCTTCAGAGAGAGAGTGTCATTCAGAGGAAAATGATAAGTCACTACTGTCTTCCTATAGGAGAGTTAACCTCTCCATTGCCAGAAAGAGCATATCCTCCTGTGAGGGTCTAATAAGTTTGTCTCTCTCTATGTGAGTCAACAAAGATAAAAGTGATAGCAGAGCCACTGGAAAGAAGGTGGAAAGAATCCTGTCCACCAATCCTGGATGCAAATCAGCTTGTGATTGCATCGTGATAACACGGGACTACAACAATGGACCCAAGGACCCAGCCATCACACCTTTAGGGCAAGATAATCACCACCTGTTTCCTGAGCTTTGTCTGGATGGAGACAGGGTAGACGGAGATTCCCCCCTCCTCCAGCCAGGGTCTTGCCCAAACACACAGATTTCCTGCCACTGGAATTCCTGAGGGACAATATTTGACTACATACCTAAGGACTAAAAAACTGTATAAAAGACTTGAGCAACTACTGGTTTGTAGAGAGAAACACAGGAGAGAAACAGAGGAGAGAAACAGAGGAGAAAAACGGGGAGAAAAATGGAGATGACGGAAAACACAGGAGACGGGCCAGGCCGCTGAGAAGCCGGGACAATGCTGCTCCGGAGAACAGAAGCTGCCCGGAGGACCACAGCTCCAGCCAAATCCTCAGCACCGTTCCTGTATCAACCCAACATCTCCCCAGAGGACCACAGCTGTTCTCCAGCAAAAGCCTCACCACGGTGTCTCTACAAACCCAACATCTCCTGCAGCACCTTTCCTCCACAGACTTTAACTGTCCTGTGGGGGGGATGAGGGGTGTAGTAATATAATTCCTTTCCTCTTCTCTCTCTCTTCTATCTCTTGTCTCTCCCACTTTCTCTATTTTCTCCCTCTCCCTTTTTTATTTATCTAATAAATAGTCTAGCTGTTGATACTTTGGCCTCGTTTGTGCCATTAATTTCACAACACGGGAATATTTAAAAGAACTGTGTCTCCGGACCGAGGCAGTTAATGTCTCCGGACCGTGACACCTCCTGATGTGAATAACATCTAAAGTGATGACATATTAGTCTGAGTCAAAAACTTGAGGATTAGGTCTGGACAGTTCATTCATTGTCCAGTGAATATATCCTGGGTGGAGATAAAATAAATGGTGAACAAATAGTTTCTATATGAGATCTTCCATACAGTATATCTAATATGTACAAGCTTTTCTGTCACTGTGGGGATATCATGAACAAAGTTTACTCTAAGGTATGTATATGCTGTAGAATTATAAGTAAGAGTGATGGGAAGACGGAGAAGCACAATGCAGACTGAATTAAGGTTTCAGAAGTAACTTTTGAATGTTTGATTCTGTAACCTTTGTGGCCCTAATAATGTCATTTTAATGCATACTATGATTTATTTGTTTAATGCATCAGAATAGCTATGTTTGGAATGAACTCCATAACCTGCATGAAGGAAGTAACTCAATAGGTCCTGACCCAGTGTGGTCTGTTGTGATCACCCCATGTAAAGTCATATGCATCACCCTTAGCCCTGAGAGCTGATGACAGGGTGCAGGGAAATTCTGTCCTCTGTTTCATGAAAGCCTAATTGCTCACTTTGTCATGTTGATCTTGTAACATGTCTCCTGCTTCTACTGCTTCTCAGTAATTTTCTGCATATAAATACCCTCTGTGCACTCTCACCATTCACACTGTGTCATGGAGAAAGTACTGCACAGGCTATTTCTGTTAGATTTCACTAGGGAATGTCATTTCTCCCTGGAGCTGCTTCCATCAGTTTCATGCTATTTCCATCTCCAAAGAAACAGTTCTAAGCGGAATGCTTTCTACTGATATCAATCCTTTCCCCTCCTCCCCTTCAGATCTGGCAGTCATAGTTGACCTTGTTCCAAATTAAAATTCAGGAGTGTTAGTATCCAAAGTGTTTGATATATTCTAATGCTTCAGGATCCTTTCACTGTAACATCACTCTATACTTGAGCCATGCACTGCCCAGATCTTGATTTCCCACAGATTCAATGTGTCCAGAATCCTGAAGCAATGCACTTGTGTTAGGGCAGCTCTGTCAGTTATAATATCAGTCTGCAGCACGCTATTATGACTTTATGTTTTCAGATGTCCTGAGTGAATATAGCAATGGTTTAACAAAGTGCCTATACCTCTGCAGTCCTGTGGGCCATTTGCTTGGATACAAAGATGGGAGGGGTTATTTAAGGGTGAAAAGGAGGACAACACATTGACCTTCTCCATGCCTTGGTTGGTCCTGAACTTGATGAGAAGAGCCACAACTCTAGTTTGGATTTAAAGAGCAGCATTTAACTTTTGTAATTTCCTCTACTTCACGTTGAAGGCTGTTTTGCTTAATTAGAAAAGTGCACCCAAATTATGTCCACATCATGGGCATCATATGTTACCCTCACTTGCCCAATAGGAAAGAGAAACATCATTAAATATAAAGTCTCTTCACAAATGTTCTCCTGTCAGCAGTTATTTCATGCAATGTTACTTTCCTCCCTATTTACCTAATTGTTTGGTGGTGTTATTTATACTGCTTCTGTGTTGATTTATCCATATGTTCACTTACCTCAGATTTAATGATAATGATCTTTGGTGCTATATGCACTTCTCTGTGTTAATTATGGCTGAGATTCAGGTGCTTCATTTTCAAAAATAAAAAGATAATTACGTTATAATTTTTATCACTCAAAAATTATTTTGTGAAAGGAGAAAAAAGAATGCTTCATTTGAAAAGAATAATGTTTTAAATAGCATGGAACTACAGAAAAAATAAGAAGAGTGAAAAAAATATAAATCTGTCAAGCATTCTTAATTTCTAAATCTTTTCTTGCATATTTCTCACTGCTAAATGTAACTGTCATGTAATTTCAGAGGATATTTGAACAGACAGGTTCCAGAACCTATGACAGAAATCAAACTTCTAGGCAAATCTCTGTATACTTAATGCTGAAAGGTAACTTCACTCCTCAACGACACCTAATGCTGTAAGTCCTGTAAGTCATTTGCTATGTTACACTAATGTTTTAGGAATTGTAATTCAGCTGTCTGATACAATGGTGAAACTGGGTTTTGTGGGATGTAAATTCATAACCGCTGATCTTCATGGGTGTTTGTATTCTGCATTTGCACCATTTTGCAGGATATAGTGCCAAAAATGAAGATTTTGGCTCTAGAGGAAAGGATGCTCTTAATTCATTAAATCACTTTTGAGAGACAGAGGAAAGCTTTCGGCCAGTGTTTGTTTTCATAATCCCATAAATCCTGTCCTTTAGCAGAACAACATATCAGAGATGAAAGCTATAGAAAGCCACTTGTTTCCTGACTTTCCTGTGGAAAGAACGAGGAAATTTAATTTTGGCTGGTCAAACATTTCTGAAGAATTTGATTTGTATTGGTTAATTTGTCTCCTTTTGATATTACCTGGGAATTTTTAATGCTCTGCAGCAGTCATCAGAGCTGCAGTATCCTTGATGAGTGTCTTTCCTTCACTGACCTAAGCATTAAACCCTCTGTCTTTTGTATACCAGACTGCAGGCTGCATCAGAATACATATATTAGTATCCTGACGTTGAAAACTGTACCCTCAGAACAGAGAAGAATCAAAGCTGCAAGGATTAATCAAGCAACTGAAACACCTGTCCCTGTTTTGTCTACAGAGGAAGTTTAGAAAAGAAATAGTCTACTAATCAAATCCCATATTTAATCACAAAGTGGTTTGGATAAATTAGTTTTGATCCACCAGCTAAGCTGAAAAATATTGGGAAATATTTTGATTTCACCTAACTGAAATATAACAGCTTATTTTTTAAAATAAAAGACTGTGAAGGAAACATTTAAAAGTTTACCAATAAAATACTTAACTTCAGCTTTATGTTTATTTAAGTGTATAAAATTAATCTTGAAAAGGGAATGTTATTACAAATGGTTTGATTTTGCACATGTTGAAAACAAAATATTTTAAAAATTAGAACTTTAAATTTAAGCATACATGTATTAGTATCGTGATGTTGAAAATTGTACCCTCAAAACAGAGAAGAATCAAAGTTGCAAAGATTCATTAAGCAGCTGAAATACCTGCCCCTGTTTCATCTACAGAGGAAATATTTTGAAGAAAATATTTTAAAATTAGAAATTTAAATTTGCATCTCAGCACTGAAGACATTCATAAGTTCAGTGCAGATACCTACCCATATATGGCCTATCCAAAGATGTAATATTTGAGGATGCTATATTAACTAATATTTGTTTTATTCAGATCTACCTATAGCATAAATTTTATAGTGACTGAAAACTATAAATATAAATACCTCTAAAAATGTGTCAATAACCTGCAGCAATTACTTTAGGGGAATAAAATACTGAATTTCTTTTTAACCTTTAAATAAAAAAACCTCACATCTTTAATATTTTTACTTCTAAGGATAATATGGGCATCCGTTATTTCACTCATGGCCTGTGATCCTCTTGTTTGTGCTTTTACATAATTACTACAGCTGACTATAAGAATGACTCAGAAGACTTCTGAGCATAATATGACTACACCTGTGTAAGTGGTTATCCAAATGTTTAAGTGTTCAAAATCAGTATGCTTAACCTTTTGTATCTTGCCATTTCTATCTTATCTACTTGTAAGAGTGGGAAACACTGACTTATCTGTGAGATGAAAGAATGCAACTTCAGAGCCCAGACAACTTGTATCTCTGAAAAAGGCAAGGAACCTCAGTGCCTTTGTTGTTGAGCTCACTGACATCAATCCTAACCCAGCTTTTGTCAGAAGAGCATTTCTCATCAGTATTCGAGAAAATGCTGTGTGTACTGTGTGTTTTACCACACACAAATCTGAGAGACTGCAAGATGGTAGTGTTTCAATGTGGGGTTGGACCTGAGGTCTTCCCTCATTGAAAAACATGCATATCCAAGCCTTTTCCAAGACTCAAAGGAAAGTAATTTTCATAAACATCTGGAGTTTCTGAGGCTGGAAGTTCTAGTATTTGCAGAATTGTTTGCAATTATGCTTTTTGAACAAACTTCTTGCGAATCTTTTCTTCCATAGAACCCCATGACAATTTTCCTTCATAGAACCTACAGGAGAGTTTCCCAGTCCCCTTGTCCTCCCAGACAGGGATTTGGGAGTAAAGGACTCTTACTCATGTATGGATACATGAAAGTTCCTAAACCAAGTATCAATGTGAATAATATTTTACAGATATTTTAAACCAAGAGTAACGTATCTTTACTTTCCTGATGTTGCCATCATTTGTCCTTTTTTAGTTTGTTTTTTTTTTCTTTTTTTTTTTCTGCTTTTCGTTAACTAATTTGGAGAGGTGTTAAAAGCTTTGTAGAAAAGAAGCATATGTCATGCCACTTGGATATTAATGATGAATTTCCTCCAGAATCTAATATAACAACTACACTTTTAGCACTTCATTACTTGAACGAATAACAAGCTTGCCCTTCAGCCATCATGGCTCTTACATGCTTAAAACACATATGTTGATAGATATCTCAGAATAGACTAGACTAGACTAGAATAAGCCACATAGAATAGAATATCCACAACAAGAAAAAATATTTGATCAAAGAAGTGGGTGGTATCTCATTCACTGAGGCGTTACAGGCACACAATCAACAGGGCATGGAGGAAGAAGGTAATTTTTATTTTCTAAATTATCTTGTTAATTTCTATGTGAATCAGACATTCACTAGCATTTAAATACACTTTGATATTTAAGACAATCCCCTATTTCTATGAGATTTTGACACAGTTTCACTGAATATATTTTTATAACCTGAATGACCTTGTCTTCACAGAGTCCTAGAACTGTCTGGCTACAGAACAGAGAGGGCTTATTAAATCAGGCAACTGAATTAACTTATTTTTAAATCCCCACTATAAGAACACAAATACAATGTAGACAGTGTAAAACATCATTTAAAATTTACATTTTTTAAAGGATAAAAGCTTTTTTCTCTCTCTCTACTTCTTTTTTTTTTTTTAAGCCTTAATAAAATGAGCTGAGGTGATGAATCTATTCTCCATAAATGAGAGCTACCTAGTACTTGCCTCCAAGACCACTATTAGGATTTATTTGTTTCCTGAGGTTCAAATACAGCCTCCCTTGCTCAAGTGTGGAGCTGTGCATGCCAGTTTAGGATTTTCTATCATCCCTATTAGTTTTCTGTGAAGCAGCTGTTACCTCTTCCTGAGCAGCAAGCAGGTTGCCAGACAGCCTGAGGGGCTAACCATCTGACAGCCATATTTTGTTCTCAGTCAGCCCATGACTCACGTTTTCAGGGGAATACAGTGCTAAGTAGGTTTTGCCTTCTTTTGTGCGCATGACAGATGCAATTTCACTTTTTACTGCAGCTGGACAACCAGTATGTTTGCATTTCTATTTTTTGAACAATGCCCTCAAAAATATTTATCTACATTGTTTCATTTATTGGTAAAATATGCTTATGAAACATTACACAAATAATATTACTCTTTGGAACCTTCAAATGAAATAATTTATTTACAGCCAATTTAATTCAGGAATGAATGTGAAGGAGCTTCTTAGTGAAGGCTTTGAGTGGAATGCCTCATGATAAGACCCTCCCAGCAGGGGAAAAGTGTAAGCTATTATTTGTATTCTAATTGTGCCTATGTGCGACAAACTGAATGTCTTGGGCACTGTGTGTATGCTGTGAGTTACTTGTTCTCTAGAGCAGCTTACAACAGTGGCAAGAAAAGCATGGTGGGAAGCAGAGTGGAAGAGTGAAGGGATGTGCTAACGGGCAGTTAGCAAAGCCAAGTATAACCACTGGGCATTTAATTCTCTTGCCTCATGTTAACTGCCTGGAAATTTTTTTCTCTTGTAGCAACGAAGAACAGAAATTTAAATCCCTGACAATCCTGAAGACAAGGTGATTGGAATCTGCAGAGAAACCACCTCTTTACTCTTAGAATTGTAAAGACTTTTTTTTTCACTCACAGTTTTGGGCAAACTCCTCAATTCTTTTTGATACTTCAGACTGATCTCTCGTCCTCTCTCTCTTCCTCTCTCTCTTTCTTTCCTTTCTTTTAAAAATGATGCTAATTAGGAAACATAAAGAACACTTAATAATGACTGCTCTTTTAATAGAAATTCATATGTACAGGTCCACCTTGCTTCTGAGTGTCTCTCACTGTTCAAGAGGAGATTGGACGTGGCACTTGGTGCCATGGTCTAGTCATGGGGTCTGTGTTGATAGGTTGGACTCGATGATCCTCGAGGTCCTTTCCAACCTAAGTTATACTGTGATACTGTGATACTGTGATACTGTGATTGGGCATATTCAGAGTGTCAGTGAACTTCAAGTGGTTCTGTACTGTGTCCAGTTCTGGGCCCCTCAATTTAAGAAGGACATTGAGACACTTGAACATGTCCAGAGAAGGGCAACAAGGCTGGTGAGAGGTCTCAAGCACCAGTCCTGTGAGGAGAGGCTGAGGGAGCTGATGTTGTTTAGCTTGGAGAAGAGGAGGCTCAGGGGAGACCTTATTGCTCTCTACAACTAGCTGAAGGGTGGTTGTAGCCAGGTGGGGTTTGGCCTCTTCTCCTGGGCAATCAGCACCAGAACAAGAGGTCACAGTCGCAAGCTGCACCAGGGGAAGTTTAGAGTCAAGGTGAGGAGAAAGCTCTTCACAGAAAGTGTAATTTGCCATTGAAATGTGCTGCCCAGGGAGGTGGGGGAGTCTCTGTACCTGGAGGTGTTCAAAAAAAGATTGAATGTGGCACTTGAAGCCATGGTTTATTTAGTCATGAGGTGTTGGGTAATAGGTTGGACTTGATGATCTCTGAAGTGAGCATTGTCAAAACAGATATTTAGAAAACAAACACTTCCTGTTTCATCACCTTCCTTAAGATGCCCATTTTCAGCCCTTTTTTAAAAATTATGTTTAATACATATATTTAAAAATATTGAATGTCTTTTTCTTTACCTGCTCAGCTGGTAAAGATTAAGTAAGCAGACAATGATTTATGGACCATAAATTTATAACATTGGTTATAGCCTTGTGTATAGCAACAGAGTTTTAAAAGACTAATGCTTTGCCTTTTGCATGAAAATCTGTAGTTCTTGGGATGCTCTGATCAAAATCTTAACTTCTTTTTTTCAGTTCATCCAAAACATAACCTTGCACCAATGCTGGATAACTCTTGTTTGGATTCTCTAGAAAATATTTTATGGTCAGTGTTCAACAAACTCAGTCCAGTAGCTGCACAAACTATTTTGTTTGTATAGACCTATCTATGCCTGCAGGATGGGATATGCAAAGAGACTACTGGTAGTCTCTGCTTAGGGAAAGAGGATTAAATAGTCCTCTACTGGGACTAAGAGAAACAAGCTTCCCTATTAACAAGCTCAAAGAGCTGATAAACCCAAAACATAGCTATGTGCTATTAGTTAACAATTGCGTTTCACTGACCACAAGTTGTGTATTCAAAGACAATGGAGAGGTCCATTAATTGTAGTACATTCATCCCCAGATACCTGAATCTCCAGAAGAGCTCCTGTAAAGAGCATTGAAACAAACTCTTTAAAATTGGAGGGAGTGTGGGGTGGTGGTGGCCTTGAAAATTAATGTTTTAAAGAGTGAAATATAAACCAAAGTATAAACAGCAGTACAAGTGACCCCAGAATCAAAGGTTTGAGCCCAAATTCCTTGGATACTTCAATGTTGTTCACCATAACCTATTGATGTGCTCTCAGTGTCAGAAGTTTGCTTACAGTGCTGTGTCTAGAAACGAAGCAAGCTGAAGATTCTTTGCCAATCTTTGCCACAAATAGATTACATTAAAAAGAAAAAAAAATCAAAATAAAACAAAAAAGCAAAAAAATCCCAACCTTTGATGTTCACTCTTCAGGTTTTCTTTCCTGATTTTTGTTTCTCCCACTCCTTCTTTCAAACGATAAGAGATGTGAATTTGCTAGGGCAAAATCACACACGCACATAAAAATCAAACAAAAGACAAAGAGTGAAACTCAGGATATAACCTCATTTAAGTTTTCTTTGTTTGGTTGGTGGGTTGGGTTTTTTCTTGGATGGTTTGTTCTGTTTAGATTTCTTTTTTTTTTTTTTTCTATTTAATGTCATATGCTGTCATAATGCAGCATATCCGGGGTAAAGGAGCCCAAGAAATTTGGTCAATTTTATAATGCCACTTCCTCTGAGCCCAAGCTAGGTGTGTTCCCTTGAGTAAAAAATTGGGTAGATGTGTCAGGAGACCCGCATGGATTAGCAAGGAGCTCCTGAAGAAAATCTCATGGAAGAAAGATACAGTTCACAGGAGAAGGGACTTGTTGTTTGGGAGAACAATAAAGTAGTTGCCAGGGCATGTAGGAAGGCATCAAGGAAAGCCAAAGCCCTCTTGGAACTAAAATTGACAAAGGAGGTTAAAAAGAACAAGGGATTCTTCAAATATATCAGTAGGAAAAAGAAGAATAGGGAAAGTGTGGACCCACTGCTGAATGAGGAGGCAGCCCTGATAATTGATGATTAAGGGACTGGAGCACGTACCCTGTGGGGAGAGGCTGAGACCTGGGGCTTTTTAGACTGAAGAAGAGAAGACTGAGAGGGTATTTAATGAATGTTTATAAGTATCTGAGGGCTTGGTGTCAAGAGGGAGGGGACAGGCTCTTTTCAGTTGCAGCCTGCGATAGGACAAGGAGCAATGGATACAAACTACAGCACAGGAGGTTCCACCTCAACATGAGGAACTTCTTCTCTGTGAAGGTCACAGAGCACTGTAATGGGCTCCCCAGAGAGGTTGTGGAGTCTCCTTCTCTGGAGACTTTCAAGACCCGTCTAGATGCATTCCTGTGAGACTTGTGCTAGATTCTGTGGTCCTGCTCTCGCAGGGTGGTTGGACTCGATGATCTCTGGAGGTCACTTCCAACACCTAACATCCTGTGATCCGAGAAGATCCAAGAAGTCCAATTTTTTTCATCTTGAGCACTTGGTTCATGATGTAATGATAACACTGGCAGTCTGTAACATATGATACTGAGAGAATGCTTTATACTTTCCTAGCAGCCTCTGTTATTAAACTCTTCCTAACATTTACAGTAGTTCAGCTGCTGTAAGAAAATGAATGAGTTTTGTAATGCCTTAGAAATGAATAAAAATGAAAACTGAGAAAGACAAAAGCAGCAGCTGTGAGCTGTGGTCTCTGGGTTTCAGGGAACTCCCCAGAGCATGACATGTAGACATGCCAGAAAACGCTCTTGTTCTCCTGGAGAGTTGATGTGTAGTCTGATTGGAAAACAGCCATGCAGGGAACCAAGCTAAGATGCAACTTGTTATGCTGTTGTGTGTCCAACCAATGCAGTGTATAAACAACTTGTGACTGAACAGCAAGGTTTTGCTTGGGAACATTCTGTAGCTGTGAAGAAGTATTCAATGCACGTCCTAGCAGCCACTTAATTGTATTTGCCTGTCATTTGTGTAAGTCGCCTCCCTCAACTCCCCATAGTAATCAGAAGAAAGAAATTCTAAGATGCAGAGGAAGACTTTCAATAATCTTCATCCATGTAGTTATAAAGAGGCTTTATTACGCTAATAGATGAGGCTAAAAATCTGCCACCTGGCAGGACCATATTACTTTCACTGCTCAGCAAAATGTTTAACACTGTAAACTGAGTGAACAGCACATTAATGAGAAAAAAGATGCAAATGTCCTTACAGCTCAAGTGGCAGCAACTGTGGGTTAGTGCCTTTTTCCCTGTAGGATAGGAACCATCTGAATATATACATTGGCATGTAAATACATTCATGACATTATTATAATTATATTCCATGACTGTTTGTCTGGAAGTGCTGAACACAGTATTTTAAATACTCATTAAAGAGACGATATGACAGCTGTACCTCTTGCTTGGTAGTTAGAGCACTCTTCTTGCTCTGGGAAACCTTGGTTTGAGCAAAGTAGACAGACAATTGTAATGAAAGTCTGAGACCAGGTTCCCTACACTCCCTTCATCAGGCTGCGCAGCAGAGCAAAGCAGGTCTCTTTGAAGTACTCTGAAGTATAAAATACAAAAATATTCCCTCATGAAGAGCAAAAGAGAATGACCCTATGACTTTGTCATTGACTATAAATATGACAAAAATATTTTCTGGAGTTCCATTCCCCTTGCCAATTTATATTGCTGCAGCTGGAACTGTCCACCCTGCTCTGAACATCCGCACAATTACACGGCGGCTGTGAATTTCAGACAAATGAGCTAAATCTGAATTTCCTAACTCCTGTCCTTTTCAATAAAATAGCATGCTTCATTACCATCTCTTATATTACTCTTAAAAAATACTCATAACAAAACTTCTTAAATTTATTCAAAGGAAACTGGACAAAACTGAGTTTGTCAGTTTGTAGGGGTTTTTGTTTGTTTGTTCCTTCCTGTTGAGAAGATTGCTCTTTGTTCCTCTCCATCCCTCCTAAACTTCAGTTCAGGCTGAACTTAAGCTTGTCTTGCTTGTCTTAGTCAAATGAGATTTGGAGAAAAGCAAAGTGTTTATCTGTTTTCCGTGACTGGTCTTGAATCTCATATTCTAAAACAATGTAGTGGAGAGTGCTGGAAATTTACAATGACAATAGGAATCAATAGAATCAAGTGAATGACTGCCACAATCCCCAGCAGTGCAAGCAATTTCAGCTTGACAGGAGCAAATCTGAAATGATTGTTGTTGTGAGTCAGAAGTGAGGGTACTGTGAAGTCACTGGCTAATGTGTGCAGAAATCACAAATTCCTATTCATGAGACCTGGCTGTCCAAGGGGACTTGATCTTTGCTTTTTATATTTGTAACAATAAATATTTGAAATTACCCATTTATCTTTTCACTTCACTATGTAATGCTGCTTTGTGTGTCTTGTGTTTAGTTCTTTGGTTTCCTCAATTGTACTCAAGAGGGCTGCATGGATATAGACAGATTTTATAAAAACCCAAAGTAGTTAATATATAAAAAATTAATGTAATCTGTCTTCTCACATTGCATCACATGCTAGAACATATACAGAATTTTGTACAAATCTGATTAGACTCAAAATCTGAGCCCAAATCAGACTGTTTCTGGGAGAAGAATGTTTGCTAGGAAGTACTTGGGAAGAGTAGAGAGGCAGAAACACAGACAACAAACTCCCAAGCCATGATTACTGAACTGTGTGGTCATTCTCCCCAGGACACAGTAAAGTATTTAATGCAAAACAAAACAGCCTCAAATGGGGGATCAAACACAGAAGAATACACCCAATGTGATGGTGCTGAATTATTTTTAGAAGAGATGTTTCAGTCTTCTTCCTGAAGGAATAGATTGATTTAGGAACATTTGTGTTAGGTAAGCATATAAGGGGTATCATGATTGCACTCTTCCAATTACCACACTGCACTAGACTTTACAGTTATTTTCTGTTTTTCTCTTCTCTGGAAGTAACTCATCTATAGCCCCGGATCTAAAAGGTGAAGAAAAGAAAGTGCTTTCACTTCATCCTAGACAGCTTGGCCTAGGCACAGTTTCTCCTGTGCATGCAGAAAGCTCCACTTTCACACATACATGGCTTTTATTGCAATACTGTTTCTCTAGTAATACTATTTCTGTGCCAAAGTACAGGCTTCTTTAGGCAATATCACACTGAAATAATACCTGTCCTTGATAAAATGCTCTTCTCACAGGCTGTTATTAATGGACTGTTATGAGAAGTAACTTGTTATAAAGTCATGGTGGATCATGGATAGAAGAAGACAAACCTCTTTTGGATCAGAAGGAATATTTTATTTTGGGTAATCAGGCAGAGTTTCAGTTGTTATTTTCAGCCTGTGTAGAGCATGTATATACACCAAAAAGAGTCCTCAAAATATTGATTTATTTTTTCAACCTAAGTACATATGGTATTGAGGTTGAAGGAATCTGAGACACGAAGGAATCTGAGACAAAATTCCAAGAAGTAAACTGTAAAGCAGAGAAGCTCAGACTGTAGAAATCCAAACTAAAAAAAGTTCTATGATTAATGGATATGACCAGCCGTTCAAAATCTGCAATGTGTGTTTATTAATTTTAAACAGAGAAAAATTAAAACATTTCATTAAATACAGAGGATTGGCTGTGATTCTGACCAAGCTTGCATCTAGGCCATATCTCTGATATCTCTGGAAGCATCTGCTCCTAGGTACTTACATGACTCTCCTGTCATCACAGTCTGTGTGTACCCTGCAAACACTAATGAGCACTTAAATTGTTCTCCCTAAGTGATAGGGTCTCTGAACAGTTCACAGCATTTTTGTCACTGCCTTCATCCTGATGTCATTTATTGGTTAAAAGTTTTTGAACCTGTATTTTTAATTTTTTTAAAAAAAAAATAATCTACACCAATCCCCAACCTTGAGTTCTTATTCAAGACTTTAATTAATATGGGATTCGAAATACAATGTCTACTCTAGTCTCCTCACAGACTGACCTCACAAAATGCTAAATCAGAAGTGAACTCATTAGCATTCAGAACCACCACAGATGAACAAAGAAAGAACATTAGGGAAAATAAAGGGAAAGATATTAAAAGAGGAGCACTGTGGGGAGAATATGGAAGAAAATAATTTCTTAAGTGGACTGAATAGAAGGATTAGGTGAAGGAGGCCACTCTGTATCAGAACATCTTTGCGATGATCTGCCATTAGGCAGACAGAACAAGACTGCCTGTAAAAAGTTTTCCTTTCAGTTTGAATGAAAGAATTCATTTAGAAGTGTCTTTTAAAAGGACAAAAAGCATACACACAATGTACATGTAGCTAATGCTATAATCTTAATGGACACACAATGAGCTGTCAGGGCTTTCTTCAGCATAGCATTGCCAAAGTTTTGAATCTGTTTTATTTTTTCCCTAATGTGTTTTCTTCTTTTTTCCTTAACTAAACAGCCTCACAGCCTTTTGCTTCACTGACTTGTTATAACAGTACCCATCATTAAAATAGTTTGGTAGCTCTACTTAATATAACATCTGTGATTTTCTTAGGAATGTCTAGGAACACAGAAGGAGCCTTGATTTTGGTTACTTGCCTGGGAGAGAAGAGTGTGAGAAGTGAATTGACAAAATTAATATGTTGTAATGGTATGAAATGAGTAATTTAATTAGTGATTAATGACTGACTTATGTTGTTTGGCCAAGAGAACATTGCAGGAGTATATTGTATACAAAGTATTCTACTCCAGCTAAATTAAGGATTGGAGTAATTTTAAAAATAAACCATCTTAGTTGGTAAGATATTCATCAAGGAGATGACAGGAAGCCTGAATTCCAGATTCCTACTCTCTGCATTGTTTTTTACTTTTACCCAATGACTGCCTAATATAAAATGCATAAAAAGTGCTGGGAACAGTTAGCAGAGTTCAGATCTCTCCTGATGACCTAAGGGTTACATTAGGCCATGTGTACAGAGTGTTGTTTTTTATCTCTTTTTTTTTTTTTTTTTTTTCCCTATGAATTTTACTGTCTTTATTAGTCTGTGTGTCAAATTTCAGCAGGAGGGGTGGAAGGTGCCATACTGAAGCCATATGGTACTTAAGATTTTTTGGGGATGCAAATAGCATGCATTTGAATCTCTTCAGCTGAAGAGAGACAGGAGTTGGAGGCACTAATGTCTAATATCTAACTTAGATTGTTGGCATCACAGGATAATCTTTTTCTGATTTGAATGAAAATGGTGCTGGCTTCATAATTTGTATTTCCTTTTAATTGCAACAATTGTCATAAATCGAACGAATATGCTGGACCCGTGCCTGTCAGTCTATTATGTCCTAGTTTTGAGCCATGAGCTGCCCAGGGCAAAAGGACAGAAAAGATATTTTACTCCTTCCCAAGGAGTAAATAAAAATGCTCCACACTGGCTTGGAAGTTTAAACGGAAATTCTATTTACAAATATGTACAAAAGGTATTCAGGTTAAAAGGAATACATTTACAAATTAGGCTCAGTTCTTCATCCAGGCCTACCAGGCAAAAAGACCTTCCAGAGCCTTCCAGAAACTTCCACTCCACTCAGCTTCAGCAGGCCCAGGAGTAAGCCAGAATGACCCCCCACTAGACCCAGGCCAACTGCAGGCTTCAACAGGCAGGCCCGGTAGCATAGGTGAAAATTCGCTGCCTGCCAAGGCCAGAAGAAAGTCATCTCCTCAACAAACCATAAGATAACAGGATGTGCATCCTGAGCAGACAGAAAAGAGAGATTTGACTATACACTCCCTTAAATAGGGAAACACAGGCAAATGGAATAGACAACAGATTACAATATGCTGGTATGAGCTGCCCATCCCCCTGGGACTCTCTAGCCTCTGAAGGACTCTTTTTTTGGTTATACCAATTAACTCTTGATTTCCCTTAACCTACAACCGTTGGAAAGTAACATGACCTGTCTCCATATGGCAAAATTCTCTTCTCCTCCTAGATTATGGCAATTTCATCAATGCTACTTTGTAGAAACACTACAGAGGTTATTCCACTGATAGCACTGTGCCTCAGCAATGGGCAGTTTTAGCAATGAGATACTATGGCTTGTTGCATACTTGTGGTTTGCTGCTATTGCTTTTATAGTAAAGATGAGCCATTTTGTGTGCATGGTGATCATCCAGGATCTGACCCTTGAGAGAACTGAAAGGCTATTTCACCCATAATTTAGCTACGTGGATTTAGATTTGACCCACTTGCCTAGCTGTTCACAGCATGGATATGGTTGTGTGCAGAAGATAAACATGAAGATAGTAATGAAATGATTGAGTCAAATTAAAGCAGTCAGTTTAGTCTTTTTGTACATCAGGAAGTCAATGAGTACTAGGTATTCTGTTTTTTCCCAGGTGGGAATTTGGGCTTAGATAGTTAATTTGATGCAAATTTTATTTATGTGCTTAAGGTCTTCTTCATGTGTGGCCTCTGGATGAATAGATTTCCAGAACTGTGTTCTCTAGGTAACTCTGGCTTAGCATAGATGAGTTATCTCTCCTTGTTGGAAAATTATTAATACAATGTTTGCTAAGAAAACATAAGTAATTGTTGTGCAGAGGAAAAACAAAGGAAATAATGGTTGAAAACTAAGTGAAATAAAGAAAGATATCCCTGAAATTAAGTAGTGTGGCTATTTTTTTTTCTTTATAACATTTCTTTAGAAACTTCTCTAATATTTTATAAAAGTAAATTAAGAAGGATTTAAGATGGACTTGGATATCTATAAATTTAAAATTGTTTGGTAAAAATGAGCCTCTAAGGGTGGATGCCTTCTATAGTCCCAGAAGAACACCCTCAAGCTACCATTTGCAGTTTCTCTCTTGGGGCCAATTATGTAAAGGGCATCTACTCTGTGTTTCAGAGGCTACAATTATCAGTTGTCAAGCTTGCTCACATGTTCAAAGGAAGCTCTGCACATGTGTTTGTGTTAATTTTCAGCTCTCATGAGCACATTAATTCAAAGAAGAACTAACTGAGTCACTATTAAAGTTATATGCCCTCAGCCTTCTTGTACAGCAGATTGGCTTTGCAATTCTATAACAGGCATTGTAAGCCTCCTCAGTGAACAAAGTATATGATATACATCAATAATTTTCTGTGGTAGTCTGACAGACTCAAAAATTATATAAGAAAAAGGATTGAGAGAAAAAGACACAACAGAGGTCTGTACTGATTTGGTCTCCTCAGAGTGAATATAGCTGTCATCATCTCTCCTGTAGAAAAGCATTAAAACAGCTGGCTGGCAATTATTTCTCAGGATCTTATTTATAGTGAAAGCCGATTTGCTTTCTAAAACACTGGCGTTTTTTTAAAATAGCATTTTGTTTCAATTATGTATTAGCTTTTGAAAAATCATAGGAAAGTGCCATAACTGCTAATTAGAAAGCAATTAAAAAGACATTAATGAAACTCTTACACTGTTCTTTTATGTGGAGAATTGATTATTTATTTTTTTCCTAAGCAGGCAAAGTCCTGAGAAAGGTTCATTAGCTGGCCTCTAATCTGCACAATCCTGAGCAGAATGTACATACCATTTATTCAGTTACACTGAGTGGTATTTACTTACTTAGGGAAAAAGCTTCATGTTAAATATAGTTATTATATGAACTACAACGGTAATGTTTTTCATGCAAATGAAAGTTAAACTTTGGTAGAGATTGTCAGTTTGTTTCATAAATTCACTATCATTTAGTAAATTCTTTATAATTACACCTTTTTTTTTTTTTTGTCTTCAAAATAATAAGTAGATACATCTTTAAAATGTGTCCTTATATTCCATTTCAGTAAGCCAAAATTTTGGTGAAGAGCATATTGCTTCCCAAAGCTGTACAGAATAGGAACCTACGTGAGCATAGAATCATTAGGGTTGGAAGGGACCTCAATGATCATCTAGTTCCAACCGCGCTGCCATGGGCAGGGACACATCACACTGGATCAGGTTGCTCAGAACCACATCCAGCCTGGCTTTAAAATCCTCCAGTGATGGGGCTTCTACCACCTCCCTGGGCAGCCTGTTCCAGAGTCTCACCACCCTCATGGGGAAGAACTTCTTCCTAATATCCAATCTGAATCTACCCATTTCTATATTTTTCCATTCTCCCTAGTCCTATCATTACTACATCATGACACCCTAAAAGTCCCTCACCAGCTTTCTTGTAGCCCCCCTTAAGATACTTGAAGGCCACAACAAGGTCTCCTTGGAGCCTTCTCTTTTCCAGATTGAACAGCCTCAATTCCCTCAGTGTATCCTCATAGGAGAGATGCTCCAGCCCTCTAATCATCATCAAAGTATAATGTTGCTTTCAGTCCTTTGCTTTTCCAAACAAGTCACAAATAGCCTGGTGAGTGACAATGTACAGCTAACAGATTTGGAGTATATTGTGACAAATGCAGTTGTAAGTCCACAGCTGGCTTAGTGGGTCAAACCTCAGATGCTGTAAATTATCACAGCAGTGTATGGAATTAAACTAAATTTTACCAGCTAAGATACTGTCTCTGGTTTTTTAACTTCATTTATGGTTATGCTGTGATTATTTTTCATCATAGACACAAATAACTCAGATGTGCTACAGAGATTTATGATTAGTAATCAGAACTTGCATCACATTTTTGCTCACTGTGACAAACCTGAAAATTAATGCTGTTTTGGAGGATTTGGTACTTGTCTTTTGGGCCTCAGCCAGGAGTAAAGGATACCACAACACAGTAGCCTCTGGTATCAATGAAAAAGATTTTTGTTGATCTTCACTCCTAGAGACATACCTGTTTTGCAAAGAAGGGATTAAAGGGAATGTGAAGCTTTATAGAACTGGGGCCTGGAGGAAACAGTTCAGGATTTCAAGGCAAGATGAGGAACAAACAAGGAATCAGATTGCCAGAGGAATGTGCTTCTGGTACCCTCATGGACGGGTCAGGAGTTTGCTGTGGTTCCCTGTGTCTTAATTCAACCAGGATGAGCTTTTATTCCCAAATGGCATGGTCACATGCCACATGCAGTGCCTTACCAACACCTGCAGGAACATGACCAATATGGATGGAGTGATGCTGGTCCTCTTCTGCTGATCAGAGTGGGAGTCTACACATATATGAAGACAATAAGGAGCCCTCAGTAACTGGCCTTAGAGACAGTCTATGAAGCAGCTGTCACCAGATTCCTGGCCCTTGATGACTGCAGCCCCATTCCAACTGCTGGGATGCAAACCACTTCTCATTACACACACAAACAGGCCTATATGGCAACAGGTCCAGACCTGTGGTTGCCCTAGCTGCCATCTTGCAGACCCCCTGATTACCCCAGTATTCAGAGTCTAAGCTCCCCAATAACTGTCTCCCAGAACTCTTATTCTGCTCACCAGGTGTGACCAGACATGAGGATAGGCCAAACAGCCTTACAGACCATCAACCTATTTATTTTTAGCCAGTCTCCTTATCTTCTTTCTGCTCTGTTTTCTTATGCTTGTTCCCCTTTCATCTGCCTCAACCTCTACTTTTTCTTCCCTTTGATTCTTTCCCTAAACATCCCATAAAAAGTCTGGTATATTCCCACAATCTCCCTAAAATATAATATAAATTTTACACAATCCCCAAACACCCTTGCCTTGTTTCCCATATGGAGTCCTATATACCTATAGAAAATAAATTTCTTGATTAAGCAAGTTACTCTAGTAAGGGGTTCTTCATTTGAACCACTCTGTTTTCACACCAAGGATGATAGTCTGAATGTTCTTCCCTGAATAGCTTGCAGAGTAGTTTTGCACCCAGTTCCATGTGCCCAGTTTGCACTGGCACTGTGTCAAACTTCTGGGTTTACAGTGATCAACATCTAATCATATAGCTTAGCACTGAACAGTCTGTTCCTCCCAGGCTTAGGTGGGCACTGAAGGACTGTATCTACATGCCAGGAAAATTAAACAGTAGAAGAAAGAAAGTGGCATATAGGATTATCTTTTCTTCTTCCTTTAACCTTTTTATGGTTTGGACTTTTTTGTTTTGGACATTTTAACTTTACAGAGATCCATAGATTTACAGACTTTTATACCAGTGTCATAGACATATGCAGACATACCCATGAAGAAATGAATATGGTATAGAATAAAGACAGCTGAGATAACTTCTAAACATCTTGCTTCAGCTCTAGCAGATGTCTAAATGCTTTAGACAGCTTCTTGTAAAGCCTTGCCCTGTGCAGCATTACATCTTAAATTGTGGTGTAGGAAATATCTGTCTTCCACAAAACTTGAATTATCTGTGTTTCTATTTGAAGTCACTGTAGAACACATTTGCTTCTTTCTTTTATTTTTTTTCCTTTTTTTTTTTTTTTTTAAAGCTTCATCAAATGATGCCTGAACAATTCCAAACTCAGCACAGATCAAGGGAAGCCGCATGGCTAAAAATATTACAAGTCTTGAAAACACATGCATTTGACTCTGCAAGGTGTGACTTCAAAGTCCATCTGGTGAATGAACACCATTCATAAGGTTACTGAACTCTGTTAGCTCTATTTCTCACTATTAACTGAAAGTAAAAGGTGCACAAAATGAAGCTACTAAGAAATAAGGCTTAATGGCTTTAAAGTTTCACCCCTTGTGGTAGGTTACGATTTGTGTTGCAGAGATAAATGGGTAAGATTTTCTGCAGTGACAGCTGCAGATTTTGCTATGACTATCGATTTTTGCTCTGCCAACCTTATTTCTAATGGTTTGGTTTCTTTAAGAGATAATGTGGTAACAGCATTGTGTTCTGCCATTATTTTCTTTTCTATTAGTATCGTCTCCATGCAGAAGTAAAGTTGCCCTCACTTTTGTGGTTTGATCAGCACAGCTGCCATTCTTTATCATGAGGGTGGTGGAATACTGGAGCAGGTTGCCTGGGGAGGTGACTGAGGCCCCAAATCTGGAGATTGTGAAGGTGAGGCTGGACAAAACTCTGAGCAACCTGATCTTGTGGAGGATGTCCCTGCTCAGTGCCGAGGGCTTGGACTAGAAAGCCTTTGGAAGTTCCTTCCAACTCAAACCATTCTATGATTCTAATGATGAAACACAGGAACTGAATATGAGGAGTATATACAGCATTACAGTGAAAGCATTGTGGTCAACAGCATGGGAAATTTGAATCATCAAAATATACCTTCATGATAATTAGGGAAAAGAAACCGAACCAGATATTTTAAATATTTATTTGTCAGACTGGGATAACAGACTTGTAGATGTACCTTCCAACCCAAACCATTCTATGAGTCTATGATTCTATGAAGATGTGTGCTATTAGCTATGTCCATCAGATGTTTGGATCTGTCTTCTAATATCAGCTAATGGCCAGATAGTACCATTGGCCACTAAGCAGAGTTGTCTATTGATTTCACTAGACTGTCTACTGGAAAATCAATAAGATAATGTGGCCCAGATTTCACTGCAAAAGGTCTCCAGCCCATTTGATTTAGAATATTACTGACCATGTAGAACAAACTACACATCAGGGGTTTTTGTATGCCTTCTTATTGTAAACTAACTAAATGTGAAAGCCATTAGCATTCAAGTATGGAAAATAATATAAGACACAGAGGGGATATAATTTGCTTTCTCCTGATTTTGTTGTCAGTTACACTAGTGTAACATGGGTATAAAATAACACTGTTCTGGTCTGTTTTTTTCTTTTCATTGTCACTACTATAAATGACTTGGAGGTGTGTAGGCCAAGGGTTAACTGAGAAATTCTATTTGAGGTTTCATGCTATTTCTGTGCTAGTTTTATAAAGGAAATAGCATTCTGTAATAATTCCTGCTGTGTCATTCCTGTTACTCTTTAGTAGAGGTGATACCAAAGATCAGCTCCAAATACTTTTGTTTATATGATCTTGACATAATTCAACACCTGAAGAGGAATTATGGTCCAACATTGAGAGCATTTGCCCCCTCATTTCTGTAGCCAAAATGCAAATTGTGCAATGCCACTAAAGCTGTAAAAAGCACTATCCCACTGAAAGTGCTAGACTGCATTTGTTTGGGCTGGTGTTTTGAGAGATGGGAGGTTGAACCCTGGAAGTTTTGTGACATCTTTATGGGCCATGTGTACCAATTATCCAAAGATCTCACCATGCTTAAATGTCACTGCACAGCCAAGCATCATTTCAGCAGTCTGAGCTTCACTTTCCATATCTGTGAAATGGAATTAATAAGATTTTTCTATCTCACAGGAGTACCATGAGGAGATGCATTTAATATGTAAGTTACCCATATACCAAGAAAATAAGGATATTTGAAATCCTTGGAATATTTAATTAAGTTAATTAGTTATGATAATTTGATACATCACTTTAATTCAACATAAAATACAGAAAGTCTTGAAACTTTCCCACACAGATTTTAGTCTGGTTCTATTATGTAATGAGACACCTAATTGCATTCTTGTCTTGTATTTTGTTGATGAATAAATGACTCCTCATTGTGTTTTCAGGGTCTGCCAACAATAATTATTTTTTTATAGACTACCTTAGCTTTTACAATGCAGAGTTGAGCTCTGTCTCATAATTTTTGTGGGTGGTTTTTATTTTGGTGTTTGCGGTTTTGTTTTGTTTTGTTTTTCAATACTAAAAATAACGCTATTATCTTGCACTTAGATGATGTTATGCCAATGTAGGGTAGGAATCAACTAATAGCATTTTTTTCTTTGCATCCCAATGATATAAGGCAAAATTTGTTGGACTGAAGTTTTACAGGCAAAGTCTGCCACACAGACTTTTGAATTGCTGAAAAATAAATAATAGATCTAGAATGTGGTTTACCTCCTTCAGGCTGTGCTTTCCTCTCTCCCAGGCAGAAAGGACAAACGGGTATAAGAGACTGAAGCAGGCAGGAAGATTCCTTGTTATACGGTCTGTGTAGCACAGGAATACTACAGACCTAACAGCCTGCTAGGAATAAAAACTGTGGAGTCATTCCTGTTTCAGGCATGCTTAAGCATTGACTTATTTGTTTTGTTTGACCCTAACTTCTCATTGATTTTTTTTTTTCTTACCAGAAACAGTTGGCAGAGCAGAGAAGTCAAATAGAGTCTTCCAAGAGCTTATGAGAAAAGTAAAGATAAACAGAGGCAGGGAGAAAACAATAAAATCCTAGAGAGGAAGTGAAATGAGGTGATGACAGAAGGAAAGAGGTGTTTGGAGTAGAAAGATTGGTGCTGGAAATTGTATATACACCTCCCTTTTCATTAGGATGTTCAGGCTCAGTGGGATTATTTCTTATTGTGCTCAACAGAACAATAAAAGACAACTGTTTGACCAATGCAACCTGGGTAATCTGCTGACTATGTCTCCTATGGTCCTTATACAGAGAATTCCAATAATTTCAGAAACTTGTCCTTTGTTTTCACTCAAAAAGCAGTGAAGAGCAACTCACCACTGAAGACACTGTCACAACACATGGTGAATTTTGTTCATGGCAGTAGGTAAATACCAAAGGTGGTGCACAGTTCTACACTTTGATGCTGCTAATTAGTCACCCAGTTATTTAAAAATCAGCCTCTAGCAAAATATTTAAAATGCCTGTATCAATGTTGGAGATTTCTTCAGACAATGAATAAGTAAACTTAGTCATGAATAAGTCAGCTTAGCCCGAGGCTGAAAAGAGAAACATTTTCCTAATTTTATAGTCGCTACTGGATAACTTTGTACACTCCTGAGTAAGATTGGTGATGTTTCCTTTTGGGCAGCCATATTTTAATCATCTCATCAGACTTCTATGTAAGAACAGGTGTCCATAAAGACCTGCTAATGGCCTGTCCTACCTGTCTTCTCAGTATGCTTCTGAAATTACTGGACATTCTTCACTTTGTAGACATTAAGGTAGGTGAGGTCAGGAGTGTGTATCATCTAGGAGGATCTGTTCCATGCCTGGGAGTACTGTGTGCAGGTCTGGAGCCCTCAATGTAGGAAGGACATGGACCTGATAGAGAGGGTCCAAAGGAGGGCCACAAAAATGATCAGGGAGTTGAACCACATCTGCTACAAGGACAGGCTGAGGGAACTGGGGTTGTTCAACCTGGAGAAGAGGAGGCTCCAGGGACACCTAAGAGCAGCCTTCCAGTACCTCAAGGGCACCTACAGGGAGGATGGGGAGAGACTTTTTCCAAAGACCTGTGGTGACAAGAAGATGGGCAAATGGCTTCAAAGTAGAGAGGGGCAGATTTAGATCAGATATCAGGAAGTTGTTCTTCACTATGAGGGTGGTGGAACACTGGCACAGGTTGTCCAGGTGGTTTGAGGCCCCTTCCCTGGAGATATTCAAGGTAAGAATCATTGTGGCCCTGGACAGCCTAGTCTAGTTGGGGATGTCCCTGCTGACTGCAGGGACGTCAGACTAGATGAGCTTTGGAGGTCCCTTCCGGCCTGAACCATTCTATGTTTCTATGATCATTCTAAGTAGAACATTGGCTAAAGATCTCTACAGAAAGAATCTACAAAATGCCTTTCAAATGGTAAACTTTGCAATTTTTTTCCCCAATTCCTTAACTATTTTAAGGTTCCTCATGAGACATTGTACCATTTTCCCAGTGGTGAAGGCAATGGGAGGCATCACTGAATTGCTCTCAGAAACATCAATGTATTTGGCATAACCTGGAAGAAAAAAGTCAAAATGCAAATAAGAAAATTTCCATTCAAATCAGGTGTGTTGGGAATTAGTCCATATGAATGAAATTATTATTTTCTCTCAATAATAGGTGAAATTTCTTCATTGTAGGGACCACTAACTATCAAAAATATTCATCTGTATTTGTTAGTATTTGTTGAATAAGGTTGAGAAAGTGAATGACAGCCAGAAAAGCTCTGCATGTAAATATGTGTGACATTTATAGTGATTGGCTCAATTATATTTAATTTTATTAGTTTTCAGCTCATTTTTTCTGCTGTTTTTTTAAGATCTCTATGTCCCTCTACCCTTCCTGAAATAAAGGCATGTTTGGCATAAAACATAAATCTATTTCTTATTTTATTATGAGCTAAATCCATAGAGGCAGATTCATATTTTTTAATTTTAAGTAGTGACAAAATCAAGCTTCTGAACTTAGACCTTTCTTTTAACACAATGTCTCAGTTAAATGAGATCATAAGTGACCTCAGAAGTGATATTTCTTCCAGTTAAAAAGTCAAGTTATTGTAACAGATGTCCTCTTTGTCTCCTTATGGAAGGTCAACAAACTCACAGCACTGGATTGAATACCCAAGAGTGTATCCACCTGGAACCTGTATAGAATCATAAAATCATAGAATTGTTAGGGTTGAATGGGACCTCAAGGATCACCTAGTTCAACCCCCCCTGCCATGGGCAGGGACACCTTGCCTCACCTCAGGTTGCTCAGAGCCACATCCAGCCTGGCTTTAAAAACCTCCAGGGGTGGGGCTTCTACCACCTCCCTGGGCAACCTGTTCCAGTGTCTCACCACTCTCATGGGGAAGAACTTCCTAACATCCAATCTGAATCTATCCATTTCTATTTTTTTCCATTCTCCCTAGTCCTATCATTACCTAACACATTAAGAAGTCCCTCACCAGCTGCTTTCTTGTAGCCCCCTTCAGATACTGGAAGGTCTCCTCAGAGCCTTCTCTTCTCCAGACTGAATAGCCCAAACTCCCTCAGTATGTCCTCACAGGAGAGGTGCTCCAGCCCTCTGGTCATCCTCATGGCCCTTCTCTGGACGTGTTCCAGCACGTCCAGATCCTGCCTGTAATAGGGGCTCCAGAACTGGACACAGTACTCCAGGTGGGGTCTCACCAGAGTGGAGTAGAGGGGGAGAATCACCTCCCTTGACCTGCTGGCTGTGCTTCTCTTGATGCAGCCCAGGATGTGATTACCTTTCTGGGCTGCAAGTGCACACTGGTGGCTCATGTTGAGCTTCTCATCCACCAGCACCCCCAAGGCCTTTTCTTCAGGACTGTATGGGTACAGTGTTGGAAATACTCTGTATGTCTCTTTTTTACCTTTCACCAGGTCAGTATAGGAGAAAGCTGCACCCTTACAGATGGATTATTTTCGTTACTGTCAAAGCTATTTGCAAATGCATTCTTAAATTAGGCATTCTGTAGGGAAGGTCCTTTCCTTGTCTAGCATAAAGCTGCTCGCTTTGCTGCTGTCCTTTTGATTTAGAGAGAAAAATCCCATGTCTGATGTACAACTTTGATTTCCTACTAATTAAAATTCCAGTGTGGGAGCTCATCACTCCTCCTGCAATCCACCCTGCTGAGGTTCAAGGCTGCCTTTAGAACATTTCCATCCCCTTATGTGTTAAGACTGAAGAGAAGTCCTTGTTGCTGTTTGCCTAGTTCCCCCAAATTTACTAAATTCTTTCTGAATCTACAAGCAGGTGAGCTACTTTAAAGCATGAACCACAACTAAACAGAATACATATTTGTACTGGCTGGTTAATGAGTCAGTCTATCACCTTTATATGCAAAATGAGTGGTCTAATTTTTCTGCCTTTCAAGTCTCTATTTTTTGTCTTTCAAAAGGACAATGCCGTAGGAACTTCTAGCACTACAAAGATCAATAGCAAATTTCCACTTATGTGTTAGTTTTGGAGAAGTGAACCATAACAGTTAGGTTTCCTACAGCCTTATTGTCACTGAAGTGAAATCACTCCCCATCCAAGTCATAGGAACTTTTCCACTGACAAAGACACTCACCAGTACTGCACAGACATAACAGACATAACAACAAAGGTCAGTAAAATCTTTCTACAAAATTGTCTGGGGGGCTTGAAAAAAGGACTTTTTTTTTTTTTTTTTTTTTTTTTTTTTTTTTAATGTAAAAAGAGAGTCCTAGAAACTGACTATTTTGCAAGATCTAAAATTCATCTTTTCTTCCGGTATACTACCCCAAAAGCTCTTGGCAATTTCACTTTCACATTTCAGGCCAAAACTAAAATTGATGTTAGCTTAGAAATGGGCTGCCAAAGAGTATTTCCCTCTTCCTCCCTCCTTTTCTGCCTCCTCAGGGTGACTATCAGCAAGCCAGAAAGGTTTTAGGCCAAACATAAGGCCAAACTATTTGACTCACACATTTTCTTTACAGAACTGAATACTAAGGAAGCATGGACATGCGGTGCTTAGCCAGAAGTATCCTAATTATATACTTATTTTCAATTTTCTATAAACAAATAATAGGTATTTTTTAAAAGCCATCTATCCAAGTTCCTTCCATGTCTTCAAAACATTAGTCTAGTAGAAAATAATAAGAAAAAACCCCTATGGCACTACTATTTGAATCATAATCTCCTGGTTGGAAAAGACCTTAAGTCCAACTATAACCTAACATCTCCCTGCACACAACTTTCAGATCATGTCCCTGAGCTCTTCATCCAAATATCAGACAGAAATAGATACATAATCCAGATCAACCTCTGGTTACTTGGCTGGTGTCATTATGAGGGGTTTGGCTTTTATGATAATCAGACTTTCTATGAGGACCACAATATGCTAGGAAGGGATGGAATTCACCTGTCTAAAAGAGGCAGGGGAATCTTTGGCAGTAAGCTGGCCAGTCTGGTGAGCTGGGCTTTTAATTGAAGGATTTGGGGGGAGGGATCCAAAATGGCAATGTTCAATCCACCATCACCACTACAACCAATTGTGGAATTAACCAGGCCAGCCAGAGTAGTGTAAAATGCAGCTGTCTCCCTAACTGAGAAACAAAGAACCAATCACCTAAAGTATATGTATACTGACTTGGTGAGTCCGGGAAATAAACAAGAGGAACTGAAGCCCTGTTCCCAGTCAGGAGGTTATGATATCATAGGAATAAGTAAAACTTGGTGCAACTCATACAACTGTAAAGCCAGTATAAATGTCTACAGGCTGTTTTGTAAAGATAGGCAGGATAGCAGAGATGGAGTTGCATTCTATGTTGAAGAGAACCTTGAAAGTATTGAACAAACAGTGGAAACCCTATTGAATGCCTCTGGTTCAAAATCAGAATGGCTGTCTCCCAGGGAGACCTTACACAAGCAGCTGTTACTGATCCCCAAACCAAGATGACACAACCAATGAGGCAATACATGAGTCACTTAAGCAAGCTTCAGGTCAACAGAACCTGGTTCTTATGGGAGACTTTAACTACCCAGACATTTACTGGGAAAACAACTCAGCAGTTCATCTGTCATTCATCAAATTTCTGGAATGCATAGAGGACTCTTTCCTCATACAAAAAAGTTAGGTGTGCTAGCCAGGAATGAGGCACTGCTGGACTTGCTGCTCACTAACCAAGAAAGCCTGCTTTGTGATACCTCGTCTGGTGGTAGCACCAGCTGCAGCAATCACAATATTGTGGAATTTTGGTTAGTTACAAAACAAAGGGTTTAGATTTTAGAAGTGCAGACTTCAGTGTGCTCAGGTCTCAGTTGGAAGAGTTCCTGTGGGAAGCTTCCATGCAGGATATAGGAGCTAGGGAGTGCTGGGAGGTTTTCAAGAGCACTCTCCTCACCACACAAAACTGGTTCATCTGCCCTAAAAGCAAGGCAGAACAAGAGACCCCCTTGGCTTAACTCTGAGCTTCTGGGTCTGCTCAGAACCAAAGGGGACATGTGACAGAGATGGAAAAGTGGAATGCTACCTGTTGCAGATCACAAGGGCATTACCACAACCTCTTCCTAGAGAAACAGACACATTGTGACGTAGATAAGTGGTCTCTGCGTTGTGTGGGGAACTGGCTGACAGGCCATGCCCAGAGGGTAGTAGTAAATGCTTCTTTCTCAACCTGGCAGCTGCTCAAAAGTGAGGTCCCCCAGGGACTGATATTGGGCCCAATGTTGTTTGATGTCTACATCTTCTGGATGTTGGGATCAAAAGCACCCTGATGAAGTTTGCAGGCAACATCGAAATGAGTGGGGAGGTTGCCACTCCAGAAAATCTGGACAGGCTGAATGAGTGGGCTAGCAAGATCCTTACAAAGTTCAATGGGGCCAGATGTAGGGTCTTGCAACTGGGAATACATAACCCAGGAGCACAGCTCAGATTGGGATCCACCTGGTTAGAGGCCAGCCCTGTGGAAAGGGACCTGGGGATCTTTGCTACAGCGGCAGAGAAGGCCAACAGAATGCTGGGTTGCATCAGCACAGGCATTAGCAGAAGGAATAAAGTTGTTGTCCCACTCTACTCAGCACTTGTCAGGCAATACCTGGAGCAGTTTTGGTCCCTGCTGACAAAAAAAAGATGCAGACAGACTGGAAAGGTTCAGAGAAGGGCCATGAGACTGGTTAGAGGACTTGGAAGCCCTGATGTATGAGGAAAGGCTGAAAGAACTTGACTTGTTCAACATTAAGAGAAGGCTTAGGGGAGACATTATTACCACATACTGGTACATACAGGGTGGCTACCAGGAGGATGGAGACTCCATTTTTATGAAGGTAATGGGTACAAGTTACTGCTGAGGAGATTCCAACTGGAATATGGAAGAAAATTTTTCACAATGGAAACAGTTAGACATTAGAATCATCTCCCAAAAGTAATGTATTCCCCTCCACTGGTCAGTTTCATGACTCAGCTTGACAGGGTATTGGGCCATCTTGTTTAAACCACACTATCACCTAGAAAAGTTGGACAAGGTGATCCTTGGTTCTTCCAACTTGGTCTTCTGTGATTCTGTGTGATTGGAAGTTCACCTTTAAAGAAAACACTCATTTAGGAGTGTTGCCTGTGTTGAACATAAGCTTTTCTTCACAGTGTGAAGCAGCTACATCACCACATCTCAAGGAGGCAAATAAAAGCAGTGAAGTTTGTTAATCACTCATTTTCTCCAGTGTATCAGCACTGAGACATTTAGCACAGTCACTTCTCTTATTTTGACACGTTTGAGAAAATTCACAGCATCTAATTGGCTTTCAAACACCCACTTCTACCTATGTGGTTTGTTGATCTGTCATTAGTACACACAGGATGTAAAAGGAAACATGTAGCATAGGAGTATTGACTGGCTCAAGAGCTGCTAAAAGGTTTCATGTTGCACTTTAAGTGCCTTTTTTTGTCTTTGTTTTTTTTATATTTTGCAGTTACAGACTAGAAAATAAATCTTAGCGTCTTTAGCTTAGCAGCCATAGATATCACCCTATTGAAATGCCATGGTCTGATAATATTTTCTCCTGTGTTATTGGGAGGGGAAGGGGGGATCTTCAACTTCTCTTTGATGCAGCAAGGTTGTTGGATGCCTGTATGGGTCCAGGGAGACACAAAGCATTGTCTTCTGATTATGATACAGAATTAGAGCAATAATTCCAGAAATTTGGGGTGAATTGTAAATATTTCTATTTTGTGTGCAGACTGGATTTGAATTTCTTTCTGTTGTGAACCCTAAGAGGAGTTTCTGTGAAAGGTCTAGGTTTTCAAGTATGTGTAGAAAACTCTTTCAGTGCTGATGCTGTCAAACTTAGCAGAAAACACAAAAGCAATGGACATGTTTTTGTCACAAAATTCTCTTGGGGACCAAATTTGATGCTGCTTGTGAGAAGATTGGATGTGATTAGAGCTCACTTATTTTAGTTATCAAGTGCTATAAAAAGGGGAATGCAACATTCTGGCTGGGGTTAATTTAGACATCATCAATTCTTAACAAAACATTACACAATTCCTAGTTCTACAATTAACATCTAGACACTGTGGCTACTTCAGTAAAAAGTCCCATAAAATATCTTCTTGAGACACTATAACAAAGAGAAGTAAATTATTGCCTACTACTGTAAAGTTTAAAATCTTGTGTTTGATATAGGAGGCACAAAGAGGCACAACCCACCTCTAGAGGTTACTAAACCTTCCTGTTCCATGTGTCTTACTAGAGACTACCAATGTATATAAAATTACCTCACTTTTTTTATATTTGTATAAAAACCTTTGAATAAAAACAATGATAAATAAATTGTAACTGTCACCAATGCTAAGACATCACTCAAATTTAAGTAAAAATAATGTAAATTAAATAATAAAGTAAAAAATACAGCAATGTAATCAAGATCAAATTACCTAATTAATAATTTACCTTTAGTAACTGCAATGGTACATTAGTAAAAATAATTTCTACCAAAAATAATCTTTATGAGTGCTGAAAAGGATTATCTTAATTTGGTTATAAACCAAACAAAATGACTTTTCTGAAGTTAATTAGGCATTTTACCTAAATGTTTTGAATTCTATTACTGAAGCTGTAATCTTAATGACTAAATTGCAGCTTAGAGACATTTATGAGCCTTCTTTTTTCAGTTTTCATTTTTACACAGCCTCTATTCCCCTGCTTCCATGAACCAAGGCATATGTTTCACTGGACACAAGTCTCAATAAATATCCAAATATACTTGTGTGCTATGAAAAGTTGTAGACTGTAATTTCACAGAATTTACCAGCTTGGAAAAGACCTACAAGATCATCAAGTCCAACCTATCACCCAATACCATCTAATCAACTAAACCATGGCACTAAATTCCTCATCCAGTGTTATTTTAAACACCTACAGGGATGGTGACTCCGCCACCTCCCTGGGCAGCCCATTCCAATGGCCAATCACTCTTTCTGTGAAGAATTTCTTCTTAACATCCAGCCTAAACTGCAAAATTGTTTTATAATCACAGAATTGTTAGGGTTGAAAGGGACATCAAGGATCAGCCAGTTCCAACCCCCCTGCCATAGGCAGAGACACCTCACACTAGATCAAGTTGCTCACAGCCACATCCAGCCTGGCCTTAAAACCCTCCAGGGATGAGGCTTCCACCACCTCCCTGGGCAACCTGTGCCAGTGTCTCACCACCCTCATGGGAAAGAATTTCTTCCTAACATCCAATCTGAATCTACCCACTTGTATTTTTTTTTTTTTCCCATTCCCCCTAGTCCCATCATTACCTGATACCCGTAAAGTCCCTGACTTGCCCTATTTTCTCCCTTTTCCCCCTCGAACCCAGAACACGTGGGCTCTATTGGAGTCTCCTCCCACTCCAGGTGTGGCCACTTGGCCCTCCCCACCCACTCCCCTATTTAATGCCTCCCACGAAGGATAGAAACCCCAAGCTGAGCCCGTCATGGGCTGGAGGATCCTCCTCTCATCTCTGGTGAGTGCCCATGGTGCACACTGGGTGATGGTGGTGGTGACAACAAAGGCCGGGGGGCCTGGTGGCCCCCCGGTTGTTAGGAACATAATTGATTGCTACTCTTAATACCATCCACGGGTGCTGGCTGGGCTTCCTTGCTGGGGCTGAGCTCCTCTGTGTGTTTAGCGAGACTTACACTAAATAATTCATTTTTAGTAGGTCTTTCATCATGATTTTAAAGCCCAGGCACAGGGCTGAAGATCCTCCTCTCTCCATCCAGGCTCATCCTCCCATTTCAGAGTCTGTGTACATCTCCCTAGATTGTCACTCAACCCTAATGCTAGCTGCCCAAAGCAAACTTGCTCCCAGCTCACAATCCTCTGCCCATGGTTGCAAACATGCAAGAGGGACTCATTCTCCCCACAGCCAGACACCCTTCAGAGTCATCCCACACCAGTAAATACCTCTGCCAGATCTCCTAGCTCACATCCTTCCCCAAAGCCTTTAGCTGCAATGGTGGGCAGGAGCCAGTCCCCCTGCCTTGTTTCACATGCTCACCTACTGCAAGCAAACTCACCTTTTATCCCCTTTTGCCATCTACCTCAGCTGGAGTGGTTCACTATGTCTAACTTGCTTGCCTGAAGGCCAGGGTGCCACCTTTCCATGTGTCCCCTGGTGATGTCCAAGCAATGAGCAGATAAAAGCTAAACACCAGCAACAAACCACCACCGCCAATGAAGTCTGTCTTTGCAATGGTCATAAAGAAAATTTAATTCAAAGGGCAAAGATACAAATGCAAACCCCAAAGGCACTCCAAGCAACCTGGAGCCATTTGCACAAGTCTGTTCCCAAAGCAGCCAGGCAGATGGAGCTCTGGTCTCCAGCTCTCTTCAAGCAGGGACATGGTGCAGGACCACATTTCTCCTCTGCATCACTCCATGACACTCCCCCTGCAATAGCCCAGGGAGTTCACATACCTAAAGAACTGACAACTTGGGGCAGTTGAGTGGCTTGGGGAGTGGGAGAGGGTTGCTGGATGAGTTCACCTTGACTCTGGGAGGAAAAAAAAATGCGCTTCCCCAGCTTCAGTGGCATCCCACCACTTGCACACACCCAGCCCAGGACTGCAAGGTTTCTCTCCAACATCTGCCCCTGCTCAGCCCAATCCAGTATCCTGGGGCTATAGCCCCTTGGGCAGACACAGAGAGCAGACAGACCACCATCAGGAGAGGATTTGGCTTAGAAGTAGAGGAGCAAATCTGGCTTGGAGCTGTTTTCAGCCACCCTGCAGTCTCTATGGTCCCTGTGGAGCAAGCCCTCAGCTTACCCTGACTGTTTCTCCAGGGAGGCATTTTGCTGGAGGAAGGACCAAAACCTCTTGCTCCTGGAGAGAGCAGGACAGGAATAAATGGGGTCCCTGCCCAGGGCCCTATCTGGAGCCTCTTGCCCTGGCCTCAGCACAGCAACATCTTCAGTAAGCAACCCCAGCCTGATTCTTTTTCTCACAAACACATCCATCAGCTCACTGAGCTCTCACATGGGGTGTGGAGCCTTTGGGAAAAGCAGGGATAGAATTCTGGAAACAATGTTAATCCAACAACTCACACACAGAGAATCACATAGAATCACCAAGGTTGGAAAAGACCTCAAAGATCTGATGATCCAATCTGACACCACAGACCCCATGACTAGACCATGGCACCAAGTGCCATGTCCAATCCCCTCCTGAACACCTCCAGGGATGGTGACTCCACCACCTCCCTGGGCAGCCCATTCCAATGGTGAATGACTCTCAATGGTGAAGAACTTTCTTCTCACCTCAAGCCTAAACTTCCCCTGGTGCAGCTTGACACTGTGTCCTCTTGTTCTGGTGCTGGTTGCTTGAGAGAAGGGACCAACCCCTTCCTGGCTACAACCACCCTTCAGGTAATTGTAGAGCACAATGAGGTCACCCCTGAGGCTCCTCTTCTCCAGGCTAAACAATCCCAGCTCCCTCACCCTCTCCTCATAGGGCTTGTGCTCAAGGCCTCTCAGCAGCTTTGTTGCCCTTCTCTGGACATGTTCAAGAGTCTCAATGTCCTTCTTAAACTGAGGGGCCCAGAACTGGACACAATACTCAAGGTGTGGCCTAACCAGTGCAGAGTACAGGGGCACAATGACTTCCCTGCTCCTGACGGCCACACTATTCTTGATGCAGGCCACTGGCCTTCTTGGCCACCTGGGCACACTGCTGGCTCAGGTTTAGGTGGCTTTCAATCATCACCCCCAGGTCCCTCTCTGTTTGGCAGCTCTCCAGCCACTCTGACCCCAGCCTGTAGTTCTGCATGGGGTTGCCATGGCCAAAGTGCAGCACCCGGCACTTAGATTTGTTGAATGCCATCCTGTTGGACTCTGCCCGTCTGTCCAGTCGGTCGAGGTCCCTCTGCAGAGCCTTTCTACCCTCTAACTGATCAACATCTGCTGCTAACTTGGTGTCATCTGCAAATATGCTGATGACTGACTCAATCCCCTCATCCAGATCATCAATGAAGATATTAAAGAGGATGGGGCCCAGCACTGATCCCTGGGGGACACCGCTAGTGACTAATGTCTTCTTGTGTTTTGATAAAACTGATGCAATTAGGGAGCACTTTTTTCACAATCTGTGCAGTTGCTCTTAAAGATGCAGTCAGAAACCAATATTCACAGCCATATTTTCACACCTTTAAGATGAAAAGTAGCTTTCACGGCATGGAAAAGACTGGTGATATTTCAGAATGAAAGCAAATAGTGTGATTATTTTTTTCATTGTCCATTGTGGATATTGGAGTTTTTAGGTTATAGATTGTTGGCTTACATAGAGGGAATCTTTATTTGTCTTCTTTGGCTTTATAGTTTACAGGCATTGATTTAATGACTTCATGATATCTTCTATGAGGAATAAAGTCCTCCAAATAACATTACTGTTGTGTTTATTGATTGAGTCAGCATTAGTGAGCAGTATTTTAAATAAGTTTTCTTAAAATTTACAAGGAATAAAAGAATATTAAAATATCAGGTTGTATGAGGTGATTTTTTGAGGATGCTCAAAATGATCCAATGCATGTACAAGATCTAAAGGTTAAATTTTCTCACTCGTCTATGGAAATGTAGAATAAACTAAACATAGCTAGATGGGGGAGGAGGAGTGGAACTTTATGACAACCAGCTATTCTACATTTACTCATTTGAAAAATAAAAATAGGTTTAACTTGCTGACAAATTTCTCCATCTTCTTTTTTATTTAAAAATAGGTTCAGATGCATTCTATAAAGCAAGCTTTTTTTTTTTACTTGTTTATATAACCACAAGCAACATTCTTGTAGTTATCCCTATTTATGTCAATAGAAAATAATTGTTTCTTGTTCTTGCCTCATCAATAAATAATCAGATGGCCAAACTACATACAGTAAAAGGCTTCCCTGTTTGGAGTCATAGACTTACTTTTTCCTCCTTATAAATAGCAACTTGTTGGGAATGCTTACATAAATCCATACATATTCCCATAATACACACATATTCCCATACATATTCCTACAATGAGCCAATGAATTTTTTATTAGAAGAGTGCACAACGCTTCTTTTAAAATCTATCTGCTATAGTAGGGGAGATAGGACTATAAAAAATTGTGAGAACACATCTGTAATATTAATTTTAGGTTTGTGAACTTCATGAAACTACAAAGAACAAGAGGTTGTGAGGATGCTATTCAAAATGAGATACAATTTTAGTTACATGTGGCTTAACTGAAAGTGTAGAATAGCAATGTATAGGAAAATGCGCTTTAAAAGACATATTAGTTCTGCCAGATGATCAAAATACAGACTTTTCACACATTGCCAGTGGCCAAATTGCCATAGCATACAGGGTGGTTGATGTCATGTATTACTTATGCTGAATTATGGGTGTGAAATAAAGAAAAGATTATTAGCAAATATCCAGCTAGCTGGGAGACACAAAATACATGTCTTGTCATATTGAGGGAGTCTAATGAGTTTATAGTTGGATAGGATAAAAATTATAATGAGAGGAGAATACAGAGTATGTAAATCTATGCAGCAATAAGAAAGATAATGACTGCTCTAACAGCACATGAGCTTATGCTATATATTGTCCATCTTCCATTGCAGAACATCTGCTGACAAATCAGTCTGGACTCAAGAGAACAAGCTCTCTTTTTCTAATATATTAGAGCTTGGAGTAGCTCTAGTTCATAGTATATGAACTATGTTCCCTTTATCAGAGATGCAGTCTTCCTATTTCAAAGCACATAAGTATAATCAAGTTACTGCAACAGAGTGAATTAAGATATCTCATTTCAGCTGTAGTAATTGACTGGCTGAGCACTTAGCCCACTACAAATGCGATGTTGGACACTGCCTTAAACAACTTTTGTGGCATTGAGAGTATGCTAGTGGTAACTGTAGGAAGATTAAAAGGTACTTCTCTGTAGGCTGTATGTCCATGCTATTATCTTTCCACATTGTTGGTGTTGCCATATATCATAAAGTTATCAAATCTTTATTATTTTCCCAGTAAATTTTAATTTTCTAGTTATGTTCTGCTGCATAAGGGGAAGTAGCAGAATTTAGCAGCAGCTTTTTAAGATAGCCTATTTTAAAGGATGAGGGAATGTTAACAAGCAAACTCTAGGTATTGCATGGCACACAAAATATGTTTCTGATTTAGTTAACTGCTTATATATCTGCTCGCTACAGAAGAGGAAGATGAGCAAAACCATCATCACTTAAGCTTCAAATGCCAAAAAAGCTGTAATGAAAAAAGTCTTGGCCACATGTTGTAGGTGGATAGAAGGATTGAGTAAGTATCTGAACTGAACAGAAAAGCTAAATGTCTTAGATTTCTGCCTGAAAAGGGAAATTAATCACCTTTCTGCCATTTAGAAAATGCAACTGAATTGTTCTGCATGGGTAATGCAAAATGATGATGGGAAGACAATCCTGATTTCATATAGAAATGATCCACACTAAGATAACTATTGCTACTCAGCAGCAAGTTTTTTGTTGCTGAGTAAGATTTCCACTGAAATGTCAGGTGGTACTCAGTAAGCATAACAAAGCAAATATTATGATTTATTAAGGAAGTAACAGAGAGCAAAGCAGGGATCACTGTTCCACTATATCAAGTCATGGGTTCATATATACCTTAGAAGATTCTATGCAGTCCCAAACCTTTCATCTCAAATGCATGAACCAGAAGTAGTGCAGGGAAAGGTGGCAAGAATCATTAAAGATCTATAACAACTTCCATTGGTTGGTGTTTTGTTTTGGTTTGTTTTCCCAACAAGAGGAAAGTATTACCCAGGGAAGGATTATGGATGGAGGTACAGAAGGCAAATGAGAGTAAATCTCATGCATTTTACGATCGCTAGTATTCTTCTGTACTTGATGGTCACACAGAGAATTTGCAATGTCCATACTTTTACTGTAAACCTAAGAAAGAAAATGTATAGCGACATATATCTATACATATGTGCAAATACATACACACACTTGTATATTACCTTTATTTAAGACATCATTCAAAACTCCCTTGTGTCACTAGGGGAAAAAAACAAAACAAACAAAAAAAACCCACCAAAAGCATACTTCTCTTTATATGTTTGGATACTCATGTATATTTGAAAATTAACACACAACAGACACTGGTGGAGAAGGAAATGTGAGAAAGTTCGGGAAAATGAGAAGGAAAAGGATAAAATCTTTTCAATAATAACAACTAGAAATAAGATGGTTCAGTGGCTCTTGATCTAATACTTCTGGACTCACTGGAAATAAAGAATTAGCAATCACGGACATGAGCTTTGTTCATACCCTCATCGATGTGCTGAGCCTGGAAATGGCATGATTTAATGAAACAAACTGCTCACCCTATGAGCTGATTACATGATGTGAATGCTTATTCTTATATTAACATAAAGAACCAAATATGAAAACAATAAAACCACATCTATTACAGAATCTTGTCTCTTGCAGCATGATTTTTTTTTCTCCTTTTGAATTTCTGTCTTGTATTTGAAATGTCACAGTTGCAGCACACATTTCCACACAGTAGTAGACAGCAATTCACTTCCAATACCAAAAGCATTAGGTTCATTAAATAATGAAAGAAAATGTATTATAGCTTCTTAAATAGTTAATAATATTTGATTATCAATCAAATATTCTGTATGAGAGTACAGTCTGCAAATTGGTGGAAACTCTGAATGGGATGACAGCTGCTTTGTGAACATAGGAGTACTGAGGTCAGGAGTCCATGATCTGTCCTCAGTAGTGATTCCCTTACATACTTCCCCCTCACATGAAAACAGCAGATAAGAAAAAAAAAAATATTAAAAGTTTTTTTTTTTTTTTTTTCCCCCATAATTCTACATTTTTAGAGTTAGGACCTTAAGCTACCATTTAAACTTTTCTCCTGGTTATTTTTAATTTGAGAAAAATCTGTGTTTTATACATGCAACAGCTCTACATAACATAAAGTCAAGAAGACAGCATATTTGTAAGCATTCACTGTGTAGAAAAGATAGTTCAGCTGGTTTAAAAATAGGCAGAAAAAGGCAAAGGCTGTTACAACATGTGTGGGTAGATTGTTAACATCATAGAAAAATCACTCCTCAATTTGATATGTTTATTGTCATGCCCTTTAGCTGATAAGTTCTCACGTGGCCTTGATGTTCTGAAAAGCACAACATTAATTATAAAAAGTACCCAAAAAATTAACAAAACCCCCAAACCCACAATGGAGCAAGCTCTCCCCAGAATCCTCATAAGAAAAAATAAAAAGGGATGGGAGAAAGAGGAGGTACATCTTTCATAGAACAAATCTCTTCTTCATTAGTGAACCAAGAAATGCATGCAAGCTTTCCTCTCTGTTGCTTAGAAATAAAGAGAAGTGGCATAAAGCTTTAGTTCTGTTACAGTCAATTTACAATAGCCTGTTTACAGAAGTTGAGGAACTGGCTCTTAATGTCGTTTAAGCACAATGACAGCCTATAAAATTTTCTGATTAATGAGTCACCAAGCTGTGGAACAAAAATTCATGCCTGACCCACTATGGCTACTACATTTATATTATAAAGAAGGTCATGGTAGTTTTCATGTTGTATATGGTACCTGGAGGATTTAATTAAAGGGGATTTAAAATTATGAATACCAAGGCTAGGCGGGTCATATTAGATAATCCACTTTTATTTTACAGTAATTGGTTACACAAGTTATTATTACATTATTTAGAACATCCTGATTCTCAGTGGAAGTTCTTGTGCATTTAATTAACCACAAGTATAAAATGACTTTAACAAACTGAAACCATTAAGCCCCCCTTTAATATTCTTTTCAAATGGAAATTGACAACAACGTTTTCATTCAAATTCTTAGAATTCTGTATTTTTTAAATGAAGTAAGGTAAATAATATGGGTTCAATTACTGTTTAATTACTAGTTTTAGGTGTTATATTTGGACTGTCATCTGAGGATTTAATAATTTTCACATGTTCTGACTTTATGGGCAACTTGACCTCCACTTTGCTAAAGTTTGCAGAATTAAAATTCTAATCACAGGAAATGCTTGCTATGATCCTTGTGGTCCCTTCCAACCCTGAGTGATACTATGATACTAAATATGTGAAAGACTGTGGTGATGATAAATTTTAAAGGACAGGAGAAGATCTGGTCTTTGCTCAGCTGAAAAACCAGAAGTCCTGCTTATTATTTTGTACCTCAATGTGATGGTCAAGCATGATGAAGTACTTGGTGACTTATGGATGAGGCCAATCTTTATTATTGCTTTTGTAAATTTCTTTTGGGATACTGTTTGTAGTGGTGAGAGAAGATTCAGTTCTCCCTCCCCCACAAAGAAAGAAACCGCAGCTAGGACTGTCCCTTTCTTAAAGGCACAGCCTAAAACGGTCACACTGTTGACTACAGTTTTCAATACTGCTCCAGAGAAATCAGGGTGCTCAGACTATAACATCAAGGCAGGTGTAATTCACAGAGAGTTAACTGAGAGTACAGGATAGGTCAGTGGAAACGCCATGGCAAGAGTTCCTGTCTCTGACAGTCTGTGATCCATGTTGATATAGACAGCTGATAGCAGTACCAGTAAAGAGCTTCTTTTCAAACATTCTTTTCACTAGTCACATTCTGCTTCAGCCTGTTTGGCTATGAAAAGAGATTTTATCAGGGTTATTACCAAGACCATGATACATGTGTTCACTGGCACATCATAAAGTGAAATACTAAACAGTGTATACTCACATGTTCTTTCTGGGTAAGTGTAAAATAGAAGGACAGTCAAATTTGCATTCATTAGGTACTATAAAAGACAGGTAATTATTTGTGTGTTTTTTTGGTTGGTTGTTCTATACAACTGAGAAAGTGAGGAGAATTTAGGGGAATCTCATGATGCTGACTGTTGCTGTGTCACAGTGCATTGAGAATAATGAATAGGACATTCACTTTGGAGTGAAGAACATTAGTTTTCTTACCTAGGAAACAGGGAAGCCAGCTGGAGAAGAGAAAATTGCTAGGCAGATTGTAGATATAAAGGCAAAGATAACATGCTGATAATAACCAGGGGAAATATGAAGATAATAACAGAGGACGATAACAGCCCAGCTGAGGAGAAGAGGGGGGTCTGGAAGATCAAGTGATCCCAAGCTGTGCACAGCTATCATGCAGAAGGAGGGTCACCTCTGCTCATCCAGAAAGGAGCTGGCTTTTTGTTCATGTGGCAGAATGTGTTAACTCCAGCCTTGTACTAAATAACATCAGGCTTTCCTTTCTTCAGCAGCATGTATTTCTTGACTTATTTCAATGTCTCTACATTGTTGTTACAGATGTACCATCATTTATCCCACAATGTCCTCCCTCCTCCTTCCCCTTTGTTGTGGGGCTCTGTGCGTTGTAGGCAACTGTCATGTCAGGTATAAGTGAACCTGTCAGATGCATGAGGGAAGATAGACAGATCACTTCTCACTGCTATGTTTATTCTGTTTTCCATCTTCTGCAGGCACGTTTGCTGTGAGATGCTTTCCAGAGTGATTCCCACCAAAGATCCCAGGATGAGCAAAGGTAGCTGAGGTAGCCATACTGCTACCCAGCACTGACAGAAGCCTTGGAAAATCTCCCTGCCTCCAGCAGCAAACCCTGGACTACCTTTCCCCCATAACACACTTACTTATCACAGCCTGTTTCAGCTCCTCATAGGTATCTGCCATACATCACCAGCAGGTGAGCAGCAAGGAAGAGGAGATGAGAATAGGGAGAAGGAGGAGGTCAGGTTTGGGGGAACAGCAAGGAAGAGCTCTCAGCAATGGCAAGATTGGGGGAAGCATTTTGTCCTTCCCTTGAAAGTAACTTGTTTTTAACAAGTGTTTTCTATTTTTCTAATTTTCCAGCTGTGGTGGCTACACAAACATTTTTTGTGTCTTTGCTTAGTAATTTAGAATAGTTTTGAAATGGAAAATTTCTGCCTTTTCTCTTTTCTTTCCCCGCCCCCCCCCCTTTCTGCTACTTCTTTATTTATTTTCCTTCTTGGTTTGGTTTTTTTTGTTTGTTTGTTTTTTTGTTTGTTAATTTTTGTTTTACATGACCTCATTAGGGCTGCTTTGGCAGGGAGGTTGGTCTCAATGACCTCTGGAGGTCCCTTCCAACCTCAAGTGTTCTGTCACTAGGATTTTCAGTAAGGATATTTTTTTTGGATAGGCTTAGATCAGTGTTCTGACTTGAAGTTGAGTGACTCACAACCTTTTGTGACTTATTAAAGCTTGTCTTTGGAAAGAAAATAAAACCCCCAATTTCTTAGAAATGTGATAAAAGTCATCAGGCATTATGTTGTATATTTATGAGGCGATTCATGCAATATTTTGAATCTCAGAACAGCAAGTGTATCATAGGATGCAGAAGGTAAAATAATTCAGCAAGTACTTTTATTAATTATTGTGCTAAAGCCTGGTATCAGAACAGTGTCTGCTTATGCATGCACTATAAAGCTCTGCTTTTGTCCGCAACTATTCTTTTATTATTATTATTAATTTCCTTTTTTTCTGCCCAAACAGTAAACCAGCCTCCTTCTCCCAGACCAAATTTGGAGAAAGCATACAAGTATGTTCCCAGATAAATTTTCCATTGTTGATTAATCACCAGTGGAGGTATAGGAAAGATAGTGAAGTGTGACTAGCTAGAGAAAGAGTTTCATTGCCGTGTTCTGGGTTTACTAGAAGTCTTGGGAAAATTCAGGTTATTGACTTTGTAATGTCAAATCTCTTCTCACACAAATTCTGACTGTCAGAAAGGATGATTAAGGAGTGCCAGGCTCTACTGAGAACTCCTGATGCACTGAGAAGGTTATCCGGAGCAGCAACAGCACAGGAATGGTCATAGAGCACACACACTAAATATTTTTTAAATGAACTCTTGCTTACCACTTTTCTTTCCCTTTCTAATAGCTTAACCACAGAGATTAAGGGTATGCAAGAATTTTCTGATTACTACAATAGATTCTTTATCTCAGGTAATGCAAGTACCTCATGTTTAATGCAGTTCTATCCACTGGTCTCCTTATCAACCCATGTTATTCTGGTTACAGAAATTCTGTCAGCACCATGCCTTTCTGTCATGTTAAGCTCTCTAATAGTGAGAGCTTACTTACTTGTGCTATATTAGATTCAGTGCTTTTACATCCAAGTCATTAGACACAACCATTATCCTTGTCTCCTTTTGTTTCTGTCTCAAGATTCATCTTCACCATGATACCCATGCTTAATGAGAGTGCTTAAGTAGACAGGCTGCAAGGGATTCATTTGTATCACTTGTCCACTTGTTTTATGGAATTAAAAAAATTAATAAATATTTAAAGATTCCAAATGAATGCTCAGCCATTGGTTTTTGCAATCTTGTGTTCCAATTAGTTGCCCCCAGGTTCAGCATCCTTTTTCCACATCAGTTTCTGCAAGCCCTGATATGTGTTGCTGTGGTCTCAGTTGTAATTTTGAGGCAAGGAATGCATTCTGTTTATCTTCACACAATAGTCAGCACAGTGAGGGCTCTGAACTAATTGGAACCTCTGGCTTCTACTTGCTATGTTGTATATGCATCCAGACAGTTTGGGGAGGCTAGTGAAGAAATTGTAATTTGCATTGTTGCTTATTTTTTTGCAGTTACTGCATATTTGTTTTATATTACTTTTATTAGCAGGGAAACAGAATACTCATTTCAGATTTAAGATGTGACAAGAAGGAGGAGAGCTCCATACAATGACATAGCTAGTTCAGATTTTGTTTAGAAAAGATGACATAAGAAACATTAGAATTTTATTTAGTAAAATCAACAAAAGGATTTCCTGGAAAATGGAAAAATGGATTTTCATTCTCTCTCTCTCTCCCTTTCTCCCTTTCTCTCCCTTTCTCCCTTTCTCTCCCTTTCTCCCTTTCTCTCCCTTTCTCTCTTTCTCTCCCTTTCTCTCATTCTCTTGTTTTCTTGCTTTCTCTCTTTCTATCCTTCTCTCTTTCTTTCTCTCTCTCTTTCTCTTTCTCTATTTCCTTCCTTCCTGCCTTCCTGCCCGCCCTCCTTCCTTCCTGCCTGCCTGCCTTCCTTCCTGCCTGCCTGCTTTCCTGCCTTCCTTCCTGCCTTGGAAATTATTCACAACCATAGCAATGTTTCCAGAAATTAGTAAAATCTATTGGTAAATGAAATCCCACTTCAGAAGTTGTGCCTTTCAGATACTAAAAAGAATCTGTCGTAGAACCATGAGTAGAGCTTTTTGCAAAGCATTTATTTGACATATAGTTACTCCCAAAAGAAAAGAGTATCCAAGAATGAGCTCTGAGTAAATGAGAGAATTTGGCGCATCGTAGAATGATTTCAAAGCTTTGCTGGCTCCAAGGGGGAGTTTTGCTTTTACAAACCTGTTTCCAGTGGTTTTTACTTACAATGGATTTGGAGAATTTGGAAATATATGAAAAGAATATATCAATGCAACAATACCTACAATGTAGAAGACATTTGTTTACAGGCAGTGGAAAAAGAACAAACAGGCTCTTGTTGCAGTTTTCTTAGAAATTTGCTCTGTTTTGTTTAATCTGGGTGTATCTACATGAGTATCTCCAGAAAACAATAAGAAATACTCCACTCAAACTCTGTCAATACAGAGTGATCTTGAAGTGTATTTTCAGATAAAACTGTTTCATGGTTTGTATCTGTTGTGTGGATGCAGGGTGCTCTGCCTAAGATATGTACATGATTGGGAGAGACAGGTCTGACAGCTCAGTTCCTAGTTCTGCAACTTCCAAGAGGAATAAGTCCATATTTTGCTCTTAGGTACCTTTCATTAAGTCAACCAAAGTAAACACTGCTTGGGAGCAGTGTGTTTCCAGCTCTTTGAAATAATAAATGGAAGAAACTGGTGGGGAAATTGTTTTTTGCTGGTATAACTGATTGATGGGAGTGATGCATGGTGGAGCCCCCCCATGCCGGAGCGGGTTTCTAATGAGGCAGCCAGGCCTGGAGCTGTGGCAGGTGTGCATGTGTAACCAAGCTGCCTGAGGATTTGTTTTTCTAGTGATGTAATGTACTCCCATGGCACTTCCAGCCTCTTCACTCCTCACAAGAGGCCTTTAGGAAGAATATGTGATACTCTCAGAGTGCAGCACAGACCCATGAAGGAAGAAAACAACAAATAGCCACAGAAAGACTGGGTGTTGCTGCTCCAAGATGTGGACAACTTTTCTCTGTATGAACATGAGGCACCAGTCCCAGGTAGTTCTGCTGCATAAAAATGTGCAGATTGAAAACCCTGGCCCAAAATGTTGAATGCCTTCAGTCCCCCATTGAGTTTCTTTCTTTAACAAATAGCACACTAACATGATGACCCATGGTGTCTTGCAGCATATTACTAGAAGTGAGCATCTAACTGGGACACATCACTCAGACTCTTCCAGTATGGGCATATTAGCTCCAGAACTAGGATACAGGCACTAAAGAAGTGTTGGCAGTGGACCCTGAAAGAGTGAGTCTGATAAGTAAAGGCAGTGGTGTGTTTCTGGGATTTTTGTTTTGTTTTGTTTTGTTAACTATCTCTTCACATAAAAATCTGCAAGCTATCCTGTAAGAAAGGAGATCAGTTTTCTTCACTTGAAGATTTCTGGATGTCGGAAGCACCGTAGAATGTTGTGGTTCTAAATCAGAATAAAAATTTATTTAGAATAAACCTTTATTTAGAATAAACCAAACCAGGTTGGAAGAGACCTTCAAGATCATTGTGTCCAACCCATCAACCAATCCAACCCACCCAAACAGCTAACCCATGGCACCAAGTACCCCATCAAGTCTCCTCCTGAACACCTCCAACGACAGCGACTCCACCACCTCCCTGGGCAAAATTCCTCCAAAAGGTTCTTGTAAGTGCCTGCTCTTCTCTGGAGAGAGCTTTGAAATAGAAAAAAATGCTGCCATTGCCACCTTAGTTCCCAGCTGCAGGGCCCAAAACTGCAGAAGTTAACATGTACGCTGCTGCAGTTGGACACCTACCTTCATCTAGACTTCTTACTGAGCAGATTTTTGAAATACCTTTTCCAGATGTTTAAATTGGTGAAAAGCTACATATTGAGGTGAGCAGTCACTCAAAATATGTACATTATAGTCCTGAATTTTTTGTGTGTGACCTGTGCTAGCTTCTGTGGTCCTGCTCTGGCAGGGGGGTTGGACTCGATGATCTTCAGAGGTCCCTTCCAATCCCTAACTTCCTGCGATAATCCTTTAATAAAGCCAGTTTAAATGGCAGTGCCACTGCAGTCTTGGTGAAACTGCTGGGGAATTCAAGGTCCAACATAGCATTTGAATATTGCAGTGCACCTCATATTGATGAAATTTGGATTCATGGAAAGAATACACAGAAACAGAGCTATCATATGGGATTTGCTTATGTTGAATCTAAGACTACAGTGGAGAGATCCCAAACAGCTGTGCTTGAGGCAGTCATATGTTCTTCCAGTATCTGATCATTGTGAACATGCCTATGACTTTTTTTTCTGAGTTACGAAATACATCTGCAATTATTTTTACAGCTATGGTGCTGAGAGAGTATAATACATGGGGGTTTTTTGGGTTGGTTTTTTTTTTTTACTTTCTTCCATTTGAATGGTCCTCAAGCAAATCAAAAAGTTTGGAAGAAGTAGCTAATTTCTGTCACCTAAAGATGAATCTCAAGCAGAGTATCCAGAAGAGCATCTATTCAATGTCCTGTCACACATAGTCTAACTTCCTGCAGGATTTCCTTTTGCAAAGATATTGTATTTGCAAAAGTATATATAAACAATATTAGCAATTTCAAAAATACATGGAGACATAAGCTTTTATTTGCAGATTAATTACTCACTACCAGCGTTAGTCGTACAATACTTGGCTAGCATTCTCAAGTGATTGAAGAATACAAGTTTAAGGAGAAAGGGTCTGTTTACTTCAGGGGAAGGAAGCAGACCTTGTAAAACATGTTTAAAAAGAAAGCTATTTTTATTAGATTAAATAACTAATATAAGAATATGCTATCAACCCACTAGCAATTATAAAGGCAGCAGACTGGTTCAGATGATGAACTCTAACATGTGGTCCTGGGATCTCTGCTTAGTAGCTACTTAATTTTAGAACGTGTGGACCTCTTATTTTCTCTCATTTTGATATGTTTCACATGAAAATGAGACTTATGTTTCACCTGCTAGGTGTCCTGCTAGAGGAGAAATCAGAAAAATTACATTTACTGGATATCTGTAATTGACAGTTTCCTTTATGCATGTTGTATCTACTCCTAAAATAAGTTTTCAAAAATATTTGGCTGTAACCATATCTGTCTTGAATTATCTCATTATAACCTGTATGCAAACGTGAGTTTGCAAATGCAATTTAAGAAATATACTTTTAATGGCATATGCTGATAATGTCATATGGCATTAATTTACTCCAGAAACATCTCAAGTCAAAAAGAATATGCAGATATTTTAATCCTAACTCATCCTTATTAAGTTGAATAATTTATTTGTTACAGCTGGGAGAAGAAAAGTAGATTGTTACATGATACCAAAAGAAGTTTTCTGCATGTCTGAAGCAAAGTGTTCACTTCTGCATGAAGTGCCTGCACACATCACTTACGATGCATGTTACTGAAGCATTGATGCATTTGTATGTCCCTGATTAGTTCTCCTTGTGCTGACCTAAAGTCTGATGAATTCAATATTCATTCTGACTTTGGACCCGATATTTTTTTCTTTTTGTTGTCTTTCTCTGCCCTTAAATTTTAAGAAGCACTGTACCCCTTTCTCACCAGTTTTCCCAGCTGAGCAGGTGCTGAAATGCTTGACTCATGTAACTGCTGTGTCCATTTTCCATGTATGAACACACTATCCAAAGCTTTGCCTAGCACGTGTCAAACACATTTGTCTCATCTAGTAGAATAATTAAATCACAAGAATTTTTTCTTGTATCAACTGCAGAATGGTGGTTTTTTTTTTTTTATTAACTAAATTCTTTGGTGAAAGGAAAAGGTTACAAACATATATATAAGTTCTTACAAACTAAAGAATGCAAGTATACCTTACTACTAAGAAATATTTTTATTTGATTTTTATTTAGGGGATAAAGCCTAAACTTCAGTTTTCCTTGAAGATACTTACTACATGTATAGGTTCAAATATTAATCAAATTCCTATTTCATTCAGTTCTTAACTTCAGCAAACAAAGATGGATAAATGTGTTTATGAAAGCGGGGTCAAACCATTAGGTTCTACAGTATTATGAGCTATGAGAATTTGAAAATATAGTAGCTAGATTCTGAAAATATTGAGGATATCATTGTGCATTTATCAAGCTGCATTTTTTCATATTCTTTAATAATGATTCCCATTATTATCTTGTTATCTGTGCATTTCCACTATCAAATGGAGTCTTTACTGATAAATAGGCATTCACAATTTTAACACATATTGCTGTCAGTAAAGAAACCTCAGAGCAGCATCTGCTTCCTCTAATATTTGAACTGCTTTATGTCAGTGGTCATTGCAGTATTCTGCTAGGTGAATTTGGGTTAAATTCTGACGTTTGGGAGAAAATATGTAAGGGTACCCCAAAAGGTTAAATGCAAATACTAACACTATCATATCAAGTCCATATTTCATTACAAGTTCTCCATTAGTTTCATTTTGCAAATGCTAGGTATAGAGGTATACAGAAGTCTGCAATTTGTAGGTGGCAGGGAGATTTTTACTTCAGTACCACTCAGCATGATGTTCATTATTTCCTACTGAAATTCAGATTGCTGTCATCAGTATTTTTTGGAGTGAAAGCTGCACTGCAACAGTGCAGAAACAAGAAGGAGGGGTGCAGTCATGGGAATCTGAAGCACCTAAAACTAGTGAGAAAACTTCCATTAATCACAAGCACCATTTGGATCTCCAGTATGTGCACTGGTGTGTGCATGTAATTTTAATTCAGTAAATTTTAATTCAAGTTAATAACTATTAGTTGATTTTTACATCTTTGAATACAGACAGGTGATTTTGCATTTTGGACATAGTCTTCAGTACATTCACTGTAGAGGCAGACTCCTATGTTTAGATTTTATTTTTCCATTCTTGTTTTAGAGTAGTGATATCGAGATCTAAGTGATATCAAGATCTATTTTTTCATCTTAGTTTAAGTGACTTGTCTATCAATGAGCTTTAGGAAAAGCAAAAACTCTGGATCCAAAGCCCAGGTTGGGGATACCCTGGCAGGATGGGTTCTTTTTTCTGTAGGGGAGACAGGCTGGTAAATTATTTATTCCCTCCAGCATATTTTATGCAGTTCCTGAAGTAGATGACTCAGTTTTCCATCTGCTTGGAGTCAGAGGTTTAATGTAGATAGGTTCTTCTTTGTTAAACAGTCTATGATCCTACCTATCCTTGCACAAGGGAAAAGCTGTGAGAGGGTCGTTGGAGTGTTTGCATCTGAGAGGCCCTAGGGGACTGGAATAGCATACATACAGGGCAGCTGGAAAGCTAGTTCTACATCTTGATGTGTCCACTTGAATGGAGCCCTAGAAAGCTTTGATGTTATAGAAACCAGGGAAAAGGATTATTTCCTAAACATTTAAGAACACCTAAATTCCTCAGCTGGTGGACTGGAGAATTAATAAGTTGTTTGGACATTGGTAGCATAGCCTTAATTTTTGCTCTGTGTTGCATAGCATGTGCTGTTTTCTAGGTGAAGTTGAAAGAACAGCCACTACAAAATATCCCTGAGCCCATAAACAAAAATAGGAGAAATAAAACTGTTTAACTGTCACATGGCAATTAAAAAACAAAATAGGAAGATAAAAGAAGCCTTTGGATACTATAAGTTTTCTCAGGAAAACCCTGAAATATTAAAAAAATTATGCATTGTATAATTTATTTTTCTTAAGAAAAATCGTATACCTCTGTTTTTCACAGCTATGGCAATGAAATTAAAATCTCTCACATTTTCATTTAAAAAGTGAGCTGGTCAAAATGTCTTGCATATTCTTTGCCCTTGTTTAATAAATAAATAAATAACTGATTCTGTTTGTAATAGAGTTTTATCTTTCTTTGCAACAGCCTGGCATTCTGGTTTCAATTTGACACTGTTTTGCATGGCTTTCTGGAACACACAGCTCATGAAACATAAAAATACTGAGTATGACTTGAAAATGATGTTAGGTTTATGCCTAACATGCATTTCAGAAAATGTTTTCCTGCCTTTTTGGTATATTGGGTTCTATCATTTATTTTACTGCTGGTCATGATAAGCAAACCTTTTGTTTTTAGATCAGAGAGACCTCCAAGATAATTTGAAGAGAACACGACCAGCTGAGAGAAGGGAGAGACGAGCCTTGTTGCCAACTCTTACAAAATATAACCTCACTTTACATTTTTTAAAAATATAAAAAGGGTACCAACTGGGGATGATTATTTGAGGATGTTGAACTTTCATCTTTATTAATACAGTTACTAATGCAGAATGACTGAAATTACTCTTTCTGAAAATGCTTTGTTTGGTTCATGAAATCCAGAAGTAGGGTTCTCTAACAATGCCCTAGGGCTACTTGGAATTGATAGTTGTGCCCCAAATGCATTAGTCTTAAAGAAAAATTGTTTCCATATATTTGTTACATACTTGGTGTAAATAAAGCACCTACTGAATAAATTGCAGCCACTATTATCCTAACATGAATAGGATTCTGTTAAAAAAAACACACCACCTGATCTCTGATAGATGGAGTCTCTGAAAAATATATTAAAGGGCACATCCAAAGTATGAAACATTCTCCTTCTCCATATCTGTGACAAAAGCAGACTGACAATTAAAGAACAAATTTAAAAAAGATTGTTTCATTAAAATAGAGATCAAAAGGGTTGTCAGAAGCTTCACTGCCGTGTTTACCAAAACTATATTTGGTCTGTTAGACAGAGGATGCCATGGGATGCCACACCACTGTAATTCTGTAACAGGCTAAACCCAGCTGGGAGCACCAGCCATAAGGAACAAAGAAGAAAGACAATTTAGTCTGTATACTCAGTCTAGAGATGAATCGATTATCTACTCAACGTACACAACACAGACACTTCTGAATCTAGGCATCTTGGCTGATATATTGAGCTAGAGTATTTAGGTACTTCTCACATCAGGGATCACCTAGACCATATGTTTATTTGCAGTCAGGCATTGTTTGGATGTCCAAGAGATATGGAAGCAAAATAGAATAGAAAATTTTCTGATTAATAGTGTGCTTAGAGAAATATGAAATCTTGTATGAAATATGAGTCTTAGAGCCTGATATCTTCTTTCAGTATCATCTCTTGTGAAAGGTGAAGAGGGCTGAGAAATAGAACAAGAAACATCTACTCCAAGGTAGAAATTACAAAGTGCAAACCCTATAAAGTCTGCTCAAGGTGGCATGCCAGAAATTAGCACAATAATATCATTTTTTGTCTCAAAGAGGTTAATGTGAGAACTGAGAGACTTCTCAGATTAAAAAGCAAATCATACTGCTAACAAGTTATACAATTCTGTGGGGTCAGCCAGTTGAATCTGCTAATGAGCATTCGATACCATGCTGACTTCATGCCAGCTTTATAACGAAAGTGCTGGCAGGATCAAAGGGTGATGGAGTTTGGAGGTCAGACTGTAACCTGGGATGCTTCCTGTTTCTGGGGTCATCTTCTGGCTTCTGTCCACTCTGCTGGCTTGGATGCTGTCCTTTTCCTCTTGCTGACTTGCATGCTGATTACTTTTGCTTGCTTGGCTGGTTTACTGTTTTGCACCATGTTGTACATTGTATTATTCCACCAGACTCCTCCTATCTCAACCCACAGGACTTACTGTGTCTTTCACTCACTTTCGATTGTGGGACTGAGCCTTGATAGAGCAGACATTCTTAAACCAGGAGAACAATGCATCATTTGGCAAGTATGAACTGGTGAAGAGACACTGGGAGTGGAAGTATGAGATCACACTCCCAGGGGTCAGTCCTTATAAAAAGAAATACGAGGTTAGAATGCGACATTTTCTTTATTCATATGTAAATATCCATGGATAGGCCAACATAATCTGAGTTCCTCCTTTTAACCTTCCTTATCCCAAACTATATGGTCCTGCTTTCACTGTCCATCCTGTCTGGGTACATTTTGGTTTACTTTGTTTTTGTTTCAAAGCCTACATTTTGGTTTTCAGAGAATCCATGGTCCTGAAAAGGAAATTAAAGAGTTGTTCTAGAAGGAATAACTGGAATTCAAAGAAGTTTTCTGAGAGATGATCCTGCTGTGAAATGATTGATACTATTTGAGTAGCAGTGGTGCCAATGAACTCCACATGACATTCCAGTGTACTTATACACATGTATCCACTTGATTATATGAATATGAACCCTCTCAAGATTCACTTTATTAGTGGTGTGACAACCATCATGCAAATACAAATATAGTCCAGCCAAGCTTGTGGTTGCCTGCATGACCAACATTCCTGTTGTTTACTTCTACATTTGTGTCTATGTGTGACCTGGCCACCTGAGGGGAAAAAAAAGAAACTGAGGGTAGGATATATTTGGTTGGTTGGAACTAGGAGCATTACACTTTGGAGTGCAATTTTTTTTTAATGAAAGGAGTCCAGAGTTCACTAAATACATTTGGTCAGATATGATCCATCACCCATGAATGTTTAATTAGTCTTGAGTTTAGCACAGGTGGCATCTCTGTCAGAGAAAAACATCTCTCTGATTAGACAAAGAAGGAAAAGAATAGTCTGGTTGCTTCCAATCTATTAAAAACTTTTGCTAAGTAAACAAGACTTGAAAGTATTATGATATTTATTTAAACCACATTCTTCATCTTCTTAATCCAACATCTTCTTCTGGTATTGTCACGCAGACCAAGGCTGTTAATGTCATGCAATCCTATAAGACACACAGAATGAGTATTGCATCTCATAATGCATAAAGCCGAGTTTACACAATGTCACAATTCTCACCTCACAAAACAGAATTACAGCTGCATCTTTGTAGTCAGCTTTGAACTTTGGATATTTATTGGGTATGGTACTGGCAAAACTGAGCAGAAAGATTCAGTGCTTAAAATTACTTATGCATGTTCAATATTAATTTGTTTAGCAGAGACAAAACAATCCACTTCAGTGGGTTTATTTTAGTTGCAATAGAGAATACTGTCCGATTAATCTCAGTGCACAGAACAGCAATGTAATTGACAGCTACATAATCAGTCTGAAGAGTGCTCACTGGAATGAGATCTGTATGGCTTCTCCACTCAGTATTTTGTTACTTTGCATCAGAGAGCCTGACATCAATATTTCACTTGAAGAGGAAAATAACAGAAACTCTTGTTGACAGTGTCCATCTGTGAGGCATAACACGGATTTATATTTTTAATTAAAGCAGAAAACCATAGTTTAGAAAGTCCAGTACTCACAAACACCTACATATATAGATGATGATGGGTTTTTGAGTAGCCCCTGCATTTTCAATCAATTCTAATATGGGTGAGCAACAGGTGTTTGTATTTTTGGAACTTGTCTGGGCATGAATATTGTGGTCGGTCTTCTATGTCTAGTTGTAGTAATTTAAGATAGTACTACTTGAATTTGCAAAGCAAAGCCATATTTACTATTTACTGCAATGTTGTTCATTTCCAATTAAAAAATAACTCAAATACTTCTAAAAAATTGCTTTGTTGGTAACTCAGACTAAGTCAGATGACTGAACTGAAAATGCACTAGCTCAGGCCATCAGCTTGGTTCAGAGATAGAACCAGTATTCTCAGGAAAGAGACAGTAAGAATGAATCTTTGGCAAAAACTTAAATCACTAGAACTGCATTAATAAAAACTCATTTAGATATTCATAGGACCACACCACACTTCAGCACTACTTTGTCTTCAGTAATGAAGATATCAGAGAAATCCACTGCTTAATTTAATCTTTTACTTAAAACATAGACACCAAAGACAAAAATCCAGTAACCCTTTTGCTACTCTACCATAAATGGAGAAGATCAAAATTTCCTAGGATAAGACTTAAGACTCAGAGTACACTATGCAGCTAGAAACACTGTCCAGCAATTGCACTGATTTTATGCCTAGATACTTGATCTAGTTGAATATGTCTCTGCTTATGGCAGAGACATCTATTTGGACTAGATGACCTTTAAAGATCTGTTCCAACCCAAATTATCCTATGATTTATCTTTCAGATTCTATGGGTATCATCTGCATGAAGCTGTGCTTTACAAAGAATGGAAAACAAAATCCTATCTCCCTCGAGAATTCAGGTACATTACTTAGGACATATCAGATAAATCCAGATGAGCCCGAAACAACCATTCACTGCTTTTACCCTGCTTTTAATTCACTCAGCTGAAATATATTAAATATGTGAGTTAAAGGGCATGAGGTATAAAGAGAATGAACAATGAGCATTCTCATTTACAGACATGTCTATCATTAAAAGAATAGATAGATTTTTCTTATATTCATAAAATGAGATCAGCATTGTAAACGACTCTACGCCAAACTACACAGGCTCTGTGAAGAGAATGATCTGGAAATCTGAGGAGATAATGAATAAGACTGTAAACATGAAAAAAACCACCAACCACACACACAAAAACCCAACCAAAAACCAACAACCCAAAACCAAAATCCCCACAAACCCCAGTGCTAATTCTTTTCTGAAAAAGAGGCACCTGTTCTAGGGAACAGTAGTGTCTTAACACGTCCCAAGATCTTTTAAAACACTACTGCTATTCACAATATCAGAATGCCATTGTTATATTTCTGACTTGACTACAACCCTTGTGTAATAGATTCACCCAATATTTATCCTTTCCTAGTGATTCAGTTTGATTCAGTTTTTGCTAAATATCATTCTTACCATTCTTTCACTCACACACTGGAGCATGCATTTTCACCTTGCAAAGAAATCAGGAATACTGACTTTACAATTAAACTGCATAGGATTCTCAAACTGTCATAAAGTGAAGTCCCAAACCCCATTTGGGATTCTTTTATGCAGACTGTTAAGAACCAATACGCTAGCATTGCCAGCTCCTTGGCTGGTACTGATATGTGAACTGCGATGGTTTTAACAGATCTCTGTCCCCTAAAGCCAGCTGAGGCCTTGTCACATACTTTCACAAATGCAGGACTATCAATTAGAGTTATGAGTGCTCAGCCCATTTACATAGGCTTTAAAACCTAGCTAGTTAATTTAGTTGCCTAAAGGTAGGGATATTTATTTTGGCTGAGTGATCTAGGGTTATAAAAAACAAGATTAAGTAAGATCATATTGCCCACACAGTGTTATGACCACACTGAGAAAAATATACTGCACTCAGCAACATCAGAGAGAATGTAAATTCCTGTGTGAATTGCTGTGTTTTATGGCATGACATCCAAGTAACTTACTACAGTGTTATAGCTTTGGCTTTGGTGATAAGCTGGTCCAATAAAGTTAATTCTGTAGACAAATATTAAGTAAAAACCATTGTTATAAATACATTAAGTGCTTTTCCCCTCTCCTTCTCCTGGAAAGTCTGTCCTTTGGCAAGCAGCTATGCACACTGTGCAATTCATCTGTCTGAAAGGACAGCTGATGTCACCTCCTGGCCAGCTGGCAAGGTGTTACTATGCACACAGACGCCAGTACATTCCTCTGAGAGGGAATAAATCAGACAACTGGCACCTGTGACACTGATGTCCCTTCAAACATCTCTCTGTTCATGTAATTTAAACTTTAGTGGAAGGACATAGTTAGCATCTCTCTCCTTTATTGCAACCCCTTACCTGAAAAACTTTCTTCTGAAAGCTGTGAAAATGGCACATTGAGGCAATTTGGTGGAAAGCAGGCTCTTCCCATAAGTAATCATCCGTAACTAGAAACTCCCTCTTGACAAAAAGGAGATAAATTACAAATTCATGGGGATTTACCTGATTGCACATGGGAGCAATATTAATAAACAGAGTTCATGCATATCATGTAGGCTGTAAAATATTTTCTTATTTTATTAAAGTATCTTTGAAGCAGTATCTACTTGAAAAAAACCCTTCCTTCCTTTGTTAATGTATAATTAATAACACAATGAGAAAAAGGGTTCTCAGTGCCAGTGGTCTGATACAAAATGCATTGTAATTCCATATTTTTTGACCTCTTTCAACTTCAATGGCCTCTGAAATGATGTATTAGACTTGAGTGAAATCATCCAAGTACACCTGTATCCCAGAGCCCTTCATATATTTCTAATACATAATAGCTAGAAGCTGGTAAAATGAAAGAGGGTGCCCAAGGCTTCTGAAGTTCAAACTAAGCCCAGTTTTTATTCCACTTATGTGCAAAATCTGAATAATTATCACGTACAGGTCAAAAAGATCTGTGCTGAATAAAAAAAAAAAAAAAAACAACACATGGGACTGCCTGACAAATTTAACCAAAGACTATCTTAAAATAAGAACTATCTGCCACCTTTTATACCAATGATTTAGTATTTTAGATGGCACAAAATTTAATATGGACAAAATATATGAATGGCTAGTTTAAATTTTTAAGGGATCATTTCTGCAGAGACATACACAATTTCCAGCATCTGAAATCTAAAGCAGTTACACACTTTTGGACAAAGTTCTAGCAGCTCCAGGGACTTTTCCCTGGAGTGATTTATGGTGTAAATGGTTGAACACATGGCATTGTATCTTCTGAACCCTGATATCCTGATGTTATGCTCCTTCTTCTCCTGTGCTTCTGCTCAGATGAGCTAATAGAAAATGCAAATACTCTTTAATTAATTCCAATCATTTCACATTTACTTTGGGCTATGAACATGCACAGGAACAGTTGTAAGATGTGTGTGGATGTGTATGTACTGTACTTTATTCTAAGGCTCTCACTACAAGAAGAGATTTCCCTGAAGGACCCTGGTTGAGGCAGGCCTCCTGTAGCACATGAAGGTTAGGGTTAGGATTAGGGTTAGGGTGGAGAAGCAGATATTCACCTGCAGTCCACAGAGGACCCTAAACTGAAGAAGATGGATGCCTAAAGAACACTGTGACACTGTGAGAAGCCCATGGTGGAGCAGGCTTCTGACAAGACCTGTGGACAGAGAGGACCCTACATTGTAGCTGGTTTGCTGGTAGAACTAGTGACCCTGCAGGGGGCCCATGCTGGAGGAGTCCATTCCTGGAGGACTGCACTCCATGGAGTTGACCAATGCTGGAACAGCTCATGAAGAACTGCAAGCCGTGGGAAGGATTTACACTGAAGAATTTTGTGGAGGACTATCTCCCATGGGAGGAACATTGGACAAAATAAGACAAGTGATTGTCAAGAGTCTATTTTCCCTTCGACTTCTAGGCTGCAGAGAGATGCAGTGTTCTTCCTCAGTGTCTTTAAGACAGGCTGATTTCAGGACCAAACACATATATCATGCTTGCAATGATCTTACAAACTGAGTCAAGAATAACCAGGACACATCTTCTGGAATGTACAAAACACACGGTTCCCAACATGCTGACATATTTCTTTACACAGAAAGGCAACTTACAAGTGTGCAACTCTATGATGGGCAAGGAGCTAGGAAAGAAAAGTCCAGAGGCTTGTCTTTTGAGGGCATGTACATGTAGCAACTGAGTTTTGACCATTTTTATTTTGTGATTTTCTTCTTTTTCTGCCTTTCTTACTGCTCAACATTTCCTGAGAACTAGAAGCAGCATGTAATTCATATAATTCTTGACTGTTTGCCTTCTGCCCACATGAGCTGTTACTGTGAAGCTGAACAGTCTTGCTAAATTCTTTTCTGAGCATTCTCAGCATAGCCGTGGAGAGGACCAGAAGATCTGGTCTTTCTATGTAGAACCTTAAAACTACTTTGTGTTTAGTTTATACTTGAGTCATACTGAAAATCATGAGTTAAAAACAACATTTCAATGAATAAACACTGGAATTTTAATATCTGAAAAAAAGATGGATGCTCCCAGCCAAAGTAAATTTCTGAATTACTGACAGAAAAGTGTCAGGGAATTTCAAGCTCTGCATTTGCTATATGAATACAGATTAATTGGTGCCTACAGGGCCTTCATGTAAACGCCCACTAATCTGTTAAAAAAGAAATATGAATGATCCTGCTCACTAATAGGAATTTCCTCAGGAACCTCAATGAAAGTTAGATTAGGCAATGAATGCTTAGAGGTTCTTCTGTTAAACAACAGCATGACTTCTTACTGTGGGAGGTAGCATTTTTCTACCAGTAATGCAGAGTCAGTGCTTTAGCTTTGATAAAGCTTTTCTTTTCCCAGCAAATATCAAAAGATAATGAGATTGTGTGAGGTTGGGTGTTTGGGGTTTTTGTTTGTTTGTTTGTGGGTTGTTTTGTTGGGGTTTTTTTTTGCCAGATTTTCAAATTACTATTTCTAGCCTCCTACTATGTGAAATGCTGGCAGATTTCACAAGGTCTTTGCATGATCCTTCAACACTAAAATCCTTCCTCAGGTCTTCAGATATTTATTTCCAAGTGCCTGTGTCAAAACTACACATCTTACACTGCCTCTGCTTTAACCATTCTGCTTTGACATTCTGAGCACGAGCAAGGTAAACTTCAAAAAGCTTGGCTTAAAGATCTCTGGATTGAAGGAATGTCTACTTTCACATTTGCAGCTAAGATGTTGTAATGTCATGGAAAAAAAGACCAGAACTATGATTCTGGGCTCTGATGATTTTTCCTTGGTTAAATAACGATTTCTGACACCATCTTCCACAGTGTCATTGTATTCAAGATAGGATGTTGTAGGTAAAAAATTGTTGGATATTTGAGCTCAGAGGATAGAAATCATTCTTTATCTGGTGGCTAGTACAAAGCAGAGTACTACAAGTGTCTAGCCTGAGAGAAATGGTGCTCAACATCTTTATTAGCAATTTGGAGAAGCCCATGGAGTGCACTCTCAGATAATCATAAACTGCAGGGGGTGAGGGTGTGCGGCAGTGCACCCAAAACTCTTTCCCCCTCCCTGCAAAGGTAGGATGGGGGGAAAAAGAGAGGCCGAGATGAATGGAGACAAAGGAGCGATACCTGCCTCTCACAGGCCTGTGGATTGTTGGATTTCACATGGGCCCGTCCCCCAGGTGCAGATCCTGTGCAGGGTCAAGTCTGGGCATGTTTTGGGCATGTTTGGGGATGTTTAAACAAGGAACTGATGGTTATTAGTTCTAGCCTTTGTCTAGTGACAATTCCAACAAAAATTATCCAGCTGTATAAAACAGGTGAGATGCAGAAAAGAGGTTCTTTGGGTTCTTGCCTACCACACACGGTGATTATAAGCAGCAGCAGTTGAGGAGGATTTTCTGATAGAAAGACACAAGAGGAGAATTCCCATAGTTGGCAAAATACATTGTAATTGATATATTCCTAAGGTCTCCAGGAACTTCCCACCTTTTGTTAGTAGGGGCAACATACTACTCTTGGATTTACTTTTTTCAAATACTGTTTCTCAAACAATTTGCAACCATTCCTATATTGTGAAGATGTTCACAACCAAATACTGAACCTTTATAATCTTTAATAACTTTTGTATATAATTGCATGGGAGGAAGAGCCAAATTAATAAATAATTATTAATGTCTCACCTTATCACCCTTTGTTTATAACAGGGGGTCATCAAAATCATGGTTGAGAACAGGGATGCCATTCAGAGGCAATGAACAAGTACCTAGGAAGGAAGAAATACTTGTAGTGATGCAGGCTAGAGACTGCTTGGGTAGATGTAGTGCAGTGGAAAAGACACTGAGACTCTTGAAAGCCAACTGCATGAGACATTAGTGTACCCTGGCTGCAGGGAAGACCAGGAGCACCTTGAGCTATGTGAAAAGAAGCATAGGATTAAATCAAGGAAAGTCAATGTTCTTCACTTGTTAGACCCAATCTAGATACTGCATCCAGTCCTGGCTCACCGGAGAGGTCCCAGATGACTGGAAACAGGCCAATGTGATGCCCATGCACAAGAAGGGCCAGATAGAGGAAACTGCAAACTACAGGCCTGTCAGCCCGACCTCAGTGCCAGGGAGGATGATGGAGCAGATCATCATGGGGGCAATTACAGCACACCTGCAGGATGGCCAAGGGATCAGGCCCAGCCAATATGGACCAGGACATAGATGAGAGGACCAGGTCATCTTGAGTGCAATCACACAGCACTTAGAGGATGGCCAAGGGTTCAGGCCTAGCCAGCATGGATTTAGGAAGGGCAGGTCCTGCCTGGCCAACCTGATCTCCTTCTATGATCAAGTGACCCACCTGGTGGATGTGGGGAAGCCTGTAGATGTAGTCTGTCACGACTCCTTCCCCCATAGCAAACCCCTGGCCAAGCTGTCAGCCCATGGCTTGGACAGCAGCACTCTGCGCTGGGTTAGTAACTGGCTGGAGGGTCAAGCTCAGAGAGTGATTGTGAATGGTGCCACAGCCAACTGGCATCCAGGCAGGGGCAAAGATGCACAGCCAATAATAATAATAATAATAATAATAATAATAATAATAATAATAATAATAATACAACCAGGTTGGAAGAGACCTTCAAGATCATTGCATCAAACCCATCAACCAATCCAACCCACCCAAACAAATGGCACCAAACACCCCATCAAGTCTCCTCCTGAAAACCTCAAATGATGGTGACTCCACCACCTCCCTGGGCAGCCCATTCCAATGGACAATCACTCTCTCTATAGAGAACTTCTTTCTGACATCCAACCTAAACCTCCCCTGGTGCAGCCTGAGACTGTGTCCTCTTGTTCTGGTACTGGTAGCCTGGGAGAAGAGACCAACATCCGCCTGTCTACAACCTCCCTTCAGGTAGCTGTAGAGAGCAATAAGGTCACCCCTGAGTCTCCTCCTCTCCAAGCTAAGCAACCCCAGCTCCCTCAGTCTCTCTTCATAGGGCTTGTGTTTCAAACCTCTCACCAACTTTGTTATCCTTCCTAAACTGAAGGGTCCAGAACTGGACACAGTACTCAAGGTGCAGCCTAACCAGTGCAGTGTTCAGGGGCAGAATGACCTCCCTGCTCCTGCTGGCCACACTGTTCCTGATGCAGGCCAGGATGCCATTGGCCCGCTTGGCTGCCTATGCACTCTGCAGGCTCATGTTCAGCCTACCATCAGCCAGTACCCCCAGGTCCCTCTCTACCTGGGTTGTTGTGGCCAATGTGCAGAACCTGGCACTTGGATGTGTTAAATCTCAGGCCGTTGGATTCTGCCCATCTGCCCAGCCTGTTGAGGTCCCTCTGCAAAGCTTCTCTACCCTCCAGCAGATCAACTCCTGCCCCCAGCTTGGTGTCATCAGCAAATTTACTGATGATGGGCTCAATGCCCTCATCCAGATCATCAATAAAGATGTTAAAGAGCACAGGGCCCAGCACTGATCCTTGGGGCACACCACTAGTGACTGGCCACCAGCTGGATGTGGCACCATTCACCACCACTCTCTGGGCTCGTCTTTCCAGCCAGTTCCTAACCTAACACAGTGTGCTCCCGTCCAAGCCATGGGCTGACAGCTTGGCCAGCAGTTTGCTGTGGCGGACGGTGTCAAAGGCCTTGCTGAGGTCCAGGTAGACTACATCCACAGGCCTCCCCACATCCACCAGGTGGGTCACCTGATCATAGAAGGAGATCAGGTTGGTCATGCAGGACCTACCCTTCCTAAATCCATGCTGCCTGGGCCTGATCCTTTGGCCATCTTGTAAGTGCTGTGTGATTGCACTTAAGATGACCTGTTCCATGATCTTGCCTGGCACTGAGGTCAGGCTGACAGGCCTATAATTGTTCCCTGACTCATCCAACCGGCCCTTTTTGTGGATGGGCACCACGTTGGCCAGCTTCCAGTCTTCTGGGACCTCTCCTATGGGCCAGGACTGATGAAAAATGATGGAGAGTGGCTTAGCCAGCTCACCTGCCAGCTCTCTCAGCACCCTAGGATGGATCCCATCCGGTCCCATGGACTTGTGGGGATCCAGGCGGCTGAGGAGACCTCCAACTATCTGCTCATGGAACATAGGGAAACTATGCAGCTCCCTGGCTCCTTCTGCCAGCTCTGCAGGCCAGCTAGTAAAAATCGAGGCAAAGAAGGTGTTAAGTATCTCTGCCTTTTCCTCATCCTTTGATACAATGTTTCCCTCCATGTCCACCAAGGAGTGGAGGTTGTCTTTGCCCTTCCTCTTGCTATTAATGTATTTATAGAAGGACTTTTTGTTGTCCTTCACAGCGGAGGCCAGTTTAAGCTCCAAATGTGCTTTTGCCTCCCTAATTTTCTTCCTGCATGATTTGGCAACATCCTTAAACATTCCGTGGGTTGCCTCACCTTTCTTCCAAAGATGATACACCCTCTTTTTTTCCCTTAGTTCTATTAAAAGTTCATTGTCCATCCAGGCTGGCCGTCTGCCCCGGCGGCTCATCTTCCGGCACATTGGCATAGCCTGTTCCTGCGCCTTCAACAGTTCTTCCTTGAAGAAGGTCCAGCTCTCCTGGACCCCTTAATTTTTAAGGGTCAGAGCCTCAGCTCAGAGCATCTCCCTAGACTCCACAGTCAGCAAATAGGTCCTCAACTTCCAAATGTACAGGAAATATTAGTTATGGATCCTTTTTCTAGTACAACCCTATTGATAATTCCAGTATGTGTAGAATAAATAGTAAAATGCTTGCTGACACTATTACTGTTAATATAGTGTAATACAAATTCAAATGCCATTATGTAAGATTAGTACTAACAGGTAATTGTGAGATGTTAATCTTGTCAACTACACTTCAAAAGTCTCCAAATGCCTAAGTGACTCATAAAACCACAAATGAATTAAGATAATCCTACCAGTGTATGAACAAAGACAACAGTTGGTACTTGTCCTGTTCTATTTTCCTGTCAAATTAATTTTAAAAAAATCTGCCTGCCTTTCTCTTGATACATTTACCAAGACATATCTACACAGAGCTTTCACTACCTGGATAGCTGTAATTTTTTTCCAGACTCAGTCTTTGTGGTGGCTTGCTGGTTGGATATATTTAGCCCTGAACAGAGACTCTAAAAGGTAAATAATGATGCTATCTGACTTTGAGAGAACAGACTGTTTAAGGTCAGTGATGAACAGAACATTAATCTCTGGATCTTATATCAGCTCAGATGTACTCATAAAAGTCCACAGACACAGATACCACTCAAATTAGCACTGAACAAAAGGAAGAGCTCACCTTTCTCCAGGTTTGGAACCTATGGAAATGGAACTGATCCTTGCCGCAATTTAGGGTAAGCATCTCTACACTGCATAGCTTCAGCTCCCACAAACACAAAGGAATTATGTCATAAGTGACATTGAAAGCTCTAAAGCATGATGATATTCTTCTTATTAATTACTTGTGATGCATTAGATTAGGGAAATTAAAATCCATTTGGAGGTTGTGCTGTGCTGAGGAATTCCTCTATGGGACAGTTTTGCTGGTGATAACTTTTCTTAATATCAGTTAAAAAAGAACCCCAAACAACAAAAAACAGCCAAAACCAACCAAACAAATAAAACACCATACAAAATAATCCACTCACTTTTCTAGAATACTTTACTCTCAAGGACCTTTCCTTCTAGAATTCTAAGGACATTAGTCTTCACCGTCATCCAGAGGTTAAAAGTTAAATTTAGCAAGCCTTTCCATTCAAGGTATAAAACCTTGTAGGGTGAACTGGGTCTTTAAGATATGCATATTCCAGGTCTAAAGAGCACTTTATTCCCCAGCTTCTCCTGCTCATATGACAGAAAACAGATGACTGGTTGGAGGTCTATTTATAAGAGTATGGTGATGTTTTGAGCAGCTTTCAAGGAATGGAGTTATTGGTAACAGTCTGTGGAGGTCCAATGCTGAGAGTAAAAGAGTAAATGAGTACAGCAGATGTTGAAGGCACTTGGGAAGAAATTTGAAGGAAAAAAAAAAAAAGACAGGAAATAGTCTTTAAAGATAGACTGAAGAAAAAACATTTGAAATCTAGTGGAGAAGGCCAGAATGTCAGCAGATATTGTAGCGTGTGAACAGGGCAGTTTTGGAGTTAAGCCAGGGTAACATCAGCAGAGTCAGCTTGGAGGCCTGTGGCCAGTGTTGTTTCCCAGGGATTAGTACTGGATCCAGTTTTGTTCAATATTTTTATTAACAACCTGGATGAGGGGATTGAGTCTACCCTCATCAAGTTTACCGATGATAAAAAACTGGGCGTGTTACCATCCAACGAGATCTGGACATGCTGGAGACCTGAGTGAAGGCAAACCTCTTGAAGTCCAGTAAGGACAAATGCAGGGTCCCACATCTGGGGAGGAATAACAAAGGGCAGCAGTACAGGTTAGGGGTTGCTCTGTTGGAACACAGCTCCATGGAGAAAGACAGAAAATTATCCATGGGACAGCAGTGTGTTCTTATGGCTAAGAGGGCCAATGATATCCTGGGATGCATCAAGAAAAGTGTGCCCAGCAGGTCTAGGGAGGTTCTTCTCACCCCCTACTCTGCCCTGGTGAGACTGTACCTGGAATACTGTGTCCAGTTTTGGGCTTCCCAGTTCAAGAGGGACAGGGATCTTCTGGAAAGAGTCCAATGGAGAGCCACAAGGATGATTAGAGGACTTAAACATCTCCTTTATGAAAAAAGACTGAGACACCTGGGGCTGTTTAGTCTTGAGGAGACTGAGAGGGGATAAGAAAGCAGTAGTAAAATGGGCTTGAATTATACTACAACACGTTAGGAGCAAAGTTGTAGAGTTATCTTCCTTTTTCCACATACATTTAACCAAATTGCAAATGGTAAACTACCTTCCACCACTGGTAGAATACATGATCCCCTACCCCCAGTATTTGATGTTTCTAAACTGATCAATGATTTTATCCATGTATCCAGCACACATTCATGGTTCAGTTTTATCAATATCATATATTCAGTTCATGTATTCAGTCAAATATTATGCCAGACTTGAATGTGCCCCATCTGCATGTGCAGTTGTGCAATGCCATCTCCACGACTGCTGAGAGTGAGACTACTGATTATGAGAATAGCTGCTCATTAGTGTTTTGTTGGCACACAGTCATCCTGTTACGATTAGCCCATGATCCCCTGACCACTGCAGTCACCCATGTAAATAATCCATTACCTACTTACAAGCAGCCAGCCAGACACATCAGACACATCATGGTTCGTTCTTGTTTTTTTTTTTTTTCATAATGAAAGTGCCCTACATCTAACTATTAGTTCAATTCTAATTAGATTATAGCTCACTTAGACAAGCTTCCTTTTTATTTTTTTTCAAACTTGCAGCTCATGTAAGACTGTAGACATAAGCTTTCACCTTCAGAGTGCATCCTGCCCTCAGCCTTATATCACCATTTTTGCCTGCAGCCAATTGTGAGTTGTAGACATGCTGACATATGTCATTCTATACGTCCTTCAAATATAGGATTTGGCAATTGCCTTCAACAGTAAGAGTTGTACCTTTGTGGGAACTTCTTAGATTTTTGCACTGTTTTTGCCAGATAAGGGAAATCTGACCTTTCTGTCTTGAGCAGGCGTTTAGCTTGCAGGCTGAAATTTTCTATTGAAAATAGAAGTGTTATCAGAAATAGAGCCATGAAAATAAAAATAGACAGTTGTGTTGAAATTTTTGGAGGAAAGAAAAGACTAAACTTTTCCTTAGAGCTATTGTCAGTTATTCAGCCTTCAGGTTAATTGCGGAGATGTTGTTTATTAAAGCTCATTAGAAACTTTGTATTATTGAACAAACTTGCAGTTCGTTGGTACCCTAAATTTTCTTTTTATCATTTTTTATTTTTTCATACATTTCAAATTACTTTGTGAAGAAAATCCTGTGCATAATCTCCATGCATTTGTTATCTAGCTCTCCTCCTACAGACATCGGATATTAAATCTCTTTCTTCTCTTTGTCCCAATATTTGACATTTACCATTGCAGCATTCATCTTTTAGAAGCTACATCTTTGTTGACTTTCCTTCTAGACCAAGTATTTATTGAACAGCCCTTACTGTACTTACATCTAATCCTGCTAACCTTTTCGACTACAGCAGCCAAATATTATTTTTCCAAAAGACTATTAACCAAACACCAATAAATAAGGACCTAGTGAGTTGCCTTTTTTCTTTTTTTTTTTTTTTACCCCTGCCATTGGTGATAGCCCTAAAAGTCCACTCTGCTGTGATTAAACCCCCTTTATAAGACATAAATGTGCAGCAGCTGGTCCTGATATCTCTGGGAAACTTGGCAAATTAGACCACCTCATATTTGATGAAGCTGCAATTGGGAAATGACAGATTTTGCTTGTGGTCTTCAAATCGTTTGCCTGAAATTAATGTTCTGCATCAAAGCCAATCCTATTTTTAACTTTTGATGAAAAGAGAAAAGGAAAAGATGAATTCTTGTTAGATAACAGAGTTACCTGGATAACCAACATACCTACAGCATTAAATATGATGCAGAAGCACTATAAACAATGCTTGTGTGTATACTGAAGTTTCTGCTGCCTGGAACATGGTGAGTGATGGGCTGTATCAAAAGCTTGATGAAATAGCAATATATCATACACATGATAAGAGCCAATAAATCATGTTATAGGGTGAGATGAATGAATCAAAATAAGACAATGTTAAATTACAGGAGAGAAGAACCATCTGTAAATTATTATTTGAAATTGTTAGCATAAATTTGAAATTTTGACATTAAAAAAAATAGCCAGGTATTTTTATTCCATACCTACTTCTACATATTTTCTAATACAATGCATTGTATTTTATATTTGGAATTTACTTTGTTTTATCTTAAATTCTGTCTTAAGTGCTGTAATTTGAATAACTTCATGTCAGTCATTTATATACATTATATATATCTGCTAAAGATCTATCCTAAATTTGGCCTGCAAAAAAAAAATCTCCACTTAAATTCTTTGCTGTATAGGACCTAAGTGAGAAACTGAATAAAGAATTTTGGGGCCTAGAAAACTTTGTCAAAAAATCAACACTGGCTTCCAATTATAGTTTTGAAAATCACAATAGTTGATTTAGTGACTATTTATCAGCATGTGTGCTGCGTAACACCTCTGCTATGAGGACAGACTGAGGGAAGTAGAGTTGTCGAGCTTAGAGAAGAGAAGACTCTGGGAGCCCAACAGCTGCATTCCAGTGCATGAAGGGTGCTATATAGGAAGGCTGGAGAGGGACTTTTCATAAGGGTGTGTCTAGCAACAGGACAAGGGGGAATGGTTTGAAGCTGAAGGAGAGTAGGTTTATACTGGATCTTAGGAAGAAGTTCTTCAGTATGAGAGAGTCTGGGACAGGTTGTCAGGGAGGTTGTGGATGTCTCCTCCATGGGGGTGTTCAAGGCCTGGTTGTATGAAGCCTTGAGCAGCCAAGTCTAGCTGAGAGGCATCCCTGCCCACGGCAGGGAGGTTGAAGTAAATGATCTCTGGGGTCCCTTCCAACCTGAGCTGTTCTATGATTCTATGTATCTAAAGGGTAAGTTAAGACATAATTACTATTTTACTTGGGAGCAATTTTATTCTGGCTACTCAAAATAAAACTTGGGACGTGAATGTGAACAATAACTTTTTGACACACAAAAGTAAAATTTAAACAGCCTGAAGCCATGGGATTAGAAATGTATTTTTAAAATTTGTTCCAACCACTGCTTGGTAGAAAGAGCAGGAACTGAATTCTCCTTGGGCACTTAACAAGAAATCACAAAAAGATCACTTTATTTTAACCTCATTACTTGACAAAATATCTAATGCTTTATAGAATATTGTCAATATCTCAATTTTAATGGGCATTTCTAAGCCTGTGAAGTAAAGGAAGTAATAAAAAAATAACCAGACTTTTGGTCCTAGTTTAAATGTCAGCTCAGTCACTAGAAGAATTCCCATTGACTGGAGTGGATTGGTTTACAAACTAATAAAGGAAACTTGCACAGGCTTAGCAAACAAAATTTTGCAACTAAAAGCATATGATTACCTTTACCCCCATCTGGCTCTCTGTGAGGACCAATGTTGCATACCCTGAAATGCATATGCCATTTGTTTCCTTGGAACATTCCCTGAAGTATCATATTGTGGCCCTTTAAAGTTATGTTATTCATTTCTTTTTAAAGAATCTGCTTTAAAACTGCATTTGTCTGTTTTGTTGTGTTCATGCAAGCATTCCCTTGTGAAGTGTATTTCACAGACAAGGACCGAAAAAATGGTAGAATAATGATGCTTTGTAAACACATTAAAAGTAACATATTGGTTTGCATTGCCTTTAGTATGATGTTTTCTCTAGCTCTCCCCATGGACCCCTTTTGCCATCCAACACAGAGTAACTCTGTTGCTTTTCCCCAACAGCAGAACACCTCTGAAGGTTTACTTTCTAAGAGAGGAATTAAAATGAGAGTTTCAATAAAAGTCCTAGCCACCAGAATTTTCCTAGAAGCATCGTTGTCTGAAGGTAAGTAGTTTGAATGGAGATTCTTCTTAGTGCTACACAAGACTCAATGTTTCATTCACCCACAGCTCTCTGGACTTTTTCATACATTTTGATATTTGCTGGAAGAGCAAATATTAGAAAGAATAAACAATCTTGTATTCTTTTAAATCCTGTAAGCAGGTGGTATTCTGATGAAGAGTGGTCAAGGAACGCACTAAGATGTTACACAGCTGTTATACCAACTAGAACATCAAGGTTTATTTTAGATTTCTTCCATAATTTGCAACTTTTAGTCCATTACAATATCGATTTTCTGAATAACTTGCTCATTCAATTCTCCTTTGGGACAGCAAGAGAGATAAATATTTCTCCCTTTGCTAAGATGTTCTATGTGCTGTTTCATGCTGTTGCATCAACTATTTGCCTTCTGCAGAAAGGCTGAGGAAAAGAGCTCAGGTGTATGTGTTAAGCAGCCAACTTGTCCAGATCACATTTCTGCAGAAATTAAAACTTGTGGCAAGGGAAATATGGAAGCAAACAAAGCTGTGAGATACTTACCTGTTGTCATTACTTTTGAAGTTGTGTTGGGTGTGTAGCACAGTCTATGTCACCCACAAAAATGTTGTATTTTCTTTATATTTGGCATTGGTGGCTCTCACTCCTAGAACTTCAAGTTCTTTTCTAATGTACCACTGAGTACACTTGCAAAGTGCCCTTGTCTCACAAACTTCACAGAAGGGTGATAGGATAGTGCTCTTTCCTTCACTGCAGGAAAGAGGAAATGCATCTCTGTGGCTAAATCTAAATTGGGGGGGCCCTGGAAGCAATTCTGTGCTATTATCAATTTTCCACCCTTTTCCCTTCTTCATGGTAATCTGGATATTTGAGCCAATAGGCAGCTGTGGAACATAATATGAGATGGGATGCAAGAACAGACTCTGGTGAGCCATTGTCATGCAAACTCACCACAGAAAGGAATTTTGCACTCTTATACTTACTTAGTTCCTGATCATAATTTTAACCACTAGTATTAACAAATTGGAAAACAAGCCAGATCCCCTTCAAAAGCGAGAAGGTGGCTATAGTTATAATGAGAAATCAATTTGAGATCTGGAACTGGCTGCAAATTCCAGTCTCTAACATATCTGATTTTTTTCCCTTGCATTTGAAAAACAGAAGTAGATTAGAATCTCTGAATCCTGTTTATCTATATGGTAGAACATTAGGAAGCTGTTGCCAGCTACTGTAGTTATCGATTTTACTGCTGTCATACCCCACCAGCATACCTCAGCCATCAACTTCTAGGAATTTCCATGATTCCACCAAAGATGCCAATCCCATTAGTACTTCTGTTCTGCACGCCATATAGTCCATTATAGAAATTAACTGAGAAACCTATTGAAAAAGCCACATAATACTGGTATCAGTATATGACTGCTAACAACCTAAGGACAACTTCCATCAGCACTGTAAAGTACTGTCTTTTTCTTGTCATCTCATCTCAGGCAAAAAATGCAAAAGCTATTAAAAACATAATCTAGGTCTGACTTCATAAAACCAAACAAGCCAAAGATCTCATGCACAATTATGCAATTAGGATTCTGTCTGGAACTGGCATTGTTCATTTCCGTAAGAGAATTAGACATTCATTACACTCCATTCTGCTAATATAATTCATCATATATATTTAAAAATGAAGTCATTTAACTACTATTGCCCATAAACCATACTTCTAATAAAAATGAAGCCATTTAACTACCATTGGCCATAAACCATGCTTCTAATTGTTCACTTCACTAATGCTCATTTGTCATCTAATTCTTTGATTTTTCTGCATTAGACTGAAACAAATACAAAATAAGATACCTTAGCCTGATGCCAAAGGATATTTAGCTTTGATCATTGTAATCCATCAAATGTCCTAGTGTGTCAAAATGGAATCTTCAATCTTCTTAACAATCATTATTGATTTGAAAATGATGGTATTTTGGGTAAGCCTCTGAGAAATATCATTCTTCTCTTGTGTAAATACGAGGAGTGACTAAATGCATGCATCCCTATTCTCACATAGCAAATGATATAAAGGCAGGAACAGACCAGACTGCAGCACACAATTAACCCAGGGCAGGCTGTAACATGGGAAGAAATAATGTTGCATGGAACACTTGCGCCCTGTTAGCAAAAAAAAAGCTGATAGAACCATTGCCTTAAATCAAATTTTAAGCATCCTGGCCAATTGCAAATCTGGTTGTGACGTGCAATAAATAGATAGGATGTAATAAATCTTCCTATTGTACTAGACATATCAAAATACAAATGTATGTGCGTACTATTATCTTATGGCTGAGTCTCGTGATACTTCATGTTTCATGCAGCAAGATTTTAAGCAAGCATATGCTAAATGGTTTAATAGAAGCTCAGGTGGTGATGAATAGCCCCCTTTTGCCAAAGAATATTCCACCAAGCTGGTGGTTACTGCCTTTGTTACTTCCGTCAGCAAAAGCACAGGAGAATGAGTGGACTTGCTGTCTATAGCTGGAGTTCATATCATGGGTTGCTTGTTTTATTTATATTTGCTGTGCAATTTTATTTTGAAAACGAAGAGACAATATTGATCAGTTTTATTTCATACTTCTCAGATAAAAGCTAAGTGCTTCTTGTTTGTTGCTCAGGAATCCAAATAAAGTCCCTTAAATCTCATTATTTACATGTGGCTGCCATTCTCCAGCAACTGACAGCTTGGGCCAAACTATAGCTATTTGTTGTAAAAACTGATTTGTATTGGAAATGTGACATGTTTTCTAATTTTGTAAGGTGATATAAACCCATGCAAATGCAAGTCATCAGGTGCTGGCATTGCAGATACAGTGTTAGGCATTGTTCTGAGGAGAATGGCAGATTTAAAATGAAGCTGAATTTGTATCCATAGAAGTTGATGTCATGCCATCATTACATACCTTTTCTCTTTAACTAACAAGGCACAATAGTAAAAGGTTAATTATAAGCAAGAAGTTGTTTTTATTGAAATTGTAGAATGCCCTCACTCAGAACACAGTCTCAACAGGATATAGCTGCCAATCAGCTGTTTCTCAGTAAGGCAGTTACCTTTGTTGGCTGAGGTAGTTTGGTTTGTGGCTTTGCCTCTCAGCAAAGCTCTGCTTTCTGAGAAACCATTAGCCAATTAAAGCAGTGTTCTGGCAAACATACTGGGCAGAAATCACAGCCATATATTAATTATGCAAATCTTTTAAATGTTGCATAATTACTATAAACCTCCTTTCATTTCAGGTTTCTTATCATCTGAGTATAACATTGACTTCATGGTTGTGTCAACACTGACCCCATACCTCCTCTGCTTCTCCACTGTCACAGATGTTAAATAGATTTTACTGGAAAGTGACTGGCGGAGCAATGTTAAGCACACTGTACCAGGTGAAGTGGGAATGCAGGAAGGGTATCAGAAAGGCTGTGTCCCATTTGAGGTGCCAGCAATGGTGAGAGGCAAAATTGCTGTGTAATCCTGGATATACTTTAGTAGAAAAGGGAAAAAACATAGCCAAATGCAAGTGGAACAAATTCAAGAAGCATTTGATTGATAAGAGTTTGAGCATGTGTAATGTTATTTTTATGATAAACATTCTGGCCAAATAGGCACTTATTGGTTTTCCTCTGAGGCTGTTTTTAAATGTTGTTGCTGGACTCTCTTTCATTTGCTTAAAACCTGTCAGTGGTTTTGCCAAAAAAGCAATACCAGTAAGTTACTCCTGTATCATAGCTGTCACAGTTATACATGAAGAGAGATTAATCAAATGTATATTCAAATGAACTCCATTGACTTTAAAGGCTTTTTTCTAGGATGGGATTTTACCGAGGCTTGGGAGTAGTGTCATGGTGAGAGGAAACTTGTCTGGAAACTTCTGAAGTTTAAATGGAAACACACTGGAGAAGGCGCTGGATGATTATGGCTTTAAAGGCAGTATCTGGGTGCCCCTCTGTGGGCTGTGGTGTTACTGCACCTCTGAGCCCTCTTGCAAGGTACCTGCGGGATTTCATTGCCTATGATTACTGGTATCTGGCTGATGTTTATACACTTTGTAAAAACATGTCATTTTGAAATTATGCTTTTGCTGCTTCAGAATCTCATTATGTAATATAAAGCCATCTAGCACAGTATTAAATTACAAGTCAGATTAATGTTACGAGTCACTTATTATCCACATTTGAGGCAAAACACTGCCATAAAAGTAGAAATATTGCTGTGAGTATGAGGAAGCAGGAGGACTTATCAGCAGATATAAGAGGAGTAGTCTTCCATCCAGAAAAAAAACCAACACAACAGAATCTTGGTGATACTCATACCAGAATGAGAGAAAGTAAAGATCAAAAAAAGGTGTAGCTAAATAATCTGTGCTTCTAAATAATTCTGAACTCTAATGCCTATGAAAGTTGTATTTATCACATAACCACAGAGTGGATGAGGTTGGAAAGGGCCTCTGGAGGTCATCTGGTCCAACCCTCCTAGGACTATTTGCACAGAACCATATCCAGTGAGGTCTGACTTTCTCAAAGAAGGGAGATTTCACAGTCTCTTTAGGGAGCCTGTGCTAGTGCTTGGTCACCCTTACAGTGAAAAAATATTTCCTGGTATTCAAATGACCCTGTTAGGCTTTGGGTTGTGCCCACTGCCTCTTATCCCATCTCTAGGAACCTAATAGCCTAGTTTCATCTTCTTTATACCCTTCCATGAGGTATTTGTGTACACTGATAATATCTCTCCTGAGCTTTCTCTTCTCCAAGGTCAGAAATCCTCACTCAACCTCTCTTTGTATGTCTGGTCCTCCAAGACCTTCACATCCGTATAGCTCTTCACTGGACTCACTCCAGCCCATATCTCTCCACATCCTTCCTGTACTAGGGAGTGCTGAACTGGACTCAGCATGCCATGTATGTCTTACCAGTGCTAAACACAGGAGAAGCATCATCTCTCTTAAACTGCCAATGTATTCTAGAGGCTGTTTGCCTTCTTTGCTGTCAAGGTGCTTTCCTGGCTCATGATCAACCCAGTGTCAAGGCGGAGCCCCAAGAACCTTTTCTATGAATCTGCATTCCAGCAGGTAGGACATGGGGCTACTCCTCCCAAACTGTGGAGCCTGACATTTCACTTTGCAAAAAGCCTGTTGATTAATTTCTCCAACTTGTTGAGATTTTTTGTGAGTGGGAGCACAAAGGACTAGTATTTCAACCACTGCTCTTCATTTTGTATTGTCTTCAAACTTGCTGAGGCTGCACTCCAGGACACTAATGAATATGCTGCACAGTATTGGCTTTAGTATCAACTCCTGAAGTATTCCACTAATGACTGACCTTTGGCTGGACTTCATGTTGCTGATCACAGCTCTCTTCACCCAGTAGTTTAGATAGTTTTCAATCCATCTTACTGTCTATTTATCTGGACTATACTTTATCAGTTTGTCTATGAGGATATTATGGGAGACAGTGTTGAAAGCCCTACTAAAATCAAGATAAACAATATCACTTGTCCTCCCCTTCTCCACTGGCTTAGTTATTTTCTTGTAGAAGGCTATCAGATTGGTGAGACATGATTTCCCTTTTGTTACTTCATGCTGACTACTCCTTCTTGTCCTTCTTATTTTTGGACTTGTTTGCTCCAGAAGGACTTGCTCCATCACTTTCCTGGAAACAAGATGAAGCTGAGTAGCCTTTTGTTCCCCAGATCTTTCTTGCCTGTTTTGAAGACAGCATTGACATTTGCTTTCTTGCTGACCCTCAATTGCCATGACCTTTTGTTGATTATTGAGAATAGCCTCTCAATGACATCAGCACACAGGTTTTTTTTTTCTTCAGGTTCTGTCTAGTCTGGCATATGCTGACCATTAAAAACCTGTGGAAAAGTACAATTACTTTATTCCACATAGAAAAGCACCCAGAAAGTGCTTTGGGAGATGGAGAAAAGAGGCTGTGGTTTTCAGAGAGAGAATCACAAGTTCCATCTCTGCCACTACAAAGTAATTCCTTGTGACAGTGTTGAAGCCTAGGGCTAATTGTGAAGAGAGTATACCCTTTTTTGGGTTTATTTCAGTAAAAATTCCAAGAAATCTCTGTACTTCATGGGAAAAATCAGGACCTGGACAGTAGATGTTGTATAGTGAAGTATCCATAAAACCACACTTCCCCCCATGGTTTGGATCCTCAACAGCATTCATGGGAGACAGTCTCCTTCAGTGAGTGATTGGTTGATGTGAAACTTGCAGATATGTAAGACTCACTGCCCCAGATGTCTGCTGATACAATACATACAATCATAGAATTGTTCATGTTGGAAAAGACCTTTATGGTCACCAAGTACACCTATTAATCTATCATTGCCAAGTCTGCCACTAAACTGTGTTCATAAACACCACATCTACACAGATCTCTACAGGATGGTGATTTCACTGTTTCACTGCCAGCCTGTCCCAATACATGACAACCCTTTTGACTCTTTCTTCCTTTCCCTCTTAATCATTTCCCCAAGTTGGTATTAGTAAGCTAGAGAATCTTGTTCCCATTCTGTACCTCTCTTTTATCTTTGCATTCTTCCCCCCACCCCCACTAAGTGACACATCTTCAACTACAGAAGTGTAGATAAAATTCCAGACTTGTCAGTTCCATTAGGAAGGAAGACACCTGGCACACAGGTCTGCTAAAACTATTTTCTGAAGCCTGCCTGCAACAAACAAGAATGAGTGGAAAGGGCATCCAGGAACTGGGGCCAGTGAAACTGTATCACAACTTTTTCATGGTGTTCTCTGGATACTGAAAGTAAACACCTAAAACAAACTTCTGTTGCCCCATGCCCATTTCCCAAGTCCTTTTTGTTCAATGTATGGACTGCTTTTATCACAGCTCCTGGCTCCAGGCTGTGTCCTTTGGCTGGCTAGTCCTTGGCCTTGCTCTGAGTGTCCCTCTGTTAGACCATCTCCATTGACTGTTTTCTTCCTTCTACCTAACTTTCCAAAGCAACAGCAGAAACCTTGCCTGGTTCCTCGAGATCTTTAGTAACAGTATTAACTTTTGATTTGGTACCCATTTTAAATGTCACTATAATAATAGCAGCAATAATAGCTTATTTTTAATGGAGACTATATTTAGGTGGACAGTGATGATTTTCCTGTAGTTCACGCTTGAGAGTGCAAATGAAATTTGCAAGTTTTCTGTGTATTGTTTAAAATTATTCCAAGTCTTGCTTATTTTCTTTTGCACTGAAACAGATACAGCAGAAAGAGAAAGAGTTTAAAGTCAACAAGTTCCTGTTGCATGAATCTCCAGTAGCATAGTTGTGTACTTAGCTTTATAGAGAGCACTGGCAATTAAATTAGACAAAGAAGTCCATCGTAAACCAGATTGTCCAAAAATCTTGTACATGTCCATGAGATAGAATATCTCAAGAGACAGCAGTATGTTTGCCTTCAGTACAGGATAAATCTTTGATCATAGTCACTGTAGTATAGCTTCAACATCTTTGAAAAATAAAAAGGAATTATTAACTCTTCACCCATGGTGGACTTGAACAAGCTAGAATGCAAGTCAATGAATTCTTGGAAAGATCAATATATCTATGCTCATCTTTATTTATCTATTTATAAATCTAGGATATTATTATCTGATCTATCAGGAATCCAAGTATTCCATATTGATAAAATTAATAAAAATTCATAGTAACATTCGGTTGTCCAGCCATAACTCTGTCTTCATACAGTGTGGCAAGGATTTTTAATTGCACAAAGTGTGCCAATGCTCAACAAGGACAAATGCAAGATCCTGCACTTGGATTGGAGCAACTCCAGTATCAATACAGGCTAGGGGATGGAGGGATTAAGAACAGCCCTTACAAGAAGGATTTGGGGGTAGGGATGGAGCTGAATATGAGATGGAAATTTGTGCTTGTAGCCCAGAAGGCCCCTTCTGTCCTGGGTTGCATCAAAAGAAGCACAGCCATCAGGTCAAAGGAGGTGATTCCTCTGGTGAGACCTCACTTGGAGTACTTTCATTACAAAAGGGCCTTTCAGTTCTTAAAGGGGGTCTTTAAGAAAGATGGGGACAGACTTGTTGTGACAGGACAAGGGCTAATACTTTTAAACTATGTACTTTTAGACTATATGCAAGGAAGACATTTTTTACAATCAGGGTGGTGAAACACTGACACAGCAGCAGCTTCCATTTGTTTCCAACTGAGGGAGCTGAGCTATTGTTAATGTGGTGATAAATTCCAAACCACTACAGTTGCCCAGAGACAAGGTGGATGTCAAATCCCTGGAAACATTGAAGGTCAGATTGGAAGGAGCTCTGAGCAACCTGATCTAGGTGAAGATGTCCCTTTTCCTTGCAGGGTGGTTGGATTAGATGGTCTTTGGAACTCCTTTCCAACCCAGATTTTTCTATGATTCCATAATTTTAGCATTTTCTCACATCCTTTTTCACACTAAGAAAATGTTGTATAGCAAAATTCTTTTTCTATTGCAGCTAGATTCTGAGGTAAAACTTCAGATGCAATTGAAACCATGCCTGGGTTTTTTATGCTAACATAGGTATTGCCTCATAGAAATGTTAGGTACAGTCTCTCAGGCAGAAAACCCTGCTCAGCCTAATGTAGTACAAACATTCGAACTCCTTCCTCAGCTGTCTCTGCAGGAGATCCAGACCTCTTAATTTACTACACTGTGATAGTTTAACCCATGAACATCAACAAAAACTCAGCTGAACCCAGTCAGAGAAGCGAATGAAGCTGTATTTTGCAAGCAATAATGCAATGCAATGAATATGTACAGAGTATACAGTATTTACAATATTATATGGGTATTTACAAAAGGAAAACAGCACAGAAATCCTCCTTGGGCAGGAGGATTCCACCTCACTCCCCCCAACCTTTTCCCCTCCCTTTTTTTCCTCTGGTTAATTAGAAGAAAAGAGAAAAGGAGAAAATGTTAGGGAAATTTCAGTTAGTTTAAAAGTGTTGTTAGTAAGTCAGTAATGCTTATCTCAAGTTTCACTGATAAGCGGTCTCTCTCTGTCCAGGACAGCAGCATGAATGCCAGCAGAAAAAGACAGAGTGTGACTGAGAGAAAAAAAGATGTGAGAGATGTTGCCATGGTACATCTCACATCTGACCAATGAAATTTGTTTAGAATAATCTTTGTTTTCCTTTTTACACCCAAGTGTAGGTTTGCTCCGAATTTTTATAAAGGCATGGCCTAAACTGTCACATACCCCTCTCCCTTGTTACATGAAGATCCAGTTTAATTAGCTTCTGAAAGCTCAGGAGACTGTGCAGAAATGTCTGGTATCTCCATCCTTCTGGAGGAAAACATATAGGTAATACTTACCAAGAGCTTGCTCAATGGTTCAGGGTGTGCCAATGTTGCATTGTCTTTACACATTTGTCCAGAAGCCAAATCACCACCCTGAAAGTGAAACCGTTCTATACACCAACAGGGACCAAGCTCAGACTGTAAAAAGAGGATCCAGCCATGGATTAATCTGAAAAAAGTACTCTCACACATGAAAAGGGAGATGCAAGGTTTCAAATCTGCCTTCCAGCAATGTATATTTTTTTATTAAAGCCTTGTCTGGTTTATTTATATCATTGCCCAGAGCAGGGACCAGAAGCCTCTCCAGTCCATTTGTTGCCAGGCCTTTCATGCTCTCTTTTTTGCATCTGCTCAGTTGTTGACCTTCAACAGGAGGAAAGAAGGTATTTTTACTCAGGGCACTGCATAGTGCATAGGGAATTCCACTCAGATGGAGATTGAAAGGGTCACTTCCTTGGACTGGCAAGAATCAAACGAGACCTAGATGACTCAAACCATGTATAAGAGTTGAGCAAACCTGTCACCCCATCAGATGAGGGTAATTGTAGCCTTGACTCTTTCTATCTCTTTGGACATCTCCAGGGAATTTTAGCAGAACAGAAACAACTGTCTATCTCACTAGGATTATATTAGATCTCCCACCTCCACAGAGCAGGAAATTTGGAACAGTTATAGTGACCGAGGTTAAATGAACTGAGGCTGCTGAGGCTGCAGGGAGGTTTAAGCAAAACAGAGGCCTACATGGTTATGCAAATTGAGATTGCTGTTTTACAACCCTCTAGGTCTAGTCCTCATTCTTCTGCCTCGTTTTGTGAAGTAGTGATGCATTTAGCACATTATTTATTGTTCTTTTTCCAAGACAAGACTCTTTTTTCCCTAGCATAACAACTAGTTTAACTTCGTTACTTCCCCCACCATCCCCTGCCCACTTTTTGCAGTGCGGGAAATAACAATTTTAACAATAATAATAAAGGACACAGTTTTTGAGGGTATACTGCTAGTCAAAATCTGCTCTTGTATATACTGATACTATTGAATCAGATGAAGGTGCAGTGGGGAATTGTGCCCGGCTCATATAAAAATTGGATGCAAACTCTACTTTGAAAATCTGCATAAAGGTTGGATTTGTTTTGGTTTAGTTTCTTTCCTCTTCAGTTTTGTGGTATTTTTAATGTGCTAATGCTAACAAATTCCCAAATGCTTAAAACTTAATAATCAGAATCTGAGTAGAAGGCTGAAGGACAATTGTAGCAGAGCTGTTTATCTGCTTGGATAGGATTCATTTCCTCAGTCCTTATTTGACACAAAAACAGATGTACTTCTGTCATTCCTCTGACCTCTGTGGCAAGATAAAGAGCTGGGTTGATACATTTATTGATCAGAGAAAGAACTGCTCCATGGGAAATAAGCTATAGATGCCTTGCTGTGAAATTGAAGATTTAACATCTGTTCCATGCAGATGGTAATTAATCTTGAATCTGTAATGCCCACAATTGGTTGGTTGACAACATTACTTTCTTAATCTGGGAGCACTGATAAACAAACGTATTGAATTGCTCTGTGAGTAACATTTTATGAATGTGCTATAATTGCATATGCAGCCCAGAAATCAGATATATTTCTCATCCACATTGCTAATTGTGTTTATTATTGTAAATGCTTCTTATGTTGCTTGGTATTCACTGACTGGTTAATTCTCCACTGTTGCAATCCCACACCCATGTAGGAATTGAAATGCAAGTATTTTAAGAACTATTAAATATTCTCCCAGTTCTCATTACCTGGAAGCTTGGTGAATACATATAAAGATAGCTTGAGTATTAATTTTATTTTATACTATCTTCAGTGTTCAAATCAATTCTATTTTCTGGACAATATATGGGGTATGAGATATCAATGGTTGTTTTTATAGCCCTTTCTGCCCTGATACATCTTTACTCATTGCCCTTCAGCATTGCAACTTTGCATTCTGAAACTGAATTTCTTATCCATATCTTCCTCCAAGGATTTGTTCAATGGATTCCTGCCTTCTTGGCAGGATCTAAGCACTTTCAAGTCTTAATTTCTCAGTTACTTTCATATATGTTTACTGTATCTACAACAGTTGTTAGGGCACACAATATTCAAGTTGCTGAAATTAAGCTGGTAGTCTGCAACAAACAAAATCTTCCATAATCAGGGATGTTTGCTGTAACTGGATCCCCAAAAACTACCCATAAAAGGGGAATTTTGAAAATATTGCCTGAACTTGGTTAGACTCAGAGGTTTCAAGACATAACTATCTGCTAAGAATTGCATGCTAGTTTAGGCATGTATTAATTAATGTGTGTATTTGGAATCCAAACTGGTAAATTGATGGTTCTTTCTCTGATGTTATGTCAGTAGCCTGGGGGAAACTGTATAGCTTCTGCTGAGTAAATGCTTAGCCATGACAGTACATTGTGACTTAAATCACAATCCTCAGTCTCTAGTATATTTTGCTTGACAGTGGAGTCTAAGGGGGAGAAAGAAAGGAGGAGCTTTCCCTTCTTCACTTTTGTAGGCAGTGATTCCCCTGCTGTTTTCTCCTCTGTACTGGAACTGTGAGGGCTTTATCTCATATCTCTTCCTGCACCACAAACAGCATCAAACCACAGTCCAACAACAATAATTAATTTCATCTTAGCCTCTCAAAGACACCAGCAGATGTCTGAAGCTTTTGATTTTCAGTCCTAAGTTAAAACCCTTTGAAGTCAGTGGAAAGTCTGCCATTTTCTTTAACTGGCTCTGAATCAAGCTTTTTGTCACTCACCCAAGAGGAGTTGGTTTAAACTGGCTGCTTGTTAATGTAAGAACTTGCATTTATTACAGCACTGTGAATGAAACTGTTCCCTGAAACGTTTGTTCTTTGTTTTCTTAAGGGAAAGTGTAGGTTCTAGAAGCTGGTGTAAATCTGGTCTGACATAGAATTTACTGTGCCTCCACATTTGTAGAATTTACTGTGCCTCCACATTTGTATTATTCTGACTTTAAAGGATAAGGTATTGATAGAAATTAGGAGATCATGGCTTTTGTTGTGAGCATTTCCAAGCATAAAGACTATACTTAGATAGTTTTGAAATAATCTGAATTGAGTCATCAAACTTTTGAGTGAATCTTGAAGCAAAGTTTGCCCTGGATTCTAATAACCTAGGACTTTTAAAATGTATGTTGCCTCTGTAGCAATCATCACTGTAAGTTTTCTAGACTGCATTAATTTTTATTTTTTTTTGTAGAGTAGACAAAGCATAAGCATGAACTCTGAAATTAAATCAGCTCCATAATGCAATGTTCTCTAGTCTTGTATTTCAAGTAGTGAAGAGCTTCTACAGGGTTTGTGGAAACATGTCATGTTACAACATAATTCTAGCAACACAAAATCTGGGAATCAAAATTCTAATAATTAAAAAACAGAGAAGGAAAAATATGGTAATACAACTAGTAAATCACTGTAGCATCAACAATTCCACAAAGATTTGTAGACCTATTCTTCAGCAAAGAAGCCAAAATTCCTAAACAGAATTCTGGTTCTACTATTTTCATGCAAAACAATTCCCATCTTTTGTTAAAATTTATTGTATGAAAATAAAAATGTTTTTCTTTCCCCAAATTACCTAAATATTCCTATTGAAAAGATCCACATACATAAATTTAAGAATAAATAAACCAAATAGCTTCATTTTTCATGGTTGTATCAGGCTACATTTTTAAATTGACTGTGTCTCAGCACTGCTGCCAATAAAACTCAATAACAAAACCATCTGCAGGGAGTCATCAAAAGAGGTATGAACATGGTCAAAATGAATTTGTTCTAGTATGAGCGCTAGTACATAAATAGTAGCTGCATCAAACTTCACAAAGTAAAATAATGCCTGAAGCTGCTGTTTTAGAAGATGGCTATTCAAATCTCTGTAAGGAAGCTAGTGTCTTGACTTAAAGGAAATTTACAACTCTGCAGTAGTTGTCCATGTGTAGGACTGCTAGTAAACCCATAGTAAAGTTGATGGGTTACTTTGCAATGAATGTTAATCACTTTTACACAGGTTAAGATTCACCCTGCACAAATAATAGAAAATATAGCATTTTTTGTAACCACAGTATCACTTGCTCATCACAATTTCACAGTATCACAGTATAACGAAGGTTGGAAGAGACCTCGAGGATCATCGAGTCCAACCTGTCACCACAGACCTTTGTTTGTGTCCATATTATATTAACCACTACACATATGAAAAAGGGCATTTAACTATGTAATTTTCATGCCTGATCATAACTGAATTGTCAGTACATATCCAGAGTATTATATTTGTTATCTTCAGAAGTCTAACTAACTGTTTGTCACTCTGGCTTTTTCTTACTGATATCTGTTGCCTATTGTAGCTAATTCAGAAGCAAGATATTTTGTGTAGGAAACTGGTGTGTGTGTGTGTGTTTATTTGTCTGTAAAAAGCTAAGAAACCATGGGAATAATGTATTTTGCTGTGGGTGACCTATGATGTGTCAGATGAATGTTAAAATTCTCAATAATATGCCAATGTTTAGGATCCTAGACCTGACAACTATGGTTTTAGTCTATAAATATCTGAGGGGTGGGTGTCAAGAGGAAGGTGCCAGGCTCTTTTTGCTGCCCAGTGATAGGACAAGGCACAATGAATATGAGCTAGAACACAGAAGATTCCACCTCAACACAGGGAGACACTTCTTTATGGTGAGGGTACTGAAGTACTGCAACGAACTGCCCAGAGAGGTTGTGGAGCCTCCGTCACTGGAGACTTTCAAAACCCACCTGGACACATTCCTAGATGACCCTGCTTTGTCAAGGGGTTTGGACTCAATGAACTCTGGAGGTTGCTTCCAACCCCTAACACCCTGTGATTCTGTGATTAATTTCCAGGAGCACTAATTTAGCACACAAACAGAGAAGTTGGACAAAGTTTAACTTCCTCCTCTCTGCTCAAATACAAATTATGGTGGCAGCTATGCAGACTGACCTAATTTTTCACTATGTGCAGAAGAACCTGATTCTTTCCCTAGAGAGAGCTGGCCTGTATTAATGAAAACAAACATTAACTTTCTTTTCTCTGGGCAAAACCGTATGCATAAGATACTACAGAAACAGCTAGCATGACTTACAGATACCAGAAGGAAGAATCAGTGGCATGCAGGAGAAAATACTTCAGAGTATTTGTTAAAGGATGTAGATAATCATGCTCCTTTGCCTAGTAGATTCTTGGTGCATACTTTCCAGTTTTAGAAAGCTGAAAAATTCTGAACTCTAGCTAAGCTGACATATTTGCCTGTGTGTAAACACTGGATTTAAATCCAGACTTGCCCATGAGAAAGACAGTGCACCCTGTAGACCACCTTCAGACACTATTTTCACCTCAGCTCTGGAGCACCACTGAACACTGCTTTGGCATTAATCCTGGTGGTCCTTCCAGAGTCTAGAAAAATAGAGACTGTCATCTGCTTCACCAACAGTTTCCAAGATAATGCTAACATTTTCACAGCATGGATCCTTTAAGTAAAACATCAAGGCAGAGTGGAGCACAGTAGTCTGACTATCTATGGCAAGGAGACTGTGGGGTAGTGGTGAGGCACAGTGCCTGGAGCCCAGCTATTTCATCTAGCAGAACATCACACATGATTATCATCTACCATGAGAGGATGACATCTGTGGAAACTGCAAAAAATGAAATTGATTTCTGAAAAATTGAAAAGGTGAGGTATGAGGAACACTTCCATATGATTTTTTTTTTCTTCTTTTTTTCCAAATACTATGTAAAAGGAGACCTAGAATTTATCTCTGCAGGAAATTTTTGGGTTATAAAGAAAGTAGCAGTACTCAAAGCATTAGAGTATGAATTTCTCCCTGCAGATAGAGCAAAAATAGCCATCATATCTACAATGCAAGCTCCACAGGCAAGGCCCTTAGTGAGGTTAAATGGGCATTATGCTAAGAGCAGGGTTCTTCAGTTTACAACAGCATGGATTACAATCTACAAGTTTCTCTAAATACTTTTTACTTCACTCATAACAGGAATGAACAGACACATATTATTTCCTATTTGTTCAGATTTTTCTTTCTAAATCTGAACTGTTCATGTCCACATTAACAGAAGTGTATGAAGTGATATATTTATTCCAGAGAACTGACCTTTCCATTTCCTTCGGGCTTGGTCTCATTGTATCATTGAGACTGGATTCTTCCTAGCATTTACTTGAATCAAGAGGAATCCATCTGCAGTGGTTCTGTTACCACTTTACAGTTCCATATAAAGCCCACACTCTCCTTCTCTGTGGTCCTTTATGTAGACAGTTTCTTCAGTGACAGCATCAGTCCTTTCACAGAAGAAAATAGCATAAACCAGCAGTAGCAAAGTCTAGAAGAGGAGTTAATATGTCATGAGTCAGGGAAGTATGAAATATAGGGACATTATCCTGTGCATTTAATTAGCATATATGGATACTTTCAGGTACCAGTAATATCCTAATTTTGTTTTTATCATCAATACAGACAGGTGCATGTCTGTGAAAGTCTGAGCTTAGGTTCCTCATAAGTACATTAATTGGATTCTAAGTAGCCTGAGTTTTGTATTTCTTCCACCTTATTTTTTTCTTTTTTTTTTAAGTCCATGAAGTCTGCAGCCAGTCTTAGTTATTTCATTTCACTAAACCCCTATGTGTTGGAATTTCCATTTGTTGCCAGTACTTTGTGTTTTCATTGTTTTCTTGGCTGCTTGCTTTCATGTATGTGCCTTATTTTACAACCCTTAAGGGAAAAAAATAAAATTGCTTGTGGATTATAAAGCTCTGGTCTTGTATTACACTATCATTACTGTAATGTATGGTTTGATATTATTCTTTCAAGATGAATCATGCATGTTGATTAAGGAAAACAAGACTTAGTTGAGGTTACTTAATCTCTAAGTGGGTGTTGATGAGAACTGACAAGAAACACTTTGAAAAGTCTTGTAAAAGCAGTATTTATGCAGTTTTCTATTGTGTTCTTCTCACACTGTGTTCAATCAATGATGCTTCATCCAGCAGTCCTCATTAAATATTGTTATAGAAAGGGAGGGAACTATGTTATGAAGAGTAATGGAACAATGTTGTTAAAGCCTTACAGAACTAACCTCACATCCAAAACACAATTGCTCTTTCTTGCAAAATGTCCTAAACCAGGCAGACCAATTGCCTACTTACTTCTTCCTACCACTAAAACTCCTTTTTCTCCTGCTTCAAACTTGAAAGAGTCATACTGATTTTACATGCTGAACTATATATTTCATATGCCGGGAGTGCCCAGAAACTGAACTTGCATGAGAAACAACATGCACTACCCTCCTCAGAAGGAAAGATGTGCTCTAAGGAGCGCTCTTTAAGTGCATCTTTCCACATATTCTTGATATTTCAGATGCTGATTTTCGAATGTTCTGCCCAAGGCAATACGTTAAAAAATTAAATCAGTATTACAATGTTTTGCATATTGAGATTGTTTTAGAAGATCAGATGGACATTAAGTGCTATACTGTAAATAGCTCAACTTTAAACCTGTGTCCATAAAGATAATAATATTAAATCACAATCCTTCAGCATATTTAGAAGGGCTATATAAGAATGCTCACAGTCATAGCAGTTCCACCTTGGTCAAAAAAAGGGTATTGAAATTAAATCTGAAGCTGGCCAGTGCATGGCCAATAATTCAAGAAAAGAACTGTGCAACACACATGAAGCTATTCGTGGCACAGTGCAACATAGGATTTGACCAGAAGCAATAAAAATGCTTGCTGGAAGCCATTCTGCATGACTAAAGGTTCTATGACATGACAGTCTGACATTACCAATATATCAGGAGCTCAGTGGAATTAAAGGACTTTGCCCTGGAAGAAGTGCTAGGCTGTACATTCGTGAAGTGTTTGGGTGTTTCAGGCAGTGTGAATAAAACAAACAAAAAAAAAAGCTTTATTGTTTTTCATTAATGAGCAGCTCACTGACAATGTTGAAGAATTCCACAATTTGTACTTAAAGAAAAAAGAAAATACTCCAAAAAGAAATCTATAAAAAATAGTGTCTATAAGTATTGATCAGACAGTAACCACTTTAAATGTGTAGTTTGTATCCAGAAAATTTCCAGAGGTACATGGGTCATTGTTTTGTCCACTTTTTAAGATAAATATATTTTTCATTAAGAAATATCTGATGAATACAACTAGATTTATAAGCAAAAGAGAATTCTCTTTTCCATGTTATAAAAAAGTGCAGTTGGAAGATTGGATAACTCAAGAAATGGCTGATTTTAATTCATCCTAGCACAGTGATGAGGAGTGATTATCACTTGATAACTATCAAATTTATGGAAAGAAAAATATTCAAAGGCTTTTTGAGTGCATGAATGTATTTCAATATTCATGCAAAATAACAATTCAGTGTTCTAGGTGTGGTCAAATCTGAGGCATAATTGTAGGTTAACCAAGGACACCCAATGGACATATATCATTGCTTTTATGATAATCCAAGCTAGTGAAATGGAGAGAAAAGTTGTAAGAGACTATGGGAAAAGCATTTGAACATGTCATCAAAACCAGTATACTGAAGAATTTCCAATTAAAGGTGACACCACACCAGAAATACTTGACCATAGTCAGGGTAATTAAATTTTACAGTTCCCACAGTCTGTACGTTTCTAATAACATAAATTTAAAGCAGATCGATAACCAAAGAAGAAACTCACAGTACTGTAAGAAGCTATTTTGGAAGTATGAAAAATGTCCCCTCCTTTTGGATATTTCCTCACAGTTCAGAAAATAAACATCTTAGCTCAGTACTTTATACTAGAAAGTGAAAAGGCTAAGAATTAAGTGAGGCTCTATTCTATAGGCCCTGAAAAATCAGCAAAATATTTCTTACTGAAGCATTTGGGTAAGAAAAGCAGATTTTATATGAGAACAAGATCTTAAATATTTTTCTTTCATGGGTGAGGTCAGTTATCATCTGTTTATGTCGGTATAGCACACAATAAAAAGGTAGACTTCTCATATAGAATAAGACCCTTGTCCTTCATAGTTTCAGTGTATATGCTGAGGACATTGCCTTTTTTTTTTCTTATATATGTAGATATTTTATTAAAGCTGGAATAGATAGAAGAGAGAGATCCAATGATTTTGTTTTTCTTAAAAAGCAAAAAGTCATCCTCAAGAAAGAGGTTTAAATGTAAAAAACCTTTTCAGACAAGTACTAGTAAAGGACAATCCACAGCTACTATTGAGCTGTAAAGGTTATGTTAAAAATTAAATATCCTGGATGGAGGTGAAATTAGAAAATTACTATACCAAATACAAACATAATTCTGGAACGTGGATTATATCAGGGGAAAAAGGAGGTTTGACAGAGGGGGTTGATGATACAGTGATTGGTGGTCACTAGAATAATCTTGGAGCTTATTAGAATGAAATTTGGCACATAGCTAAAGATGACCTATCTTGCTTTAGTGGCTGCAGTGGCTTCCTGCTAAGCGTAACAGTAGGAAGTAGCAAAGATGAAATAAGGTAATTTTCTGGATCTTAATCAGAGCACAGCATGATGATCAGAGAACTGGTATCTGAGTTCTTTTCCTTGAATAACCTAATTCCTTCTTTTTCTTTTCTTTTCTTTTTTTCTCCTGTCTAATTAAAAGTGTACCTCTGTCATAAGTTTGTGTCTTTGTTTTAGCCAACAGTGCACTATCCAGATCATTAGGACCTGTTCTCACTAATGCGGTAATACTTTAAGGATCAAACTATTTAATTTAATTTTCTTTTGAAAGCAATTATAACGAATATTATTGGTCCCTTGCCAATACAACATGGATTGGACTAGATGACCTTCAGAGGTCCCTTCCAATCTGGACCATTTTATGATTCTATGATAATATGAATTAAGAAATTAATCTTTTTAATAGGTAAGTTGCATTTCCCCTTTTCTGTGTATCTGACCAAACACAATTGGATTATTTTAAAGACATGCAATTACCTAGTGATTAAAAAAAAATAAATAAATAGGATTTTAGGACCAATATTGTCTCAGAATCAGCCTCTTTTCTTCTTTTTTATTATTGCTTTTTGATATAGATCTATTTCTGTGACTGATATTATACAGTGTTCAGTGTTGACCTGGTCCTGCATGTTCAGCGCAAGATAATGATGAGAAACCTACCATATAGTCTACTTGCTATCAGCTCATCAATTTTACCTTTAAAGGAAACACACTGTCTGTGTTTGAACAGCCCATTTTCTGTTCATTCAGCCAAAAGTAATTTTACAACATGCAGTGATGAAAAGATTAAGTCATTTGTCCTAGTTAGTGTGTGCTGCACTACATTCTAGGGGAGAAAAATTCTTGACAAGCAAAGCAACATGATTTCTTTAGCCAACTTATTGTGTGCATATATCAGAGAACCTAAACATGTCACAGAAGAAATATTCCTGCTTCTACAGACTTTTAGATCCACATTGGATTTTATGTAGACTAATTGCTTAGTGAAACTATTGGGTATGTCTGTAAGTGCAAATCTGATACTTTTCCTAAATACCCCTGTCTATTTAAATGACATATTCTTAGCTACCTCTTATTGATTGAAGAAATACTAGGCATGAAGATAACAAACCTGGCTGATAAAGCTGAGTTGTATGTATTATACCTGTAGTTAAAAAGCATTTCAGTCAAGATAGGAGTTAAAATCTGTGGCAATGCCAGCGACGAGCAGTGTGAGCAATCTGGCATTGCCACAAGAATCTATAAAAGCCAAGATGGGAGCTATTCTATTCACAGGGAGAAATAGGTGGAGTGATGAGGATGAGGCTGTACATCAGCTGAACGATTTCCAAGGCTGTGATTTCGAGTGCAAGCCACCTGCCTCATGAGGCACTTGGTATACCACCCTCTAAACTGTGCAGATATCAAAACTGCTTTTTGAGAATTGAAGCCATCCAAAGAAAGGAAGAATTAAGATTTTGAATTTTTTTAGGTGTGGAAGGAGCATGCCTCTCTCTTCTGCATTTTCTGAGTTACAAAGCTGTTGTCATGGAGCACTTGAGTTGTTAAAATAGAACTTAAATAGCTGTTTGGATTTTTGCTGTCCAGGATTACAAGAAGGAGAGTGTTAATGGGTGCTGTAGTGATGATATTTTAAAAACCCAAGTGTTCCTATAGATATTTATTTTTTCCTGCCATGTTTTTTAGGGTTTGGGGGAGTAGTGGTGCTTTTTGGGATTATTTGTAAAAAATGGTTGTTATTCTGTGGCCACTAATCTGAACTGTAACAAATATTGTTGTTTGTATGCACTAGTCAGGCTCCTTGATTTGCAGGGAAGCATGGATCTAAATATAACGGGGTTGGCATGCCTGCAGCTATTGAGACAACTTGCATGCAGATTCAGTGGCAGGGCTAAACTGATGCAGGGGTGGAAGTTCACAGGGCAGTCTGAGATTCTCAGCACAAGTCACTAAGGGATGCAGTGTATGCTCATGACATCTTCATTATGCAAGGGTGAACGTTTTTCAACTTCACTTCATAAATTGCTTCTATTGTCTGTCCGTGAAGCTTCTAACTGCATGAAGCTTTTGACAAGTATCTCTTAGGGGTCAGTGAGGATGACCAGCCAAAGGGTATATGATCAGTGTACACATCTCTTTCAGCTATGATTTTTCATCTTTTGTAAATGTTTATGCATGAAAGACCACATATAGACTTTAAATTGCTGCAACTCTCTCTCTCTGTGACTTTTGAAAATTAGCTTTAAAAACATGTTACCCAATAAAATATTATCAGGATATTGGAGATGTTCAGTTTCATAAGTAAAATATTGTTTTTAATAAACTGTATTTACTGCTAAGAGTCCTGTAAAAATTACCTGCAGATTTGTCTGCTTTCTACAGGATACATTAACGTTTATCACTTTGTGTGCACCCATTAAAATTTTATAGAATACAGAGTGCAAAAAGCTCTTTAAATCATTGCAAGATGTTGTCTAGCTATTTCATGTTGATACACTAAATATACTTTTAGTGAAGAATGAGCTCAACTCACAGCTGAATATTTCAGTTAAATTAGCAGATCTGTACAACACACTTCTCTGAGACAGCTAAAGTGATCAGTCTAATCACATTTTCCTTCAAATATGAGTAATAGAGATATGCAATAAATTATGTTAGCTGTAGCATGTTGGAGATGTTAACCTAGTAGCTGTTTGGTTTGTGATTGATAATGAACAAGTTTTAAAATAATGTAAATAACCAAAAATGGTGGAAAATGCATAGGAAAATTAGTAGTCTGCAGCTAAATCAAAGTGAGTTTTTTACTGCAAGCACTTATCTATCATAATGACAATTAAAAATCAAACAATTAATTAAAAGTAAAATAAACAATTTCCTGATAGTTCCATCCTGTTCAACTTTGAATCAAGCCATGGACTACCTGAAGAGAGGGTGTAGCCAGGTGGAGTTTGGTCTCTTCTCCCAGGCAACCACCAATAGAACAAGAGCACACAATCTCATGCTGCACCAGGAGAGGTTTAGGCTGGATGTTAGGAAGAAGTTCTTCGTAGAAAGAGTGATTTGCCATTGGAATGTGCTGCCCAGGGAGGTGGTGGAGTCACCATCAATGGAGGTGGATGAGACTGGATGAGGCACTTTGTGCCACGGTTTAGTTGATTAGATGGTGTTGGGTGATAGGTTGGACTTGATGATCTTGAAGGTCTTTTCCAACCTGGTCTATTCTATTCTATTCTATTCTATTCTATTCTATTCTATTCTATTCTATTCTATTCTATTCAGGATTTCTGAATATTTCACTAATTCCTAGTGCCCACTTTAGAGAGCATTTGATCTGATTTTTATGCTCTCCCTTTAGTTTGTTCAGGACTTGGGGTTGTGTAATTTGTAGCAACTAACTGTCCCAGATGAAGGATATGGTGATGAACAAAAAGACAAAGCCTGCTAACCACAGTATTTCTGATTCTTTCAATTCTTCCTTAAAATCCACTCATTCATTTATTACACTGTCCTCTCATGTGCTATATATTCTGGCTACACTACATAGATTGTTCTATATATCTGTCTTGGCACACCTACAATGCTACTACATACGGAAAGAAACTTAAGCTAAATACTCAAAAGAGACTTAGTCTTAGTTGTTCAGAACGGAAGTTTCCTGTGCATTTTTGGTCATATGAATTTAATGCTGAACTGTTAGGTACACCTTTCACAAGTATTTAGTGCTTAAACGGAGCTTTGTAGAAACTGTCCTGTGGGTGAGGAGGCAGGTTTGTCACTAAGAAAGCTGAGGAAGAGGATACTATCAAAGAACTGTGCCTCAAAATACCTAACTGAACTGGAGCAAATTCTTCCTTCTATGTAAGATTTGCAGATAAGGACCCTTTCTGACCTGAGGCAATGATATCAGATCAACCTGGATCACAAAATAAAATAAAAGTAAAAACAAAAACAAAACAAAAAACCCAAGCAAATACAAATGAAGGAATAAAACATTGGTAACATTTTTATCTGTCAAAGGATTGAATTCAGAGCTTTTATTTTACATCCATTTCAACTATTTTTCATACAACAAAATGAAATAGAGAGAATTCTATGAATAGAAAAAAAAATCACATTTCATGTGTATGTGGTGTAGGGAAGCCTACATTCCTTTCTTAGGTTAAAATGGTGCTTCAAGCTGTGATCTGTTACCAAAGAAAAAATGACGGTGTTATCTCCCCAAAACAGGGCAACGATGTACAATCTGTATTCTTCAGTAACAGGAAATTTTGCCATTGCAGGGTCACTGACACTTGATTTTTATTCATGTCAGAAACATGGGTATTAGTTTTTCTAAATGCAGGAGATGGCATATTTTCACACTGAAAATTTCTGTCTTTGCTTATGTTTTGTGTACTGCTTTAGTTTTGACTTATAAGTTCAAATAGCTCCTCTAAAAGAATCCCCTGTTTGAAATTCTGGCTGTGCCTAAACTAATAATTTTTAATTATTTTTTTTTAATTTGTGGTAAAAATACTTGAACAGCTCACTACCCCCACTCTGATGAGTGAAGCCTGTAATTTTCAGCAAAGGATCAAATACAATCCATAACCACATAAGAGAGGGTTTCTGATCCATACCTCAGAATCGGGTATGTGGACCATTTTCAGGCAGATGGCAGAAGCAGAGATGCAGAGCAGTTTCTGAAAAGCACAGCCTAATTTTAGACATAAACCTTCTAAATATTTAGTGTATTTAGTGCATATTTCAAGTTTTAACCTCAGTGGGTTTGGCTTTGGTTTGTTTGTTTTTGTTTTGTTTTGTTTTGTTTTTTAGATGAATGTTAATCAGAAAATTAACAGCAGGATATAAACTCCACTTGTCAGGTGGGTCACAACTAAATTATTGATTTGGTATCTTTCCCAGTGTAAAACAAAACAGGATCTTCTCTGAGGACAGCAGAGCACATCAGACATATTCATGAGGAACATCTTGTTTATTTGCATGATAATGGGAAATACTATTCATTATAATTAAGTTTCAAAATAAGAAGATGCTAAGAAATCAGCATGCAGTACATTTCCCCTGGGAATTCTGTAAGATGATGAATAATTACTCCCACAATTTTTCTTCCTCTCCTGAGATTTCTAATTCCTTTCTCTGAAATCAGAGGAGGGTTAGAAAAGACACATACCTCATTTTTCACTGCACTTTCCATCGAGATTATGATATTCATGGGCTTTTCCTCTCTGACTTCGTATATATTGCCCATTTTTTAACTGCAAATGTTCAACAAAAGGAATAAAATCTAATCTTATTTCAGTGTAAACCCAAAAGAAATGGTAAATGATATTACTATGGGACTTCAAAAGATATCTCAAAATAGAAAAAAGTCTTTATTGTTAATTTACTATGGAAGATGATATACCAAAACATACCTGGAAGTCAAAGAGCAGCATGGAAGAAAGAACCCTCTTGAAGGTCCTGAAGTTAATTATCCTTTCTAGACATTGCTAATGCAAGTATATTGATGTGAACAAGGCACTGGTTTAAGAACATGGAAATGCTGATATCAGAGAAATCTTAATTCCTCAGCTAATTCTAGCCTTTGGAATTCAAGAGAAGATATATCTAGTGCCCCTTATGTTCTGAATTAATGAGCATTAAGTACATGCTGATTAACATTCTTCACTGTACTATAACCAGAATAAGGAGGATTGACCCAGCAGGACACCAGGTGCCCACCAAAGCTATTCTATCCATCTGCCCCTCCTTTTTCACTGACCTTGGCGTCTGCAGGATTGTTTCTCTCACATTTTCTCAGTTCTTTCTTTGGCTGAAATTTTTGCAGCACTTTTTCCCCCTTCTTAAATATTTTGTAACAGAGGTGCTACCACCATTGTTGATTGGCTCAGCCTTGGCCACAGGCATGTCTGCTGGAGCTGCCTGGCATTGATTGTGTTAGACATGAGAGTGGTTTCTAGTAGCTTCTCGTAGAAGCTACCCTTGTAGCCCTTCTGTTACCAAAACTTGTGCACAAACCCAATACATAGCCAAAGGCCACACAATGAAGCTTTATCTCACTGCAGAATACCTAAATATTTTGAAGTTAAACTTCATGGAAGATCTTGAAAGCATACAAGCTTACTGATAAAGATCAAAATTCACGTGTTTCAACCATCACTGCTAATGTACTACTTACAGTTTTGTCAGAAACAATTTGTTTTCTTTTTGCATGTTGAAGTCAGACACATGAAGATGAAAGGAAGTAAATACTACATGCTCTATATCCTAACACAACCCAAGAGATGATTTCTTGAGTCCAAGATATTTGACAAATACTCTTGGTACAGGTCTGAGTTATATTGTGCCTGCTAACAAGCATTTGAGGTAGGAGAAGAGAGCAAAAAGGAAACCCCTATCAATATGATTCAATATGAATTAAGAACATATGGAAACCCCTGAAGTATTGGTCCATCAGCATAAGAAATACCAATGCTCATCCTTTTGAATACATTAATTTGCTCACAGTATCCAGTTTCCAAAGGTAGATATCAACGGACAAGTAAATCACTCAGATTAGTGCTTCCTCATGGTAGATACCTGGACTACAACAATGAAAACTTATATAGAAGTTAAGCCATAAAAATCTGTCCCCAGTATCGCTAATACACAAAAATCCCCAGCTGTGGAAAAATAAATAAATTCTCATTAGAGCACAAAGTCTTTCAAGCCTGTATCTCCTTTGATGGGGTTGATCATTAAACTGAATCCCACTAATTTATGAGGAAACAATTTTATCTTGAAATAAATTATTCTAACAGTGCTATAGCCCAGTATTAGGAATACTCTAATTAGAAAAATTGCCTTTGGGTGAGCTGCTCATTATTTTTGTAACATTTGGATAAAAAAGAATGTTTGAAATAGACTGCAATTTTTTTTCCCCCAACTGCTGTCTGTAAAGAAATAGCATCATAATATTATTCCAGCTCATATAAGAGTATGAGTGGTGAGTTTTTAATTCTTTTACCTATCAAAAAGAAGAGATTCAGTTTGCCCTGAAGAACTTCTTCACCCTGCTGTCAGTTGTTGAGTAACTACTTTTTTATTTTTATTTCTATCCATTCTGAAATGGCTTTTTCCTAGTTTGATGAACGTTCATTTTGTTATGGAGGTGAGACAAAGGTCTCACAATTTCAAAGAAGTGACTTTTCATCCCTGCCAGTCTGAAATCCACCTGGGAAATACACAAAAGAGCAACCTTAGCATTGAATGTGACAGCCTTGATAAGTTGTAGCTTGATAACTTATTTTTATTATGACAACTGAAAAAATAAAAAAAAAAGAAAGGAAGATAATGTATGAAAACTTCAACAATGCCATTGAGTCAGCTCCTTTGTATAAAAGATGTCAGCTAGATGATAGAAATATTTTTTAGTGATATGAATATCAGTCTATGTCAGGTATTTAAACATTTTTCCCAGTAGACTAAGAATGTTAATGTACTAGGGACTGTCATAGAATCTCAGCATAATTTAAGTTGGAAAAGACCTTTAAGATCATCAAGTCCAACTGTCAACCATGCTAATGTGGAAAGTATCAGCATCAAATACTAGGTTATATATGCTAATTGAAAAAATATTCATGTTTCAGTTTTTAAAATGTGCCAATGCAATTTTAGTTATTTCTCCTGTACAATATAAAATATGCAAAAAGATTACTTGGTTTTGTTGATATCCATTCTATATTGACAAGCGCCATCTTCTTTCTTTATATGCTGATCTCCATAAGGAAAATTCTTCTGGGACAAGGGTAAAGCACAGACTTAAGATAGCAGACCTCTAATTTTGATCGAAGGCTTCCCTACCTTGAATAGCTGTCTGATTTGGGTCTTGTAACAATTTCCAGCTATTTGCTGCTAGTTCCAGACTTGTGTTTGGGTTCACATAAGCAGACTTACCAGTGTCAGTCGTGTTAACACTAGGATACAGAGCACATTGCCCAGCTACCAAATCCAGGCACTACGATGTTCAGCACATCCATGCAGTTCACTGTTCAGCTGATTAACTGCAGGCACAGGAGGTAGGTATTTCTTTCATTCAGCTATGATAGTATTGGCTGCTCATTTGTCTGCTCTTCCCAGCAGCTCATCATGCCAACAGCCAGAAACAGAATTTCTGGCAAAACCCCTAGAGATGCAGCTGATCCAATTATTTAACCACCCAGCAAAAGTAACTCCTGGCAACAAACTGAGCTATTGTCTTTTTACCACCACTATTTTGCCAATATATATAATTTTGATACATATTCCTTATTACTAATTCCTTCAAGAGAATGCTAATTTTGCCTACTTCTTGTTCACACTTAGAGGGTTGGAATTAGAGAGTGGACTGATAGGTATTTTGTCCTCTGACCCTCTTCCATGTGTCATCATTGACAGCTGGGGGCTATTTGTGGGTTACTGCCCACACATCACAAGGCAAGTTAAGCTGTTGACTTCTGTAGCCCTTCTACTTTTCTGGCAGGAGATATTAAGGCTCTCTTAGAAAAATAAAAAATATCTTCCTTCTACACATAAACTTTTGACCAGTCCCTTTTGCTGATACCGGATTAAGAGACATAATGTTACATTAAAACACTTCAGAGGCAACACTTTCTGCTGTGTAATAACCTAATGAATTCCCAATTAAATCTAAATTTTCAGTGGTTTGTTTATCTTGGGCATGCCCAGAAGCCTACCAGAGCAGTTAATATCATAATTCCTAAAACAAACTTACATTATTTCATTTGTGTTGCGGCTCTCATATTTTTGAATACTTAATTGAGCCTATTATACGTCAACACTTTCCTTTTTTCACTTTCATCTCTTTTTCTCTCATTATATTTTTAACACTTCATTTGTCAACACTTTTTAATCACAAGGTGGGAACACAACAGGACACGAATATTTCTTAGCAGTAGTGTTGATACTGCCCCAAATTCTCTCAAACTCTCCTATTTCTTCAGTTTAACATTTTTAGAAGGCTGATTACCATTTTCAATTTTATACTACTGCAACTCATCCTCACTGGGAATATGTTTAAGATTTAAACAAGGCTCTTAAGACTTACATAGCTATATAACTTGCAACTCAAGCCCCATCCTTAGCTGTAGAATACGGTGCAAGGAGATGCTAGCTGGAAGTGCTACCTTTCTACTAAACGAGCAACAGCTGAAAACTAAGTCAGAAATCACACTCTATAATGGCTGCATCTTTTTGTTTGCAGACCTACATTGTTCAGGTTGATGTGGCATATTTTTCTCTATTTCATCAGCTAAATTTCTAGGCAAACCAGATTTTATTGGGTAGAAATGCCCTGAATTCATAAGAGATTAAATTTTTTCTTCATATGTAGAAAAGACCTCAGGAGATAAAAAAAAAAAAAAAAAAGAATCTGCTACATCTATGAATTTAACTGAGCAGCCTCAGATTTTTAAGCTTGATTAAACTACATGAATTTATATTTAACCACTAAACAAGCTGGTCTATTCTATTCTATCCTATCCTATCCTATCCTATCCTATCCTATCCTATCCTATCCTATCCTATCCTATCCTATTCTATTCTATTCTATTCTAACATGCTTTGAAGGCTTTTTGATGTTATTGCTGCCAATGAGAATACCTAACCATTCTCAGTAGAAATGGTGGTTGTAAGCGGTAAGTAATAGGGGAACCATCTCTAGGTCTGATGTTGTATCTTATGGAACAAAGTTGCATCAGCAGCTATCTAACATCAATTTATAGCTGATCTACCTTTGATTTCAGTAACTTGGTCCATTATGGCATGTATTTTTTAACACTCTCCTTTTGACACTAATTGTACTATTTAGTATTTCATGTAGCTGTCTATGAGTAATAGAGCAGAAAGATACATGAGATATGGTTTCAATTCTTCTCCTTTTTTTTCTTTTCTGCCTTGCCTTTCCTTGTGATTTCTTGTACCATGGCAAACAACTAATTTATGAGCAGACTCTGAGTCATGTCTGGCCTGCTGATTTATTACTGAACAGTACTAAATTGAGACTGTCTGTTTTGCATTTTCATCATTGGAAATGACAAGCAACTGCTGATTTTACATTACAGTTTCTGGTTTTCTGCAAATCACAGAATCACAGAATCAGCAAGTTTGGAAAAGACCTCAGAGATTGTCCAGTCCAACCTATCACCCAACACCTCATGACTAACTAAACCATGGCTTCTAGTGCCACGTCCAGTCTTTTTCTGAACACCTCCAGGGACGGTGACTCCACCACCTCCCTGGGCAGCACATTTGTGAGAGACTGAAAGTTTGTCTCTTCTGATGTGAGTCAACAAAGATAAAATCACTTGCTGCTTGCCCAGACAATAGCTGATATGTGTTGGGCAGAGCCACTGGAACGACTCTTGGAAGGTGCAAAGATAACATCATGATAACTGGACTGCAGCTGGCCTACAACAATGGACCAGGCCACCTTCAGGAATATGCATGAGACAAGATAATTTCCACCCATCAAGTACCCTGGAAAGTGAGGATGATGAGACAATGGAATGAGTGTGGGGGCATGTAGATAGAGAAGGAGGAGGTGGAGGCCTGCCCCCACCTCCGCCCCCCCCCCCCCATCCAGACCCCTGCCCAAACACACAGGAATGCACAGAAAGATTTCCTGGGGAACGATACCTGGATACTTACCTAAGGATGATTTCCTGGCCCCTGAATTCCTGAGGGACAATACTTGGACACATACCTAAGGACTAAAAACTGTATAAAAGACTTGAGCAACTACTGGCTTAGAAGAAGAAAAACGCAGAAGAAAAACAGAGATGAAGGAAAACACATAAGAAGGACCATGCCGCTGAGAAGGAAAAGCCCGGGACAATGCTGCTCCGGAGAAAAGAGGCCATGGAGCCTGGAAGAAGCAGTCTGAACCCTCTCTCCATGTCCTATGTTCCACCTGCTGCAACTCATGGAGCTGAAGAGGCTGCCCAGAGGACCACCTCTCTTCTCCAGCCAAAGCCTCAGCACCCTTTCTCTACAGACCCAGGCTGCCCAGAGGACCACATCTCTTCTCCAGCCAAAGCCTCAGCACCATTTGTCTACAACCCAACATCTCCTGCAGCACCTTTCCTCCACAGACTCAAACTGTCTTGGGGGGGTGAGGGGTGTGGTAATATAATTCCTTTCCTGTTCTCTCTCTCTCTATTCTCTCTCCCAATTCTCTCTCTCTCCCCTTCTGATCCATCCGCTTTGCTGATGCAATAAATAATCTAGCTGTTGATATTTTGGCCTCGTTTGTGCCTCTAATTTCACAACACAGGAATATTCAAAAAGAACTGAGTCTCTTTCCTTCTCTGGAACAAGACAACATTCCAATGTTCAACAACTCTTTCTGTGAAGAACTTTCTCCTCACCTTGAGCCTAAACTTCCCCTGGTGCAGCTTGAGGCTCTGTCCTCTTGTTCTGGTGCTGGTTGCCTGGGAGAAGAGACCAACCCCCAACTGGCTACAACCACCTTTCAGGCACTTGTAGGGAGCAATAAGGTCTCCCCTGAGCCTTCTCCAGGCTAAACAATCCCAGCTCCCTCAGCCTCTCCTCACTGGGCTTGTGCTCAAGGCCTCTCACCAGCCTTGTTGCCCTTCTCTGGACACGTTCAAGTGTCTCAATGTCCCTCTTAAACTGAGGGGCCCAGAACTGGACACAGTACTCAAGGTGCAGCCTCACCAGTGCTGAGTGCAGGAGCACAATAACTTTCCCGCTCCTGCTGGCCATACTATTTCTGATGCAGGCCAGGATGCCATTGGCCTTCTTGGCCACCCGGGCACATTGCTGGCTCATGTTCATCTGGATGTCAACCAATACCCCCAGATCCCTTTCTGCCTGGCTGCTCTGCAGATGCTCTAACCCCAGCCTGTAGCACTGCATGGGGTTGTTGTGACCAAAGTGCAGCACCCAGCACTTGGACTTGTTGAATGCCATCCTGTTGAACTCTGTCCATCTGTCCAGCCTGTCAAGATCCCTCTGCAGAGCCCTTCTACCCTCTTAACAGATCAACAGCTGCTCCCAACTTGGTGTCATCTGCAAACTTTCTAATGTTGGACTCAATCTCCTCATCTAGATCATCAATAAAGATTCTGAATAGGATTGGGCCCAACACTGATCCCTGGGGCACACCACTAGTGACTGGCTGCCAGCTGGATGTGGCACCATTCACCACCACCCTCTGGGCTCGGCCCTCCAGCCAGTTCCTAACCCAGTGCAGAGTGCTCCTGTCTAAGCCACAGGTTGACAGCTTCGTCAGGAGTTTGCTGTGGGGGAAGGAGTCCAGGTAGAGTACATCCACAGCCTTCCCCACATCCACCAGGCAGTCACCTGATCATAGAAGGTGATCAGGTTGGTCAGGCAGGACCTGCCCTTCCTAAATCCATGCTGGCTGGGCCTGATCCCTTGGCCATCCTTCAGGTGTGCTGTGATTGCCCCCAAGATGATCTACTCCATAGTCTTTCCTGGCACTGAGGTCATGCTGACAGCCCTGTAGTTTGCAGGTTCCTCCATCCGGCCCTTCTTGTGGATGGGCATCACACTGGCCAATTTCCAGTCATCTGGGACCTCTCCAGTGAGCCAGAACTGGTGGTAAATGATGGAGAACGGCTTGGCCAGCTCATCTGCCAGCTCTCTCAGCACCCTAGGAGGAATCCCATCCGGTCCCATGGACTTGTGAGTATCCAAGTGGCTCAGCAAGTCCCTAATCAGTTCCTCATGGATTTCAGGAGGATTATACTGCTCCCTGACCCCATCTACTGGTTCAGGAGGCCAGTTATCCTGAAGTCCTCCTGCCCTACTGTTGAAAATGCAGGCAAAGAAGGTATTTAGTACCTCAGCCTTTTCCTCATCTTTAGTTGCAATATTCCCCTCCAGGTCAAATAAAGAGTGCAGGTTCTTCTTGCCCCTCTTTTTAGCATTAATATATTTATAAAAATGCTCTTCATTGTCTTTCACAGAAGTGGCCAGTTTAAGTTCTAGCTGGGCTTTTGCCTCTAGTTTTTCTCCTACATGATCTAACAACATCATTCAGCATATCACTAGTTGCCTTCCCCCCTATCCAAAGGTGATACAGCCTCTTTTTTTCCTTTAATTCCTTCAAGAGCTGCTTGTTCATCCAGCCCAGTCACCTTCCCTGGTGGCTCATCTTTCAGCACATGGGCACAGCCTGTTCCTCTGCCTTCAAGAGCTTCTGTCTGAAGTAGGTCCAACTGTACACTGATGCACACAGTATGGGTAACATTGGAAGTCTTAGTTCACCAGGAAAACTGTGATGTAGTTGCCATTACAGAAACATGGTGGAATGATTCACACGACTAGAGTACTGCACTGGATGGTTACAAGCTCTTTAGGTGAGACAGGCAAGGAAGAAGAGGAGGAGGGGTGGCCCTGTATATTAAGGAATCTGTAGATGCCAAAGAACTATGAGATAAAAGGTAAAAGTAAAGATTCAAACTATTATAATTGTTAAGGGTCCTATCATGAAAATTTTTAGTAGTAGTCTATTGGTTAAGATATAGCTTAAGGAATTTAAATATGTCTGTAAAAAAAACAAAAACAAAAGGCATGTAAAACAGAGCTGGATAAATGAAGTTCTGTTGCTTATTTCACACTGGTTTGGCTTTTATTTTTCCTGTTACATTGAGTTTTCATGTATCAAGATTTAGATGAATTGTGCTATTCTTACTGCTTTGTAAATTTTTGTTACCCTTTTTGCCTTTTATTTGTGCACATGTACATTCATATGCAATTTTAATTGAAGGTAATATTCTGTAAAACAATAGCAGGCAGTTGAAAACAATTCACATAATGCAGTGTGGTGGGTTGAAATTACCACTCCTCAACTAATTTGGAGAACTATCCCATCACGCTCCCGCAAAAAATAAAATTACCAGACCAGCCTAGATTGGGATGGAAGCAAATGAAACTATTTAAAAGAAACCCAAAATCTAGACATACGAAATGCAATAAACATGTACAAAATATATAATAGTTACAATTTATGAATAACTCAAGGACCCCCCTGGACAAAACCAGGGGGGTTACCAATAGCTTCCCTCTCTCTGCCCCTTTTCCCCTTGCACAAGGGAAAAGAGAAGAGCAGAAAGTAGCTTGTTAATTACTCAGGCACAACAAGAATGCAGCCAAGGTCAGCAACAGTTAAGCAAAAGCCACCAGCTAGTACCAGGGAGAGTGAAGAAGAGCTGAGAAAGAGAACAGAATAGTTTATACAGCTAACTTTGTTAGTTATCAGACCAACTAGATTATTTAGACCTTATAATTATTTTTCATTTACATCCAACAGAAATTTACATTCTACCTCTTTCTACTCAAGATCCGTAGATAATTTTCTAGACATTAGCCTAAAACTACCAAATGCAGTCAAGAATGGCAAGCCCTTTTCCTAGTCTCAGAAACAGACATGCTACAGTTTCTATGTTGAGAGCAGTAAAACACCTTCATACACAAAAAAACAATTGTCATGTAAGAAAGGACTGTGTGTATAAACATCCTCTATATTGGCTATAATTCCAGTGCAGTCGTGGATCCATTCTGGGGAAGCATTAAACACATTAGAAGATGCAACATACTCTTCCTCACATTGATTTAGGAAAGCACTTCATATTTACTCAAACATTAGACCTCTAACTTAAGTGAGAATGTCTTTGTTGTGAGTTTCTACTTTGATTTGAGAGTAAGATACCATCTCTGGATGTCATAATGTACTACTGTGGCTCACAAGTCCAGTTTCTCTAGACTACGTAAGAGAGATGTGGAATTCACAAAGCCATCAAACAAACCATCTCAGCTTTCCTGGTCTTACTAGTGCTCTAGGCTCTACTTCCATTTTATTCATGTTTTTACATTAATAATGCATAAAAAATATATTAATCTGAGACATGGAATTTATAACTTAATGACTCATAAATATAGCCATTAAGTAGTATCCCCTTTGTTTCATGCATGGACAAACATTTGATCTATCAAAAAGTTGTGTGCACTAAAGACTAATCATACTTACACAGGATTTAGTAATACACAGGCATTAGAATTCAAAAAACTTATTTAAAGACCACTTCTTGGTCTCCGCTGTCATCTACTGTCCTGCCAACAACACAGCAGTCATGGTCCTTCTCCCTCTTATTGTTTGTTTCTTGTTTATCTACAAGATGTTGTTTCTACAGGCCCAGGTGAGTGAGAATCCATCCTGTTTTCAAGACTCGGCCTCTTTGAAATTTTAGACTGCAGCTGCAGTCTCATCTTCCTTCATTACCAAGCTCAAGGCTTCACCTTTATTTATGTCTTATGCTTAATCAAGACTACATTTATTTATGTCTGAACACTATATCTTAACTACTGGGAAAGTTTCTAACAGTAAGAAAGTCTACTTCCTTCAATCACAATAAAATTAATCCTCTCATTCCTCTCATTTTTATATTTTAGTAATCACTAGAGATATTTTCAGTTTCACTACCATAGGCTTAGACTGAATATTAGGGTGGATAAAAATTAAAACTGATTTCCCAGGGAAGTATGAGATCTCCATTCTTGGAACTGGACAAAGACAGCAGTTTTATCTGCCCTTGAAGTAAACTGCTATCAGCAAGTACTTGAAAGCCAAGGTAACACAGGAAAAGGAACAAAAGGGACAGGCCCATGTGTGTCTGGTAAACAACCCTGTATCTATGCTAAGAGCATGTGTTCTGGCCACAGTCTGGCAGAACCCCTTCTCATTGGGTAACTGTGTGCTGGTTTCATGCTCTATTGGCCCAATCGACCTCGGGCAATATTTTTATGCAGGCTGATTTCTAGTTGTCTGTGCCTTGTTTTGGATAAAGCTATGAGCATACACACCACAAGCTATGAGAGAAGCCACAAGTTCAGGAGTCAGAGCCAAGCCTGCTTCCCCTTGTGACCAGGATATTTCTGTGCCTCAGTTTCCCCAGGACAAAGCAAGCACCCATTACGATAGCATCATTAACAGCCCACCGTCCACTGAAGCCAGACCAGCCATTGAAGAGCACGTGGCATTCCTGCTGGCCACCTGCCACGCCTGGTGCATGAGTGCCCCAAAGCCTCTAATACCCTACTTGGGTACAAACAGTTGTGAGTAATTAATTTGTTGCCTCTTTGGCATAATGGCTCTTGTTGTCTCCCCCCACTGTGGTCAAGTGCTATTTCACCCTCGGGTTATTATCTTTCTGTTAGTTCCTCCCGGTTTGCATAAAATGGTTGAATTGTTATAGTTGCCCAAATACTGTACATTCCCACTGTAAATGTCTTCTAACTGTACATCGAACCTTTTGATAAATTTGGCTATTTTCATATTAATAAATGGTTATTAATATTTTTATTAATATTGCCATATTGTTTATAATTAAAGGAAATATTTTATTCCATTGACGCTCTGTTTCTTCTTCTCTAATGAAACCTCTTCTAATAGTCCAAGGAACGGGAATGCTACCAACCTGACCACTTTATTGACCTTGTCATTTTTAATAATTTTTTTCAAAACTTGCCAGGGAAGAAAGGATGTTCCAGAGTAGGAATGAACATCCTGTCAATCTAAACTGATAATTTACATGTTTACTGCATAATACCGTCCTGTAGTCTAACATGCCATCTGCACCCCCCTACCTCCAGCTGGGATTGTTGTCTTCTTTATGATTTTTTTCTTTTTTTAATGCCTCAGAAAACAGAAAAAAAAAATAATAGGTGAAATCTCCCTTTCATATTCTATTCCTTTATCTTCTCACTTTATAGAATTCTCAGGGGCTCCTTTATGCTAATGTTATTTTCACAACATTATTCGTCTTACCACAGTACCTTTGAAGTATGCTTAGCAAATTACATTTTTTTTATGTTGTTTTGTTAGGAATAATGCCAAATTCAGATTATTAGACTGAATATAGTTTAATACTCTACTAAGCACCAGTGTGAATATTTGCAATTTACTGTTAAAGTAGATAATAATTTTTCATATCAAGCTACACATTTTAGTGCCATTTTAGTAGTGAATTACTAAAGAAACAGGTGCATGTGATTTATGATATCATGCTTATGGATGTTCTTTTCCCAATGGGCCTTCATGATTTACATACATACAGAAGAGACTAGCCTCCAGATTATTTATTTTTTCCTAACAGAAAGGTCCCTCCATTACCATCCCTCAAGTCGTATGGGTTACTGAGTTGTTTAATGAGTAGGTAGACTATCCTCAGCCTTTGTTCTAAATTGAAATCAATACTACAATGCAGTTGCTGCTTTCTGTAAAGCTGCTTCTGCTCAACACTAATATTAAAGCAGTACTGAATCTTCATCAGTCATTTTTGCTATCTATGAGATGGCATACAAAAGACTATATGTTCATGATACCTTACCTCACATCAGAGTTACAAAGAGATACAGAAAACAGAGTCACTACAGGTTTGCCAAACTCAGCTATGCACAAGACATGGGAAAGTATTAGAAGAAATAAAAAAGGCAAAGTAATAATTGTTTCTTAGTCTGGTCACAAATGTATTACTTGATTTGGTACAATTGTATACAGTTTATAAATACAATAAAAAATAAAGGGAACTAGTCAAAACAGCTGCTCATGGTTATTTCAAGCAACTCTTCTGCTCAGGGTCAGCAGAACAGATTGAGACAGGTGGTTTGAAATACACCTGCCACTTGAGCTTTTTATAGAACATTAATACATTTGGAATCCGAACTGGCAACTTTATCAATATAAATTTTCTCTGCAATCATGTATTTTTCAAACTAATTTGTTTGTTTGTTTGTTTTGGGGTTTTTTGTTTTGTTTTGTTTTGCTTTTTTTATTAGTGAAAGAAGCAGTCATTTTCTACAGGAAGTCAGTAACCGTAAATCACTGGAGCTGCATATTAAGCACCAGTTCTTCCCACTTGCTCAGTCACCATATGGCACCACACACTGTGCTGAAAGATAATCACTTTATTGTTGGCTGGGTTTTTAATCAGATACATCTCACACTGTTTTGTTAAACACTGCCTTGAAAATAAACCAGCCTTACAATACATATTTGCCCTGGAAGAAAACATAAATAAGACCTAGCAAAACAGAGGAAGACTGGTCAAACCTGAAACCAGGATGTGAAGTGATGTGAAGTGATCAGGCACGAAAGAATCTAAATAATTTTTTGGAGTACCACAAATATGCACCAAGAGGAATTGAGTTGAGATCAGAGGAATCCACTGTTCAAGATATCTGTTTTCTAGCAGTAGTTTGCTGGCTGCATTCGCTTTGACAGATGCTGTGTTTCATGGGTATCAGATTGGAATCTCTACTACATCTAGCAGCTAATGGGCTGCTGTGATCCACCCACAATGGATGAGCGCACCAGCAGTGGTTTTACACAAATATTGGTTCTGCAATTCCTTCCTGCTTTTTCCCTCTGTACAGAAACTCTGGAGGAACATTGTCACTGGACACTTTTCCCATTGCTTTTGATTTTACAGTGTGCTCACCTCACTAGAAGCTCTCTGGCTACTTTGCATTCATTAGAGGGATTGTACTGGATTAATGTGGCAAGGTTTTGGTAAAGGGTGGGATAGAGGGGTAGATTCTGTGAGAAGATGCTACACACTTCCCTTGTGTCAGATAGAGTTAAGGCCGGCCAGCTCCAAGACAGCCCTGCCGCTGGTCAAGGTCAAGCTGATCAGCAATGGTGGCAGTACCTCTGGGATAACATTTAAAAAGGAGGGGAAATTCTGCAAAAAACTGCAGCTGAGGAAGTAACTGAGACTATGTGAGAGAAACAACTCTGCAGACACCACCGTTAGTGAAGAAGGAGGAGAAGAAAGTATTCCAGGCATCTGAGCAGAGACTCCCCTTCAACACATGTTGAAGACTATGGTGAGGTAGGTTGTCCCCCTGCAGCCCATGGAAGTTAATGACAGAGCAGATATGTACCTGCAGCCAATAAAGGGCCCCTTGCTGGAGCTGATGCCCAAAGAAGGCTGTTGCCCTGTGGGAAGCCGATGCTGGAGCAGGCTTCTGGCAGGACCTGTGGAGCTGCAGAGAATGAGTAACCCACACTGGACTAGGTTTGCTTGGCAGGACTTGTGACCCTGTGGTGGACCCACACTAGAACAATCTGTTCCTGAAGGACTGCATCCCATGGAAAGGACCTATGCTGAAGCAGTTTGTGAAGAACTGCAGCCTGTGCGAAGAACTCATGTTGAAGAAGTTTGTGAAGGACTGTCTCCCATGGCATGGGCCCCACCCTGGAGCAGGAGAAGACTGTGGAGTCCTCCCCCTGAGGAGGAAGGTGCATCAGGAAGACCATGTGGTGAACTTACCATAACCTTCGTTCTCCATCCCCTTGCCCTGCTCCGAAGGAAGTGATGAAATCCAGAATAAAGTGCAGGAAGAAGGGAGGAGTGTGGGAAGGGTGTACTGTCTCATCATCTTACTCCAGTTTCAGTGATAATAAATTTAATTTCATCAAGTTGAGGATCTCTGTCCTTATCTCAGCTCGCAAACCTTTCATTATATTTTCTGTCCTCTGTCCAGTTGAGTGGAGGAGTGACAGAGTGGCTTTGGAGGACAATATCCAGCTAGGGTCAACCTACCACAGTGAAAATGAGTATGTGAAATAAGCGGATAAAAACACCCATCCTACTTAAACCAAGGTTTCTTGGTTTAGGATAATGTTTCCTAGGAGAAGGAGATGAATATTCATGGCTGTAGAGAAAGACTGTATCAAGTGCAAATATACAAAGGGAATAACATGAGTTGAAAAGGAGAGAAATTAGAGGTTCTTTGTATTTATGATTTACATGAAATTACATACAATTAACAGAATGTTATGATTTTCTACTCAAATGCTGGCATTAACATTAGCTGTTCAACCTTCTCTATAGCCTTTTGCATATGAATTGTGATATTGAACCCCTTGGAAACTGTTGTAATCACCAGACAATATCCTTTCTCTCATTTCCTGTGCTCAGTATCAGATTACTCCTTGGGTGGTTTGAAGGTAGGGCAGTGATGAAGAGGAACAATTCCTGATGGAGAAATTTCTGAGTCTCCTGGCATGAGAGACCTTCAGTGTGGATACGGTGTACTGCAAATCTGCACAAGAAATATCTTCAGATATTCACCTTTAGAGAAAATCTCATGACATGTAAAACATTCCTGAGGAATGGAGAAATTATCTTCAAAACGAGTGTTTTGTTGCTTGTTGTGTTTGCTTTTTCTTTCCCAGACAGTGGATGTACTTGAACTCTCAAAGATTTTCATCTTTCTTGGTCTGAACACAACCAACATAATTTCTTACTTGCAAAAGGTCTGGACTGATTCTAAAAATAATAATAATGAAAAAAAAAAGGTGCTCCAAAATTTACTCTGGTTGATTCAAGGAATGAAAAAAAAATCAAAATTAATATTGAATGGTTAGCTAAGTTGTAAACAACTAAACCCAGTGCCTTTACAGCCTCTATATGCACATCTATATTGCATCATGATTAAATAGTGTTTTTGGAGAAACAATCATAGACATAGTGTTGAGAAATCCCAGGATATCAAAGAGAGAACACCAATACCATCTGCCTCTTGATTTCTTCTGACTTCTAACATGCTAAATAACTTAAGACTGGAACTCCTTATTTTTCTATTGTATGTATAGTGCTCAGTTTTAAGGCTTCTATTAATAAGTTTATTGATTCACTTACACTGTTTGCACTTTTATTCACATCTTCTGTTAGTACTTTATATCTCATGTGAATATCCTGATGTTCATCAACAATGCTTAAAAGCAGTAAATATGTCACCCAGATGACGATGAGGCAGGAAGATGACTGTCAGGTAATGCCTTTTCTTCTCTGTGCTTTTGCTTTTAAACCACATGCAGAACTATGGACCACAATCACACAAACATTTTCATTGCAAGATTCTAAAACACAAGATCTAGTGATTGTTTGTTGCAATGTTTATACATAAATAACAGTTCTAATCCCCTAAGTGTTCATGTTTTGGCTTTTGGGAGAAAAGTGTCTTCTTCTATATCTTCTACTTGTTTGCTTCACTACTGAACAACTTTGGTTTACTCTACAAATTCTTGGGATATATTTTAATGGCTAATCTGTAAGAAAAAAATAATGTCAGGACAAGGTCAAAGTTTACACATTAATATTGATATTATTCACAGTTTCAGCTCCTGTGTAAAGTGTTCTGGAATCCTTGTTTTCTTGTACCAGTCATGGAGCAGGGTTTATTATAGTTTCAGGAATAGCTCTGGTTGGTTTAAGAAATAAAATATGACAATTTTCCAGTTCTACTTCAACAAACTTCTTCAGCATTTGTTTGGCAGTTTTCTGTGGTCTTTCCAGTTCTCTCAGGATTGAAATGATCGGGAAAGAATTCCCAGTGTTGTTTTCCTTTATATTAATAAGAGTTTTCAGGTAAATAATTTTCCACTTGGTTTATTCCTAGTTCCCAGCCTGCAGCTAAACCATACACTGAATAAAAAAGAGGATAGTGCGCATGTGGGTGCATGTCACACAGACAATGCAAATACAGCTTTTAGGATCTGAATTTTTTATGCTCATACACAGAAGCTGTGGTGCACTGGTGGCTACAACACCTAGAGAATGGACGAAAAGGGCATTTTTAATTTGGCAAACAGAGAAACTGCCTTTAATGAATGAGTAGCACAGCTTAGAATTTAAGGAGTGTGAGAAATGTATGTAGTTAAGGAACGTAGGAGACGAGGAGAAGATAAATGCTCCTGAGCATGTGCATTTTCTCATAAATCCCAAGGTTCTGGCACTACTCATGGCATTAACCAAAATGGCTTGTGATTATGACAACATTTTCTATCATATCTAGATGTGCCTGTTTTTTATACAATGTTTGCCAAACTGGAGTTTCTGTGTAGAAATTTGATTAGTGATTTATTCAAGCAAATTCTATGTCAGTTGCCAGGAGATAGGAATAAAGTATTTGATATTGAGAAAGTTCTCTTGCCATCATTTGCATTTGAAGGAACTCTCAGGCAAACTGAACCTAACCTTTTGTGCTGGCAACAGCACCTGGCAGGGGGACATCCGGAGATACTCTGATCCATAACAAATGTTGAATCCATCCTATAGACGATAGACATTTATAGTTAGGTCTTAAGTTCTCTCCATTCCATACTCTGTATATGTTTGTACAAAATAGTTGTGAGAGAATACCCAATGAGAGTGATGTTCAGTTTCAGGTATCCACTGATGCATTACAAATTTTGATTAAAATTATCAGAGTAATGTAACTTCCTCATGCCAATTTGAACTTCACAGGGAAACTAGTAAACCAAGGCAACATAAACTGCTTCTTACTTTTTGAGATTATCCTTACATCTCAAAAGTGTACTTGTCTTTATGCTTCCATGTTTCCACTTGATCCTGTCAAATATTGCCTAAAACAACCTTAACATGAGCCTGAGCACTTTGCTTCAGTCTTGAATGCTGAAGATTTCACTAATGCAGATGAGGTTCTCACATATACACATAGCTCCCAGTGCAAAAACAGTTTTGGGTTGTTTTCATTGAAAAATGGAGCTCACAGCTCTTCTGGATCTTTAACTAACTGATATTTCTTTCTCCTTGAATCCATCTCAGCAGTTCCTTGTTTCCTTGAAATAATCAGTACTCTGTGGGTGGGGATTTAATGTTGGCAGTTAAGTATATACACTGTAAGCACAATTATGCCGCTCTGTAGCACAAAATTCCTCAGGAAGGCTGAGAGGAACAGTAGAGAGAATGTGATGGGATGAGAAATGTGCCAGGATGAGTGGGTCTTTCTGGTGTCTTAATCTGTCTATGGGCTTTGAAATTTTGATGGTCACCAGATTTTAGGGTTGTTTATGTAAGGGGTAGATTTCCCCAGGAAAAAAGGATGACATTTCACCCAAACTGTGAAGCACAAGTTATACCATTGCTCCTCATTGTCTATGATAGATTTGCATAGTCTTAGTCATATAGAGGTGAGTAATTATGTGAGTAATGCTGTTGACTTCTGCAAGTTTAATCAATGTGTGAGCAGGGGATTAACACTGTAGTGCAATACTGTGATGATGTTCTCCCTACATTTCTTTTTCTACTTCAGTACGTAATCTTAAAAATTGATTTGCTGGAGTAATTTCTCTTCCTCTTGCTTATTTTCTACAATATGTTAAAGTTGAAGTCTACAATTTCCATTAGATAACTAGCTCATCTGGGGTTATTTTCCTCTAGTGTAAAGGATGTGAAATGTTTTATGGTATGTTTAATGTTATGTTAGAAATGTGTCTCAGAGAGAATTTCCACCGAGTTGCTTTGTCATTAATCACGTTCTCATCACAGGAGAAGAAATCTACACCTGGCATCTTGGTTGTAACTGGTTTCCTTTCAACTCAACTGTTCACTGAATTCCGTCTTGAAAGACCTTCAAAACACCTAGTGAGAGTTTCTTTCCCTAAAAGTACACTCGAGATCACATGTAGTTAGCTGCAAATTCCCTCCTGTCGTTCATTTCTGGATGGTTAGTATAGTGCTTTCCTGACTTTGCTTGGTGTTATTTGATTTAGAGATACATTGTAGGAAAGACTTCATATTTCATTCCTTAGTCTGGTTCATGGGTTTTGCTTAGACCCTTAGTGTACATAGCACTAATTTGCTCTCCTTGTTGACATGAGCTTACCTCTTCTGAGTCCTGCTTCTGGCCCTTGTATCAGTGACCATAGCTACCTGTCAAATAGTTAATGCCCCTTTATTATATGCATATAGAGAGCAGTCAGTTCTGACAGATACAGGGTTTTCTGAAAGAAAATATGTACTTTTCCTATCTCCATGTGCCCCTCTTCCTAGCTATGGAGACTCTTTCCTCTTTTTCTCTTTTCTTTCCCAAGTGCTGCCTGCTTCTTGTCCTTCTGCAGTTAAATTCTCCTACAGAGAGAGGGAACTGAAGATTTCTGTGCTGAGTTAAGACTAAATATTTTCTCTTCAAGAGAAAATATGAGCTAAAATAAGAGAGATTGATTTGCTCAAGGTCACTTGTGACTCATGAACACAGCAGAAGTAGAAACTCAAACTCAGTTCTCCAGTGTCACCTTATTTTACAGAAATTTACCTTCAGAAAACTTGAATAGAATCCATTTCTCCCATATTAAGAATCTAAGAACTAGATGTTTAAATCTCAGCTTGTTAGTTGAAACTTTTTAAACCACCACTGAAGAGAACAATTTCTGGAGTGGATGACTTGTCTCACACAAAGAAATCATTTTAGATCAGGTTAATGACCTATCATTGAAAAGGAACATACTGTCTGATTAGGGAGCCATTGGTAAGCAGGCTAACTAGGGATGACTAACCTCTTGATCCCTGATGCTGCTCAGAAGAATTCAGTCCTAGGAGTGCAAAGCATATTTCAGATATAAATATAAGTTTTGTAAGGATTACTATATTAAAGGAAAGTGGCTGCACTCTTAAAATTTTATTTAGTACATTTAGGTTGACATACCACCATGTATAATGGTAAAAATCCTAAAGTTACTAACTAGAAAAATGAATAAAACATACAATGATATAAATATTTATAACTGATAGCACAAAGAAGACTGGTAGCAGCTAATTAACGCTCAGTGGTATGAAAAGGTCTCTGTGTTATCCCTGTTGGACAGCAGTCAATGCAGCTGGCTTCTAAGCCGACTAATGTAACATTCCTCATATGTCACATTGTTTACTACTTTCATGCTGGTTTATTACCTGCATGTGATATATATCCTTGGTGTATTAATTTTCAGTAAGTCTGATCTTTTCCTAGATGATATCTGTCCTGATAGGCATCAGTGGTGTTTTAAGGCAGATACATTGGAGCCAATCAAGCCATGCTAATGTAAACTCTTGAACACAGACTCAGTGGTTTCTTATTTGTTTTAAAGAATTATGTCTTCCCTTAAATGTTTGGGGGTTTTGTTTGTTTGGTGTTTTTATTTTTTTAAGAACTATGACAGTCTATGCAAATCTGAATTTACTTTTTTAATCATTCTGTGAATTCAAGTATTCAATGAAGGCAAACGCTCCTTAAAAATGTTATATTAACCATGAAAGTATTTTATTATTCCTTGTAAATTTGAGATAATAAAAGGAACACAGAATGTGCATGATATGGGGAGAAAAATTATACTAGATAATGGTGTTTTACACTGAAGCTATTGAATTTATCCAATTGTGAAATGGAGTTGATAAACATCTTAAAATTATTGTGATCAGTAAATTGCTTTGATTGACTCTGTGACATTTAAAGAGATAAAGACATCTGAAAGGGACAAGTAGGCTCCTTTCATTTGAATAATGCCTACTCCAGTAGGGTGCAAGGTAGTAAAAATAGGGCCAATATACATGTTTTAAAAAAGAGGAACTATAAGAAAGTATAAGTTAATTAACACCCTCTTTCCTATTATTAAATCTGTCCTTTGTCATTCTTTTTTATTTCTTTTCTTACTCCTTGGCATCTAAACTATTCTCACTCAACCTCCTACATTCATCATACGGCAGATCTGAGTAGGCTTAGGGAATTTAAAATATTCTTCTAAAGATTCTTGAAAGTGTTTTTATGGCCATTATGGAATAAAGTAATAAGGATTCAACTTGCTACAGATATGAGGATCTGAAAGCATCTCTTTTTGTATATTATGTACCGTTTCAAATATGGGTAATTTCTAAAGGACATCTTTCTAGGTAGGAAGGAATGTGTTGGCATCTATTTTATGCTCCATTTATTTTTTTCTGTACACTGATTTGTTCATTTAAGTGTCAGGTGTGGAACATCTTGCTGAACTACCAGAAAGTTCTGCCTCTGGAAAGTGTGATCTTCCCTGATATGGTTACTTATCTGAAGATGCGATTTATTTTAACAGACAGCTAATTGAGTGGAAGCCAGAAATGCGGAGTTTTTTCATAACTCTGCCACCAGTCAACTCTGTAGTCTTGATCATATTACCCTGAAATAAAAATAAAACTTTACATATGAATGAAATAGAATTGAGAAGATTATATTCCATGTAATCTTGTAAATGCTTACATTTTATGTTTAGTTTTCTACTTGTCTTCCATATCTTTAAGTAGAAAGCAGAGCTCTACTCTTCACCTGCTTAAATCTTAACAGTGTTCAAATCAATGTGGTAATGCTTAAGTATATCTAGAGTCATTTGCTTAGGGAACCATACCCAGAACAGGCAATGTCCTAGTGGTTAAACTAAGTTCAAAACAGGCAGAGTTGATTTGCCTCATCCTGAAATAGGAGGAAATCGACATTTTTCTTAGTATTGAAACTTTGGTTATAACACAGGTATAATGGGGCTAGGGGAGATTTTGATAGCTGTTTCAACACTTGAATCTTTTTAGTGTAACCCTACATTTTCTGTAGCATCAGTCCTTCATTTTATGCATGTATGATCTGTACCCAAATGTACTGAAACTCAAATTTGACTTTCAAGTCCCTACATAAGGTTGGTAGAATGGATTTTTTTTTTTAATTAATTGAATTAAAGGATTCTTCACATATTTTAATCTAGTATTTTTCCTATAGGTTTTTCCTCACTTGTGTTTTTATAACATGACTTTATTCATCTCAACTCTTTGTAAATTCAAAAAGAATTATTGTGGGAAGTTTGTTAAATTCACAAGATAGTACATTTCTTAATATATGGATTTTACCTTCTGTCTCCCAAAATACTTTATGAGAAATTGAATAGCATATTCTGAAATATCACTTTCCCAGTAGCATCATGCCCAGAACTGTCATCCTACACAGGCATTGCAATTTGGTGAAACATTAAGTGCAGCAGGCAGAAAAGGAGGCACTTCAATATAAATGTGGAAAGAAAGAGGTGGTCTTTTCACAACTGCTAGTTTAGGTAGGTAAAATGGAGAAGATGTAGGAAAGGAATCTGAGAACAGTGGATCTCACAGCCTTTAAACTGTACTCTGTGAAGGCTCCACCACTTCAAGAAGGAGGTGTATTGTACTCCTGCTCCTCATCACACTCCAAAGGACAGAACTATTTTCTGGAGTCATGAAGCATCCTGTCTATCACTTTCTGATGTGTTATAATGGCACCACTTTTTATTGCTGCCACAGCCCATGCATTTTCATGGGGTGTATGTACTCTACTTTTGTCCTGCCTTCCCTTGTAAGCTATGCTCCAATTAACTTTGTCTTATATTTGCTTTTGTACTTTGAAGTTTAACTGATTGCAAAAAGCAGAACACTGTTATAAGACTTTGAGAACATAAGAATTAGCATATTCTGTCAGACAACAGGTCCATCAAGCCCACCATCCTGTCTCAAGGATACCTGACTAAAGCCCAGGTAAACAACATTCACAGCCTTCCCCTCAGGGGCTGATGGGTCACATCCTTGCAGAAGGAGACCAGGTTCATCAAGCAGGAACAGCGCTTCATGAACCTATACTGTCTGGGACTTACCACCTGGTTGTACTGGGTGTGGTAATGGCCCTCTGCTCGATGACCTTCCCTGGCTCCAAAGTCAGAATGACAAGGCTGCAGTTCCACCAGAAAATACTGTGGAAAAAATGAAAAGGAAGATTTCTACCTCAGTCTTCCCTCTTGCACAGGTACTGTAGGGAGTATATAGAGACAAAGCTGGGAACACTGGCAAAGCCAATGAAGTTTAAGAGTAATTACGTGCAAGGCTGGAGGAAGAAAAGAAATATATATCTGGGAATGAACTATAAAGGAAAGACTGTTGTGAGCCATGTAGTGTGGATGATGTGAAAACAGGTGGAAGGAATGCTGCACACCAGTGAGATGGGATCTACTCTGGACAAAAATAAAGATAAATTCAAGACTATAGGGTTAATCGAGTAATAAATACTCCATTGTAGTTAATGTGACATTGTGGCTGAAGTTAAATTACTGCCTATTTGTATGTTTTTGTATGATTTTGAAAGTGGATTATAATTATTTTCTTTATATTATTGCAGTATTTACTGACTCACAACCAAAATCTGGCCCCATCCTCCTAAGTAACTTCAACTGTAGAAACTCCCTAAAATCCACCAAAGTTGTAATATGCATTTGGCTGAATCCCTTATTTGTTCAATGACTTTCAAGCACTGTTTTGCCTTTAATTCAAAGTTCAGTCTGCTTAGAAAGAGGTACTAATTAGTTAGAGTCATTGCAAGTTGGTGGAAAAAGCTGGGGTATGATGAACTGTTATATAGAGTTAACACCTGATGCTAGAAGCATTCTCAGTACTGGATGCTAGCTGCCCTGCCTTAAGGACACCTATTTAATAGTTGGAATTTTTAAATCCATTCAGCAATCCATATTTGTTGTTTTAGTTCCACACATATGTATTGAAGTGTCTATACAGGAACAGAAAAGAAAAAATTGAAAACGGTTCTTTGAGATGGACTTTTATGAAAGGACCATACTTGATGATTTTCTCTGTCGCCCTCTATGTGATGGTTTTGTATCTGGTGTAGCCATTAGAGAAAAAAAAAAAAAAAAAAAAAAGAAGAAGAAAGTTGACCTAATTTGAGATTGATTAGTTAATCACAGTAACTGTCAGAAGCAGATTTTTGGCTGCTACTAGTAGGATTTGCTGATGGGTTGCAGCTAGCTCATAACATCCCTCAATAATACAAGCCTGAGAAGAGAGGTGTGAGATGTGTGTGAGTTGTATGTGAATGTGGTGAACGTTTCACAGCTGAGGCATTCATAATCACCAAAACTTAAAATATTTCAAATTCATTGTAGAGATAACTGCTACTTAACAATCTTTTAAACTTGGCTAAAATCAGTCTCAACAAAAGATTAATATATATGATAATTTGATAATCCTTCATGGTATGGTATTCATCTAAAAAAACCCCAAAACTTATTTTTATAACAAAAAATAGCATCCAGCCATAGTAAACCCTGGAGGAACAATTCAATAAAAGAATACATATGCATCAGCAATTCATTGAATATTCTTGATTTCCCTTGATTCCCTTAGATTTTCTTTCAAGCTTTAAACTCCTAGGACCAAACTAATCCCTAATGTATACTGAGTTCCCTGCAGCAAATGGCGTTACATTGCAGGTGTATTTGAATCTGTGAACACTTTCAGAAGTGTTCTGTATTTAGTCATAATAAGTATATAGTTTATATGGAACTGCTGATGGAAACTTCCTCTTTAGGTCTCTAAAGAACAGTATTGTGTTCCACCTTAGAGGGAAATGCAGTAAAGTAGAAAGTGATGAATGAACCTGATTGGATATTCATTACCATGGGCAACTGATTCAGAAGTGGTTTGTTTTGTAATAAGCAACTATGCTTTGTGCCCTTTGTCCCCAAAGTACCTGAAAATAATTAGTATTGCTCTAGAAGACCAGGAACATAACTGAAGATGTCGCAGATATAAGGAGATTTACAGTAGTGGATGGTGGTGCTAGAAATGGTCTAGTATGGCAACACTAAACTCAGAGGAAGATCTTGAATATGAGAAATGACAGTTGCTGGATTTGAAATGCTTAATGATTATCATCCTACATGATGCTGGAGTCACAAGTACTGCAAAATCAACTTTTTAATTACTTCAGTTCACAAGTGCTTGTGTAAAGCTTGTATAATTTTCTGTTTTGGTGGATTGGTATTCTTAAGGCAAATGAATCTTTTTCTGCAAGCAATGTGCAAATGCAAATAATTCCCTCAATGAATTAACAGACCAAAACAAAAATAATATAAAAAAATCAAAATTATTGAGAAAACAACGATTTAGTTATTTTGGGACTGCAATTGTAGTACAGGCTATAGCTACTAAAATGGCCCCACAGAGGGAATGAAATCCTCACCATTAAAGCTTTTTTAATAAATCTGCACCTTGAAAAAATTTGGTTTACTGTACAAACTGATGCTCACAAGACTTCCTTCTTTCTCTCAGGAATGTATATCAGACTTTATCTATATATGTGTGTGTTTGTGTACACACAAGTATATATGTGTGTGTGTGTGTACACACAAGTCAAATAAGGGACTAATGCCACATTAATGCCCCCCAAAAAAAACAAAACCCAACCAACCAAACCAAAACAAAACCAAAAAACCAACCAAACCAAATCAAACAGACAAAAAACCCCCACAACAAAACCTTGTTGGGAGTATGAATTTATCTCCAAGGAATCCAAATCCAGGACACTGACAGGTGAGTTATGCTTTTAAAATAAAGGAAAAAGTAGCGAATAGCAAGCTGAAAACCTGAAATTGCACAGGTAATTTCTCTGACATGTAAGCCAGCTGGCACAGTCTCAGTCATTTCTGTAACCTGGCTCCCTAAAAAGGTGACCACATTGAAGCTACTTCATTGCTGCATGAGTCATTTATCCCGACAAACTCCTGAAGCATGCCAGAGCATATTGCTATAGAAAACTCTTCTGAAATATGCTCTGTGATTAGCCTAAAAACTTGAGGAAACATTTGTATCTTTTAAATTTAGTGTCTATATGCAGCAGTGGAGACTTTAATCTGTCAGTTTTGTAGCCACACACTGAAAATAACTCCAAAAATGACCCAGTCACCATTGTTCCCAGCAGAAACAAATGGAGGGTTCACTTTCTGTTCATTCCAGACCGTGACTATATATCAAGGATAAAGAAAAATGTAAGAGGTTGATTTTTGTATAAGGTTATATTACCTTATATAGGGTATATTATGTTATATTACCTTATATACATATGTTATATTGCCTTATATACATAACCTTCTGTAGAAGAGAAGACATCTCAAGGTGAGGAGAAAGTTCTTCACTGAGAGAGTCATTCACCATTGGAATGTGCTGCCCAGGGAGGTGGTGGAGTCACCATCCCTGGAGGTGTTCAAGAGGGGATTGGATGTGGCACTTGGTGCCATGGTTTAGTCATGAGGTCTGTGGTGACAGGTTGGACTTGATGATCTTTGAGGTCTCTTCCAACCTTGGTGATTCTGTGATTCTGTGTGATCCTGTGATCTTAGCAGTCAGTTAAGTACTTTTCATGGTGTCATTGATTCTGCATTTTTTGAGACTCCTAAGAGCCTCCCTCACATGCAGACCCCATACAAAAATCTAATACATATTTTAAATTATTTCTTCAAGGATAGTTTGCCTTAAATGTAGTAACTGTCTCTTTTTTCCTAACAGTTATGGTGATTACATATAATAGGCCATTGTCAGCTGCCTGGCAGTAATGTCACTAATATTGTTTGACTGGTTAGGGCAGCAACCACTTCTCACCTAAATGCTTAAACTTAAGAAAAAATTCTCTTTAGAACCCTCAGAAATAGCCCATTCACTCTCCATACACAACTTATTTCACATGATTACATGTAATCTAATCTTTAGAATCAGGTATTTAGGATGCCTAAATGAGATGAACTAGAGTTCCACAATTCCTTCCTTTGATTTTAGTATTATTTTAATGCAAATTTCAAGTTAAGATATTATGATCCATTAAAAACAAAACAGAACAGAGCTACAGAGAATTTAGGCCTGCTGTGTTTTTACTTTCAAAATAACTTACATTTAATACATATCTTATTATAGCTGTGAAACTTGTGTAGAGCAGTAATGAAACTGTCATGCTAAGCATCTAATGAGCTCTTTTGCTTTGTTGCTAACTGCCTTTTTGTTTGCATTATATTTCATAAGTGTACCTTATCTTCATAAACGTGATTGAATACAATAATAACTTTAAGGAAACTGCAGCAACTTCTTTGCTTTGTGAAAGATAATGTTTTAATGTCTTGCTATGTGTTAGATTTGTGCTGGATATGGCTGTTCATAAAATTTGAAGACTTTTGAAAATGAGGAAATATGTCACTACTTAAAAAGAAGAAAGATAAAGAGCTTAGAATGGTGCTGAATCATATAAATGTAATCTGACTTTGAAACGTAAAATTAAACAACTTAACTAAAACTCTAACCTTACTTTGTAAAAGTGGTAAAGAGACTAATCTTATGGATTTCATAAGAAACTGTAAGTCATTCTGCGCTTGTAAAGACAGGGAAATATTCATAGATTTCTTCACCTGCAAAAAAATCCATCAAGTAAATATGCTGATCTAGTTAAAAGTACTTGAGAACTTAATAATTACTTTCCTGCAACAAATAAGATTATAAGAGCTTGGGGTTTCCATAAACATGGTCATAGATATGGCTATTAGACCCAACTCCTTCAGCCTTTCCTCATTAGCATCTTTGTGGCTCTGCGCTGGACTCTTTCAAGCAGTTCTGTAAAGTCCTTCTTGAGCTGAAGGGCCCAGAACTAACACAATATTCCAGATGGAGGAGGACAACCTTTCTGTACTTCCAGCCATACCCCTTCTAATACACTCCAGGATGCCATTGGTCCTCTTGGTCACAAAGGCACGTTGTTGGCTCATGGTCATCCTATTGTCCAATGGAACTCCCAGGCCCTTTTCCCCATTTTCACTGCAAAAAGAGTGAGGAATTGTTCTCTTACATGGATCACTCCTAAGGTACTATTCCTCTAACATTTTGTTTCAAGTATCACACTCTTACTCTAAAGTGGCTGTATCTGCAGGACTTGCAATTTGTGGTCACCTAAATGGCCTGTTGACTGGCCTGTATGTATCTTTAGATACTCTAGGTAATAAATTAATGATGTTCCTTTAGTACACAATTGACCATTGTAACTGGAAGCTAGCTCTAAAAGCCTGGAGAAAGTCCTAATGAACTGAATGGAGTGGGTATTACGTGATTGCAATATAACAGAAGGCATGAAATGGTAATTTTTAGTAATGATGAAAGTTTGTAGTAAGTAATAGGCAAGCTAAACCAAACTTACGGTATCTTGAATTGATTGTTACCCTTTGTACAATGAAAACTAGAAAGTTTATAATAGCAGAAATCATTTTTGAGAGATTAGAAAACTTCATGGTAAAGCCTCATTGCACTCACTGGAACATAATCAGTGTTGACAACAAACACACACCATTATCACAAAATAACAGTGAGGTAGACAGATTTCAGTATACAAGATAAAGTAAATAAAATTGCTTTTAAGAGGCCAGAAGTAATAATACAGGCTAGAACTTTTATTAATAGCTCTATTCAGACACATTTGACATCTAGAGACAGAGGCAGACTTATTTCTTAATAAAGAAAATCTAGAGACTTCTCTTGAAAAGAGATTTTCAGCTTAGACAAAAGACACATCCTGTCAGGAAGAACTCACTTCTTTTCATAATATAAAAGCTAATATTTTTCTCTACTACGTTGGTAGGCTATTACTGAAAGAAAAAGAATGGTACCTAAAGGAAAAGCTGTGACACTAAATTTGTGATAGGTGCTTGATGAGATATCAAGTGAAGATTCCCAACAGTAGCACTACTGGCTGATGTAACAGTATTTTCAGAAAGTCTTAGGTTTCAAATGGCACCTAATCAGACTTTCAGAAACATCTCATGAAAGGTTGATAAGAAGCATTTATCAGCCCAGCAAGTAATGAAAATGCCAATAAACCCAGTTGAGGTTTTGCACTGAATTTATTCTTCAATAGAATTAAATTCTAAAATGATTTGAAAATAAGCAGATGTTTGCTATACTTCATATAATAACTTTCAAGACTCTGCCATGAAGTTGCAGAGAGAAGGCAAACATTTTTCTGTCATGCTTTTACCAGATCATTGTTACATTTGTCAAATTTGTTATTACTCTTGAGGTGGGGGCAGTTTTTTTGTGCTGTGTTACCTTAAAATAAGCCTCCAGTAAGATATATTTGGGGCTTCATCTGAAAGCTACCCAAACCCTCCATAACTTCCTTTTTTCAATGCCTGAACAGTTAAAAAAAAACAAATATCTGAATAGGTACTGAGTCTACATGTTAGTGACTGTTCTACAAAAGTGTTACAGCCACATTGAGAAGGCACACCCCAAAGGTAAATCAATAGTGTGTGCAATATTTAGGGTTGTGATTTCTGCTGGAATTTGTGCAGGAGTTGCGTCAACATAAACCCAGTGTCTGAATAGTATTTTTGTGTCTGTAATCCCTTTCTGTATGGGTCAATAGTAAAAGAAGAAAGAGAGAAATATCTGTTCTTGTCCTTACTGTTGACATAATGAAAAAACTCATGGGCATATTACTAAATTATTCAGTTTATTAGCTACAGTGAAGAGTCATGTCTAGCTTCTCATCTAAAACTGACCTTTTCTCTCACTGTCTGTTCCTCTTCCAATCAAGGAGTATCAATAATCTAGATCACCTACTGTAAATGAAGTCTCATACTAGAATTTACCTTCATGTGTATTATAGCCTTTTCATCCCTGAAAATGGCTTTCCATCACTAGATCAGGGAGTAACATTCCCAGATGTATCATGATGAAACCAGGAATAAGTCTCTGCACATCTGTTGTTTGTTTATATGAAGTCTATGTTAGCCAATATTTCCTCAGGGTTTTTCAACCAGTCTTTGTGTAGAAATTTCCAAGCTGTTTCCTCAAGGAAACTTTTGCTCAGTTCTGCCTCTAAAATGCTGGCCTGAACTTTTTATTTCAACCATTGTCATCATAGAATCTTCCCTGTAGACTGAGAATTAATATCACTGAAGCAAGATAGAATAGAATAGAATAGAATAGAATAGAATAGAATAGAATAGAATAGAATAGAATAGAATAGAATAGAATAGAATAGAATAGAATAGAATAGAATAGAATAGACCAGACCAGACCAGACCAGACCAGACCAGGTTGGAAGAGACCTTCAAGATCATCGTGTCCAACCTATCATCCAACACCACCCAACCAACTAAACCATGCAACCAAGCACCCTATCAAGTCTCCTCCTGAACACCTCCAGTGATGGTGACTCCACCACCTCCCTGGGCAGCCCATTCCAATGGGCAATCACTCTCAGAACATCTATATATAAGATATTAATGAATGACATTAGGATCACTATATATTTGACATTAAGATCACTATATATTCTTTCTCTGATGTAAATCTTGGGAGTTCTAAGATTCCAGGCTTTATGAAGTTAGTATTTTGTGCTTTGACCCCAGTCAGCAATAAAGCACCACACAACCAGTTGCTGTCCCCCTCCATCCCTTGTGAGATGGGGTAGAGAACTGGACAGAAAAAGTAAAACTTGTGGACTGAGATGAAGACAGTTTAATTGGACAGACAGAGAAAGGATGATGATGATGATATACAAAGTAAATTATGCATAATACAATAGATCACCACCTGCTGACAGTTGTCTAGCCAGTCCTTGAGCCATGGTGCCCTGTGACCAGCTCCCTGCCGTTTATATACTGCACATGATGTCATATGGTATGAAATTCCCTGCTGGCTCACTTGGGTCAAATGTGCTTTCTGTGTCTCCTTCCACCTCCCTGTACACTCCCAGCCTCCACTGACAGGGCAGTGTGAGATGCTGAAAAGTCCATGACAGCAAAAACACTGCTTAGAAATGACTATACAATCATTGTGTTTTCAACTTTATTCTCATCCTAAATCCAAAACATCACACTATTCAAATTACTAGGAAGAGAAAACACAACACACTATCAATATCAGGTCTGCAGTAGTGGGAATCTTAGTACTATAGAAGGCATTCTTAAAACAGGAATTGATAACCTGAATTGTGGTTTGACAAATTCCTTTCAAAATGCTTCACAGTATTCTCACAACTGTGCACCATAGACTAGGTAGTGTCATTGATCCCATCTCAGAGTTTACTGAGAAAGGCTCAGATTTCATTGTGTCTCTTAGCTATAAAACTTATCTCTAACTTGACTGATTGGAGTGTTAGTGGGCACATAGAATGTAGTGGCTTGTGATGACTAATGGTGATTAAGTAGAGCACTCAAACTCTGGGTACCAGCAACACAGTCATTATCTGAAGCACAGGCAGAGGAGCCAAGAACACTGCTCTGATGTTATACCAGCTTCTAAAAGCCCTGCCAGTGCCACAGCTGCTTGGTATTTTAGGTGGATAATTTTGCTGCTCTTATATGACTTTTCATTATTTGTGAAAAATATCACAGAGATTTGCTCCTTGTGTGATTTTATCACAGTTTGAGAGATAATAGGAACTGGACTTGGCTGTATCCCCAGGCTTACTGTGCTTGGAAAAGAACATGATTATGTATGAAAGGAGAAACACATAATCCAAGAGGAAATGGCAAAAAGGAAGGAGCACAAGAAATGCCCCCCATTAATGCTTTATCATAAATTATGTCTTGGTCAGCCTGATTGAAGAGAATTTTTTTTAAGAGATCTCAAAACTCTACAGACAAGAAGAAGATTAATCTTCATTTTTATCTCTACTTGTGTAAACTACAGTCCAGAAAGTTGATATTACTTTCCCAGAACATAATTAATATTGTTAACACAGAACATCATATTATGGTGACTTCTTCACTGAAGTCTGCTTTGGGGTTCAGCCCTTTCCCTTCTGGCTAAACTCTTAAGAATGAAATGGTTATGAAAATATCTTCTTCATCATTCCTCTAGCTTTCCAATTTTCCCATTTGGAAGAGAGATTTTTATTTTGTTCTTATTGTTATTTAACTTTTCATTCCTACCATTTACCAGGGTGGTTAGAACTTAGAATCTTCTAAAGTATTCTGAAACTGATCTCAATATCAATTATGGTCAAAGAATTGATAGGTGCATTTCTGTAACACCAGCCTTACAATCATCTTTCTGAACAAGGTATCTAGAACCCTTTGAGAGAATGGTCATTCTTATCTAATTTGCTGCAGTATGTTAACTGGATTTTATGTTAACTCCATTGTATGTTAACTGGATATACACAAGGACTTCTCAGCATTTTATTCTGCTACAGGCATAATGGGAAGTTATCAATTTCTATTACTGTCTTTAGCAATATCAACAATTCAGGCTCAAGGTGACAGGAAGCTTAGTAATTATTTCACTCACTGCTGTAGTTTGTCTTCTGGACAGAGCACAGGCATATTGAATAATGAGTACTGAGTGCCATCTAGTGTATATAATGTGGTGCATGGACAAAAACAGACAAGGAAAGTCTAAAGAATCTCATTATTATGGTTCCTAGGGAAAATGACTGTAGAAAAGATTGCTGTGTCTGAAATAGGAATAATTAAATCACATTGGTTCATCAAAAATTAAAATAAAGAACATATTTCAGACTAGAAGGAGAGATGTACAGACATAAAACTATTGGAGAGTTGTGTGTATTATTGCTACTGTAGGCTGAGCTCATTAAACACTCCAGGAGATCCTTGTATCCTTTCATTCCCTACATGATTTCAGTGTACCACCTTCTCATTCCACTTTATGTCTCAGAACAGTTAAGCCATTTAGAACATGTAATTTGCTAAATTACTTTGGTTATTTCCTTCTGGGAGAAAAGTAAATCTTAACTGAGACATTTGGCAGGGTTAAAAGCTATTATATTGCTCCAGCTCTTTAAATCTATGTAGACAATTATAATCCCACTAAGTACAAACTGACATCAATTGCCACAGTTTTGTTGGTCCCATGTTTCCATTACCAGTTTTCCAATTTTCACCAAAATCAGTAGAACCATTCCCACTGACATCTGGCAATATTTTTTGGGGAAATGATTGCACAATGGCTAGACAAGCAGAGCTCTTTCAGAAAAATGCTGCTAGTGTGAATATAAGTCCTTGCTTCACTTTGAGCTTCAGCCTGAAAAATTCAATTACATAAAGTTGATTAGCCTACTATCAAAGCATCTAAGGTGATAAATGTGGTAACTGGTATGGTTTAAAATGTTAAAAAAATCACAGAATCATAGAATGGTTATCTAGTCTAACCCCCCTATAGTAAGCAGGGATATACTTCACTAGCTCACGCTGCTCACGAGGCCCTGTTGAGCCTCACCTTGAATGTCTCAAGATGGGACTGCAACTACCTCCCTGGGCAACTTGTTGCAGCATTCCACCACTCTTGTGGTAAAGAACTTCTTTCTAACTCTCAATCTAAATCTACTCCTCTCTAATTTAAAAATATTGCCCCTCTCCCTATCACTTTCTTTCAAAAGTTGCTTAATCTGTATCTCTAAATGCTCCAAAATATTATTAAAAATTCTGTAACATTTTTGATGAAAGAAATTTTTGAGTGTCATTGTGTTAAAAGAAGAAAGTAATAGATTGTAATGGGTTGGGGCAAACACCCCCCCTCCCCCACGCGCAGAAATAACGACTCAGACAAACAGATTGTAAAAGTGATGGAAAGTTTAAATAGAAAAAAGAACAATTTAAAAACAAACAACAATGAAAGCTTTACAGAGAACCACAAGCACCATGACAAAAAGAGAGAAATCCCACAACATACCCAAGAACATTCCATCCCCACCTGGGGGTACACCCAACCCCCCCCAGGGCTCTGTCCTCCCCCCCCCCCACCCCAACCCAGCCTTGGGCCTGGGCAGACCCAAGGGAGGCAGCTCATGCCATTTTACCTAGGCAGCAGCTGGGGATGAAAAGAGGAAGTGAAGACCCCGCATAGACATTTTGTAGGGGAGCAGGGCATTATGGGAATGAAATACCTGGTCTCCTGTGACCACCCTCTGGGCTGGGCCCACCCCTTGGGACCTCCCAGGTGTGGTCTATGCAGTGGCATCCGGGCTAGCACCCAGCCTAAACCACCACATAGATCAAAGGGAAACTTCTGTAAACCAAGTAAGAAGGTCTTCAAGTGGATCAACAAAATATGAATCTTGTTCTTTTAGAAGAAAAAGAACCACTTGAGAGGATAAATGGCTCATGAAGTGCTTGTTAAGTACTGGAGACTAAATACAACTATATGGGTACAAAGGTATATATAGAGAAATAAAACTGCTACCTGCTGCTGTCAATAAAGAAACCAATTATCCATGAAGCTGCTGCTGTTTGTACACCTGAAGTGAAAAGCCTAGAAAGAACTACTGTGCCCAAATTTAGTGACTCTGGTCTACAACACTAATCACCTTACTGTGTAGGGAAGCTGGAGCAGAAAACAGGCATACGTCCACACATCCTAAAACCTGCTTTACGTTCTGAATACACTTAACCTAGTTACACAGAAAAAGATAACACAGATGACTGATGAGTTACTGCAGCAAAGTGTGTTAAAGGACAAATAAAAGAGGATTGCTCATTCTCTATCTCAGGAGGTGACAGACCTACTGCAGGTACCCAGTGGCACTGCCCAGGTGCAACAACCTTACTCAGGAAAGAAGAGCTAAAGCAAACCTTCTCCCCTTCTGCTGCTTCTACCCCCATTCCTTCAGGGTCTGTGACTGCTCTTTATATCTCCTTGTTATCTCCTTTGTTCTTTCATGCTATACAGGGTGTTTTGCATGCAGTGCATATATGTTCCTTATTGACTCTGCTGTGTCTAAGCCAGGTTTGGCCTGACTCTTAGGACTACATTGCATTAGAGAGCAATAATGTATGAGTTGTGATTTTTCCTGTTATTCAGAAACAAGTGGTACTGCCCTATGCTGTCAGTTCCTCTGATATTGACCTTGGTGTGGGGGTCTTGGCATAAATCAGGTGAAGGATTGAAAGCTGAAAAACAGGTACTATATTACAGTAATAGACCTCTTCATGATCATTAAAATAATAAATTTTCTTTTCCTTGAGATTGAAAAACTCCAACCACAGAGAAAGGCTACTTTCATGCATGAAAGAGATGCAAGAACAAGCTAAGAAACGCATTCAGGAGAAATCAAGCATGAATGTTATATACTAGACATTGTCATAATAGGCAATTTGTTACATGTTCGTGTATTTGAGGGACACCTTACTAGAAGGGGAATCATTTTAGAAGCAGACTTAGCAGCTAAATCAAAATCAAGATGTAACCAAGTAAGTTTGGAGTGGAAGATATTTACTGTGGAGACATCAAAATGCCAGCTGTGAAAGAGTCATGAACTCTTCAAGTCTCAGGGCAGATTCATGACTCAGTAAATACCATGTGCATTTCTCATACAAATAAAAGAGTGAGAACCCCTCATCTTGTGAGTCACAGCAGAACAATTAATAAACTCCATTGGTGAAAGCTTGGTTTCCATAGAGAGATGAAGCAATTCATCAAGATAGCTTTTGCTGACATTTACTAGTGACCAAAAGTGGGGGTCATACGCGAAATAATGTTACATCAGTGTAATTGGTTTAGCTGAGAAAATCAGGCAAACCTTTTGGCATCAAAGCCTTTCCTTAAGATAAGCTTCGCACATTTTAAGTCTAAGCAAAAACTGAAAACATTTGTTTAAGCTCTAGATAGGTATTGGTAACTGAGATTATTTAGTCCAGAGAAGAGGAGGCTGAAGGAAGACCTTATTGGTCTCTTCAACTATCTGAAGTGATAGGACAAGATGAAATAATCTCAAATTGTACCAGGGGAGGTTTAAACTGGATATTAGGAGAAACACTGGAATAGGCCTCCCAGGTAGGTGGTTGAATTCCCATCCCTGAAGGTGTTTAAAAGACACAGAGATGTGATGTTGAGGGACATGGTTTAGTGCCAGACTTGGTAGAATTAGATACTGGCTGGACTGGATGAACTTAAAGGTCTTTTCCAACCAAAATAATTCAAAATTCTATGATTCTGTAAGCTTTGTAAACCACATGCAAGCAGGCCATTTGTGTTTTAAGGTTGAAATACAGTGAATGGCACAAGAAAGGTGCAGAATGTGTGCAATTCACATGAGCCATTCTTATTTTGTTCAAAATGCTAGTATGAAGCACGGGTACCTCTACAGGAGGGGAGATTTTGGAATGGCCCCAAGCTGCCCAAAACTGTCATATTTTCTTAGGGTGTTTTATAGACCCAGATTAACCCTGAAATCGAGCATGCTGCTTTATGTATCATTCCAAAATATCTATCTGATGTTTCACTATATGTTCATAAAAGCCATCAGTATTTGAATCAATCTTCCATCTGCAGAAAAGTCTTCAAAGTTTCACCATTATATGAATAAAAAAATTCAACAGAACCACACTTAACTGAAAACAAACAAGCAAGCAAGACAAAATTATCCAAACAAATACTTAAGAAGCCTCCAAAACTGAAGCAGCCTTGGAGTTTAATACTTTACGAGTTGATTTTAGCTTCGTTTTACGTGTTTAAAGTTTCAAAATTCTGATAGTAGTTAAAAGGAAAAGCTTTACTTCCGCGCTGTTAAAACACAGCCATTTATTTTTCTGGAGATATGGCGCCATCTTGTGGCTGTATGAAGTATTTGAGCTACTACAGAACATCAAGAGAGGTAGGTCGTTCTTCTGATATTTCCATCTGCAGCTCATTTCAGTTACCAGGATTCCCAATTACTTTCCGTAGTTAATCAGGGCTGGGAGAGAAAGATATTGTGTAATTTTCCACAATAAATACCAGGAAAAGTGCTCTAAGGTCCTTTCTGGCAAAAAAATTGTTCATTGATTGTTCAATGATACAATTCTACCTACTTTCAGTAAGATATTTCTGAGATTATTTAACTAGTTAAAGTTCTGGAAAAAACATTACAAGTAAACGAAGAAACACATACATAGAGACAAAGGAACTTACGAGTTTTTGGTCTCTGACTGATGATTTCTTTGACACAGAATCTGGCAAATTTCCAAGGAAAATATGGGGTTCGGTTCGTTTTGGTTTGATGCTTTGTTTGTTTGGGTTTGTTGGTTTGGTTTTGGTTGTTTAAAACCCTATATAATCAATAACCAATCTTGGTAGAAGAGACAATATAAAATTATATCTCTTGTCTTCCTAATTTTTGTGATTTGTAGTATCCCTTATTTGCCCAGATAACTTGAATTTTGTGCAAGCTGAACTGAAAGAAGATATAGGGCAATTATATCAGTATATTTTAAAACAGCTCTTGATAGATGTAGTGACTTATGAGTGCAGCATGATAATCTTTCATCCAAGTGTTCAACTATAGATGTAGTAGCACTGACCTGAGATACTTAAGGCTTCTGACAGCATTTTTCATATTGACTCTGCGCATTTCCCCACAGACTGCATACTGCAAGGCTGTCTGCAACACCTCAAGCTTGTGAAAATGAGCATTATGGGCCAGCACAGGATCTCACAGTTACATTCAAGAAACTTGTGTACTGTTTAGATGTTATTTATGATAAGTTCATGCACCAAAATTCTTGGTCTAAAGAGTTTCTTGCTGCTATTTGATGAAAAAAACAAGTTTTGGATTTTTAGAGATCTTCTCACAGATTTTATTGCTTTCTAAAGCCAAGACTTCCTCTATGTTAGCATGCCTAAGAATATTTGTCAGGATGTGTTATTGTGTAATACTTCATTCAGGCAGAAATACAATTTGACATTTCTATTTATTTTTTTTTTCTTTACAACTCAGACTGATCAGATAGGAGGGCTTCTCCCCCTGAAGTCTACTAGAAGTTAAAAACTTGCTGTCTCTGTGTATCTAGTCTAAATATATGATGACCCAACCTGAAGACAATGCTGCAGTCGCTGCTGCCATCTGCTGCTCATTGTAAAATCAACATTTAAACATCAAAGAGATTACCCACCCGAAGCTCATAGTTAGAATTCCAGGTTTCACAAATCCTAATGAAACATGTAAAAATTGCAGCTTGAAACTGTTTTTTTCACTAAAATAAACAAACAAAAATGTACAAAGAATTATTTCACTGAGTCCTAGGCATCACTGTTAATAATATCTGAAATATGTGGAAACAAATAGGATTGTCTGCACAAAGCTCTTTTCCATTAAATGGTTGTTTAAGTTTATATTTAATTTATCATTTTAAGAAAGTTTCTCTTTCTTCTAAATTTATCACCATAAATATACCACCACCAGCTGTAGTCATATTGCCTTCATTTTCAACTGATGCCTTCTAAATAAAAGAGATAGTGTGTAGTTGTGGGAAATGCTCCAGATTTGGGTGTCACTTAGGTTTTCATCCTCAGAGAGTTTATTTACTCATTTTGTTCCTTTTTCTCACATCACTAGGCTGTTGCCTAGTCAGCATTCTTCATTTTATTTTGAAGTTTGAATCAAGGTGTTTTTTAAAACCATCTGAAATATGTCTGATACTGGAAATGAATCACAGACCCAAGACTATCATTAATATTATAATTCAGAACACCAGAGAATCTTGGCAATAATCAATATCTTTTCTGCAAATAAAACCAGACTTTTGAAATTGTTGTTATTGCTGTTCTGGTTAACACCAAATGAAAACAGCAACATCTGCACAAACCCTGAAGTTTCCAGACTCTCACTCATGTTTGCTGTCATTTATAAACATGTGAAAAGGTATATGCCTTAAAAAATATATGTTTACAACTACCGAAGTATTTTTCTTTTTAATTATCCTTGGAAGGGTAGCCACTTAACAGTGTGAATACACACAAATCAAACAGGAATGTTGATAGAGACTCAAGCAGATCACTTTTGCAAGTACCTTTCCTGAAAGCTGATAGTTCTAACATGTACATGAGTTCTGTTGGGCTGGTCTGTGGAGGGTATATTTAGTGAGCACTTTTTCCCTTAACATAGAATTATAGAATCATAGAATGGTTTGTATTGGAAAGGACTTCCAAAGGTCATCTATTTCAGCCCCCCTGCACTGAGCAGGGACATCCTCCACTAGATCAGGTTGCCCAGTGCCTTGGTGAGCCTCACCTAGAAGATCACCAGGGGACGTTTAGGCTAGATGTTAGGAAGAAGTTCTTCATAGAAAGAGTGATTGGCCATTGGAATGTTCCGCCCAGGGAGGTGGTGGAGTCACCATCACTGGAGGTGTTTAGGAAGAGACTGGATGCTTGGTGCCATGATTTAGTTGATTAGATAGTGTTGGGTGATAGGTTGGACTCGATGATCTCAAAAGTCTCTTCTAACTTGGTCTATTCTTTTCTAGTCTAGTCTAGTCTAGTCTAGTCTAGTCTAGTCTACCTGCCTGGGCAACCTGTTCCACTACCCTCATGCTAAAGAACTTGTTCCTAACATCCAACCTAAATCTCCTCTAATTTTAAACCAGTGTGCCTCATCCTATCACTACAGCCCTTTGTAAACAGTGCCTCTGCAGCCTTCTTGCAGGCCTCCTTCAGGTAGGTCTCCCTGGAGCCTTCTCTTCTGCAGGCTGAACCCCAGCTCCCTTGGCCTGTCCTCATAGCAGAGGTGTTCCAGACCCCTGATCATTTTTGTGGCCCTTCTCTGGACCTGCTCCATCAGGCCCAAGTCCTTTTTATGTTGAGGGCTCCAGAGCTGCATGTAGTACTTTTTGTTAGATCTTAACTTATCTACAACATAAATTCTAAAAGTCAGAGTTAACATTGTTTCTAGCAAACCAGATATTGTATTAGTAAACTTTAAAGAAGATGAGTTCCAATACCACTCTGGATTTTGATCAGTGTTGTGAATGTCATAGCATCTGCTGCCATGTGGGGTTTAAAATAACTGCTGTAGCTCATGTGCCTAGTTCTGATGGCTGGTGAGGAGGTGCATTATGGGCACTACACCTCTGAGTTAAGTTCACCAAGACACTTCAGCTGCTGTTATTTTCATCTGTCATGAATCATCAAACAGGAGTGTCTGGTGAACAATCTCCTCTATGTTAAACATCAAGCTGGACTCTGCAAATCTGTTAGAATCCCTGGTCCTATTAAAATTTTAGCTTTAAACAGTCAAAGTTTAAACAGGAATCACTGGGAAGGACCACTGTTATAAATATATGAAAATTAATATGGTAAATACGAATATTAATAAAAATATTAATATAGGTTCAGTGTATAGCCAGAATATATATTTACAGTGGGAATGTGCAGTATTTTGGCAATATTTAACAATTTTAACCGTTTTGAGCAAACTGGAAAAATAAGAGAATCCCTGGTGCAATATGGTGCTCGACCACACGGGGGAGACTTGACAAGAACCATAAATGCAGATGAGGCACTGAATTATTCACACCCAGATAGAGGGGGTGCTGCTGCTGCTGTATGTTACCCATTGAGGCTTCTGGGGGAGCGCTCATGTGCCCACCATGGCAAGAGGCTGGTGCTGGTTGCCAACAGGGAAGCCATGCAGTCTCAATAGCTGGTCTGGCTCCAGCAGGACGGTGCATGGTATGACGCATTTCTGAGAAGGGCTCTTGCATCTTACTGGGTAAACCGAGGCATGGCATGAATTCCAGTTGCAAGGCAAGTGAGGCCTGGCTTCTCAGGCTTGCAGTAAGTAGGGCTCATGATGTCTATCCTAAGACTTGGACAAGGCAACTCCAGTCAAGGCAAATCCAGGCAAGGTGAGGCAAATACAATTCAGCCTGTATTTATCACTTGCCCGAGATTCAATTGGGCCAGTAGGGCAACTGAAGCCAGCAAACATTTATCCAACGAAATGGGATTCTGCCAGGCTGTGACCATAAAAGGCAGAAACATAGGCTTGGTCTAGGCGAAGTATGGCCAGCACACCTGCTCTTAACCCAAAGGGAGACTTTGTTTATCAGACTTTTTGGTGCCTGTTCTTTTGTCCCTTTTCCTGTGTTACCTCAGACTCCTGCAGGAGAGAGCAGGGAGAGGGGGAGCATGTCTAGACATACCAGGACCTATCTGGGTTTGTGCTGGGCCCATTTGACCCTATTACCACAACCATTCTGGCAAGCCAAGTTTCAGCAAATTTTTCTTTAGGAATGAAGAGGAGCTTCTCAGACTCATATCATTGATTTCTGTGAAGCCTGAGCTGTCTCCAGCCCGTAGAAACATGCTTGACACCAGTGATTTCTACTACACACTTCAGATTAATTCCTAGTGGTTCTTGAATGCAAGTAATACCAACTCCTCTATCTTTCTTAGCCCACCATAGATGTCCAGTTAAGTACTTTAAATTTCTACATCTGAGAAAAATAAAGCATCTCCCTCCAGCCTTCAGCTTAATTCTTGAATTTTTGATATATGATAGCTAGTCTTTGGTTTTATAAAAAAAAAACCCTAACCCCCCCCCCCAAAAAAAAATAAAAAACACCCCAACCAACCAAACCAAACCAAACCAAAACAAAAACCTAGGGGTTTAATGTTTTGTTTTATTGCTTTTTAAAAAAAAAATAATAAAAAAAAATTTCATTTTATATCTCTTCATCTAGATCCACATAGAGCTTAACTAGTGTCTTGGATTCTCTATTGAGTGCTTGTAGATTTGTATCATAGTCATTAAAATGAAGATTATATTTTTGTTTAATTAGAAAATTTTCTGAATCCACTAGGGATTTGTAATTGCTGACTGGTTTTACCTCTAAAGCAAATGGGTCACTGGTACTGTCTGTATTTTTCTCTATAACCAGAGGCTTCAAAAGTGTAAGTGGAGTACGTCAGGGTCCTACAGCATGAATACAAATCTCATCTACTGTACTGCTGCTCACTGAAGTGATTCAGCTCTGAGAGCTGGTCAGAACCTTGCTGAGGCACAGCAGAAGGAACAAGGAATGTGTATCATCACATGGAAAATGTATCATGTAGCGTGAAAGCATAAAGGAGATAACAAGACGGTGTAAAGGGCAATCACAAACCCTGCAGAAACGGGGGCAGAAGTAGAAGGAGAACAGTATCACTCCAGGCTGTCTTCCCTGGAGAAAGATGCTGCATATGGGCAGGGCCACTGGGTATTTGTAGCAGGTCCTCCACCTCCTCAGGTAGAGAATGAGCACTCCTATTTGTCACTCACCACAATTTGCTGCTGCAACTCAGCAGTCATCTCTAATGTGTTATCTTTCCCTCTGCAACTGGCTTAAGCATATTCAGAATTTTAAAGCAGGTGTGTGGGCATGTGTGTGCGTGCATGTTTTCTGCTCCTACCTTCCCACACAGTAAGGTGACTGATAGCACATTGCTGAATCAGAACGCACTCAAATACATCACTTCTTAGAAGTCAGGTGGCACTGGTGAAAAAATGCTGCTGCTTAGTGTTTTTACTTGGTGCTGTTATAGCAGTAGAGTTTATAAGATGGGGGGAGGGGAAGCCAGTGAATTATTTTCACTTGCTGCATTATCATTCATCAGTGATATCAAATACATAGAACCGAAAGCATCAGTTTAAACCTTTCACCTTTTGATGCTTCTTCCTAAACATTAAATACATTTAAAATAAATAAATCATATGTTTTAAAAATACTTTTCCTTTCTTCTATTTGTAACGCACAAAAGGATTTGTCTATAAAAAGAATTTCAAGGGAACTTGGTGATACAATGAAACATTTAGATTGGATTTTAGTAACAGGTTCTTTACTACCAGGGCGGTGGAACACTGCAACTGGTGGCCCAACATGAGGTGGTTGGGGCCCTATCTGTGGAGATATTCAAGGTGAGGCTCAACAGGGCTCTGGGCAGCCTGATCTAGTTGAGGACACCCTTGCTTCCTGCAGAGGGTATTACACTAGATAGATTTGGAGGTCACTTCCAACCCAGACCATTCTTTGATTTTATGATTCTGTAATTCTACTATTCTATGATTTTTTCCTATGGCTATCAAAATTCAAAGCATTGTTACATTGATCCTTCATTTACACTACAATCAAATATTTAGTTTCCATTTCTCTCAGCTCTGTTTTTGACCTATATATTAACAACTACTTCATTATTTAACTGATTATATTATGTGATTAAAGTTTGTCTTTGAGATCTTATTATAACTGCTAATATTGCCTTTTGGAGTTTCTATGGCACATTTGATGGCATGTTATTTTACTGTGTCATGAAACATTTACTCTTTATGTTGATCACACCAAGATATAGAAACAAAGGCTAGTAATAGTAACAAATCTGATTTCAACCTCAATGACACTTTTGAGAAGACTGTCTGGGTCCAGAGACACAGTTCTTTTAAATATTCCCATGTTGTGAAATTAGAGGCACAAACGAGGCCAAAATATAAACAGTTAGACTATTTATTGCATAAATAAAGTGGACATAAGAAGGGGAGAGGGAGAAAATAGAGAGGGAGAGAGAGAAGAGGAAAGGAATTATATTACCACAACCCTCACCCCGCCAAGACAGTTTGAGTCTGTGGAGGAAAGGTGATGCAGGAGATGTTGGGTTGGTGCTGAGGCTCTGGCTGGAGAAGAGCTGTGGTCCTCTGGGGAGATGTTGGGTTGGTACAGGAATGGTGCTGAGGCTCTGGCTGGAGAAGAGCTGTGGTTCTCTGGGCAGCCTGGGTCTGTAGAGAAAGGGTGCTGAGGCTTTGGCTGGAGAAGAGCCTCTGGGCAGCCTCTTTTCTCCAGAGCAGCATTGTCCCAGGCTTTTCCTTCTCAGCGGCATGGTCCGTCTCCTGTGTTTTCCTTCATCTCTGTTTTTCTCCTGTGTTTTTCTTCTTTTAATCGTCCAGTCTGGGGGACACAGTCCCCCACATTGTTCTTCCACGTTTTTCTTCTCCAAGCCAGTAGTTGCTCTAGTCTTTTATACAGTTTTAGTCCTTAGGTATGTGTCCAAGTATTGTCCCTCAGAAATTCAGGGACCAGGAAATCATCCTTAGGTAAATGTCCAGGTATCGTTTCCCTGGAAATCTTTCTGTGCATTTCTGTGTGTTTGGATGGAGGGGGGGGGGCCTCCGCTTCCTCCATCCTCATTCAGACAAGCCCCCACACTCATTACACATCAGGAAAACAGGTGGTGAATCCATTGTGTCACCCTTCCCAGGGTACTTGATAGGTGGAGATTATCTTGTCTCATGCATATTCCCAAAGGTGGCCTCGGTCCATTGTTGTCAGGCCAGCTGTGGCCCAGTGAGCAATGTTATCTTTGCACCTTCCAAGAGTCGTTCCAGTGGCTCTGCCCAACACATATCAGCTATTGTCTGGGCAAGCAGCAAGTGATTTTATCTTTGTTGAGTCACACCAAGAGAGACAAACTTTTAGTCTCTCACAAAGACTCACAGTATCAAAACATAGTCTGTAAAACTATGTTGAACCTGAAGATTTTAGTAAGCATCATAGTAGGATCTTACTCCAAACACAAACTTTTACTCAAGAAAATCTTGCCTTATGGAAGTTTTAAGCATTTTTAAAATTATTATTACAACAAGCTTTTAATGAATTTAGGCTATTTTTTTTTTCTTAGCACATTGATATGAATGCACAGACTTATTTTTATGTTATTCTGTAAACTTGTATGAAAATGTTGATGCACAACCCCAGATACTGCTCTTCCATGTTTCTTGCACTCTCTAAGAAAAAGTCTGACCAATTCTGCAGTTAATTTCTTCTTGGAAACACTATTTCCAGAATTGTCAGTATTTGATCTTTTAAAAGTATTTTGTTCTAAAACTGCATTTGAAACCCAAAATTGTTTAAAGAAATTGTTTTTTTTGTTTATTTATATGTTTCTGGGCTTTGGGAGTGTGTGCTCTGCATGTTTTACGTCAAATCAGTGCACCACAAAATTTGAAATATACTAACAATAATTGAAAGTACATACTGTTGCTTATCAGAGAAATCCTGGCCCTTCAGCAAAATAACTAAAAAAGAGATTCATTTCAGGTAGATTTAGGTATTACCCCAAGGCTCTGAACAGCTCAGATGAGTGCAATTCTATGAATGGTAAGCAAACAAAGTCTAGAGCTCTAGATTGTTTTCCTAAAGCAACATCGTATACAACACATAGTATCAATTAGTCTGTCTGTGCAAAGGATTTCAGGCTATTCTTAGGATTTATTTTTATTAAAGCACATCACTCTTGTCTCCTTACCAGGAATTATCATTGCTCCTAAAGTTGCAGTACTTTCTTGGCTTGCAATTTTGCGATGATAGTTAAGAGTTACAAAGTGGAATTTCTCTTACCTAAATTTAAACGCCTACAATGCAGGCCTCTAAGGCTGTGTTTTTCTTCTATGCCTGAATGCAGAGTTTATCTAAGCTAAAGAGGTAGGAGGCATGGAATGATCTATGTGATAATTCTCTTTCTGTGTTATACACCAGAACTAGAAAGAAAAAAACTCTGTGGAGAAACAACACAGAAACTACCCATATCAACTGAAGACAGAACTGCATCCTTCTATCTATAGTACAATAATGAAGAGAAGAAAAATAATGCAAAATTCTACTGCGCCCTGAAGTCATGCTAGATGAGATGGAATACAGCCTGTGGTACTAACAAACTGAGGCTTAGCTTTCAAGTAGCTAATTTTTTTTTGGTTTTTTTCCCCCCTATCTTCTGAATGCCTAGACTGAAGCAAGAATGAGATGCCCCCCAGGTTATAAAAGCTTCTCCAAATCCTCAAAGCCATTGATGAAAATGAGCCTGTTATTACCATTGTCAATTAGAGCAGAGACTGCAAGGAGATCTGAGCAATTACTCAAGTGTGTTCAGCCCAAATCTGCTTCAAAGACAACATTCAAGCTTCAGGAACTTGCCATCAGCATGAATGCTTACTGCTCTTCAGTTGGAGTTTTCTTTCTGATCTCCTCTCTTTAGACTCAAAAAATTATTCCAGGTTTTATTAATCTGATCTTCATAAGGAAGCACTGAAGTGAGGTTGTGGCAACTTGAGACCTTTGCAAGGAGACTTATGGCTTTCCTGGGCCTCAGCAACTTCACCTGTGAAAGAAAAGAAACAGCAATTCCCTGCTTTCTGTACATTGCATGTATGAAAAAGTTTGCAAATTTTTATAATAATCTTTATTGTTCTTGTTCATTATGAAATTTAACTAGCTGAAAAGTAGGCAATTCTCACTAGGATGTAAATATTCCTTACCTTGCTTTCAAATAGCCTGTGTCATGAGCATAGCAAAGTTTAAATTTATCTGATTTTAATTCCTCTGTATTTTGAAATACCAGTCATGGAAAATCAAGTTTGAGTTAAATACGGAAATAATGATTGGATATGTGTGCCCAGTCCCCATTCTCTAACACTGCTATATCCACAATATTTGTTTTTCAGGAAAGAGTTTAAAATACATGTCTTCTTTCCTGTTTTGTATTTATTGCATTTCTTTCTTATATTCTTAATAGAAAATAATCAGTGTTTAATTCATTATTGGAGTAGGATGTTAAACCTTTTTGTGTTAAGAGTACTCTGTCATTTTCCAATGCTGAATCAGAGATTTTGGGGTCATTATAGCTCCTACTTGTGGAATTAGCAGGGAATGTTTCTACAAAATCATATTTGAATCCCTTAAATCCTCAGTTTAATAGAATTTTTCATGTCTGTATGGCGTATTATTATGTCTGTATTATCAGCCTGAATTATCAACCAAAACCAGTACTGTTTTTCATTCTTAAGCACTTGCACAGGCAATAGTGAGGGTTAAATAATATTGGCCTACATGACTCAGGCAGCAGATAGTCCTCATGATTGTGTGCTGCATCATTAATTTATATATTTCTGCCTTTTGACCAGAAAGCATAAAGACAATTGATAGATTAATAATTTTAAATTTGGAAAATATTTCTGTCGCAGCTGGCAAAGCAATGTAGCAAACAAGCTTTGCAGCTCTTTGATGTGAAATATTTATATTGTTCAAGAGTGAATTTCACACAAGAGCAGTGAAAGTGCACTGCTGCCAAACAAAGGATGCTGCTCACTTTCTTTGTGCAGAAGCACTTAGTCTGACAAGTACAAAACCCCCTGATGATTTATATATGTAAAATGTGATGTACATTCATGACTCTGACATCTGTGAAGTCAAAGGCACTGTCCTTCTCTTTGAGAATTAAAAAAAACCATGAAGTGATAATACAAGGATTTAATTTCTTGCTGGTACATTAATTCTGGAGTCATAGATAGTAGTTTAGTTTGGAAGAGACATCTATAGCTCATCTAGTAAAAGTCTCCACTCATGCTCAAAGAAGTTCAGATGTATCATGCTGCTCAAAGACTTGTTCAGACATTTTAAGTAGAAGTTTTAAATATTTCCAAGGACAGAGATCCCAAAAACCCTGTGGGCAGCCCATTCCAATGTTTGATTATCCCCACTATTTTGGCTTTGGTTTTGTTTGCTTGAAATAGATACTTAGAATTTTTTGTTTTGTAACATGTCCATTGACCTGATTGTGTTGGGAGTCATACACTGTCTTTTCAATAGAATAGAATAGAATAGAATAGACCAGACCAGGTTGGAAGAGACCTTCAAGATCATTGCGTACAACCTATCAACCAATCCAACCCACCTAAACAACTAAACCATGGCACCAAGCACCCCATCAAGTCTCCTCCTCAACACCTCCAATGATGGTGACGCCACCACCTCCACAGGCAGCCCATTCCAATGGGCAATCACTCTCTCTGTATAGAACTTCTTCTTAACATCCAACCTAAACCTCCCCTGGCACAGCCTGAGACTGTGTCCTCTTGTTCTGGTGCTGGCTGCCTGGGAGAAGAGACCAACATCCACCTGTCTACAACCTCCCTTCAGGTCCTTGCTCAAGTATATATGAAAGCAGGTCCAGAGGAGGGCCACAAACATGAATAGAGGGGTGGATCAATTTTCCTATGAGGAAAAGTTGAGAGACTTGGGAGGTTGTTCAGCCTGGAGAATAAAAGGCTACAGGGAGACCTTACTGCAGCCTTTCCATACTAAAAGGGGAAATATAAGAAAGACAAGGACAGACTTTTTCAATTGGGCCTGTAGCAATAGCGCAAGGGCTAATGGTTTTAAACTAAAAGAGAGTAGATTCAGATTCAGTATCAGGAATGTTTTTTACAGTAAGGCAGGTGAAATGCTGGCATGAGTTGCCTGGGGAGGTGATAAATGCCCCACCTCTGGAAACATTCAAGGTCAGATTGTATTGAACTCTGAGCAGCCTGATCTAACTTAAGATCTTCTGCTTACTGCAAGGTAAGAACACATAATCTTTAAAGATCCTTTCCAACCCAGATAATTCTTTGATTCTGTGGTTCAGTAATTCTATGTTATTGTTAAAAGTATGATGTTGAAGATATTTGCTGAAATGTTCTTGCTAGAGTCTGAGAACTTGGCCTCTCTGAGGAAGCAGAAGATTAAAGAATTCACAGAATTGTGGTGACCTGGACACTATTTTGCATGTGGGATAGCAGAGATATCTGATTGTTTTCGTTAACATTTCCAAAACATTCGGCCATAGTGCCCCAGTACTGTCCTTTTCTTAAAGGCACAGCCTCAAACGGTCACAGTACGCAGGGATTTATGGACAGGAAAAATGACTGGAGTCTTGTGTTCCTGGAGGCAATTTAACAATTTAAAAGTATAAATTCTTATGTCCAGACATGAAAATGTGTAGCACTAAATGCAAAACCAAAGTGTGTTGAGATGCTAAATGGGTAAAATCTATGAGAAGAGAGGGTATGAGAACAAAGTTCTGGAGGGAGAGTCCACTGAAAAATGTACAGAATCAGATGTCCATGATATTATAAGTGATATTATATATAAGTGATATTATATATTTTGATTTTTTAAAATTATTTAATTCAATTTTTATTGTATTTAAAAGAGTTTTTAAAAATTTTTATTGGTTTTGTTTGGGGTTTGGGTTTTGTTTTTCTTTTAAAAAGCCCTAGGAATAGCTATTTCAGCACTTCTAGTTATGTGGAATCAGTGTCCATGGCACGCAGCTGCGGTGCTGGACAGTGATGCACGGGGGCAGTGCAGCCCCTTGGTTGCCACAATTTTGAAGCGTGAAGCTCCCTCACACTGCAAATTGAGTAACTATTTGGTGTCTCACTTCAGTACCTGAGAACTGAGGAATCCATCCTCAGAGCCAGCATGCTAAGTGGAACCTCTGTGTAAATTTTTTCTTTTTAGTGACTTCTCTATGAGCTGTAATTTCAGCCTATATTTAAAAAATATTTCATGACATGCCCAATTCCCGGTTTCACATTGTATACCACTAATGGCAGCTAGCTTAAACCCTGCAGCAGCACTGTGAGACAATATTTCATGCATACTCTGCACTTTGCTGAGTGCTTTGTCTGAGTAAACATTTTTTTATTTTTTTTTTTTTTTGGTGTGTGTTAAACTGTGTTAATTATTTAAAAATAAGTATATTATTTAATCATTATTTCTGTGCATGAAGAGATTCTGGGATTTTCTTTCTGCAAACTAGTTTCCTGGCGCTAGATTCAGATAAATCTACAGCTTCCATGGCAGTTAATTCCAGACAGATTTCTGTTCCTTGAAGCTTTCATCACTTCAAAAATGCTTTCTAACCATTTCTAGAGGACAAGCATGCTGGGCAGGATCTTCCTTGTTAAAACGAGAAAAGGGTGCTGAGAAGTGGGGTGAAGAGCTGGTTGTAGCCATGAACTATTTTTTCAGAGAGGAACCCAAAGCACCTTGGCAAATACATCTTTGGGATCAAAGCAAGCATTGAGAACACTCGAGTTTGACTCCTCATGGATGCTTAGTAGAAGTCAGTCTGTGTCACTGCTATAGACATAGGCTAATGTGAAAAGGGGCAACCCTCTTCCTGGGGCGTTCTCAGAGTTTTCACTTGTTTCTTTAAGCAAAGGGCATGAACTAGATAAAAAAAAAATTCAGGCTATATGTTCTAGGTGCAAAACTCAAACATCAAGTTATCCTAGTTGGAGACTATGCATTTTTTATATATTGTAATATAATAAATGTAGATCTAGACATGGCTCAGAAATGCAAGTTCTATGGGGAAAATTTCATTAGTGTTCTATAAGTCAGGTACAATTCAATAATGTAAAAATGATTCCTGAGAGAAACTGATTTATTGCTTATAATAAGGGCTAAAGGTATTGTTCCTAGAAACCTTTCTGCTGGAGGAAAGAACCAGAAAATCCTTATAGGGTTTATTAGATGTTTCCTTATTTTGCTTTCATCAGGAATTTAAAAGGGTACAGACTTATGCTACCTTTTCAATTCATCTTTCCTTCATACTGGAGACATAAAAACCTGTACATTCCAAAGTCCTGGCTTATGCATATTTATGTGTGGTCTATATAGATTGCTGGCAATGAATCTATGTGATGATGTCAACAAGCTATCAAGTTCTGAGTTGTTTGAAGCAAAGTTTTGATGAACTAACCATTCCTTATTTCAAAATTAAATGAGGGACATCAGTGATACACTGGGAGAGCCGTAAAAATGCTTAGGGGGCTCAAACACCTCTCCTTCAATTGCAGGCTGAGAGAGCTGAGATTGTTCAGCCTGGAGAAGAGAAGGCTCCACCTGATAGTGGCCTCCCAGTACCTGAAGGGTGCAGAGGACTGTTTCCAAAGGCCTTCAGTGATAGGATGAGGGACAATGGTTTGAAATCAAGAAGATTTAGACTGGAAGTTAGGAATCAGTTCTTTACAATGAGGGTGGTGAAATGTTGGACCAAGGTGCCCATAGAGATAGTTCGCAGGATCACAGGATATTAGGGGTTGGAAGGGACCTCTGGAGATCTCCAACTCCAATTCCCCTGCCAGAACAGGACCATAGAATCTAGCACAGACAACACAGGAACTCATCCAGACAGGTCTTAAGAGTCTTCAGAGGAGACTCCACAATCTCTCTGGGGAGCTTGCTCCAGTGCTCTGGGACCCTCACAGTAATGAAGTTCTTCCTTATGTTGAGGTGGAACTTTCTGTATTGTAGTTTGTACACATTGTTGCTTGTCCTGTCACAGGGTGTGAGACAAAGCTGTCAGGGCACAAGTGAGAAGAGGCTGTCTCTTTGTTCTTGACATCTAGCCCTTATATATTTATATAAATTTATTAAATCCCCTCTCAGTCTTTTCATCTCCAGACTGAACAGCCCCAGGTCTATCAGTTTTTCTTCACAAAGCACATGCTCTAGTCCCTTAATCATCCTTGTAGCCCTCTGTTGGACTGTCTAGTAGATCCCTATCCTTCTGGAACTGGGGAGCCCAGAACTGGATGCAATATTCTAGGTGGAGACTTACTAGGGCAGTGTAGAGGTTGAGGATAACCTCCCTTGATCTGATGGACACGCTCTTAATATACGCCAGGATACCAATGGCCTTCTTGGCCACAAAGGCACATTGCTGTCCGACAGGTAACTTGTCCAACAGGACTCCCTGGTCCTTCTCCACAGGATTGCTCTGTAACAGATCACCTCCTAACCTGTACTGGTGCAGCTTATCATTACTTTCTGGGTGCAGGACTCTGCATTTATCTTTGTTGAACCTCATTAGGTTCCTCTCTGCCCAGCTCTCCAGTCAGTCCAAGACTTGCTGAATGGCCTCACAGTCTTCAGGTGTATCAGCCAAGCTTCCCGGTTTGGTATCATCAGCAAACTTGCTGAGCAGACACTTTGTCCCCTCATCAATGTCACTGATGAAAATGTTGAGCAGGACCAGACCCAGTACTGATCCCTGGGCAACTCCACTAGTTATAGGTCTCCAGCTGGACTTGGTAGCATTGATCATCATTCTTTGCACTCTATTGTGTAACCAGTTCCTAATCCATCTCACTGTCTGTTCTTCTATCCCACACTTTCTGAGCTTGCTCACAAGGATGTTATGAGAGAGAGTGCCAAAAGCCTTGCTAAAGTCAAGGTAGACTACATCCACCGGTCTCCCTGCATCTACCCATTCAGTTACAACATCATAGAATGCTATCAGATTAGTCAAGAATGATTTCCCCTTAGTAAATCCATGCTGACTGCTCCTGATCATCTTCTTTTCCAAATGCCTAGAGATGACCTCCAGAATGAACTGCTCCATCATTTTTCCAGGGATGGAGGTGAGGTTCATTGGTCTGTAGTTTCCTGTAATCTCTCTCTTGCCCTTTTTGAAGGCTGGAGTGACATTTGCTTTCGTCCACCTCTCCCGTCTGCCAGGATTTTGGCCAAATAAAGGAGAGCAGTAGAGCGACAATATCAGCCAGCTCTCTCAACACTTTTGGGTGCATCTAATCATGGCCCCTCCCCCTCCCTGGAAATATTCAAGGTGAGGCTCACCAAGGCTCTGAGCAACCTGATCCAGTGGAGGATATCCCTGCTCAGTGCAGAGGGGTTGGACTAGAAGACCCTTGGAGGTCCCTGCCAACTCTGACCATTCTATGATTCTAATGCTGAAACAGCAGCTGAATATGAGCAGTGTATACAGCATTACAATGACAGCATTGGGGTCAACAATATGGGAAATTTGAATCATCAAAATATACTTTCATGGTAATTGCAGAAAAGAAATCAAACCAGGTATTTTAAATGTTTATTTGTCAGACTGGGATAACAGCCTTTATACAGCACAATTTGCATAAGTTCTCAAGATACATCCTGTATACAATCACAAAACCATGACATGGGTTTATACATAAAGTGAAAACTGAGACAGATTTACAAGCATTTTTTAATACAATTCTCATACTGGTGTTTTGTTGTTTTGTTTTGTTTTGTTTTGTTTTTTTTTCAGTTTTTACAACTTTTAGAAGAAGTCTTCATTTTTTATTTTTTTTTTCCCTGATGAATCTGGAAGCAAAATTGAAACTAAAAGAAATTCAAACAAAAATTAATATCAACAAACCACCATCTATGCATGCAACATTCACTGTGGAAACATTACATTTCTCCAAGGACTAAACTTTTTTTTTTTGTGTGTGTGTGTTTTTTTTTTTTGTGGGATTTTTTGGTGTTTTTGCATTTTTTAAAACATTGGGTATGCTGCACACGTCGTCTGTAGCATGACAGAACACACGCTAGTCAGCCGTTGTTGAGCACCTGAGCACATCACTGAACATTTATAAGATACAATCAAATAAGGACACATTCACATGCTTGGATGTCAGATGGAGTCAATAATTTAAACTCAGTTTGGTTTACAAAAATGTATGCTTATTTACAGGGTAACAAATTAAGAAAACAGCTTTTGCTCAAATTCTCTATTTTGAGTTATGGATATCTATATATAACTTTTGAGCTCATCAATATATTTGCTTTTTTTTTTTTTTTTTTTAATTTTTCCCAAATAATAAAATGAAACATATAGAAAATATTAAAATGCTTCTTATGATTTAAAGAGAGAGTATCCGGTTTTATTTATTCCTTCTATTTTCCTTCTAAAGGCAACATGTATTCATAAATATCAACTGACCCCACATGCCAGGTATATCAAAAATTCATAGGGCATGTAGGACTAGGGTTTAAATATAATGTGGGTGGAAACTTAGACTAAATTTCCTCTCTGTTTCATTACCTTTATAAGTTACACTCACACTAATGCAAATCTTCTCTGTTATTCACATAGGTATGTACATATCTAGATATATACTCAAATAATGAAATCTGTGACATTCAGCATTGCAGCAATGAAAATAAAGTACTTAAAAATAGTGTCAGTTATGATTCAAATAATAATTTTTAAAAATACTATTAACATCTTTAGGATATCTCCATGAAACTAAATCCTAATTAAATATTATTTATTGGGCACACGCTAGCTTACAATATAATAGGTGTCTTCTTTTTCTTCATCATCATCCTCAAATTAATAATCAATATTAGCTGGTTACCAGCTACCATATCTCACAGCCTAACCATGTGAAAACCCAGCGCCCAGAAAAATAATTTGAATCTTTCCTAGGTCTTGATTTAAAGCCAGTTTAAGTCAAGAGATTGTTTGCTACTGACTTCATCTGGTTCGGGTTTGGGTTTTTTTTTTCCACCCAGGATACATGTAATGTGAAAATATGGGTATTATTAAAGAAGCAGCACTCATTGCCGCTGGATACTATCCCTTTAAAGTGTAATGATAAAGAACTAGCTTGACATTTACCATAGTAACTCTCATGTCTATTTTTAACCTGGAAAAAGAAAGGCTGTTTGCTACTCACTGTATGCATAATAATAATAATACTAATAATAATAATAATAATAATAATAATGGCAACGCTAGAAATCCCTGTCATTTGTAAACCTACACACTGTGCTTTTGCTCATTTTCAGCTTGTTTCCACTACACAAGACCTTGAACACAGAAGCAGCTTCAATCTCTGTTGATTCAGCAGATTTATGAATGAAAAAATAATAAAGATCAGAAATTATAAAAGTTGTTGCCACATCTACGCACTTTTGGCCAGATAAAAGGAACAAATATTAATGTGACAAAAGTGAAAATAACACATATGTTGAGTTATATACAAAAAGAGTTAAAAAAAACCCAACACAACTAATAGTCCTTATTTATTAAAAAAAAATTCAGAAGTAAGCTTTTCCTGACACTATTAATAAAACAAGAAAAACAAACAAACAAACCAACCAAAACAAACAAAAAAGAAAAAAAGAAAAAGATGAATCTATGTTGCATAGAGTGATTCCAGTACAACCTAGAAATTTGATCAAAAAGGAACTTGGCACACTTTGAAAGCGTCCTTTGAGCTCTGAATGACGCTGCCTCAGAAAAGCGAGTGTGTGGGCCCAGGTCTGTCATTAGCCCATCCCAAGTGACACAAAAGGAATGCTGTCCTTGCTGCAGCTGACCAAGGCAGTACCATGTTCCTGACAAACTCCACTCTTTGCATTATATGGTAGGAGCCCAGAAATGCCATTTTGACATGCAGAAACATTTTGTGTGTTGTTCAGAGAATCAGAGATGCTTGAATTAAACTATTTGCTGACAGATGATTAACCCACAAAGGTAGCTGTTCCATACAGTCACAGCTATACCACCCAAACCAACTATTTGATAAAAACTTTTGCCACATTTGTATGTGTGGGAGAGTAAAGCACACCTGTCTGCTTTCTCAATTAAGAGTGATGATTACAGGCTTCCCAGTAAGGCAGACAGATACTGCTTGTTTCTGTTGGAAATCTCCATAGCAACTACCAGAGTGACTTGCTGTTTTTGTAAAAAATCTTAGCAAGAGCGAAATTACCATCAGTTTGCACAAAATTGCACACATCATGGCCTGTACTTCACACAGTACTTGAAACTGGACTTTTTTTGTTGGTTTTTTTTTTTTGTTTGTTTGGTTTTTTTTTGTTTTGAGGTTTTGGTCTTTTATAAATGAAAGAATGTGTTATAGCAATCAGGAATGCAAAATAACCCACTAAAAGAGTAACGCAAGTATATCCATAGACCATTTTTTGGTTCAGCTGGGGACTTTCTCTTTGAAATGTTTGTCTTCTTACAAAAATGTATACAACATCAAAATGTAGAAGAGGTTTACAATAACTCCAGTGGAATGTTTTAAAATATATGAGAGGTAGGATATACATATATTTGATAAAGCATGAAATTTGACATTAAAGCACATAACCTACTTCCACTGTCAGTGATGTTGTGTTTTTAAGATAGCTAGTAAGATTGTGGTAAGATTGTGATAAGATTGCGGTAAGATTGCTCTGCTTCCAAGTTAAGCAGGCTAACAGGAGGTTACTGATAACAGGAATTTCCTTGGTGCATATAGCATATATTCTGTGTTTTTTCTCATATTCTTTTTGTGTTTTCTAATTTTGACAAAGATAACTCTAAACCTGTATGTGAAAGTGTCACCAGATTAAATAGTGTAACTTTTCCATGGTCTGCCTAGATTCTGCATAAACCAAGCCTTACTTTTCATTTTTTAAGCACATAATGTTTTCTGGAATAGTATTTTCAGTTGCTGTTGCACAACCTGTGGAAGTATACTACAAATATTCAGAAAATATAAGAAGATGTCTATTAAATAATCTGTGAAAGTCCTTACTGGGCAAGAAAAATAAATTTCTGAAGTGCTAAAGCTTGGTAATTTTCTTTCTTTAGATATATAATGGTCATGAGGTAATATTTCCAGGGAAACTACTTTTTAATGAAGGAGTGAAATATTAAATGACCTCTGAGTAACATGGGAGTTAGTACCACAATGACTCTTGTGTTTTTCTTTTAAAGGACCTGCCTACCTTTAGGCACAGGAGACAAAACTCTCCCTTTTTCTTCAAAAATGGTATGGTGGAAAATACAACCATCCTAAGCTATCCTAGGCAGTAGTTTCTTCCCAAGTGAGTTAATCGACCATCTTCAAGCTCCTGAAAGTGTGACTTTAAAAGCACAGCAATGCTGACACAGTCTTAAATGTTACAATTTGCATTGCTCTTTACTTCTTTCCTAACTGAGAATCCTCACTATTAAACAGATTATGCTCAGACCTAAGACAGATAGAAGACAGTTTTAATTCACTGTAATGTGACAGCATCCAGGGAGTAACTGCCCTACTATCCTTTCCCCTTGGGTTTCAAGTATGTCACTGGTATTAATACAGAGCCCTGCACCCAGCAGATTGGTGTTAGTGTGGTAGGCCTGTGGCTCCAGAGTGCCCACAAAATAGCATACAATTCCTCATCTCTGTACAGTTTTAGAATAAGACTGGTTGCTGAAAAATGTAAGGGCTAGATGAAATGGTTATGTTAGTCCCAGTGCTTAAACCTCTTAAATTCCAAATTTTTTAAAAATTTTCTAGTTCAAAGAATTTTAAAGTTTTTAATCCAAAGGGTGAGATGTACAGTGTCACTGATGTCAAAACACCATTTTTTCTTTCTGATGTGGTGCAGCTTACATCCTGTTCCTTCTCTTTAAAACCACATCCCAAATTACAGACCATTAATACAGTTTTATCCATTACATCCCAGGACAGTGCTGTATATCAATTGTTAACACACAGAAACAAATGAAACAATCAAATCTGATTCTCCACAGCATAGCTTTTAAAGGGAAAATAAAGAAGGGTAAAAGTAATATAAAATAACTTTACTGCTCTTGCAAACACCTTGCAGTTTGTATCAAGTGGCATAATCTCACTACAGCACATTGTCAGAGATCCTAAGGTGCAGAGGAACATGTTTTGCACTTCTGATGAGTGCTGTTTGGAAAGTCATTCACCCTAGGTGCTTTTGCATAAAATGATCTCTTTCTGGTTGCATAGAAAACCAGAATTGTCTTTCCAGCACATTACCTCCAGCTGCAGCTGAACTCTGCCTTAACATCTGCCTTCCAGCCTTCATTATTTCTTTCTTCACAAAGAGTCCAACATCTTGGAGCCCTCATATCAGTCTTCATTTCAAACAGCCTCACTTTAAATTCTGGGCCCAGGTTTGCTTTCACTTTGCTGTCTTTTGCAGCAAAACAAGTGTACTAGCCCTCATTTAAGTGTGCTACGTAGCCCAGAGACTGCTTTATTTTTATTTTTTTTTTCTACTTTGTATTCTGAAAGACTAGCTAAACACAATGATATCAAACTATAGTCTTGGAGTGGTGCTGTTTGTAGCAGACTCTGACGGTTTTGTGCCCTAAGCGGACAGCTCTGCTCAGTGTGTTTGTGTGGAGCTGACCAACAGTTTGTGCCAGTTCACTATTCTTTTCCTTAGATCCACTTTGTCAAGCCAGATATAAGCTTCCCCAATCAGTGTCTTTTTCATAAATTTCCCTCCATTGGAGACAAGCAGAATCTGGAAAAACAACAATAATAGCAATAATAGCAACAACAACAATACAAAATAATAACTACCAACATATATATTGCATTTACTAGCAAACATGAGATTCAAAAATGTTGCACTCTGAATCAATATCCAGAGAAAAGAAAGAAAACAGTGACCATAACCCTTATAAAGTCATATAAAGTCATCTTTCCAACAGAAAGGAAAATCTGTGAAAACTGAACCTTCCCCCTCTTCTATTTTGTTATCATGGGATGAAGCAATAAGAAAATGAGAGTCTTGAACTTTAGTGAGCAATTTGTTCAACTGCTGATTACTAAGGACAAATTTTTTTAAGTTACAGGGTAAAGCTTTATCCAGGTGAAGTACTTTTTAAGTGCATGGGAGTCAGAATGTCTACATGTAGTCTAACTCAGAGCAGATTTGTGTGTGAGAAAGTCTGGAGTTCTGGTTTGTAACTTCAGTAAGTGGTAGTTTAACCTAAAATGTAGAGTTAATCTGAAATCCTTCATTGTCTCTGATGAGAGCCACAGAATTGCATCTAGAGTTAAGGCTTTTGTTTGTTCAGCCATGGCAAATGAGAAAGGCAAGGAATAGCCCTGGTACTCATGTGAGCCATGTAGGGCTGGGTGTTCAATGCTCTCCCTGTTATATCATGCAGGCACAAATTTTCTTGCTAGCAGGTTCATGCAAGTAATAGACTTCTCTGAAGGACATGATTAATTTTTGCAAATCTATAGCTTCATTATATGTGTTTCTGGGAGAAATATGTTGGATAATATATATACTTGGAGGGTTGAGTTTATAAATCCTCAGTTGTTAAGTAACTGAAGTAACAAGATGAATGCTGTCTTCCCCCCTCCCCTCCCCACCCCCCATCAACTATGCAAACTTAAAAAAAAAAAAAAAAAAAAAAAAAAAAAAAAAAAAAAAAGAAGAAGAAGAAGACAAATTGTATTTCCACAATAGGATTGGTAGCAGGTTTGTAATATTCAGTCACCGAGCAGACCTCTGGCAATGAGCAAGTGAGGTAATGGAACACTAGGGGGCTTTCACCCTCTGTGTAAACCAGTGCTGGAGAGAAAATAGGGCATTTTGCTACTTAGTTTCAAATATCTAGGCTAACAGAAGAATAGCGGAACTCAAGGATTTTGTACTCCATTGAGATGCTGAAAGAGACCATGTGATAGTAGAGATGTAACAGAACTGTAGAAGAACCAAAGTTTCCAGTAATTGAGAACTTAACATTTTTGAAAGTTTTCCGTTCTGATTTGGGAAACAAAGTGAAAAAGAGAAACTTTGAATTACAATGGATGATTATAAATAAATAAATAAAATAAAAAACAGAAATGAAGAAAATTGCAATAATTTCTTGGATGATCCTCCCAGTTCCCTGGCTAATTTTGATATCAGTGTGTAAGGTTTGTGCCCAGACATCTGAGATGCCTACATGCCCTTTATTAAACAGATTTGAGGAGGGTGCTGAGCTATTAGGGAATTCCCCTTTACTTCACCCATCTCTGGGGAAAAAAGCCAGACTGCCTCCACTCCTGGTGGATATTTTTGGCCACTTGGTAGAGTGTTTCCTGTAGAAATGGACAGTTCAGAAACTGGCAAGTCGAACCAGAACTACTGTGAAAAACATTCTTCTGGAGTTTTCTGATTATGCTCATGTAGGACATTATGTATTTCTAATTGCAGCTTGCCAGTCAGACAGAAGCCAACTAGGGAAGGAGCCAGGAGCTTAGTGCTTTCCAGAAGGGTCCCAGGTGGGTTGCCAAGGAACCAAGAAATCAGGAGAGTGAGTAAGCAAGCTGCAGGGGCTGAGGCAAGTGCCTGTCTGAAACCTGTCAAAATGTTTTCTGCAGAGTGTTTTCATTCTGACACATGAAAAGTTATTGAACAGAAAAAAAATTCTAACAAAATTTTCATCACTTCTGTGCTTGATCCTACTCTCCAGTCCTCTCAAATGGACTCCTAGCATCTGTCTTCTCCAGTTTTTCTGTCTCTCAGCCTTGTTTCTTCCCTGCTCTAGGATTTAAATTTGAGTCTTGTTACCCTGAATAAGCTAGTCTCAGTCTCTAATCATCAGGTTTGCGTCTTCCTTATCCCAAATACTCTTAAACAGATCACCCGAGGTTTTCTTCTCTCTTCTCCTCTGTTTTCTTGGGTTTTTTTTTGTTTGGTTTGGTTTTTTTTTTTGGGGGGGGGGGGGTTGTTCATTTTGTTTGGGGGGGTTGTTTGCTTTTTTTAATTTTGTTTTTGACATTTTCTTTGGTTTGATTTATTTTATTTTTATTTTTTCTAAATAGCTCACAGTCCCATTTCTGTGGCTAATAATCATAGCTTTTGTGGTTGATCTTTGGAGTGCAGATCCTTGCCCTGATTTCTACCTCCATTTGGTTCTCCTTTATCTTTTCAATGTACCTCGTATGACTACCATGTTTCATCTCTTAATCCCTCTCTCGGATCTTATTTGTTTCCAGTTCAATTTCTGGTCTCTACATTCTAGTTTTATTCTGTTTTCTTCTCCCCCAAATCTCCTTTGACAATATCCATCTCTTTCTCCCTAAATGTTCATCACTGAAAATCAGCATTCAATCAATTTCATGCTTTGCCATAGCAGCAAATCCACTGGTAAAAAAATTAAGAGCAGATGTTCTAGGTCACACTGAAGGTTTCTCCAGCCAAACACGTTAGGTAGAGTATCAGAAGAGTGCAGTCATATAGTTACACATTCCCAAAATACCAACAATGATCAGTGGACCATTGATTTCCTGATTCACAAGTGATATGCTTGTATTTAACAGACTTTGTGCCATTTTCCCATGAATTTATCCAATTATCCAACTACTTTTTCCATGAAAATATTTAGCCACCACAATGTATCAAGGAAATAAATTTTACAGATCAACCTCCAAGTTGTGTGAAAACACTGTGGTTTTTTGTTTGGTTCAAATTTATTCCTTGCTACTTTTACAGCCTTCATTCTCTTAAATCTGATGTGCATCACCAGTACATAATCACAGAATTTCTGAGGAAGGGTTGCCAAGTCTCAGACTGGCTGTTCCTATGGCTACCTCCCTCGGTATCTCAGTCCTTTACAATTTGATGGCTCATTTTTCCACAAGACTCTGTAATTTCTTTTTTAGTGGTCAGCTTGCCTCTTATAATTCCATTTTCAAACCATCACTAATTTACAGGAATTATAGCTTTTAAACTTAGGCAAGATTTTATTTACCACTCTGAATATTCCTGGGTAATGTCTTTTACAGAGTCTATTGAATCCATAAGGATATTAGGACACCTTATACAGGGAAAAGAGTATCTATTTTTATTGGCCTTGTTATGTAAGCAACATATTTATTTTAGTTTTAATCATACAATCAATTAGCCTGACATAGGCACTTAGATAATCCACTTTAATTCCATTCATCAAAATGTAGGTGGCGTATTTATGTTTGCCTTACAGATTAAAAGGCATACTAAGCGCGTGTTAGCATGCCCAGAAATTCCTCACTTTAGATTTAATACATGTTTTTAACTTCAGATTAGCATGCAGATAGCCCTGGAACTGTCCACTCCTCGTCACTGAGTAAAGGAGCTCTGAACGGCTGGTTTATACAAATTATCTGTCCATGTGAAAGTAAACAAAGGTAGGTAAAGGACATCATATCTGCATAAAGAAGTAAATCTAACCAAATGATCAAATCTATCTTTAACAAGTGAAACACAGGAGAGGAACTATACCTGAATCAGTTCCACACATCATTTGACATGCCACACACTGAAAATATTGTTGTCATCTGTACAAATGTACATGAAGAATATTTGACTTGGCATAGGAGAATATTTGACTTGGCATAAGCAGTAGCTCTGCAATGTCTGAGATTACGACTATCCTGTCTAATTCTAGACACCACAACTTTTATAGAAGTTGAAGGATTGGATAGAATGATAAAATGATTATGCATTTAGGCAACAGGACATATCAAAGAAATGTGGTTTGCAGGGCCTGGAAAAATGGAGAGGAGAGATGATAACCTTTCACTGTGCAAACTTTTTCTTTTTCTTCCATAAAAAGAAAGCAGATCACTCTTCCTTTGCTTTTTCTGAGAATATTTAAGGACAAGTGAACTTAATTTTAAAATATGGCATATTTACATTAGATATTACACTAAGCTTTCTAAATACATAGTAAAGTACTTTTGTGAGACTTTCTGCACTAGGATGCTTTAAGAACAGATCAAGCTTATAACTTTCAGACCTGGTCTATAAATACCTTTCCTCAAGGTGGAGTGATGGATTAAACTATCTTTTAAAGTCTCCTCCAGCCTGATCTTTTCATTATTATGTAACTGTGTTATTTCCTTTGTAATTTTCTTTTTTCATCAAACAAGTGGGATAGAAGGTTGATTTCAAGTGCGCTTAACAGGATGGACAACATCCAAAATGAGGTTTTAATAAAATGAGAAATTACCTGAAGAGAATGTCCAGCAGGACTCAAGCTAAATCTAAATGTTTCATTGAATGAAGGCTCTCGGTCATGCCTGCATACCCTGGTTTTCTTCTTAATTACTCTTTTTTGGGTAGAGATGTTGACAACGTACAGCTTCACATACAGGTCTGGGGAAGAACAATTCAGTGTGTTAAATACAGTAGCTTAAATAGTCATTGTCAATGATTTCAACAGGGAAACTGTCAAGAGCATGGTAATTTGTAGAGCCAAACTCTGTTCTCCTTAACATTTAACCCAAGAGAATTTTTGTTTAGAATATTGTCATTAAAGCAATAAATACATTGATGTCTTTATGTGTGTATGAAAACAGTGTTAGAGTGAGTTTTTAATTTTTATAAAACTTTTCCACCAAATATAATTTTTCACCAGATAACTTTTTTTTTTTTTATTAACCAAGGGAACTCTAATTTTTATTTATATTTTAAAAGGATTAACTTTTAGCAATCAAATAACAATTTAAAAGAGGATTAACCTCTGGGGGTTAATTTTCTTCTACAAAATATTTTTCCTTTCATTAAAGTTGCTAATAGGGGAAAAAAGAACGTCCAAGAGTCCTACAGAATATGTCATTCTGGTTCAGAAGCGATTTTTTTCCCATTGTAGTAATGGTGTTAAATGATTTCAGATACATCCTACTTTATGTTTTCAAAGTATCTTGAAGCTGTTTTCTCTGCGATACCTGGTAGATGATCTGGAGATTTAAATTTGTATGTGATATTTCTGCACTGAAGGATTTCTACTACCAGCTGTTCTCCATCTGTCTTCATTTCCTTCTTTAATGCAATTTTGATTTCACCCATAACCTGTGTTTTACCTGGAAAAGCAGAAAAGCAACCTTCATTAATGTAGGTAGTTGTACAAAGGGATAAGGTCTCACCTCAACTTTTTCTCCAGACTAAACAATCCCAGTTCCCTTAGCTGCTTCTCACCACACCTGTTCTCCAGACTTCACAAATTTCATTGCACTTCTCTGGACCTGCTCCAAGGCCTCAAAGTCTTTCTTGTAGTGATAGGGATAGCACCTCCTTAAATATATATCTTAGGATGGACAAATGCCTTTCCAAAGTTGCCTCCCTTTTTTTTGCTGTTGTTAGATTGGTTAGTTGTTTTTTGGTGGTGGTAGGTGGGTGGGGGTTGTGGAGTGAGTTTTTTGGGTGTGGGTTTTTTTGTTTGTTTGTTTTATTTTGTTTTTGTTTCCAGTGAGAGTTGAGAAATAAGGTGGTGGCTTTGATTTAGAAATCATTTTTTTGAAAGTGAAATTAGGATAGAAAATGCAGACCCACAGCTCTACCATTTTCCATAGCTTCAATGAGAGAAAGATGAAATGATGGCTAAAATTATTTTTGCTATTTTAATTCAAAGATAACTTCAGCCTGGATCTAAAAGAGGGAACTACACAGCGTCACATCTCAGAAGGCAAAAACTCTCTTCAACCACCTTTGCTGCCTTTCACCCTCAGCATAAATCACTGCCTGAGCCTAAATATACATTCACAGGCTTCTCACAATTTTAGTGTCTTACATAAGGAGACATATCAGACACTGCAGATTCAGCTGTATAAAAGACAGCTTGCCACAGCACATCTGAAATTATGATAACAAACGGCACATTTTGCCCTGGCTTTTTGGGTGGACAAAAGTTCATGCAGCGAAAGAATAACACTATTTAATGTCGTACATATAGAGCAGGCTGAACATTGATTATTTAAAACCTATACTATTGCAATGTATTGCTAAAGGGACAAAAATTCTCTATAACTACAGCTGAGTAAAATATTTTGCACAATACTATAATGATCATTCTGCAATACAGCACAAATATTCTGTTAAAGTAAGACAAATTAGTCTGCAAGCTCTTTTTCTATGTCAGTATGAGAAGATAAGATGGGTTTTACCTACACAAAAGCAGGGAGGGTTTTGCTAGATTTTATTTAGGTTCTCATTTATATGATGATATATTTTAACCTACTTTCCCTCTACTATTGCAATTATTTTTGGGGGGGGGGGGGGCATTGTTTGTTTTGAGTACGCATATTTTGGGGAATTTGACAATACAGTCTGATATCACAAAATTCCTTCTGAGTCAAACATCATTTTCTGTGCCAAAATAATGAAACATTGACACCTTCTTACTCTGAATATATATAAATATGTGAATATCACAACAAATATATTTATTGTTTTTGTCCATTGATGTAATGAAATCAGACATTATAGCTTGAACCTCTAGAAACCCCAGCAGATGGAATAAAGTCCATTTGGCTTGTACTACAATATGATGAAAATAGAATGGAAATAATATGAGTACCTTAACAAGAGTGAAATGACTCCCATGAATGGTAGCAAGAGATAACAGTTTGTCCAAAGATGTAATAAAAAAAAACCCCACAATAATATTATAACTATAGTTCAGAAATATTAGGTAATGCAGTATCAGAAGGGGGAAAACTAGACTGCCAAATAGATGTATATTATTTACTTTTGTGAATCCAAAGAGTAAATAAGGATTTGAACAGAGTATTTTGTACTTAGGATGTGCAAAAATACTGTAGAGATAACATATTTCCTAAGAACAACAGCTATAAATTAATTAAATGAAACCAAAGTACTTAAGGATTGTTCTTTCGAGAAGTAGCTGTTCTGTAGGGAAACCTGTTGATCACTTGAGGAGCAGACCAACATGAAAACAAAGTTTATTTATATAATTTCTGCTAAATTTGTAGGTCAGACGTAAGAAGAACTATTATATTATATTTAAATGTAAACCAAAGACATGTTGCATTATAGGAACACCTAGGAACTTCCCTATTTACTTTGGCAGATAGCTGCTCAGGTGGTGATATCTCATTCTGCTTAGTGTTTTGGACATATGGTCTGATGAAATTAAAAAAAATCAAGCCTCAGAGGTGGATGGATATAATTAGATGCAGGTCTTTAAGGAATTTATATTATTAGAAAAAGAAACAGGAAATAAGCTCAAGGATAAACTGCTGACCTCAGGAGCAAATGTTACCCAGTTTTGCTAAGGAAAGCTACAAGTTTTAAAAGTGGTAAACAAACTAAAAAAAAAAAAAAAACCTGATGTTTTCTGACTTAGTGGTGCAGATGATACAATATTTTGAAATTTCCCATTTCTCATAAAACCATCCTATCACAGGGAGGTATACACAGTGAACAGAAATTGGTGTAAGTACCACAATACGATGTGTTTTCTTTCCGGTTAGTATAGACAGTGGCTCAGTGCACATTTACTGTACAAACAATAAGAATTGAGCCCACACTGCTAGTGCAGTGGAACAAGCTGTTTCATTTCACAGCTTGGCCAAGTCATTTATAGCCCATAAAAAATGACTTAACACATGGTGGCATATGTAACTCTATAAAGCTTTCTTTCAGAAGGAGGTGGAAGTTGGCATTTGTATACACAAATATATTCATACGCATACTCAAGCTAGCGCAGTATGTTAACACTCTTGTGCTATAAACCTAGTAGGCACACTATCATGATAACTGAAGACGAAATTTTTGGTAAGAACCTGCCTATTCATTCCTTACATCATGATTTTCAGATTTCCCCCCTCAGATTTATACTGCAGCTCTGAGCTCTTCAGTGAAATATGCTTAAAGTCTTGCTCATCCCTCCCTGGAACTACACACTGGTGAGCACAGTCGTGTGTGCTGCACAGCCTGAGTACCAGAACAGATGCTTCTGCACTGACTCTTCATGTGAAAAACAGGTAATGCTATTAAATTAATAGATTTTCTTTTGTATACCTATGTTGCCTGGTACAGTGGTAGCAGCCCACTATGGAGATGCTATTTCAATATCATTAAATAAGTATGATTACTGAAATAATGATTGCTAATAAGAGTAATAAGGGTATGAGAAAGGCTGTGATAATTTTAATAAAGCTCATTGTGTCTCATATATGACAGAAAGCCAATTCCATCTTCCAGGACCATGTGAGTGTTTTCTGGCTGACTATAGGGGACACAGGAAATTTTAGCACAAAAATGAATACTTTTAACTGTTACTAAACTACCTGCATAATCTGTCTAACAGAGCAATGAGGGATGATCCTTTCCATTAATTAGGATAAACATGGAATCAGCTCAGCCAAAACTGGGAAAATGTGTTAATCCAAATTTTGCTCATGAGAGATGGATAGAAATGTTTGCAGAGTATTCTACAATATATGCAGCATTCCCTGGAGGGCTGAAGCCTGAAAACATTGTTTACAGTAATATGGAAATGGTTCCTAAAGTTTTTACTAGCTGAGAGAGATATCCTTTTCTTTCATGTCCTGTCAAGAATTCTCTGTTAAATGCACTTTCTTTCTTTCTTTTTTTTTTTTAAGTTTGTAAACTTCCATCAAAAATCTTTATATTCTAAAGCATCCACTTTTCATTGAAATACATACTTCGTATTTTCCCTCTTATTCAGCACTCAGCAGTACCATTATTTTTCATTGACAGTAATACTGATTCCCTCAAACTGCTATAATAGAAATATCCTAAAGTTGGTATTTCATTACTCTGTTGAACTGACATGTGTGGTTTAAATCCACAGAGGTATATTCAAACAAGAAATATCATATTAAAACATAGAACTGAAGAAAAAGCACAAGGACAGCACAGCACTTAGGTAAATGCATTCACAGAGCTTTGTGATGAAGACTGAAATAATGGAAAGAAAAAGGGAAATGAAAATGTGCTCCTCTTTACAGAGTTCATGAACTGCGAAAAAGATGTTAAGTAAAAGACATCACTTAAATCACTTGAAAACCAATGGTGAGGCTCAAAATGATAAATCTATGTTCCAAGTGGCCTGAATGTCTCTACAGAGGAGGTCTTGGTCTTCTACAGAGATGAGTATCAGAAGTCTTTCTGAGTTTCTGAACTTTCATGGGGAATGAGTGAGACAGGGAAGTCCTCTTACAAGTAAGGATATCTGGGAATTATGGATAATGGAAGAATGTGAAAGGTTAGTAGCAGAGAAGTAAGCAGGGGAAAAAATGTAGCGCAAGATTTCCAGTATAATGACCTAAAACCTTTATTCAGGGCTTTTAAGAGGAGAAAAAGACAAAGTCAGAAACTAACTCCTGGAAATCTCACATCACAAATGTTGAGGCCTCTCCTTGATGCCACACAGAACACAGGTACTCAGTTCCCTGTGCTGGGAGCTGAGTCTGTCTCAAGTACAGGGTCTTGAGGCTACGGCTAGTGGTTCTTCAACTAGATTTGACAACAATTACGCCTGCCATTGTGAAATGTTTCTGATGAAAAGTTTCCCAAAATTATGTGCCCTAGAAAAGGTGAATAAGAAGTCACAGTTTTTATAAACATTTAATCATGTCAGTATGTCTGACTGCCTGAGAACTCCCCTTAAATTTTCTGAAGTCACTGAAGCAAATGCCATCTATTTGTACATATGAAACAACCTAATCCTTTTGTAACTCATCAAAAATCTTTTTCAGATCTTGGCCAGTACATAAGTGAACTTGTGTAATTAACTGAATCTTTTCAATAATGAATACAAAGAATTACCTCATAGTGAGCTAATGCTCTGACAGTTCCCGTAGATATGCTTTGTGGCAACTGTCTTTAATCCAAAATTATTTTTGTTGTTGTTTGGTTTTTTCTGTCTTATCCCACAGTACAGTAATACTGTTTTGAGAGTTAATGCCTCACAGACATTATGCACTGAGGCTTGATTTTATCAAGAATCTCTGAGATTCAGCATTGCTCTTCTGAAGAGGAGTGTTGGAGTCTTGCTTACAATTTGTGTTTAAAAATTAAAGCTGTGCATATGGGAATTGAAAGAAGTGGTTTGGAAGTCCTCACAAACTGTAAGTGCAACATAGACTCTTTGCATAATATGACCTAAAAATTACCTGTTGGTTTTTTAATGTAAAATACCCCAAATTTAGAAAAATATTTTTTAGTGTTGTACACTCATTATTAATTTGCAATAAAATATAGAAAACATTTTATTTTTTATTATCACCCATGAATGTTGTTCCACTACCTTCTGGAACTACGTACACTTTTTAAACAATTTTAATCAATTTAGAGCAAAAAGTAAAAACTTTGTGGGTTTTGTTTTTTTTTTTTTTCCCAACCAAAAATATAGACAAGCCTGAGGAGAGAGACCTGATAGACCTACTGAATATCTGCTTGGAATTGCCTCAAAAATATGAAACTGTACTATCCCTTTGGATAGTGTTCATGACTTGCTGAGCTAGTGCCAGGCCATGGTTAGTTGCCACACCAGCTGACATGCTACAGCAACACCAAGCAAAACCTTCTGAAGAACAGTAAAGTATCACATGAAACTCCTGTTAAATTACCTGAGCAACCTGCTGGGGGAAAGAAAAAGAAGTTTCTATATTCAGTCTGTGCAGGCACACTTTCTTACAGAATGCCAGTCTCTCAGTTTTGTCGCCTAACTCAGTAAAAAAAAAACATTAACAGCTGTAGAAAATCCTAGAAATAAGTCAGACTGCTTAATATGTGTATGGAATATTAAATGATTGAAGCCAGAGAAAAATTCATAGGATCTGTACCCATTAGTATTTGACATTATTTAGTGGTTTGAACAGCTGTTCTGAGTTTCTAACACAAGTAATTAAAGACTCAGAACATCAGTAACAGGGACAATCAAAGCTACTAAAAATCATTTCATATTATGACCTGTTTCTGGAAGGAAAAATATCTTTTCCTAAAAGCAATTTTTTTCAGTAGTAATGAATGTGATTTGCTCTGAATTTATCTCATTCAAATTCAAAGTAAAGTATCTGGATTAATTATGTGAAATTGACTTCTTTTTGGCCTCTCTGAGAGCACTATCAAGCTGCCTATCTGAAGTAAAAAAATGCTACATATTAACACTCAAAGTTTCTCTGTCCATTTTAATGGGTTTATTGTCTGTGGCAGAGGGGCTAATTATTCCTGTAAATTGATTACCATTATGAAACTCAGGGCTTCATGGCTGACTATCTTGAAGGTCATGTTGTCTCAGATGGGATTTCAGCACAACTTTACCCACTCACCTTCAAATTTTGACATAAAATTCACACAGTAAAACTCAGTTGAACAGATACAGCCGTCTACATTAGACAGAATTAAGCCTGAAGTGATCATCATGTTGTAAATTAATAGAAATGGTTACCATTGTAATAATCAATATTTCTGTCTCAGGCCCTTTGTGATGGGTATTCTCAACTCCATACACAACTGTTTCTTGTATAATTTTGGTTTCCTTCCCTGAACAATAGTAATGCCAGTAGAAGCTATCAAAAGACAAAATGTAAAAAAGATAGTATCATTATTTTCATTTTGAAAGGAATCAAGGCTTAAGGAGCATAAAAAGCTGTCTAACATTGCCCAAGGCAGCAGCAAAAATCATAATGTAATCCTGTTTACATTTTTAATCCTGAGTCACGTGGAATAAGATACAGTATCCTTTGTGTACCTGTGGTTTTGAGGGGGTCTGTATTCTATATTTACATTAATTATTTGCACAAAATTATAAGCAATTATAAACAGTCTTCTAATCAGAAGGGTTAGGCAACTACAGCTACAGACAGTAATTTAAACTGAATTACTTTTGAAACCTATCTCAGAGAAATGCAGAGAGAATATAACAAGGAGATTTCAAGATCCATGCTGAACTTCCTTTCTCCATGAGACAAACAAGCTGTAACAAAAGGAGCACTTTTTTTTACAGAGAATGTTTCAAGATACATAAGGCAAGTCTGCTCCAGTACTGAGCAGTGTACTGTCTGATTCTGAAAGCTGTTTGTTATGCTTTGAAAACAGGCACTGGTAATGGCAGAATTAACTCCTCTGCTGTCAAAGACAAAACTAGCGCCACTGAAAACTATTAACACTGTTGTAGAGTCTCTCTCAAGTCTTTACTCATAAAACTACCATCCTAGTGCTCAGACAAACAAACTGCAAAGGAAATCTGGTCTGTTTATTTTTTGTCCTTTAGCAGAGATAATTTTTGTAAATAACCCTCTCTATACACAGCTAGTGATGAGATATGCTAGGTCTTTCTATGTAGGATAGGGAAATAAATGAGTGTGTTACCTGTATGCAGTTACAGCAGGGAACTTCAAGGAATAGAACATAATTGCCAGGGAGGAATTTGGCTAGCTCAGTGGTTATGTTTAATAAACGATTGCAGCAGATTGATGCTTTAAACTCTTCCTGGTGAGGTGTTCTCTTAAGAAAATTATACCATCCTTGGCACCAGTCTAGCTGCAAAAACTATCTTTACCTGTAACTAATCATTGATTCATACTCATGTTAAAATGGCATACATGGATACTGGCGCTGAAAGAGTTGTCTTCACACTCCTGCTTCCCACACAGTTTCTCCAGTATTATCTCCTTTAGCTGTAGATGTTTGTATAGCCACCTAGTCTTGGAAGAAATTATTCTGCTACCTGCTACCTCAGATCCCCCCCAAAAGTGTATTGATAATGGATTAATAACACAACTTTATTCTTCATATGCTTTATGCCACCATGGAGGATGAAATAAGACTGCATCAAGGGAAGAACGACATTTTTCAGCAGCAAAGCTGCTTTATGACAAAGTGTGCTATATGAAGCAGCTGTGGACTGGTAAAATAATTCAGAGAGGAAAGGACTGCTGGTTTCCAGTTTAACCCCACATTTACAGTAGGGCTAACTTCCAAATTAGATGGAACAGATCTTGCATGCAGACTTTTGAAAATCTGCAAGAGAGCCTTCACAACTTCTCTGGGCAACTGTTCATGGTGATTTGTTTGTTTGTTTTCCTTATATTCAGTTAGAAATTCCCTTACTTGAGATTGTGAATGTTATCTATTTTGGTTTTCTTGCTGTTTTGTTTTTATTTTTTGTTTTGTTGCTGTTGGGATTTTTTGGTTTGGGTTTAGGTTTTTTTTGGTGGATTGGTTGCTTGGTTTTTTTCTGTAGAGCTCATTTCCTGATGATTAATGAAATCCTCTGCCTCTTGAAGACACTTGCATTGAACCTTAATCATCTTAGTGGCACCCAGATCAGACACATCATTCTGGATGGGGCGTCACAAGCACCCAGTGGAAGTACATAATAATTTCCTATAACCTGCTCCCTGCACACAGCCTTGTACCCAGTAGACAATGAAAAAAAGGCATTTTCCAAACTGGCATTGTGTAAAGAAAAGTTGTTGGTGCCATTTTACCAGTGACTTTCTCGGAGAAAACTTGATTTGAAGAGTGTTTTATACAAATTCTGTTGAGCAGAACTGAGAGGACACCACATATTTTAAGATGAGGCCAGGTCTATTGTTTGTGAGAAAAGGACATTTTCTCCAATGGCAGCACTTTCAGAATTTCTGAAATTGCTTTGAGCATCAATTGTATGCTTTTAGTTTCACTCATTTTAAAGATGCTTGAAGAATATTGAATCTGCTTTGTTGTTCCTACATTATTGCCCAATTGTTTAAAAATAAATAGTGTCCAAAAAAAAATCCCTTTTCATAGACCATCTATTTCACTGTCAACAAGAAAGGAATGCTGCCTCAGGACAAAAGCATTAAATATAGCTGTGGTGCTATCAACAAGTTAGTACTCCTGCATGAAAGCAAGTCCAGTTGTTTATTTGAGAATTTTGCTGCAGGAGATATAAATCATCAGTGCTGTAGCATGAATGTAACCCCAGGTCTTCATTGCTTAGTTTTGCTGCAGGGAACTGGAAAGATTAGATGCATGCATCTTTCTGGTTAGCCATGTATGGTTGGGTTTGCTCTTTATATAAATGGAAGATTGGTTGTGACTCCCAATGACTTCTAATACCAAGAATGTGAGTTCATGAAGTGAGCTAGACTAAGCTGAATATGAAGAGTTTATATAAACACAGCTTGGCAGAGTTCAGAAGGGAGAAGGTTTGCTCCTATCTCTTTGACCTAACTGTAAAGATGAAAGGTAACAGCCTTGATTGTTTTGGTCAGGTATGCTCAAGAGGTGTGACTGTGGCAGGGGCTGTATGCCCATGTGGTAACAGCCCATTGGGATCTATTCAGTGTTTAAGGATACTTAATTCCTTGTTACCATTCCCAAGGGTAATTCTAAACGCTGAAATTCAGACTTTGTTCTTGCTTTGGTATATATATGCCTGATTTAACTGTGAGCTTCTCACTCCCCAAACTTTCAAGGTCTGTGCTTCCAAACAGTCACGTGGTACAGATTGTAAGGACTTTCCTATATCCTCTGACTAGTTCCTACATCAGTTTTGTCCCTTCTTCTGAGTTTTGTCCCTTCTTCTGAGTTTTGTCCCTTCTTCTGAGTTTTATCTTTGTTCCTCTAATAACTCCCACAATTCTTTTTCTTCACCTCTTCAGCCATGGAAGGCAACCCTACTCTGATACTTGTTTTCAATTAATAAACAGCTCTTCAGTGTCTCAACACTGAAGAGTTTTGAACCCAGAAGAAATCACTGAAGCATGAGAAACAGAACTTGCTTGAACTACTGAGGATTTTTCCATGTTTGTCCTTAGGCCTAGTTATAAAATTACTACCCTCCTATATATCCCATTACCCACTTATGACAAATATGAGGTATCTTCTGTAAAAAATGAGGGAGTTACTAATTATAAATCTTATGCTTTAATTTTAGTTGCTTGTGTTTTTCTGTTGGTGTGTTGTTGTTATTTTCCCCTCAAGTTGAAGTTATGAATGTGGTTTTTTTACAGTGATCTACAGTGAAGTAAACAGAGATGAAGCCACTATCTCCACAGAGGTACAGATTTCTGAGAAAACAATATATAGTTTCTATAGGCAACTCAGCGGGTTTCTTGACAGCCTTGCCTCAGGTCAACAATGGAGTCTGTTATCTGTGAGTGTGTTTTGAGGGTGAAATTCTTTCAGCACCAACTCTTATGAGGGACAAAACCAATTAACTCCAGGTACTGTGAATTATGAGTGTTCCTTCTTCTCTTTGTAATAAGCCTTGTCAATCACTGAATCTGTAGAAGAATTCTGCAGAATGTCTGTGTCATCTCTACAATGTTCTTTGGGGATTTATTTTTTCTTAAAACAGCACAGTGAGATTTGAAACATGAAGAAAAAGAAGTGTGTGGCATTCCTCAACTAGAACCAAAGATGAAACTTGTTTTATTACTGCATTGATCACTAATCCTGGCAGAATTCTTGTCACATTGTGTGTAAGTAAATCAGACTGATTAACAATATTGAACTTGGAGAGCTGAAAGTACTGTGTTACATAGCTGCAGCAAAAACAGCATTAGTGTTTGCAATCTAAAGCTGCACAAAATTGGTCCTTAATTTAGATTTGTGGCCTTTAATGGAATAAACATGTTTACTGTTATCCTGATATGTCTTTGTTTTGAAGATAGATATGTTGTATCTGAGTAACCTATCAACCCAAGATTTCTCCTCTATTCCAGTTTTCACATCTTAATTAGAATCTTTTCTAACAACAACAAAAACCCAAACCAAACTAAAACACACACACAAAAAAAAACACTCTGCAGCAAACAACAAATTGACCCCATCTTGTGCTGATTCTTAGTTTAAGCTAATTATGGAACTTAACACTACAAATGTTAATTGCACTTGCTGTGAGCACAGCAGCCATTTTAGAACTACAGACCAAATCATATTAGCATTTTTATCAAATAAAGTTAAATGTGCTTAAAAGTTACTTCATGTTGCATACAGAATAAAAATTTTACAGTAACTGTCACCTAACGTCTGTTGGAGACAGATGCTGCTAGAATTCATCTGCCTAAATATTCATGTCTATATCTGAGCTAGATGTGAAGGCTCCTTTTACAGCAAGAGGAGAGCAATTGCTTGTCTAGAATGTGCCCTGTCTTATTTGTAAACTAATCTCTAAAGTAGGTCAGATGAATTGTATCTTCGAAATTATTATTTCTTCCCATTCGTTGTAAGATTTCACTTAAGTGGCTGATTCTTCTTTAAGTCCCATGATAAAATTTCTCACTGCATTATCTACTTCAGAGATAACAGCTGTAGAAGAATGTTAGATTAGATTTCTTTTATATAGTAGAAGTAAAAACCTTAGGTTTTTAATTAGACAACACAGAAATAGAATGAGTATGCAACTAATGTAAATCCAAAAATTCCTAGACAGGTCCTGTCTGAAAAATCTAAAGAATCAAACCAGAGTTCTCCCTTTCCTCTATTTGAGATTCAAAACAAGGTGTCAAGGGAATCACTAATAATTAAATTATTCAACATTTGTTTGGGTTTTGTGGGGTTTTTTGTTCGTTGTTTTGGTTTGTTTTGGGTGTGATAGAGGGGTTTTGGATGGGTTTTTTTTGGGAGGTTGGTTTCTTTGTTTGGGTTTGGGTTGGGTTGTGGGGTTTTTGTTTGGTTTGGTTTTGTTTTGCCCTTTTTTTTTTTTTTTTTTTTTTTTTTTTTTGCTAAAACCATTAAATTAGACAAGTAGGATTCATTGCTGTCTGAGAGCACCTTTTTTGCTATCTATTGCAGTCACAGATACTGACATTTATTTTCCAGTTTATAAAAGCCCGTGAAACAAAAGGGTTATTTTTAATAAGAGAGAACATCACAGGCACAGATGGAGTATTTTCTTCAGAATGCAGAAGTGTATGCATATATATATGCATTTGGACAAATGTATGCATATGTATTTTTGGAGATGACCCAATCCTAGGAATTTACATATATTAAACCTACCTTCACTAGGCAAAAACTATTATCTTATTGAACTAACTGACACTACATCTGTGGCCTTGAATTCAAGTTTATGAAGTTATAGCTAACTAAATTAACTTAGATTGTCAGCTCTGCTTTTTAGACTGAATATATCACAGAATCACCAAGGTTGGAAGAGACCTCAGAGATCATCAAGTCCAACCTGTCACCACAGACCTCAGACTTGTTCTGGTGCTGGATACCTGGGAGAAGAGACCAAACCTCTCCTGGCTACAACCACCCTTCCAGTAGTTGTAGACAGCAATAAGGTCTCTCCTGAGCCTCCACTTCTCCAGGCTAAACAATCCCGGCTCACTCAGCCTCTCCCCGTAGGGCTTGTGCTCGAGGCCTCTCACCAGCCTCATTGCCCTTCTCTGGACACATTCAAGTGTCTCAATATGTGTTACTATATACATTTTCCACTTGACATTGTTCATAAATCTTACCTTCCATTTTCAATCTATCAGTTTAAAAGAACATCCAAATACTGACATTAGTACAGAGACCAACTAGAGGAGGGGAAAAAAAAGAGACCTGGAACACTCTTTCTCAGAGACTTTCCCTCAGTGAGGTGTGGTAGAAAGAAATAAATGTTCATCATTGTTCACTTCTTTGTTGTTTGATTTCTGGTGGAATATGGCAGCTGACACCTTTATCTCCTTAATTTCATGCAACTCAGGCACAAAGGAGTTTTCTCACCAAACTGATCATAGAGGATGACAGTATGAAAAAGAGGTATGTATGTTTTCTTTTTATATATATCTGTTTTAAAGATTAATAGAAAACTGGATTCTCATATGATGTAAGCTTATACTTAGATGTCTGCTTAATTATCTGTTACTGGCTTTGCTGGAACAGAATCACAGGCTGGCCATGTGCTGCAGACCACTAACATTTCTGAGTCAGCCAGGATAGCTGACTGGAGATGGCTCACAGGTGTATTCCAGACCACCAGCATCACACTCAGTAAAAAGGAGTTTGCTAGTTAGAAGGGAGTTTTCTGCTTCAGTTTCCTTCGTGTATTTCTGCTCAAGGACTGCATTCCTGGGCTGCTGTACCTTTGGTGGGTTGAGTACAACTTACATATATATTTTTTTTAATTGGTGTATGTATGACTGGCTATTTAATTAAATCTGTTTTCATTTCAGCCTGTAGGTCTTCTCTCCTTTTCTTGATTCCCCTTCTCTGCTGGGGAAGGGTCACTGGATTATGATAGAGCAACTGCTGGAGTTTAGTTCCAGATATATGATCTGAAAGTAGACAACATAGCACTTATCTGGTACAATGGGAACAAATAAGTAGATCAAAGCAATTGGTCCTGAGGCATCTCTGTCTGTATTGTACAGCTGAGATTTTTTTTCTTGAAACTGGAATTACTCTAGTCTGTGGCACAAATGTTCTTCTCCTCCACATAGTCTACTTTCTTCCAATGGTCCCATTAATAGCTATGACGTATTTAGTGACAGGAGCACGTTTGTTGCACATGTGGAACAGCACTTTTAGTCTAGCCTCTTTCAAAAGGAACCAAAGTTGGATACATTAACAAAAGGCAAATCAATAAAATGTCAAGCAAGGAAAAAAATGAAAAATTAATTTCAAAGTTAGGTTGCTGCTCTAAATCGTAACAATATGGTATACTCAGCCTACATGAACATAATGATGTCAGAGACTATTTGAAGAAGTAATGTACAGCAGGGAGGCACTTGCTTTTGAATTGTAGGTCTCCACCACTGCTGCATTTCTTAGCAAGGCTAAGCTTGGCTTGCTTAGTGGGATATTTTCTGTGATCTCTGCGATTATTTTAATTGATTTTTTTGTGTGTGTGTAATTTCGCCTGGATAATTTTTGTCTTGCTATTTTCCCCCATATCTTGTGACTAAGTTAGCTTAGAATATTTTTGCTTGTCTACAAAGAGGTTAGATTTTATGCAAGCTAAACTGAACTGTTATGGATTTTGATCTATATGTGTAAGATGACTGTAGTTTTTCTAAGAATACCCAAGATTGATTGCCTGCTGAGGATTTTATAACCACACTGAACAGATGCTACAATTTCAAATACTCATTTGAGATTGCAAAGAAGACTAGTGGAAAGGACAGAATGCGCACAGTATCCGTTACCTACATTTTCCAGATAGAAACATTGTCTTTGACTGTTGACTCAATTGTCTTAACAAAATGAGGAGAAACCTTAAAGTTCCTCTAACAACCATCAAAGTTGGGAAAAACAGCCAGGCAGATAAATTCACAAAATGCACCCAAAAAGATCTGAACCCTTGCAATTTGTATTCATAAAAGATGTAGTATCTCTAAAAGAATGATTTTTTTTTTTTCTCTCAAAAATATAGCAGGAATATCAATAATTCTTGTCTTTGGTCAGTGTTTTAAATATACATCCATGTATTCAGCTGATCCCAGAGAGGTGCAGGGAAGAAATAACGTGTTTAGGATTTGTGTGTGCATGTCCTTTCTCTCAGGATTTGCGTCACTTCCTGTTATGTAATTTTTTTCAATGTGTCTTCAATTTAGAATCTTTAGTCAGTGGCAGAAAATTTTACTTGAAATTGCTCTGGTTTGCTCAACAGGAAAAATGTAATTAATTTTGGGATTTGATTCAGAAGAAGCAACTTGGGGGCAGTAGATGTTGCCAGTACAGAGGAGACTTGTCATGTTATTCTTGGATGCGTCTGTGGCTTCAATTCAGTCTTTCCTTACAATATGACAAGACATGCACCCAAAATGATGAGACATTTCTGGGAATGCCATGGCCTTTTAACTTTTCATCATTCTTGAAAAATCTATACCTGAATACGACAAACCAATTTCAAGAGGCTGAGGAAAAAAAAACCCCACTCTACAGTGTCATACTAGTTACTGGATTTATTGCAGAGAATGACAAAATCTGTTAGGAATACTGGCTTTGTTTCACTCATATTAGTGCTTTTCTGTGTTCTGCTGGGATGAAATATTCTTTCACCTGGTTTCTACTACTGAAGGCAAATTATAAAAATCTATTTCTCATGTTGCAGGATTTTTACAAGTATCCCAAATAAAACCCTGAATACAAAGCCTTATTTTAAGGAATTCCAGATGAGCATGCTTAAGTCATGTTCTGATAACAAGTTGAGACTTTTAAATGTCTTATTCTCTTAGCATAATTTTATAAATCTTGAGTTGCCCTTTTAGTCATGGATCATAGAATGCTTTAGGTTGGAAGGGACCTCCAAAGGTCGTATAGTCGAACTCCACTGCAGTCAGCAGGGACATCTTCCACTAGATCAGGTTTCTCAGAGCCTTGTCAAAATGGCCTTGAACCTGAGCTCAGCTACCTCCCTGGGCAGCCTGTTCTGGTGTTCCACCACCCTCATGGTAAAAACCTTGTTCCTAACATCCAGTCTAAATCTCTTCTAATTTCAAACCTTTGCCCCTTGACCTATCACTGCAGGCCTTTGGAAACAGTCCCTCTGCAGCCACCTTGTAGGGACCTTTCAGGTATTGGAAGGTCACTATTAGGTCTCTACAGAGCCTACTCTTCTCCAGGCTGAACAACCCCAGATCCCTCAGCCTGTCCTCGTGGCAGAGGTTTTCCAGCCCTATGATAATTTTCATGGCCCTCCTCTGGACCCACTCTATCATCAGGTCCATGCAAGTTACATATGATGCTTTCTAGTAAATGACATGAACTGTTTTAAGCAGTATGTTACTGGGCTTCTAGAAAATATATGAAATTCTAGGTACTACAGCAGTGTGAAAAAAGGAGGCAGATGTATGCATCAGATATTTGACCCAGCTGATCTAGAGAAGCTTTGTGCAATTTTCTAATGCATAAACCGTGGAAAAGCATTTCCAGCAGGCATGGAAATTCAGTCACATTGTGTTATTATCACATCACAATCAGAGTGCAAAAACATCGTGGCAGACCAAGAATCTAACGGAAGCTTAAAAAAGAAAATACAGGAGAAGGAAAGCACACCAAACAGTGGTTCAGAAAAAGACCTATGGAATGGACTGCATCAGCACACTTGCAAACCCAAGGACCTGTAGATAAAACTAAATTCCTCTGATATTGGTCACCTAAACTTCGGATGTGTAAGCTATAGTAAATGTTGAACATTTTCATTATAGTCTTTAGCTTCTTAACAGATAGTAGAAAAGGACTGGCACTCCAGGCAGCTGACAGTGAAGGAAATCATTGTCCTATCATGACCACATGGACAAATTTGGATTATTTGTGTGTGTAGATCTGGGAATCATTTAAAATGTGCGACTGAAGTAGGTAGTCAGAAATGGTCGATGTGATGAAGATGATGTGGGAATCCCATGATTTTCTGAAGTAGCAACTGGGCTGAGGCAGAAAAACCCTTGAAATATTTAAAATGGCAGGATGCACTGATATTCAAAGCTTCTGAATCCCTTTGAAGATAAACATAAGCTGCACCCTACTCTACATACAGTATACTACTTTCTGCCACTATCTTTGTCTAGTCTTCTGTCCATTTGATTTCTGCTCAGTCATAGCCTAGTAGTATCAGAATAAACAATACACATGAGAGAAGAGCAACATATAATAGCCTACAGTAATTACTAATGCCTACACAGAACAGACTTTGGGGAATTTCTGAAGAGAAACACTCTGTATCTTTTCCTTAGTACACAAAGTATTGTTTATGTACTGTTGCAATGGATAACACATTTCATTAAGCTGCAAGACTACGATCATAGGATGAAATAATGAACATGGAACACTATGAAAAACATATTAATCTAAAAATAAACTGGGGACAAGCACAAGGCTTTAATTATAGATATAAAGGCAGACACTCTATCATGAGATTCAGATGGATCTAGGCAATTTCATCACAGGAAGCATTTATATTCATTCTAATTCACTGATTTCCAAAAATGTCTGATCTAAAACACAACTTACAGTCCGATAATTCAGAGCAGCCTCATATGCTAACATAAATATCAGCTGAAGTTTAATTTTAGCATGCTGTGTGATCCCACCTGGAAATGCTCTAAATTCATCTGCATTTAAACAGCATTCCAAAATAACTGTTTGAAAATCAGCCTTATAAAATGGTTTATGCTGCAAGAACACATGAAGGTAAACAAAATCCCTTCTTATCCCCAATATAATAGTTTAATTTGTACAACTATTTAAGTTATAAATTATCTAACAAACGATTATTTAGTCTTTATTTCTTTTAAGCTATGCACACATATATTATGCCAGCTCTTTTTATATGATTTACAAATATTAAGGATCTACAAAAACTATTGAGTATAGAAATGGGCTATGACATTGCTAATTTTTTCTTTTTTCACATCTCAGATAACCATAAGAAAAGTAGGAACAGCTGTATTATCATTCATGGGCAGGTTTAATGCATTTTATTAAGCACGTTCTATAAAGAGTTTTTTTCTGTGTTTGTAAGGGGAAGATCTTGGATTTTGGATACATATTTCTCCCCTTGAATGTGAAGTTCTAGCTTACTGTTGCTTGTTGAAATTAGGAAAAACATCTTAGTGCCCAAGCAAACCAAACACTAGAACAGACTAATGAAGCTGTGAAGGATCTTTCACCACTAAGAATATTTTAGCGCAAGTTAGCAAAAGCATTTTAGGAGCAATATTGCGTTCTGAAGCAATGGGATGACCTCTTGAAGTCCTCTCAGTCCCATTCCTGCTACATAATGGCTCAAGCATAGTTGAGCACAGAACAATATTGACCTTAAACCAGATCTATTTTACAGTTTTAATTTTTGTTTTCCTGCAATATGCACAGAAGTCCTAATCACATGGCTAAATCAAGGAGATTACCTGAATTATCCAGGATGACATTAAAAGTGCTCCTTTGTACCACCTAGTTTCATTTATATTACGGAGGAAATTTTATTTTTTATTTAAAAATTCTCCTTCAATCATCTTAATGCTTTGACCTGACTTTTGCTGATTTTAAATGAGCACTCTTCCTGTAACGCTTGAAATTACTCACTAGGTGAAGTAACCCTTCTTCAGGCTTACAGCAGACAAAGAGGTCCAGCAACCATGCATTTTGACATCTTCACCTTTACTCCATCTTTGGTAGAGGGATGATCCTGTCTGTTTTCCAGTGTTGAAGGTCTTCATTATAAACTCGTATTTGTAGTAAATGTGGAAGCTGGTATTAAATCAGATTTCCTTCATAACAATTATCTTTAAAGGCAGGACTTATAGAATCCTACAAAAGTTTTATTTTTTTTTTTTTTTCCCCCCCCAGAAACTTAACCCTGCTTTGTCAGGTCATGTTTTGGTTTTGTGTTGTTTATTTTTGTTTGTTTGGGGTTTTTTGTTTTATGGAAGTACTAGCGCTCCAATTCCCATCCCAAACACTCTGAGCCAATTATAACTCCAGGAAGCAACCAGAAGAAAACATATGAAAGTCCCAAGCAGCTTTAGGAAATGCATTCAAGAGCTAGGCTAATAAAAGTAATTAAGATAATTAGTCAAGCAAAACTGTCTTTCCAGGTAGTTACTGAAGCATCATATGAAGCTTTCAGCTTTTTTTTTATCTTTCTTTTTGCTTGTTTATCTTAATATTTGTGAATTTTCTACAGACCCCATAGGAAAATCAGAATTCATTTTTTTAGATTAAAGTTCAATTTTTAAAATTTTTTTAAATTTTATTTTCTTGCTACATGATTTGATGAATACCAGTCATTCAGTCTCAGCTCATACAAGAGTGGCATAAGCTGTTGGGCCTGCCGCTGGTTAATCACAGTCAGTCTCCCTGGGTTATTTACTTCTTGTAATAACAGTTCAGGAACAAGAGGATTTGTAAATACGTAAAGCAATGCTTTTGTGATGTGGATACAAGTACGTAGAGGATTATCTTGTTGGGTTTTGTGCTGTGTATCTGTCTCTGGCTGTAGTCTTTATTTTTATTCAAATTCTTTCTGCTTCATTTTAGGAAAACCAGCTGGATTCTACTGGCAGCATCTCAGGAAGGCAGAATTAATTGCTCCAATTAATACTGGAGAGCCAGGTGGGCAAATTAGAGTCTTGGGGCAATCAGGGACACATAAAGGAAACATATCCCAGAGTTCAGAGACAAAGCTGATAATTCTTAGGTTTACTACTATTGTTTATCTTGAATTGTTTCTTCAAATTCATGTGGCATTTAGACACTAGTAGTAAGGTGGTTCCTAGCTTGAGGAAGCATGTGTAAAATAGCTTACAAATATTAATAAACAAAAGCAAAAGAGGATAAGCACTACTGTCAGTGCTTAATACTAATTCATTGCTTATGGACCTTTGTGACAGAAAGTATATCTGATCTTTCCAGCTTCTGAAATTAAAACTTGCACTCCCCAAAATAAAAGAGGTGCTTTATGTGGGGATCAGCACATTACAGGCTAGCTGCAAGTGCTTTCATTGCTTGTTTTCTGTTGCTTTCCATTCCCTTGTGTTCTTTTTCCTCTGCTGAAGCAGCTACTCATGCAAGAAAACACCCTTGCTGGTATTTCATGCACTGAATTTTTGTTGGCATTAATTAATCTTATGCTGTCAAGAGTACTAGATGGTAAATCTTTGGTAGAACCCAGTGGCAGAAATCAAGTTTGTGATTCTTCTATTAAATAATGTCAGGTTCAATTTAGCCTTTTTATTTATAGGGATAGTAGAGAAGCATGACAATGCCTTATCCGTTCATTTAGGTCACTTCTTGGGCATTGGCTGTGTTTTTTTCAGTAATGAGTTATTTCACAAACTGGCCTCATCTACATGTAAAGCAGAATGGCAACAAGACTATAAAACCAGAATGGCAACAAGACTATAAAAACCGATATTACAGATGCTAAAATTGGGTTTTAAAAGAGAGATCACCCAGCTTATATTACTATTTAGGAAGAACACTGAGAGTGTGTAGCAATTTCTTTTGCTGGGTACTACTGGACAAAAACTCAATCCCCAAAATGCAATTCAACCACTATTCAGGTCAATATTGGTAACTTTTCTGAATTGGCTGGCTTTCTCTTTAACTCCATGGATCAATCTCAGTTACAATCAGTAAGCAGTTTCATACTTGGTCAGTACAAGATTTTAGTGATTCAACAAAAATACTTGAAAGTCCAGACTGACTTTTTTTCAGGCTTTTCTACATTTTAGTATGTGTTAGGATTAAAGACTCAGTACTCTTGAGATATTGAGTTTTTGGGAAGGCAGCAAACAGCAAAGATAGTACTTGATGTGTATGTAGGAGCAAAATAAATGGTGCTCCCTCTGGTTGAGAGATACTAGTCTAAAAAGAAGGCCTTGAAAAGAATTGGATCAAGCCTTGGTAGAGAAACATGGAACTATTCCAAAATGACATAAACTCTTTGATATTATCAAAGTGACTGGTTCTGATTTGGTCATATATTAGTGATCTATATACTGCTAGTGTGCTATGTGTTGAGGATTATGTCAGATTTCTCTCCAGAAGATCAAGTTCAGTTTAAATAATTTAAGAAAAATGAATACATGTTAGTGCATGGTTTCTAGGTTAACCAGAGACTACACTTGCTAGTAACCATGGACATTTTTATTCACAACTCCTGGCTGTTCAGTCACTTCCTGACATAAACAGAAGTGAGCAGTTGTACTATATATAATCACGCTTTCAATTTTCATTGGAAATAACAATTCTCATACTCTTACCATCCAATACCATACATGAGACATTCTAATGTTGCTTCAGTAACTGAAACTCAATACAAAGGTAAGAAACAGAAAGGAAAGTGGAATTTTCCTGGCACAAGGTCACTGACTGCATCTGCTCAAAACAAAATACTGGGTAATGCGAGTGAGTTGTGTGTGTGCCTGAAGCTCCTACTCAAAGATTCAGATGAAATCACTGTCAAAGAATAAAAGTCTTTCTACTTCCATAACTGAAAAATACCTTTGCTTGAATGAGTTCCCAGAATACCACTCTCACAGTACATCAGTATTTTCTGTTTCTGAGTTGAAATCTTCAATAATTATCACCACCTCTTTTGTATCATAAAACAATTTGGGTTAAAAGGAACCTTTAAAAACCATCTAATCTGATGTCTCTATCAGTGGCAGGGTTATCTTTCTCTAAACAAGGCTGCTCAAAGCTCCATCCAATCTGAGCTCACAGTCTTGTACAGGTGAGGCATTTACTCAGGGAAACCTGTTCCAGTGTCCCACTTCTTTCATCATAAAAATGTCTTCCTTCTGTGACATCTATACCTAATCCTTTTCACACTCAAACCACTGTCCTTAGTCCTGTCACTGAAGGCCCCAGTAAAAAGTCTGGGGTTTGTAAACCCCCTTTTTATATTGGAAGACCACAATAAAGTCTCCCTGGTGCTTTTTCTTCTGTTTGAATGCAATTAAAGAGAAAAATGCTTGTGAGAGAAAAACTAACTAAACAAAAAAAAAAGGAGAATTTATAGTTTTCTGAGTTTCACACGTTCTTTGAAGTAATTAAATGCTTAGTTGTGCCTGCACTCTCAGTTTACTTCATGCCTTAAATTACTTGAGAGAGCCAATCTACATATTACTCCTGGGCATCCCTTCAAGTGAAAGGATGATACAGTTTGCAAGATAACTTGCTCTGGGATCTATTCTGTGCAGACATGAGGGATCACAATTTCACCACAATTATTCAGAAATCTATAAAGGAAAATTTGCAAGTCAAATAATTGCCAGCCACTTACAGAGGTCATGTACCTTTCCTCCAAAATATTATTAGAATGACCTCCTTGTCTGTTCTAAGGTTTATGTGACATTTCAACTATTTTTCTCATAAATAAAGATTAGACTGTCTTAATTCATGAAATACAAAGTTAAGGGATGAAACTGTTAAAACTTTATTTCACAGAAACACAGGATGTTTAGGGTTTGGAAGGGGTCCTCTAGAGATCTTGAGTCCAACTCCCTTGACAGGGCAGGTCACACAGGTGAGTTTGAAAATCTCCAGAGAAAGAGACTCCACAACATCTCTGGGCAGCCTGTTCCAGTGCTCTGTAACCTTCACAATGAAAAAGCTTTCCTTTACATTCACATGGAACCTCCTCTGCTACAGCTTGCACCTGTTGCCTCTTGTCCTATAGTTGGACAACACAGAGCATAGTTCCATCCTTCTGACACTCACCCTTCATATCTTTATAAACATGAATGAGGTCACCCCTCACTCTCCTCTTCCGCAAGCTAAACAGTCCCAGCTTCCTCTGCCTTTGTTCGTAAGGGAGATGTTCCACTCCCTTCATCATCTTTGTGGCTCTGTGCTGGATGCTTTCAAGCAGCTCACTGAGGTCCTTCATGAACTGAGGGGCTAAGAACTGGACACAATATTCCAGATGTTGCCTCACCAGGGCAGAGAATAGAGGGAAGAGAACCTCTCCTGACCTGCTAGCCATCCCCCTCCTAATACACTCCAGGAAGCCATTTGCTATGTTGGCCACAAGAGCACATTGCTGGCTCATGGTCATTGTATTGTCCACCAGGAGTCCCAAGTCCTGGTGCAGCAGAATATTTTTTTATAGAATCCAAGCTGATGAACCACAACACTCAAAAATTAAGGGGAAAAAAGAAAAAGTATTTTGGGTAATTCTGAATAGATTAAATAAAAATCAATATTATTGTAAAATTTGCTTGTAAAAAAGCTTGATGTTATCACAGAGTTTGTTGATTTTTAACTTACAGCCCAGGCAAATGCATAACATAACAAAAAGGAAAAGTCTTGAAGAGTTTGTTACAGGTTATGTGAACAATGAGTTTATATCACTAACATTTCATCTTGCACAAGTTGAGTATGTGAACATCATCAGATTTTTAAATAGGACAATGCTAATTCTAATTGATTTCTTCATATCTGTGGAACATTAGACCACTCTTACCTCAAATATAGCAATAGCCATTATTTCCATATATATAGATAGATAGATAGATAGATAGATAGATAGATTGTAGAAACCTGAAAAACGTGTATTTTTTAAGACTGAGCTTAACATCAAGTTGACTTCAATTGTATACATGAATTTAAGTTTCTGAATTAATACCTCAAACCTGCATTGAAATGCATTTAAATGATAGATATTATTTTAATAATAAAATAAAGGTCATAATTAGGTTTTATGTTTGAGATCAACAGAAACATACACCCTATATGTAAAGGAAAATAGAATTTTCCTGAAGTAGACTTCAATACAAACTGCTTTCTAAATTTTCATGCTGTTGTCTATTACAACACATGAAAGAGATAATCACATTGCTTATGAAACTTTGAAAGCCATTTTGGCAGGCTCTGTCTAGCTCCAATATGGAACTCCTTCTTTGGCAGCATTACATTTATACTTTAAAAAATTCACTTAGGATTTCACAATCAGGTAAGAGTTTAACTATACTCTAAGGTGCAGCAGCCAAGCCTGATATTCAGCCAATATTTTTATTTAAACATAATGTTGTTGCTGTTTTTTGAGACACCAAAATTAATAATTACTTTATGAAGTAAATATGCAGAAATATTACAAAAAATAGAGCCTGACAGCCATTGGATATTTTCTTCCAATTTAATGGATATTGAGAGATCTCCATACTTCATATTTTTATTCCAATACTATGAAATGCAATGAACATTGAAGGACAGATATTATTCATTGCATTCTAACAGGCACTGTTCTCATTTAAACTGGAGACTTATTTACATTGGTGCCATCTGTAAAGGACCCCCAGAGTAACTGAAAGTGAGGATCTTTGTGTATAATACAAAGACAGCATAGACTAATGTTCCATAGCATAACAAGTAAAAGAAATAAGCATATTGGTTTTATAAGCATGGGATACCACCGTAGTGGTGTTTGTATTTCTTTTTACCTTCTGCATCAGTTAATCCTACTCCCGACTGCTTTACTGGTTCTTGTCCATTCTGGCTCATCTTCCCTCTGTTAAAAGATATGGTGGTAGACTTCACTAAAACCAGAAAGAGATGCAATCTAAGAAGATGATGTACCCAGGCCAACAAGGCTTGGTTCTGTACAAAAAGATAAATATCACAAGAATGCATAAAAGCTCCCCCCAAAAAGCATACACACACATACACACATATATACATACATATTTACTTCCTAGAAAACAAAGTACACGGTAGGGTTCTTTCTATTACTGTGTGGGTAGATCACTTAAGAATATATTAATATTTTTTTCCCTTTTCTGGTGACAGCTGCAATCTCATCTTGCTAAACTTGTACATTTTTATAGAATTGAGGACATCAGGTGTTGGCTGCAACCTGCCCTCCTTCAGAGTGGGGTTACACAGTCTGCGTATCTCCTCTCCTCACTTTATCCTGTTGTAGTGACCAGTGAAATATACAATATGGAGTCACAACTTTGATCTATAATACTGTTACTTTAAAGGTAAGGCATGTTTGTGACCATTATCATCCTTAATGATTATTTGTCATTACAGTTTAGATTTAGCAGGAGAAACAATTCAGTTCTGAGATTTACATTAATCTGAAAGATAGGTGGAATAAATCATGCTCTGGATGTCCCTATCTTTCTCTGCTGGATGTTAGAAAAAAACTGGATGTCTAGATATTTATTCTTAGGCAACAAAATAAACATACTTGTTGCAAGCTCTAAAGCATTATTACAATCACTCTCAAAAACACGTCTGCTACTATGAGATGTTTTTATTTCTATTTGTCTTTCTCCCTTAAGACTCTGACATGCTGTGGTAGAGAATATAAGACATTATATTCAGATGCATGTGGTTCCTCCGGGGTTAAAGGGTTAGCACTGTTCTATTCTACCAATGAGTCATCTTAATGTTTTGCTGCAGCAACAGAAGCTGTTCAGTTTCTTAATAAACTAAAATTAGCATAAAATGCCAGCTTTTAAAGTAATCTAAAATTCCCTATTGACTGAAAGTTATTATATCTTCTTCTGTGAAGCAATGCTTTATGAAACATATTACAGATATGATACAAGAATTATTTGCTCCTAGGGTTAGATTCCTTACCATTGTTCAGTTTCTTTTCATTTTTCACTTTTGCATTCAAATTTAACATAACTTTACGGACATTGTATTGGTATAGATGGTCACACAGTGCAAAGGCATAGAGAATCTGGTGATTGTCAGAGGTGATAATGTGAGTAACTTTCAGGGTTATCACAGCTGGATAACAAGGCTCTTTTAAAAAGAATATCTCCCAAATAGAAAGATTTTACAAGATTTATTCTGCTGTGTATAATTGTATATAATGATTAATTTCCCTTGGTAGTTATAACAACATTTAACATTGAAAAGTATTCTAATCAAACAATTCCCCTTGTGTCACTATTTAATTCTTTTATTTTGCTTCATGATGAAGTGTTCCATTTGGACTAAAAAGTTTAAAACCCAGCCTAACCAACACTTTCTACTGATAAGTCAGAAAATTAATCAAAATAGGGAGCTTATAACCAAGAATATTTTTATATGTCACATCAGATAAAATTATTTGGTTTACCTAGTGTTTCACATCCAAATTGCAAGCTGCAATCCTATGGAATTATTTTACAAAGTCAGAATCCCTGAAGTCATTACCAAGCCAGTGTGAATGCAAATGTTGTCAGAATTTCAATTATATTTTTATTATATAATTTTCAATATATTGAGACATGTAAGAATTTTTACCCAGAGCTGAAAATCGAAACAGTTATATATTTTAAAATATTCTCCCTAGGAATGATCCCAAATGTTTCTGAGGGAAGACAGCAATTTTGTCATTCATTTTCAGTATGCTAGTATGTAAAGCTCTTGAGGCTAACACAAAAAAATCCACATTTCTTCTCTATATAAATATCTCATGTTATTTTTAAAGTCTTTGTCTAATCTCATCATAAGAAGGATTTACTTTAAAAATATCATAATAAAAAAAAGTAAACTAAAAAAAATAGTGTAGCTGGAGGGCTTGACATATTTTACTTTAGTAAGTAAAAATTATGGGAACAAATTACACAAGAAAAGTTGAAGTAATGCAGCTCAATAGATTGATGGATTAGTCATCCAAATACCAAGTAACTGTAGTATAGTAAGTGGACAATAGGAGTGAATACAAATTTAGGAGCTGTGAACTAAAAACTTCTACTGAGAGCTCCATCTTGTGTTTCTGTGCACAAAGATCTTTGCTTTTCTCATTAGGAATGACATCAAAATAATTTCCTTTTGAGATTGTAAAATCTAATTGATGATTCTGTTTTTGCCTCTGGGAAGTACAATTCACTTTAAGACAGAGCAAGATGAATTAGAAGTTCAATGAGAGTTAAATAATTGACAGCTGCAACCTGAGCTCGCACTAGCTTTCTAGAGTCTGTAGGTGAGATTGAAATATGAGATTTGTGCCTATTTCCCTTTTAGCTGCTAGTAAAAATAAATAAATAAATAAAATTAAATTGGGGTTTATTTTAGAAAATGATGAATATGTGAAAATGTTCCAGTGAATGAAACTAGGGAAAATTTATATCCAGAATCTGAAATCAGTTGCCCTAGTAACACTTCTTTCTAGAAGGTGTTCAATCTGAAAATTTATGCTAAATATTCTCAGGCTTACCAAAGTTCTCAGGCTTACAAAAGTTGTGCTTTTAAAACATAACCCAAACACCTACATCCAAGGCTGAGACTAACAGCTCTCCTATGTGACAGCCCTAAATTCATGAGGTTGAGAAGAACTTTGGTTGGTTATTCACAATTCAGTGTTCAACAAAGCAGAATAATAGTATGAGCTCTGACAAATTCTCCCCAGTTACCTGCTATTCTATTGTATAACTGATGTCTGCAGAGGAAACTGGCAAGTTAAAGGGCTACACATAATCAGTGCACAGAGGATAAAGTATATTAAAGGACAAGCCTTACATTCTTGGGATGGGAAATAGATTATTCTCTCCTGTGGCACTGCTGCTGCCTTCGCTATCCATGCTGTATCCACTGCCAAAACTACTGGCTGACGAGCCAGTGGAGACAGAACTTTCTGCAGGTCGGTGATTGGTAGACCTTGCTGTACAGGGTGGGAACAATGAGTTACCAAAAGTCTTATACGACATGACTACCATCCAAGTCAAGAAGAAAAAAACAATAATTAATCAAAAGCACATGCTGAAAACACTTATACTTTTTTTTACTTTACGCTCCAGTATTATGTTATCATCTTTTGAAGGTGATGTCTATTTTCACATAGAATACAATGTTCTAAACCAAATTGTATCCCATCACATTTTTCTCCAATTGTGTTAATAGTTCAAAACAACACCCTGAAGGAAGAAAAGAATGGGTTAGATTGATTAGCTCTGCATTTCTGATTAAACCTACAGAAAACCACGTATTAATCTGAAACGTTTCATATGGCAATCTTGCATTCAATGACTTTCAGAAAGAGAGGAAGCTGAAAGGAAATGAAAGTACATCTATAGTGACAGAGAGTGTATGAAGGCCTCCACCCCTCTAGAGACAGAACACAGCTACTGCATTATATTTCTCAACCTGCTCCTACCTATTCAGGTTTCTCTTACTGCATGCCTAGAATTTTAATGAATATGTTTTGATGGAGATGCTCTATGCTTGTTTAAAACCATTTGGTGTAGAAAATACACACCAGCATATGTTATTTTCACATCAGGTGCCTTATTTTGTTTTTCAGATATTATGGTACTACATGAACAATTCTTACAATACTCAGCCTTCAGCAAGTTGAGAAATATAAACAAAAAAGACATGGTGACATAGCACATAATATCTACTCTACTGTTCCTGTATTAGTTCTCATGTTGAATTGTCTGGGAAAGCTTTTGGATGTTTTTTGTGTTTGTTCGTTTGTTTTGATTTGTTAAATGTCCTATACTACATCTATTGTTGTCATGGTTACGCTATTCCAATTGGCTGAGGATATATACTGGCAATAAAAAATACTTAATGTTAATTTTCTGTGAAAACTTAGGGAAGTTCTATGTTATTCTGGTGATCTGGTGCAAGCAGTTAGAAGAGTTCTTAAAACAAGAAATTAGTCTAGTATCTTAGCAGAAATTACTTCATATAAGAGCCAGGGTCCCAACAGTGTCTTGCCTAAAACTGGAAACTAATATTATTTATGTCTGACTGAATGAATAATGTATTTGATGAAGATTGCTGTATGCTGCCTGATGCAGGACCAGGAAGCTGAGTGTGCTTTTCAAACTTAATGCAAAACCAGATAATTGAATAATTGAAACTAGAAGAGAGAAAATAATCAAATCACAAGGCATCAATCTGTGGACAAACTGTGAATTAAGACATAACTCTTTTGCTGCAAAGTGATTTCTTTGCTGCTATATCAAGCCATTGAATAACCTTTAAAAAAACCCCAAAAAACAAAACCCAACCCCCCAAAAAAAAACAGAAAAAAAAAAAGCACAGTTTGAGTATCCTGTCTTTCACTACAGCCTGTCTTTCAATACAGCCTGTCTTTCAATACAGCCACAGAAGGAATCTGTCAGCCTCAATTATTTTTAGACAAAAGCATTCCTTAGCTCTATGTCATTATTTTGTACATAGATCCTAGACTTCTTGGATGTTAACACAAGTTAATAAGATATACAACCACAGTGTGATTAACGGATACTCTTCAGTCTCATTTAGAGAGTAAGTTATCCATGGTTTTACCAGCAGAGACAGCCATATCACAGTAGTGTGCCCTGCTCAGGCAGCTGTGGGCAGTGGTTGCTCTGTTACTTTCAATTTGTGATATTGTGGGTGAATTCTGATCACTAAGGTGGCAAAGCAGCAAAGTATTGATGGTAAATGTCAGCAAAGAGCAAGATTTCAGAGAAGAGATGCGAAGCTCTCCTTTATACTGCATTATCACCAGCTACCCTGTATTCAACACCCTGAAGTGGGATTAATTCATGCCTGTTCAAAACTAATCCATAAGCTCAGAAAACTGGGAAAGACACTGCAGAACTCGTGAAAGCTAAGAAAGTATTGTACAGGCACCAAAAAGCATCTCAGTCCTATCCTTAGACATGAATTTGCTTAGTTTAACAATAACACATGTGGTTGAAAGGGTGGTTCTGGGCACTTACTTTTATTGATTGCACTGTAAAAGTCAGAGTCTGGAGTAATTTCTTATATCTTTACTGCTGGATTTCTAAAATCAGTAAGAACCTAGAATTTAGCTCAAGCCAGACAAGATTAAATTATATCTTTAAAAATTGTTTTAGAAGTTTTGCTACAGCTATTTAAAATCAAAATATAGTTCTTTCTTTTGAAATAGCTGTATCCTAATGAAACATTCAGTATGTTTTATTTTTAGTTTCTCTACTGCTTTGACTAACTTACATCTTTCTCTATATTAATGTTGTGTTTCTTTTTTCATAAGATCTCTTGGTGAATGGTTATAATGGATCCTAATTTAGATTCCCAATTGGATTTTGAAAATTCTGAAGTTCAAATCTATTCTCTTTCTTCTTCCTTCCCCCCCTACCCCCCCTTGTGTGTGTTGTGCACTACAACATCATTTTAAGATGAGAAATTAAATCCACAAATAGATTTACAGCTAACTTTTGACAAATTGATAATCTGAGAATCTCTGGGTATAGAGGATGCTTCCATCCCCTTTTTCTATATATCTTTATTTTCTTCAGGTAAATCTGAATCTCTAATCTTCTGCTGCTGGTTATATAGAAAATGTCCAAGTTCTGAAGATTCACAGAATGCATTTTGTTGGAAGGGACCCTCAAAGTACATCTTGTCCAATCCCAGGCTTCCCAGGGCCACATTGAATCTGATCCTGAATGCCTCCAGGGACAGGGCCTCAACCACATCCCTGGGCAACCTGTTCCAGTATTTTACCACTCTCATTGTAAAGAAATTCCTCCTCATGTCTGACCTGAATCCTGCCTGCTCCAGTTTCAAACCATTGCCCCTCATCCTATCACAAGCCCTTCTAAACAGTCCTTCCCCAGCCTTCCTGTAGGTCCCCTTCAGATATTGAAATGTGGGGATGTGGTGATGCCTGCTGTAAGAAAATATTCTGTCTGAGAGTTAGAATAACCATGGTGAGATTTGTAGTCTCTGTTGAAAGTTAGAACTTATTTCCTGCTCATGTGTAAAGGACTGACTAGTTTATACAAGAATTTGCAGTTTGAAGAGATGCAGATGTCTTAGCTACTTTAACATGAAACTGTGAATTTACTGTGGCATTTGTCTAGTCTTACTAGCCTATATAAGGTCTGTGAAGCCCTCTAAGTTTTAGAGCAATTGCCACTTTGCTTGGCCAATTGAGTTCCTATCCACACAAAGGAGAAGTAACTATGGTAAGATTAAAGCACATTCATTTCTGACTTGGAGATTTTCTGCTTACAATTGCCTATACTAAAAAATATCTAAGTTCCAGCAGGAGGTATCTTGGTTTCCAGAGAGTTTTAATATTTTTGTATGGATTCAGTCTGGGCCAAGGACTGGAAATTCTGTTCTGGTGTCACAGAGCTGCCTGATAACACAAGTTGTCATCTTGCTTTACTTAAATGTACAGTAATAATCTGAATAGAAACTTATGTCAATGTCTCTTTCCTTGCTTCCTTGTTCTTTGGTTTTTCAAACAATTTCTTGGTTCTTAGGAAAAAAATTACTTAAATTTAAATACTTGTCATGTGCAAGGTCTTGCTGTCAATTACTTATGACGCAGAAATTTTCTTTTCTTTTAGAATTAGGAAAAGACTCAGCAGATTGAAGAGACTAAGTTTGACTGAAAATCATTATCGATGTCATCACTTGGCCTCTTTCTGGAAGGGAGGAAAGGTCTCTTCCCACCTCCAGCCCATTCCCTGTGAACTTTTTATGCACTTTATCAGGTGCTTGGTACTTTTTAAAATTGTAGGTTCAGTGATGTCTGGGCTGTCTAGCCGCTGAGCTACAAAGAACAGAAATGCTTCCTCTGAAACAGGACACACAGCACTGGGGCAGGATGCTCAGAGGGGTTGTGGAGTCTCCTTCCCTGGAGACACTCAAAACCCACCTGGATGCATTCCTGTGCAGCCTGCCTTACGTGATCCTGCTTTGGCAGGGGAGTTGGACTGGATGATCTCAGGACATCTCTTCCAATGCCTTACATTTTGTGATTATGTGATACCTTTTGTATTCTGCAAACAATACAGACTTTTCTTTCAACAGAGTGCTATTTGATGAGGTGCTCTCTTGCAACTTCTTGGAAAAGAATTGCTAAGTCAAGAAAATGAAGGCTAGCATTGCTTTCATCTTTTAGATCCATTTTCTTTGTTTCTTTTTGTATTTTTCAAATACTTATTCTTCTTCTTTGCAAATATTAGTTGAATGCATCTATGGAAAAAAATATATTTTTGCTTACTTATTCTTAGGTTTATGGACCCAGACAGAAAATCAGCTTTCATAACCAAGGAAAACATGTGAATCATGCCTTACTATAAAGAATTGTATTAAAACCAGTAAGAAAAGAGAAGATGGAAGATGTATGGTTTCATCTTTCAGAAAGGTCTGGTTTTACAACAAAGAAGATGCTTTTTATAAAACGTGACATAAGCAAGATAGATAATTCACACAAGACTTAGAGCCATGAGCTGTCAAAATAGTCAGCAGCAAAGTAGAAACAATTCCGCACTCTCAGCCACTCCAGGCATTCTTCTCAAGTGAACAGGCTTTTTTCTTTCTTTCTTTTTTTTTTTTTTTTAATTTGAAAAATGGGCCTATACTGCTCTGGGGTTCCTGTGGATAAAAGAAGAACAGACTCAAGCAGAACTTACTGCTGGGGATTAAATTCTAGGTGTTCCCTTTTCAAGTATGTGTCTAGAAGCAGAAATAAAAATGATGGAACATATTTGCCTCTAATTAACTTCTTTTAAAAATCAAAACAAAACACAGACCAAAAAAAAACCCCAAAAAAGTTCGTTATAGCTGGCAGCATTGTGAGAAACCCAGGGTCACAAAAAAGGCTAACAACAGGCTGCGTCTTCTTAAAGAGATGTAAGTCCATGAGAGCAGGTGAAAACGCTGATCTGCTTTGGAGAGTTTGCTACTGACAAACAGGCTGAGCATGTCACACAGTCTTCTGACAGAACCTTGCCTACTCCTCACTCTCACTTTCCTTGCTTCATATCTTCAGCTTTGAACTGCCCTCAAATGCCAGTTGACCAGTTTTCATGAAAGGTTTCCTGTCACTAAAAGTAAATGCTGCTCAGGATTGCTTCATGAAGTTCTGCAATGCAAACTCTGTTTCTAGTTGCATCTCTTGCAAACTAGCAACAGAATGGGGATCCATAAATGAGTGATCAAAGGCATATATATCTCAGGTAAGTTGTGATAGTTTTCTTTTCCTTATTCTTCTTCCTACACCATGATCTCATCCATTTCAGCCATGCTTGTATGTTACACATGGTTTTGACCCCACACTGAGCAGTGATACTTTGTGAAATCTCACAAAACCCTTTACAGAGAACTTACCATTTAAAGTGAGGAATGACAAAGCAACACTCATCTTAAACTGTGCTAGTGGAATTTCTTTACCCAGCAAAGCAATTCTGATGAAACAATTTTCTTTCATGTGCTCCATAAGGTTAGGCTACCATCTAATAGACTTTTGAAATCAGAGTTATCAAATAAAGAATCTGAGTAATTTCCTAAAATTACATGTCAGCTTAAAATAGTGGAAGTGTAAATAGCAGGAATAGCCAAAGCAGGATGTGCCAGCTATGAGACTGAAACACGATTCACAGAAGAGACTCAGATTATTGCTGTCTGCTGAGAGGAAGGACAAACTGTTCCTGTTGGATAATGATTCTTGGAAATGGGTTATTTGTAGCATTACAAAGGGCCATTTAACTGGAAATTAAGAGACTAGTGAAGCTAAGTTAAAAACAGCTTTGGGAAGTAAATTATTTAAAGTGTGAAAAAAAAAATTAGTCTAAATTACTGTAGGAAATTTAAATGTGGCATGGCCTATTAAAAGTGTAAAAGTGGGTATGGACCTAAATGAACCCCAGATAAGCAGATATTTAAATCAATGATCATACCCAGTTCAAAAGATACATAGAACCTATGAGTCAATTTCATTTCCCTCCACATTGTTGCTAATACCAATAAATAGAGTTTAGTGATAAGGAAAATTCCTGCTGATTTTAATTCTTTACAGCTAAGCAGCTAAAAGTTACTCAGTGCTGGCTCATACCTGCATCATGGGTTTTAGAGTGCTAGCAGTATTTCGATGCCTGTATCACAACATGTTTCTCTGTAGATTTAACCTGTTATGCTGACATTTCCAGAATCACAGAATGTTAGGAGCTGAAAGGTACCTCCAGATACTGTTCATTCCAGGCCCCCTGACAAAGAAGGATCACCTACAACAAGCTGCACAGGAACACATCCAGGTGGGTTTTGAAAGCCTCCAGAGGAAACTCCACAACCTCTCTGGGCAGCCTATTACAGTGCTCCAGTACCATCACTGTAAAGAAGTGTCTCCTCATGTTGAGGTGGAACCTCCTGTGTTCTAGCTTGTGTCCTTTGTTCCTTGTCTTAACACTGGGCACCAACACAAAGAGAATGGCACCTTCACATTGACACCCACCCCTCAGGTATTTATAGGCACTGATAAATCTCACAGCCTTCTCAAGACTGAACAGCACCCGGTCTCTCAGTCTTTCTTCATAGCAGAGATGTTCAAATCCTGCAATCATCCTCATAGCTCTCTGTTGGAGTCTGTCTGGTAGAACCCTGTTTCTCTTGAACTGGGGAGCCTAAAACACAGGTGTGGTCTCAGCAGGGCAGGGTAGAAGGGAAGGAGAACCTCCCTACACCTGCTTAATTCATCCTAGGATGCCTCTTGTCCACAAGAGCACATTGCTGTCTCATGGAGAACTTGCTGTCTGCTAGGACTTTTGTCAAGGGGTTATAAGCAGTTACGATGCCTTCTGAAAGAAAATATTTTTAATTGGAGTTCTAGCGTAAACTGACAGGCTCATTAGGGTACAACAGAGAAAATGTGATGCACTGTCCATCTACTCTAGCTATTCTAGCTAAGAGTATCAGCTCTGATAGCAGACCTCCCTCTGACCAGTCGAATAACATTTCACACAAGCACTTGGAAAGTAGCATCTTGGGATATCGCAGAAAAGCTTTTGTGTCATGATAGAAGATTTATAGCGTGAAAGATGAAATGCTCCCTGAGACAGGAGAAATAATAGGTTCTGAGTACATGCACTAGATTTGGGGATTTTCAGAAAATTATGTAATTTTTTAATTCCCAGAGGGTGGGGCTAAAAAAAACCCCTTTCTAGTACAGAGTTTAAAAATACAGGAAAAATAAACAGAAAATGCTGGAGAAATGTTCATTGCTTAATTTAATGACTGTATTTGGACCTTTATCTGAAACACATGGTGTTTTCTCTAAGGCTTTAATGTTTGCTAATCCAAGTCAATGCTATAGCAGTGCTTTTCTCCTGGCAGGTTCTTTATTTCTTTAGTTGGGTTTCTAATGTGTGCTAAATGAAAGAGAAGATGCATTTGGCATCCATCATCATGTGATGTTCAAGCAACAGTGTATTTACTTGAAGCTTCTCTTTCATGAGTGGAAGCATAGAAAAATGCATGGGACTACAATGACTTTAAGGCTTAAAATCACCTACTGAGCTATTTAAATATTAATTTACTGTTCTCTGAAGATCCTAGGAAAAATCAGAATAATTTTCCAGAAATCTTCTCTAGTGATGAAATATTTTCTTTGTTGTTGAGCATTGCATATTATGAGTTAATAAAGGACTTTGTTTTTTGTTGTCCAATCATTGTACCTTTTGGGGTAAAGCTGGCACCTCTTCCTCTGCAAATAACAAGAACCTCATTGAATTCTACCCATTAATCTATACCCATGTAGAGACCACAGCTCCATGTACTTCAAAACCTAACCAGTTATGTAGATTAGTACTGGCTGTATAGTGAACACTTTTATGTGCTCCAAACTTATTTCACTGGAAACTACACTTCTACTATTCTAGTAAAGCAGAGCTTGTGCATCTTTCCACTTCACATGGATACCAAAGGTAAATTTTGCTGGGTTTTGTCTTTTTTATTTAGGTCACTAGAAGTTATTAAAACTAAAGGATGTAGCTTATTCTTGTAAAACTATGAATTGGCATGAAAAGGCATTTTATGTAAGGTCAGTAAATAACTATATTGCAGATACATATACTGGTTTATATGCACATGACCAAAGAACAGATAATTATCAGCATAAAACTACCTCTTTAAATATTTGAAGAACTCTAAAATAATTTGTTATGTTTGAATCTGCCCAGAAAATTTTGTATAATGAAAAGATCCTTCTATGGGATACATTACTGACTTAAAAGGGAGTGGAGTGACTGGCAAGCTGTTGAATTTATGGAAAGCTGCGCCAGCATGTGCTGTTTATGTGTTTGGGGAGTGGTGGCAATTCTTTAAATGTCTAAAACCTAAGAATGTAGTTACTCAAGAATGGGAAAAGAAATCTTACGCTTCTCCTGCTTTAGAAATGGACTAGGCATTGACTATTTCAAGGACTGGAATACCTCTACTATGAGGGCAGGCTGAGAGAGTTGGGGTTGTTCAGCCTAGAGAAGAGAAGGCTCCAGGGGGTCCTTAGAGCTGCCTTCGAGTACCTGAAGAGATCTTACAGGAAGGCTGGAGAAGGACTTTTCATAATGCTGTCTAGCAATAGGACAAGGGGTAATGGTTTTCAGTTGAGGGAGAGTAGGTTTAGTCTGGATCTTAGGAAGAAGTTCTTCAGTGGGAGGGTGGTGAGACTCTAGAATAGGCTGCCTGGGAGAGTTATGAATGCTTCCTCCCTGGGTGTTCAAGGCCAGGCTGGGTGAGCCCTCGAGCAGCCAAGTTTAGTTGAGAGGCATTCCTGACCATGGTGGGCAGGGTGGAGTAGATGATCTCTGAGGTCCCTTCCAACCTAAGCCATTCTGTGGTTCTATGATTTACATTATTTCAAAACTGAGTCATCTAGGGGATAAACTATAATGCACAGATTTCTGTTGAATGTAGTGCATTTTAAGTGAATGCGTAATTTGGAAAAAATTCAGATTGTTTGTGCAAAACAATCAAAACTAGGCACTGCTCTCTCCTTGTGGCTTGAATCCCTTGCAAATTCTGCCTTTAAAGGGTTTAAAGGGTTGACTGTGAAACATTACTGTTTCTTTCTGAGGGGTGTGACGGCATTATGTGTTAGGAAGTGGGTTTCTTTGCAGATCACACTCATCTCTCACAGGCAGCAAGAAAATGATACTTCAGTATTTATTTCCAATTAATTAAATGCTGTAGTTGAATAATGGATTTTTTTAAAGTGGTGAATAAAGCCCAGTGTCTTCTGTTGTAGCTTCACCTTAATTTTTACACAGATTTAAAAATATTTATTTATTTATTTTACTGTTTAAAATTAAGTTTATTTGGCTTAACTGCTTCTGTATTAAAGTGATGGAAGTCCTTTTTATTCATAAAATATGTATATCATAGGTGCTGGGTTTTCTCTGGAGTGTTCTAAGAATGACTGAAGGTTCTTGTTTTAATTTTTCTTGTTTTATCTTGTCTTGGGGGGAAGGGGGAAGTAGAAGTGTGTTTCTGGTTTGTTTGTTTTGTTTGGGGATTTTGTTTTGGGTTTGTTTGTTTGTTTGAGGTTTTGTTTGTTTGTTTGTATAAATGCCAATTCAATTTCTGTTAAACAAACCAAACCAACCAAACCAAAACACAAGGAAGAAGGTATTGAGAGACTATGTCAAAGGAGAAAACTTTTTCTGAGGACCCTTAGGTAGAGAAGGACTGATGATCACTTATAACAGAATTTTTCCTTTCACCCTTGTGGAAATCTTGCTACATTAGGGACTAGGGCTGAAAAAAACCCTAAAGATTTTTCTATAAATTCTGTTCTCTGACAAACTCAGAGAGAAATAGGTATGCTGGAAAATAATAATGATATTGTGGATTATCTGCAATGGCTTTCTTAATAAAGGTCTTTGAAGCTTAAGAGACAAGAAAAAAGAAAAAAAGTTACTAACTTGCCAAGGCAACTGTTCCTGTCCATAAAACCATTTCCTAATGGTTTCTTTATTCCAGAAAATAGGCTGTAATGGGGATGAATACTACAACTGTGCAGCATCCCTGTAGGAAAGGACTTTCAAATTCATGATGCCTTGATATTAATTGTTAGTAAATTCTCTCCATTTTCAGAATTTTTGAACTGCAGGGAAAACCTCTCTCCTTCCTTCAACACTTCCTTCTCCTGCAAACAGCTCCATAGATTGAAAGTTGATTTGAGCATCTTTGGTGCTTTTTCTATTCAAGATCACAATCTCTTCTTGTTTTACCTACAAACTCCACAAATCTGCAATTAACTCATCTGGATTTTTCTTCTTACTTGAAATGCATTAACCTCCAAATGGTAATTATTGGCCCATCTCAGATAAATAAATTAGGACAAACTATTTTGGGCACAACAAGAAGCAGCCAAAACTTCTCACAGATCTGAAATCAGACTTCCCAAGCAGAAAGATAAAGGTACCCAGTAAATCTAGTAAAATTCATAGTAAATCTAACCTGGTTTATATTTTAATATTAATGTGGGCTCCCATTCCCATAACATTTTGCTGAGCCAAATGTCTATCCATATATAGCTTTTTGGCAAATGTAAAAGTGAAGAAGCTTGCATAACAGTTTAGTGGCAAGGGTACCTGAAGCCAACAGCTTAGCTCTTTCCTGTAATGAAAGCATATTTGAACCTTGATTCAAACCTGTATCACAAGCAAAAGGTTTTATCAATGCTTATCTATGCCAAAGGCATCACAGGATTGAAAGTCTCCACAAGAACTCTCTACAGACATGACACCTCAAAAGCTGGTGGTGGAGGAATAGAATGGGCCTTTCACTCATGGTGTCTGAAATAGTTCTATGATACCCTCTGGTCTCTGCCTGAACTGAGCAGCTGGATTCGAGCTGTAGGGTAAGACAATATGTAGGTGGGTGGATGCACATGTGTGTAGATACTTTATGGAAGAGTTCCTAAGGCTCTCATAAGAAACAACTTGTTACTTCTAAATATGATGTTTACAATGATTTGTAGTTTGCCTTTGTTAATTAGTTACTTCAACATCACACCAGTCCTTTTAATGACTTGTCGCCTATAGGGTATATTGGCTGAAGTATTTTTCCTTCTTTCTTCTCTACAACCTTCTAATGTTTTTTATTAAATTAAGAGCAGCCCTGCAGAAAAGGACTTGGGGGTCCTGGTGGATGAGAAACTGGACATGAACCAAGAGTGTTGTGCTTGTAGTCCAGAAGGAAAATGACCGCGTGGGCTGCATTAAGAGTGGCCAGCAGGTCCAGCGAGGTGATTCTGCCACTTTACTCTGCCTTGGTAAGAAAGACCTCACCTGGAGTGCTGCATCCATCTTTGAAGGCCTCAACACAGGAATGACATGGACCTAATGGAATGGGTCCAGAGGAGGGCCACAAAAATGGTCAGGGGACTGGAGCACCTCTGCTACGAGGACAGGCTGAGGAGGCTGGGGTTGTTCAGCCTGGAGAAGAGAAGGCTCCGGGCAGACCTAGTAGTGGCCTTCCAGTACCTGAAGTGGGGCTACAGGAAGGTTGCAGAGGGACTGTTTCCAAAAGCCTGCAGTGATAGGATGAGGGACAATGGTTTGAATTTATAAAAAATTTAGATTCGATGTTAAGAAAAAGTTCTTTAACCATGAGGGTGGTGGAACAGAGGAACAGGTTGTCCAGGGGGGTAGATGAGGCCCCATCCCTGGAGATATTCAAGGTGTGATTTGACAAACTGAACAATTTGATCTAGTGCAGGATGTCCCTGCTGACTGCAGGGGGCTGGAACTGGATAACCTTTGGAGGTCCCTCCCAACCCAAACCATTTTAATGATGCTATGATTCTCTGCGAGACCATGGTGTGCAATGGTATTGACAGAAAAAAACTTTCAATGAATTGTGAGAGCTTGGGAAGGGATTACAACACAAGAGAAGATCTGAGAGTCCAGTGTGTAAGTTTATTTGGATAATCCCTTAGATTCCATGGAAATAAACAAAAGGCTGCAGAAGTCAAAAGAACAGCGCTAATTTCAACCAGTTGAGATTCTGGCTCTTTATTTGTGACAAGGGGAGAAACTGAGGTATGATATTTAGGCTTGATGTACAGGTGCATACAGATAGAAAACAGTATTTTAGGAGGCTGATAGGAAAGTTATCGAGATTGAGCTGTACATGGAGCAAAACTTTCCTTTCCACTGGTGGTTTGAAAAATTATTTATGCTAGTGACTTTTGACATAACTATGCTGGGAGAGGAAAAGCAAATAGTTAATGTCCCAATTAGAATTCCAGAAACAAACGTGTAATTAGGATTTGTAACAGTACAAGAAACTTCAAGCATATTTAAGCAGACCAGCTTGCATGCACGCTTTATATTAAGCAATGACATGAAGAAAGCTGTACCATTTCTCAACAGAAGTCTGTGTCCTCCAGTGGAATGGAAGTGCACACATTTTGTTTTGTGATGTTTCTTAGCACGGTTTTAGATTATGGATTTATGTGCTGATATGGAAAAAATCAAGCAAAGTTCTTGATTATTTAACATTTACAGCACTTAATGGAGGGGTAAAATAAATAATTCAATATCACAATGAATTAGTAGACATGGCAAGAAGGATTTGGGATGTGGTTGGCTTCTTAACCATGTCTTTCTGCTCACCTCCTTCAGGCTTGACTGGTCCATCAGACATCACTTTCCTGAGGGCTAGTTGGCTTTGGTCTTTGTTGTCATTGGCTGGTGGAGGCAGATTGTCAGACTGAGTTCTTTGAATAGGGAGGACTCCTGCTATGCTGTGTCTGTGCTGCTTCCTGGCATGATTAGACTGACCGCTTTTATGTGCTGCTGTGGCAGTGTGGGTGAAATGGAAACCCAGAGTATGTATCCTCAGATGGAACCAGCTTAAATGTTATTCATGCAAACAGAAGTGGTTTTTTTTTCTGTATTTAAGTAAGTAGTGTTTTCAAACACCAAAGAGACACCACATGCACAGCATTAAAGAGTATTAAAACTGGCTGTTTCTTTATTAATGATGGAGACAAGGGAAATAATTTCCCCCCAGTTTTTGCATTATACCATGATAAATTTATGGCATATCCACAAATCCTAAAGACAAACACAATGATTCCATAGTCAGAGAGTTTTCATTTCCCATCAACTAAACCCTCAACTAGCAATCAAATACTGGTCTGAAGTATACTTGGGAGATCAATCCTTTTGAATGGAAAAAGTTTAATTTATTTATCGATTTTAAATTGTCAGGTGAATTCTATCCAGACCCTTAATCAATCCATGGCACAAAAATTACTAGGAAAAGTTAACTGACCATGACACCTGACTTAGGCTTCATCTCCCTTTGCCTTTGCTAATTTGATAACACTGTTGATGTCAATGGCTTTGTGTGTTAAATGACTTTGCATGTCATGTGTTCAGTGTTACTGTCTATTGCTCTTCTGCTTATCACTAACATGATTTTATCCAAGATACTACAAAGGTTGCTTTATATTTCCTTTCAGAAAAAAAAAATAGATATTTACAGTCATGTTGCAAAAATAGAAATCTCAGCCATGTAGTTAAAAAACTTTTTTCTATAACTTTAAATCTTTTCTGTGTATAGTTCTGTCTTTCCTGATTGCTACTTATGGATGTATCTTGTTAATGTGCTCTCAGTACTTGATGTGTGCAAATTGATGAGCTGGCAGCCGCATCTCTGCAGGTTTTGATTATGACATTGGTAGTCATTTAGTGACATCAAAACACCACCACACAATGGAATTCTTTGTGAGTCATGCACAACCATGGAACATCATGGACCATGAGAGAAGGGACTGATGGAGAAACAGCCAGTTTCACAGCAGTCTATATAAATTAAAGTAAATAAATAAATAAAAGACTTCTAAATACAAGAGTATATTATAATCATATGTATTCACACACAGGCACACAAAGAAAGACACTGAATAGAGTGAGCACAGTGTGCCAAGAACAGAAACAAACAAACAAAAATAGCCAAAAAGGGAAGGACAGCAGGAAAAAAGGCAACAGATGAACATTAAGCTGCCATGCTGAGGAATTTATTTGCGTCTTTTACTTGGTTGAAGGCGAAGCTGCTGGACAGCTGCTTCAGCAGCGGCGATGGCTGCCCCAGCATCTTCAAGGTGGGTTTGAGTGACGCTGGTTTTGCTTTGGCTGCGAGATGGACCATGAGAGCGCAGATGTCCTTCAGAGGAAGATTTGGAGCTCCCTGGACTGCTGTGGGATTTCTCAATGGTGGGCACCTGCATGTCTACCAGGAAAATGAAGAAGCACGTCTGTTGCATTTATTAAATACAGACAATTCCACTGACTTTTCTGGCTGCCTTCCAGAACACGGAATAAAGGTTCTGCTGCGTGATGCCATTCAAAGTCTCAGGATATATCACAATTAGGAAACTCTTACAGAGCACCATTTTCTACTTCCTCACTGTTCCCTGGTCCAGGGAGTAATTAATTTACTATTGGGTTTCCATCACCTACGAATTATGCCTCCTGTCTTGGTTCACAGTGGTAGATGATGGCATAGTCAAAAGAGTAATCTTTTTTTCCACTTTCTGTCTCTCTAATAGGTAGACACTAACTAGCACCACTTAGAGTGGTACCAAAACCACAGCTGATGCAAGCAGTTTTATTCTGAGGTATGCATAGGTCAAAACCATAGCCTAACTTAAAATAGTTTCTATACTGACCACTAATGTAGATACACATCTTACACATACATCAATCCCTAGCAAAACATAGCATAGATAGGAGATAGAATGGAGTCTTATCACTCTGAAGCTCTCATCTGGGTGCTATTCTGGGTGGGTTTTGCTTTGATATGACATATAAAGTGTTTTAAGTAAGCAACTGGCCGCTGTCTACTTAGGATTGGCTGATTGCCAATAGAGAGATGCTACAGCCCATTATCATTGACTGGAAATGGCACATTCATTATTATAGCATAATTGCTATTCTATAAAATATTAATGAGACATTTCCAGAAGAAAAATGCCATAGAATATTTAAAGAACATGAAAAATAGAGAGCTATATATGTATTGAACTTAGCCAAGGCTACCTGAAAAAATGAAAAGGACACAGATTCTAAAGTAGATGTGCAAAGCACAGAGTTTGTGAGCTGCTGTTTTAAGGACACAATTAGTCAGCAAGCTGGCTGGCACAAATTGAGCCAAATTATGCCGTGGATCTGATGAAATAATCACAGAGATAAATATGTTTGTAATAAACGTGTATACAAAGTTCATAGCAGTAACTTTATTTTGCTGTTAGAACTTACACATAGAAAAGGTATGGGAAAACATTTCATATCAGGTGCACCAAGTCATTCCTACCCTTGGAGGGGTCCGGAAAGATTCCATGACTTCTGCTTTTGATGACAGATGGCTTTGGAGATTGCTGGCTACTCTGCCCAGAATGAGATTTCCCATGATCAATGTTTTCACTCTGTTCTTTCAGAGGGTACCACCGAGGAGTGTTGTCAAGCTGAGAGATGCTGGATAACTCAATCAATACCTACAAATAAATCGAAGTACAAAATATGGACTGTATCTGACCTATTAATGAGTGTGCTCAACAAAAGAGCCTACAGGTGTGTTACCGCAAGTTGTAATCAAATATAAGAAGGGTATAAGGCTGTACACTGACAGATTCAGGACTCTCTGCCCATGCTCTGACCTCACCTGATATAAACCAGCTGTGATCCCAAACACATTTTTATTATCATATTGATGTGTATGAACTAAGGTCTTCTCAACAGGACCTCAGTAAGGACTACAAGCTTAGACCAAACTCATATATCCTGATGACTCCATCAGGGCATACCAAGACGGATACATGATAGTTTAAAGGGTAGCTTCAAATCTAGCCTGAAAAGGCACCTCATCATTCTGCCTCTATATAAACATATTCTGATAACATAATTGGGCAGTGTTCCATCCTTTTTGTCAGTGTTAGGAAGGAGACAAATACTTTGATATAATATGTGATATAATGTGTGTGACTGGTTCTTATCAATTTAAAAAAAACAACAACACACACATATGCAGAATTTGTAACAAAAAGAAACAAATATGGATGCCTTTGTACTTTAACAGTGAATCACTATAGATTAGTAAATCCCCTGGTGTGGGCTTTTGTCATAGCTTTGGGGATGACTTGCAAGACAGCATGGTTCAGATTGTTCCCAATAGGAAGTATAAGCTGGGGGCTCTGATTTTTAGAAGAGGGTTCACATTACATGGATGTGAACCATGATATGCTTCTTGCCTTCAGGGAGATGCAAGTGGTGCTGGCCCCATTTGAACAAGTCCTTAGAGCACAATTTGGATAAATCATATGTGAAGTTTTGGTGCAAGAATTCTCTGTAATCTTTATCCTGAAATACACCGAATAGTCTTTTCTGTTCCTTTATATATATATATATATATATATATATATATATATATAAAGAACTGATTTAATATTTAAATATTAATAATTTAATTAAAAAAATTAGAATGTTGTTTCAGAGGTTGAAAATACTGGAAGCCAAAAGTTTAAATCTTCCTGCAGAAGCAGCTACTGGAGCATCCATTTTCTAAATGTCATAAATAATGATGTAAATAAAGCCCAGCATTTGGACAAACATGCTGAACTCAACAAGAAGACTGATGTGGTATGCAGGAAATAAGCAATCATGCAGATCCTTCCTATCTATTTATTTTAGTAATTGTTCAAAGAGTGACACTGATTGCTCAGTTTTCTGGTTACACAAAGGGGAACTGGAGATGAACTGAGTGCCTTTTTAAATGAAATTCAGATGCAAAATAAGCAGAGATAATCTGAGTTACTCTGTATATGAGATATCAACTTTCTTTGTCTTCTGTTTCTAATTATAACCCTCTTTTGTAATAACATTTTTAATTACTTTTTTGACATTGTTGTCACTGATGGTAATTCTGTGCTACGTGAGCATATGTTTGTTTAGATAAAGAGCAAGGACACTTTCCATGATCACTCATGTCACACTATTAATTACAAGATTTTGCCATTACTCATCCTTTGGTAATGATATTACTATTTCACCATTTGAAAAACAAAATCTTGATCAACAAGACCAAATTACTCACATTAGCAGATACTTGTGCATGTGCTAAATATGGCTTGGTGGCAGTATTTAATTCTCTAATCCTTTACTAAAACTGTTACCTTCTCAGCCTTCCCATACTATGTTAGAAGCAAGGCAGAAAGATTACCAGTCATAACAGGAATTGCCTATTCAATCACCATGAAGGCTGTTAGTATCTCAATCTAAAAAAAAAATCCTATTTTTCAGTGAATTAACCTTGTGTTGAGTCCTAAATGAAATTGCCCACAGTTCAGCAAGATAAAGGGAAGGCATGTGTCATGTGTGAATGAAAGAACTCATGACCATTTGTTATCAAGTCAGCAGTAAAACTGATGTGAAATAAGTTTTACTTAACATACATACACATGCACACACCATACCTTGAAATAAAACAGTCTCCAAATATGACCATACTGTTAATCAGCTTTCTAACTAGTCAGAGTTAGAGAGGAGGAAGTAAGACACTCACTTCACCAAGGAAGTCATTGGAGGAGAATCTATCATAATCCCAGACAGTCACTTCCAGTGTTTTCTTTTTCAGCTGCAATATAAGTCAAAAGTTAATTAACTCCATTGTCATCAGATCAAGTCTTTATGGTGGTTTCTACTTATTATCTCCATCTTGTACCCTTTTTTCATAGTGACAGACAGCCAACTTTTGTCCTCCCATCAACCCTGATCTCAGAAAAATAATTTAGAGCTATTATTTGTTATCAAGACAAATAGGCTTGTACTTGGCCCTCTTTTAGGGATTTCCTTAAGCTGTTTTTGACAGAATGTTTGTCCACAAGATTCAAACTGATTTTTAGAGCACCATTTTCGTACTTCTGCAGTTTTTCTCATTGTCAGGTCTCAGTTGTCTGAACTCAGATACCTGCATAAAGTGTATTTGAATGTGAATTTCAAATGTATTATTTAAAACACACTATTTACACAATCTTATCTGTGAAGAGCAGGCTTTAATCCTCAGATTTTAGTGTAGTCAGTGGTCCAGATATGTAGGAGAAGTTGTACTGGTAGGTATTAATGACAGCCATCAGAAGCCATTGCTTGCAGACCTTGTTAAGCCTGATAGCTGTGTCAACCACTCTTACAGGCTACAGTAACAAAAAAAAAATCTTTTTATATGACAAGACAGAATAAGACAGAGAACCTGTTGACCAAAGCAGTTGACCTTATTGGAAAGACTGATGTGTGCTATTCCAGGCACCTCTGAAGACAGTTGGGGAGAGGATTGAATACTGATGGTGTATGCTGGGGCAAAAGGCTATCAGCTGTCTGGAGAGGCAAAAATAAATGTGTGTGGCTTGAAGGAGAAAGGACAAAAATCCTGGGGGTATGGGATGTCTGTGAAGTCAGGTTGAGAAGTCACAAGTGAGGAATTTGTTGGACATTATAAGAAAACCAGAACTTTTCACACACTTGAACAAAAGAGGTCAGAACCAGAAATCTTATGTGATAATTGAGGTAATTGTCACAGATTCATACAGTTCTTAATAACTTTAAATTGCCCATAAATAATAATTTCATCATCTCATTATTATGTATTTGAAATATCTTCTGCTCCTACCTAAATTCAGAAAAAGAGCAACTATGTCAAACCAATATCTTTGAAAAGCAAGTTAAAATCAGTTTTAAATCAGCACAGAAAGGGGAATTGCTAGTTTCAGCATCATCTCTGTACTCTTCAAGCAGGCAACAACATGACTCAAAAGCTAAGATTTAAAAAAAAAAAAAAAAAAGTAAAATTCAAGAGTAATTCTTTAATCTTTCTCTGTTTTCTTCCTACATAATTAGGCAACATTCTACTTAAACATTATTTTAAAAAAAGCATCATGTAAAAACAAAAGAAAAGTTGAACAAAAATATTCTCTTTTGAATATCCTTTACCAAATAGTAATAAGGCTGATTTCCTTGACTGAATAAAACTCCTTTAGTTTGCTGTTTCAAGGCAATGTTGAAACCGCAATGTGAAAAATAACCTGAAAAAAGAAGTCAAACAGCCACTGGTCCATGCTGCTTTTAGCCTCCTGGATGATATAATTTCCTGCTAGATGCTATGCCAAGGATACATATTTTTACCCTTTAAATAAGACGAATAGCATAAATACTTTTCAGAAATGCATTGTCTTAATTACTTCCATTTTGGAAGGATGCGTTGCCTTCTTGTTACAAGCGATGACTGTGCAAGGGCAGAGAAAAAGGAAAGGAAAAAAAAAAAAAAAAGATGAAAACCATAGGGTTTGAAGGACTTTTGGTGGAAAGGGGAAACAGAAAAGATTTCCAAGTAACTGCAACCATACATTCCTAGCTTCCTTGCATTAGTATTAAAATAAAACTGCTGAAAACTTGCAGTACTCAACAGTTCTTTGAGATATCTATTTTAAGCCTCTTAGTTTAATAGAGCTTTTATACAATATTATGACAATGAAAACCATCAGAAGAACCTTATTAGGCAGTGTGTATGAAACGAGACTTTAAGAGGAGGAAAATTTGCTTTTCAGAACTTATATTTATGTACCACTACTGAAAGCAAAGAACACTCAATGGCTAAGTGATTTTAAAATCAACCATTATATCATTGCAACAAAGTACGGGCCTGCCTTACATCATCCACTTTTAGGTTGGGATGTCAGAAATTCAGATTCCTATCAGTAATTTAACTGGCAGCAGTACTGCAATGTGTTGCAGAAACCCACTATCCATCTGACTGGGCTTTTGCAAGTGGGCAATGTACTGACAAGAAAATAAGTGTGTTCCTACAAGAAGGAAAGCAAGTTGTGAACATCATCTGGTTTCTAAGCCTGTTAAGAAAAAACCCTGTTACTAAGCTGAAACTAATTTCAGGCTTTGCACTGGGGAGGGGAACCAAAAAAACCAACCAAACAAAAACCCCAAAAAACAAACCCACCAAAAAACCAAACACCTAAAAGTGTACTAATGGATGTGAATTCCAGTTAGCTTTAGGCTGCTGTGGAAACCTGACATTTAAAGAAAACAAAGGAATATGCAGAAGAACCAATATTTTTTTTCTCTTATGGAAGACATAGCACCACACATAGGGAAGTGTCTGGTTTCTGTTTTAAATGCCTAGAGATCACTGGATGTTGATATGGATAATGTGAATCTGTGTAACTGACATATTTCATAGATATACCTGGAAAGTATCATGAAAGGGTTTGAATGAGGACACAATTTTAATGCAGTTTGGTGTTCTCTTGTGCTGAAAGTAAATTCATAAAATAGAATCATCATAGACTGTCTTAGTTTGGAAAGGACCTTAGAGGTCATCTTCTCCAACCTCCTCACCATGGGCAGGGACACCTCTCAACTAGACTTGGCTGCCCAAGGCCTCATCCAGCCTGGCCTTGAACACTCCTAGGGAGGAGGCATCCACAACCTCCCTGGACAGCCTATTTTCAGAAATAATATACAAGATCACAGTCAGAGTCAGAATAATTGATGAGTAGAAATGGAGGTGTTTTATTAGCTCGTGCATTATATTTATTTGTGCTTACATTCACATTTAATATTTTATTGTACTTTATATACTGTTGCGCTTCAGTTTGTGGGAAGACAAAAAGTCTTTTTCCACATTATGCAGAAACTTCATTTCTCTCGTCCAAGATGCTAAGAAGGTAAGAACCCCTTATTGATTCATAAGAAAGCTTTTCTTACTTTTGGAAATAAGATGTAGGATGTAGGCTGCTACACCACTCAAAGCTTTTGAAAATGTTACTATTTCTACACATACTACTTTCAATTTAAGAATGTGATCTATAGCAAAAGTTATTTAATGAATTATATCCACCATTCTGACAACTAAGAAATTGAGTCAATACATGAGGGGATCCTACAGAAAGGCTGGAGAGGGACTTTTCTTAAGTGTGTCTACCAATTGGAAAAGGGGAAATGGTTTGAATCTGAGGGATAGTAGGTTTAGACTGGATCTTAGGAAGAAGTCCTTCAGTACAAGGGTGGTGGGACTTTGGAATAGGTAAACCAGGGAAGTTGTGGATGCCTCCTCCCTGAGGGTGTTTAAAGCCAGGCTGGATGAGAGTTTCCTTGAGCTGCTGAGTCCAGTTGAGAAGTGTCCCTGCCATGGGGAGGCTGGAGTAGATGATCTTTGAGGTCCCTTCCAACATAAGGTATTCTATGATTCTATTTTGTAGTTTACACCAATGACCTGACCAGCAACAGAACTTACATCTTTTATCATATTCTTGGATCACTGAAATTCTTTCTTTCATGTTCTGAGTAGGTATTTGACTTGAGTTAGCAATTATTATATATTCATAATGTGTGTACTTGGCCTTCCTCTCACATTGTAATTATGTCTACTTTATTAATAACAAAAACATTAAATAACTAAATAGTCATACTTTGTTTTTTTTCCTCCAACTGTTCAAGTAGAATTTGCTACATGATAAAACTAGTCATTCTGACCTTGAAAAAGTCTGTTTCATTTCAAAGAGGGATCTATTTCCTATAATTTGCACTTTAATTTCAACTCAGTTATGAAAGAGAAAATTGAAATGAAAAATTGTACCACCAGCTAAAGTCTAGACAGTGACGCTAAAAGGATTATATTAGGAAATATTTAATAATGCTTATTTGCTGTCACCAAGTAACCCATGCTTTGATGGAGGGGAAGGAAATGCTTCTGTGAAGAAATTCTACTTATAAAGATTCATGAATTTATGTTAGGGTGTGACTGCTAACTCTGTATAACTTGGCGTGTGATGCAGTTTTTCTTGTTTGGAGACCAGAATACTCATGCTCAGCCTATTGTAATTGTCTTATATACATAGTATTGCATGGTGATTGTTTATCAAATTGTAGAGGGTACTTATCACCAGCATGGAATTATTCGGTGATTTATAACAGTGATTTCTGTATATTCTCTATGCCAGCTCATTGGATTGTATAGAAGATTCACTCACATTGCTATCTTAGCACTAGGCTCAAGCCATGCAAAGGAATTAAAGGACTATTCACACACTTGAAATGAGGAACAAGAAACATGAAACAGGAGGACAAAATTCACAATGTGGTGCTTGGATGTGGCTTGCACACTTACAACCATAATCACTGCAAACACTCTCAGAGGAAGGAAAAAGGAGGAGATTTACACATAAAAGCAAAAGTTCAAATGAACATGTGGTCAATTGAACATGTGACCTAAAAGCAATTTTCATCAAATAATGGTCAAAAAAATGGCATCAAAGGTATTAGGAGATTCTCTGTCATAAAAAAATCCCTGTCCAAGAAATCATAGGCAAAGATTGTTATGCAATTGAAATCATCTGACAGTCGCTGAATGTCTAAAACCCTTGTACTCTTAAATAAATTGTTGTGAAATGTCACAGCAGAATCTGAGCACAAATCCACAGAATGGTAGGGGTTGGAAGGGACATCTGAATACCATCTACTCCAACCCCCCTGCTAGAGCAGGATCACCTAGATTTAAATCAAGTAAATTGAAGAGCAGTTCTTAAATGGAAAGATCAGTTTGGAAATATTGCTAAGACTTACCAAATGTTTTCATAAACCCCAGAAGACTAAGGGTTTATACTGCAGCTAGACAAATGTAATCTTTTTTTCTTTTTCTGATGCTATCACTATTAATCACATCAATGAGCTACCATTTATGCAAGCCTACATGAAACTGCATGCAAAACATAGAATGATAGCAAACCACAACCACTACCTGCAACGGGACACCTCTAAGGTAAAGCTGAGCTATTGTATGTTAAGTTCAGATGAGTAGATTGCATAAGCATACATGCAAGTCACTCTGTGGGAAGGGTTTTACTCCGTGCAAAAATCTGTGTTCCTTACAATGAACAAGAAGAATGAATAATGGAAATTAAAATTAGGAAGATAATATTGAGGTCTTAGTGCTGTGTCGGAGAACTATATTAAAAACATTGGGAAATCTATTCACTAAAGAGTCTGGTTACTCAGCTTTTTAAAGATTAAACAGCCTTGAAAAGTTAAAGTATCAAGAACAAAACACTAAAAAATGCAAAAATATTTAGGAATATGTAAAGATCCATTATTTGATAAAATATGCTTCATAATTTGAACAAATGGACTGATCATCATTTTGTTCATTATGCCTTTTCAAATAACAAAAAGTCCCTTTGAAAGTGGAGATGGAGAAAAGGGGACTCAATTTCTTCATACTGCCTCAGTTAACCCTGTAGGTCAGTTAAAGTTAGGATGACATCAAGAAAGAGAAAAACCTTCTACAGACTTCTGTCTGAGATAAGAGTTAATGTTTTTGATAACAAGGAAATCAGACATATTCTGATTTTTTTAAGGTGATTCATATTTCAAGCCCATTGCTGCAAATTGCTGCTAAATGTAAATACCTATCTCCTCATTTTATAAATATTTTTTTAATAAGAAAATTGCAGGATCTGTGTTTTGTGTGAGACTGTATGGCTTTTGGAATGAAGAGTTGGCAATGACTTCTGCAGCTACTTCAGAAACTTATGTCTTAATTTACACCTTGTATTCCATTACATTTTATAAATTGCTACATCTTTAGTTATTATGTGATTATGAGTGCAGTCTCCACAAACCACCATTTTTATGAGTGGAAGACATAAGACAAGAGTATGGATATAGCAAGCTCTGTCACAAGCAAACAAATGCTTCCTAGTTTCCTGTAAACAGGACAAGATTTTATAGGGGTTCACAGGCCAGCCAGTAGCAGCACTGCCTTGGCAGTATGCACTACAGAACATACAAACAGAGCAGCAAACTGCACTGAACAGCACCACCAGGCACGCACCTGCTCCACGGAGATGTTCTTATAAATGACGGTCTGATTCCACTCAGGATTCAAGCTTTTCTGTATGTGCTTAGTTCTCCTCTTGTACTCAGCACTGAATTTGAACAAAAGAAGGAAACATCACATTAGAGAGCTTTTGTTTCTTTCAGTTCTAATGCAAAAAAAAACAAAAACAAAAAAAAACAAACCCAACCAAACCTACACACACCAAAAAAAATCAAAAAACCCAAACCGAACAAAAAACCCCACCAACACAAAAAAAACCGAACAAACCACAACACCATAGAAAACAACCAAAGCCAAACACTCACAACCCAAAAACCAGAAAAAGAAAAAAAGTGCATCTTCCATTTCTGCAGCAACTCAGGGATTACAGGAGAATTACAGCCTTTGGGTTTCTTTCCTTTATTGTACTTTCCTGACATACTCTTTTAAAACATTTTCTGATTCCTCAGTGGACAAGCTCTGCCTACAACTACTTCAACATAAAGTATCAGTGGGCACACGTACATATGCTTTGTTCTCTCATTGTAGGTGTCAGGGTCTGATTATGCATTGAAGCAGTAAGTATTACATTGGTTTCTTTTCCAAGACCATCCTCCAATATGCACTTTGAAGTAGCATAAATCCATTATATTTCTGTGTTACAGTTTCTCATTATAGGATTCTCATCCCACAAGAATCTTTAATGAATGCCATGGGGTAACTAATATCCTGTTAATGATAGAAACGCTAATTTCTTATTGATCCTGCTCCCTACCTATACTTTTAACTGTTGGAAACAAAAGAAGTGTGTGAAGCCTGTGACTGTTTTTGTCAATAGACATGAATTAAGAGTTTGCATAATCTGTTTTTTAAAAAGGGCTGGTAGTGCTTTCTATTGCACTTTGCTTTTTCCGAGTATGGAGAAAGCAATACGCCTTTACCAGAGTGTGTATTCATTTCGCTCTGTGAGTCTTGATGTCAGATTTGCTTCCATTCCTATTTTAATTTAAGTTTTAATGGACATCTTGAAAGAGCTGATTAGGAGAACATGAGAATCTTGTAATACTTTGAAAACCCAACAAGATACAAGCTAAAGAATTTTGTTTTGCCAGTCTGTAAGTCAGCTTCTCTTTGTTTTCTGTTCAAAGTTCCCATACATTAAAAGAATTTTATGCTTTATCTATTAATAATTTTGATATGCCCAGGACCTGTGTCTACCCTTTTAAACTCTCTTATAGGTCCTCTGCATTAATTTTTGGTAGTGTGCTGTTGAGAATAGAGTTTTGAGTTATGTTTCCAGCTCCAGAACCAACTAAGCAGTCATGATTCCTACAAGTAAAAATTAAACTTTCTTTACTGTAAATAACCATTTATATGGTCAAGCAGCTTTAAAGCCAGCTGGTCAATTATCTAGAATTCTATCTAGCTTTAGTGTCCATGCACTGCAAGGAAGGGAGAGAAAAAAAAATTCCATCTCATTTCCAAACAGTGCCTGTTTCTCTTTGCTGCAACAACATTCAAAACCTTGATACAGGTTCACAGTTAATTATTTTGCAACTTTCATTGGGTGAGAATAAGGTTTTAGGTATCTCTGAACTAGGTTCTTCCAGACTTCAAAAGAATTTTCACTATCATCAGAGCTTGTCCCTAGAATATTACCTAGAAATGGAATTCATCAGAGGATAAAGAGTAAAACCATGCTTCAATTTCCTGCCATCAAAACTCAAGTGAAATCTATAGTTCAGTGCACAGGCTTACCATATCATGCATGCATTTAAAAAGAAAAGAAAAGAAAGAAAAACACTCTAAGACAGCACACCCTACCTTGCATTTTGGACAACCATGACTTGTCTGCATACCCAACATTTACAGAGTTAAGAACAGAGGAAGCAATGTAAGAGAAAAGGAGAACAAAGATGAAAGAAAACATGTGAGTAAAGGGTAGTTTCTACTATCACAATAAAAAGAAATAGAGGCATGAGGAAGAATAAGAAGGAATGAATTTCAGATTAAAGATATTCAGTAGCAATTCAAGTTTAGGCTCTCAGAAATGGCTTTGGCACTTTTGAGAATCTTTTCATTGTCATTATTCCCTAAAGTCCCAATTTACATGTAAAACTGTAACATTGCTATATCTTGAAATACTGAACCCAAACAAAACTAAAATCCAAATTCTTCTTTGCTTGACAGCAAGTTTGAACCTATACTTGGAGCTGGCTTAGACCTCTGCAGGATGAATGTCTTTCTAGTTCAGTCTTATTTCTGCATCAATGAATGTACCTGCAAAATTTGAAGTAAGATTTATTTGACAAGTATTTTACAAGACCCAAAGGTGCATTAAAAAGAGTCTCCAGATTTAAAAGCAATTCCCATTATATTCAGTAATAGTTTTGGGCTTGGTGCCAGTGAAAAATACTGAATAGTGTATAGCTGGATTTAGCAGGCAACAAAAGCATCCACATGCCTTTAGCAGTATCATTCATGAACATTTAGCAGTGCTTGCCCACATGCCAAATGCTCAACTGTGACCTGAGCATTCACTTTTCCGTTGCTTTGAATAGAGCAGAAATACAGATTTTCAGTTGCATGGTCCTACTCTATGAGTTTTTTAGGGTGAGTGTGATTACATAAGTAGGAAAGTTTGCAGGAATTTGTTTTTGCAGTCTAAGGTCTCATCCATCAGCTGAGTTTTAAGTTTATCTATCATGTCGCTGAAGTCAGCAGGATTATTGCAACCATGTATATTGTGCATACACGTTCTGTATTCTGCAACGTTAGGGCACAGAAGAGAGTTATATCATTGCTTATACAGATAAATGTCTTTTAAGGGAAACGCTAATGAGATATTTGTGATTTTGGAGTCTAAAAAAATAATCAATGGTCTGTGAAAAAGTCATTAGATACAAAATTACCAGAGTTTCTAAACCCACTTCTTAGCTCTTAAAAAAAGTGCTCTGTCTTGTATTTCTCACCTTTGATATTATACTGCAACCTTAAATTTATCTCAGATACTGTAATTCTGGATTTTTACACATCTGTCCCAAATTCAGAAGTATTCATGTTCTCCTGGGAATAGGATTTGACTCTTCATTAACAATCGACCAGTTTTTCCTGGTGTTGCAAATGGATTTTCTATAACAATAACTCTCAGCTCTGTTTCTTAGTGGCAAGCAGCAAACTCAAATCAAAAGAAGGTTCAGGTTAACATTTCTCCTACACTTACCCTCTCCCTGGAAGAAGATAAACTTTAACAAAGGGGTCTGAATAGCCATTGTTGTCTCTAGGAGCAAGGTTTCTTGCCTGAAGGATGTGGATGATAAGGTTGCCAAGGTGTTTGTCATAGTTGATTTGAAGCTAAGGAATACATTAAAACACCATAAGATTATTTATTACTTTTGCTTCCTAAATGATTCAATAACTCTCCTAAATTCTTTGAATAAAATTAGATTTAGACCTTTATTTTAGCTGGAAATAAACACATTTTAGAAATTTTGGTCTCCCCTGACTAAAATGAGATGCTAGATGATTATATTGGATCTTGTAACAAGTTTTGATTTCAAAATCTGTCAGAATTGGTAAAACAAAACAAAACAACCAACTGAAAAATATCCAAAAAAAGAAACACTCATATTTGTCTATTTAAATCAGGGAAAAGCAGATGAAATTTGAACCCTTGTTATTATTCTGAGCAATAGTCAGTTTATTAATTACCTGGAGCCCCAGCCCAGGAAGGATCTTATGGTAAGACCCTTAGTACTTGTATATGAGAGAGGAATTAATTAAGGAAAGCAAAGACAGAAATCTCTGGGAAAGTAGGTTTAATTTATTCTGCTGCTTCCCATTCATTTTAATTTTCTTTTTTTCTTTAAAACCTAGAGTCAAGTCAGTTTACATAAGACAGAACCACAAACCTGGCAATGCATGGAAACAAATACACTGCATTATGAGAAACCCACGTCAATCTTTCCTTAGGTGTAGAGTCTGTGAATTTCTGAAGTAAACCACAATATGTGTCCAAATATTAAAGATGAGAATGAATTTCACTATGCTTTTAGCCTCTTCAGGAACGACAAAATTTTCTATTCTTCTGTATTTTGTAAGCCAACATTAAGGACAGAAGCAAAAATCAAGCACTGATTTACATTCATGACATTTCAAGGGGCTGATGTTGAATAAGAAATCACTTAATGGAGTATTTTTCTACAAATGTTCATCAGTAAAATGCAGTCAGTAGTAACAATTTACAAAGTAAAAGCTACGTATTTACCTGAATTTCTCCAGTGATTGGATGGGAAGCAGACTTGGTAGTTTCCGTGGGCTGCCAGATTAAAATACATAAATAAATACATAGGCACACACTCATAAATATACACATATTTATTGCAAGTAGTAGATCTTCAGAGTTATTTTATTTAACAGGTTTTGTTTCTACCGCTGTACTGCCACATATTTTAATAAAAACTCTTAATTATCTGCAATTTGTAATCTCAAAATTAATAGTTATGTTATCACAACAGCACAGCAAGTCCAGACCAGAGATTCTTATCAGCCTTCATGCAAATATGGAATCAAACAACTTGAACACCAAAGGCTTTACAGTCTGAGCAGACTGGGCACACAGGGAACCATGGGGAGAAAAAACATTAACCCTGTCTAAGAAAAACAAATGTTGCAAAAATAAGCCAAATACCATGTCAAGTAAAACACAGCCATATTTCTATTGAAGGGAAAGGTTACATTAGTTTAAATTGAGTTTAGATGAAAGTGGGCAGAAATAGTGGAAAGAATGTTGCTAAAACTGAGTGGTGTGGATTTCACAATTGCATGCCATCCCATACAATATTTTTTGCTTTATTCTGTGTTTCTGATAATAAATTCAGCTATACCATTTCATCTTCAAACTCCTCCACACACTTTCCATTACATGAAATTTGCATATTCTGTCCTCTCCTTTATAATGCTGTATAACTGTGCTGATTCCTATCTGTTCTCTATCATTGAGCTTCTCTAGGTCGCTGACAAGAGCAATAAAATCCTGTCTTTTTCCCCCCTTTTCTTCCCTCCTGTTTCTTAGTAGTTGGAAAATAATATTACCATTTGCTTCAAATCCTGGATTCTCAAAAAGATACTCTTCTGCTAAATGGTGGTGCCCTTGGGCCACCCTGGACCTACCTCTAATCTGCAAGCCATTAGTCAAGCATGAAAGCTCTCTCTGGGTCAGTAGCAGGATTTGTATATCTTTGCATTTTCTCCACATCTGTTTCCTTGGTTATGGTAGCAGAAAACAAAGGATGCAAACAAAGGCCACTTACTGTTTTCTGAAGACTAATCTTGAAGTCATCTTTCCCTGTTTTTCCAGACATGACCCTAACATACCATTCTGTATACTTAGTTGTTTTTTTTATTTCTGACAAGTGTAAAACTCACCTGCTTCTTTTGTGCTACCCTTCCCTCCAAAAAAAATTAAAAAAAAACCAACAAAACAAACCCAAAAACCCTTACAAAATTTCTTGGGCTAGGATGCTGGATGTTAATGGCTTTAAATTAGACTAATGAAGAGTTCACATCTGCTGGGGTGAAGCACAATTTAAGATCTCACCAGAGTACTGTATCCAGCTTTAAAACAAGTTCACAGCAAAGGGAATGGGCATGCTGAATTTGTGTGGGGACTTCCAAAGCTGGTTAAAGTGGAGTTTCCTTTAGCCAATGCAGTTACTTTGCTTTTTATGTTTCTATATCACAGTTAAATCTCCATATTAATTTCCAAGATTGTGATTCAGGATACTAAATATTTTATTTTCCCTCTGGTGTCAAATAATTTAAAACTGACCATGAGGAACTACCCAAACATTCCTAATAACATGAATAATTTAGGCTGAAAAAGACCTCTGAAGGTCATCTCATCCAACCCTCAGTCCAGAGCTGGGCCATCTTGGAAGCTGGATCTCATTTCAAAGGCAGAGATGCAAATAAGTTTCTTTATTCAGGCCTCAGTGAGGATCAATTTGTAAAGACGAAAAAGTATTTCAGTTCTGACTTCTCTAGGAGCAAAAGGATCTGAGAATTAAGAAAAACAACTCATTCTTCAAGATACAATTAAATGTTTCTATAGGGCACTTATATCCTGCATGTAATCTGCACCATAGAATGATCATACATTCTGATTGCAAAAGAAACAGGTCTGCACAGGATATAGTCAGTTCAAGACCCCTAAGGGTTAAATGTCTCCTGTGATGGCTAATCTAATTTAATTCTAATTTCTTTTTGATACTTCCTGCATACACTCACACACCCTGTGTAAGAGCTGGTGCTTTATAATGCCATCACATCTGCTGGAGAATGTTGTCATTACTGTATGTGAAACTTGTTAATGCCAGGCTCTGATGTTCTGTACTACCACTACAGTAACAAGATAAAACATTGAATATGAGATAATTTGCACTATGGAGCATAAAAGAGACTCCTACATTTCTGGAATGTATATTCTCTACAAAAAGCTTAAAAAACGAAAGTAATTTAACCTAGTAAATATAAGAACAGTTATAAAAACAGGATCTAGGCAGTTCGGATCTTTAGTCTGCCGTGGTACTTTGGGCAAGGCTGTTGCCTGCCTAGAAATGCTGTCAGCCCAAGGTAAAGAACAGTTGCAGAAAGGATGAGTAGTAGCTTTCTCTTCTAGCAGAGCTCAATGGCATTATAAACTTGGCCTGCAGTCAATGAACAGAAACTACACAAATAAACAGGACCTAAGTTATTAGGAAAGAAATGCCTTTCAACATGATTTTCAAAAATAAGCAAAGAATGTTTTAAATGTTCAACTGATTAGTTTTGACTTTTGCATCCTCTACATAAAGGCATTCATTTTAATAATTTTTTATTTAATCTTTTTAAGCCTCTGGTTGAATTTTCGTAAAAGATTATTAAATCCCCTGTGAAGCAGGACATGAAATTTATGCATCTATCTTTATGTGACCTGCTACAGCATCAAAGCTGGGAAGCCAGCCTTCTCATGTGGACACAGAAGGGCACCTCTCCTGGATACACTGCACATCTCTATACACTATATGGTGTATTTAGGAGATTGATGTATTTAATCAAATGACAGGGGTTTCAGTGTAGATAGTGACATTTGTACTAGGAGCCCTGCCTTTTCCTTTCCATGCAGTGCATGCACATTGAATCATGAAATCAGTAAGGTTGGAAAATAACTCAGAGATCATCAAGCCCAACCTATTACCTAACACGTAACACCTCACGACTAACTAAACCATGGCTTCAAATGACACATCCAATCCTTTTTTGAACACCTCCAAGGATGGTGACTCCACCACTTCCCTGGGCAGCACATTCCAATGGCCAATAACCCTTTCTGTGAAGAACTTTCTCCTCACCTTGAGCCTAAACTTCCCCTGGTGCAGCTTGAGACTGTGTCTTCTTGTTCTGTTGCTGATTGCCTGGGAAAAGAGACCAACCCCCCACCTGTCTACAACCTCCTTTCAGGCAGTTGTAGAGAGCAATAAGGCCTACCCTCAGCCTCCTCTTATCCAGGCTAAACCCCAACTCTCTCAGCCTCTCCTCATAGGAGATGGCATGTTTCACCCAGTCTTTTGACTGGTACTTCAACAGTGAGCAATTCTCACTGGTGCAGACAAAGCACATGGCAAAGTATTTCAAATGTAGATGTGTACAATATCCAAAGTAAGGTGTAATGAGACCAAGTATTCACCTAATCGTTAAGCAGTTTTGCCAGATCTCTGAATTTCAGTGCAGAAAATCTTGATATATCTATTTAACTTGTGCATCATAGACCTGATTTAGTTCATTATAGGAATTATGGCAAGACAGAATTACTATCCACAACAAACATCAATAAATATATTTACAGTATCTGCTAAACTGATGGATGAAAGAGATTTCTCATGTGAATATTATGCAAGTAAATTGAACAGCTATCACAAATGAGCAGGCATCATTTGCTGGCTTTGTGTCTTTACAGAACTTTAGGCATTTATAGTTCAAATTGTGGTCACAGCCTCAACAGCTCAAAAATGCAGTATTACAATAATGCAGTAGGAATGTTACAGTTCTGTGAATGAAAAAAAAAAAGATATGGAGACATAAATATCTAGAAAGCATCTTGTCTGAAATATGAAGTTTCATTTCCAATAGTAAAATAGTGGGAAGATGGATATTCAGGAGAGCAATCAGCTTTAGATATCTTGCAAATAGTGTAAGCAAACACAATCTTCACAGGATGGATTTTCACTTCAAGTGTTAACTTTCTTGGACACAAAATAACTTTAATATCTAGCTTTCAGTTTCAGCTGTGAAAAAATTATACCAAACATCCACTCTGCCCTTTCCAGGTGTATAACTGGGTACACAAGGACAAAGTTCTGCTGAGAAATGGACAGGATATAGGAAAGAAAATGAAAATTCATGCCTAACAAATTCACAGAAATTAGCTAGTGACAAAGTATGTTCCAATGGCAAATTTATTTTTCATCCTTACCCTGACTTTCAGTGAAATGCTAATATTGCTATGATTATTCATATCTTGTAACAGTTTAAACAGTAGCTTAGTATAAAAAGGGAAATTATTGTCTTAGTAATATCAGTTTCTTCTGCAGGACATATACTGAGCATCATGTAGGATGCACTTGAAAAGCAACAGCAACAAAGAATGAAAAGGGCAAATATTTTGTTTTAAAACAGTAATACTAAGTTTGAGAAATCTGTTTTCAAAGAAGGACCAAACTTTCACGACCTTGGATAAACCACATAATCTTCTTCCCTTGTGTCCAGATTTTGTATCTTAATAGCAATACTCATTATTGTCAGGAAAACTAATTGATCAATGTGTCCTTTGTTTTCTTACTACATGTGGTAAAGGCTGCATTAGGCCCAAAATTATGCCCCAAATATTGCCAAAACATGTCTCTACATGATTTGCTCAAACCCCCTTTCCCCTCCTTTCTAGAGTTGGTACTCAGCCCAGAGATGAGAAAACAAGGAGCCAGGTGTCAACAAGCCTGGGTAAACAACCCAACCTGCCTTGTTGGGGTAAACAAAAGCACACACCCACCATGTGGGATGATTGTGCTGTGCTTGTGCTTCTTCCAAGTACGGGCATATTCTGGCCATATGCTCTGCCATAGGCTAATGTGTTGACCCAGTTTGAAAATTGGCTAAATCCAAGCCTTGAGCAAATTATAAAAGCTACTCAAATTGTAAACAACTTGCTCTTTTGCTATTTTGTGCTCTGTTGCTCTTTTCACTCTTTCTTTCTTTTTTGCTCTATTGCACTTGCTCCCGCTCCGTGTACATGCTCTGCCTTTGACTGCAGTCCAGAGAGAAGCTTGCTACCCAGGAACAGACCTTGTGCCACAGTTCACCTGGGAACCAGCAAAGAGTCCTTTGCATAAGCTGCACTGAAACTACAGCCAGTTTAGCATCATGCCCCAGTCCCACCAGTAGGAAGAAGCTGCCTAACCACACCCTGAAGGGACAGAGACCTGGGAAGCCAAGATTCAGGGAGAACTTGCCTTAATCTCTTTCAGCAGTTCTAATCATGTCTGCTGTAAGCACAAAGCTGCGGACCTGCAAGCCAAAGCCATTTTGGTTCGCTAGCTGATCAGGACCGCTCATTCAGGACCGCTCCGCTTGAACTGTGAGTTTCTGCTCAGGGCTTTTTGCCTTCCTTTCAGGGTTTTGTGGGTCAGGAGGACTCCTGGTAGGAGGCAGCCGGCAGGATCGTGCTCTCGCGAGCCTGCACGGGAACAGGAGCCTGACGTCAGCCACGGCAGTTTTAAATCCCGCCCAGGCTGTGCGCGGGGCGCCATTTTGGTTCACTAGCTGCCTGTTGGCTGGGTGCAGAAAAAAAAAATGGCACTCAAACGTTGCATCATGGTTGCCACTCGGATGAAGGGTAGAAAAGCAGCATCTACCCAGACAGAGTTGTTTCACCAGCATGCTGGAGTCCAGGCTGCCAGCTGCAGAGAGTGCTTCAGCCTGGCACTTGGAATAGAAGGAGAGGGAGAGGACACCTGTGTCAGGTGTGACCAGGTGAACTTTCTCCTCAGCCTGGTGGCAGAGCTGAAGGACGAAGTGGCCGAGCTGAAGGAGGAGGTATCTAGGCTAAGGACAATAAAGGGAAAGTGAAAGGGAGTTAGATTTGTGGGAGAAGGCTCTGCAGATCTCCCCTGCTGAGGGAAGGGTCCCTGGAAACGCAGAGGGATGGATACAGGTCCCTGCCAGGGGTGGCAAGAGAAATCCACCCCCACTCTCTCCTCCTCCTTCGCTGCCCTTGCATAATAAGTATGAGGCCCTGCAGGGTGAGGGCAGTGGGGATGAGAGGGCTGAGGCTGAGGAGCAGGCATCCAGAGGGGAGCCTAAGGCCAAGCGGTCCCCACCAGCTGTAATGACCAGCTCCGGGGGGAAGCCTAAGCCCAAGCGGTCCCCACCAGCTATAACAACCGGCTCCACAAAGAAAAGGGGAAGGGTTATAGTTGTTGGGGACTCTCTCCTGGGGGATACTGAGGGACCCATATGTCGTCCCGACCCATCCCACAGGGAGGTCTGCTCCCTACCCAGGGCAGGGGTTAGGGACATTGCAATGAGACTCCCTAAATTAATCCAGCCCACTGACTATTACCCTCTGCTGATAATGCAGGCTGGGAGTGATGAGATTGACAAGAGCACCAGGGTGATTAAGAAGGAGTTCAGGGCCCTTGGACAATTGATAGATGGGGCAGGAGCTCAAGTGGTGTTCTGCTTAGTTCTCTCAGTGGCAGGGGTGCACACTGAGAGGAATGGGAGAACCCACACCATCAACAATTGGCTCAGGGGATGGTGCCAGAGGCAGAACTTTGGGTTCTATGGCCATGGGACAACTTTCACCGCACCTGACCTGCTGGGTCTCGATGGGGTGCATCTATCTAGAAGGGGTAAGAGAGTCCTAGCACTGGAGTTGGCAGGGCTCATTGGGAGGGCTTTAAACTAGGTCTGAAGGGGGTGGGAAAGAGGAAAGAGCAGGCTACAAGGTAGGGTCAATTGAGAAGTCAGGAATCCAGCTGCGATGCATGTACACCAATGCACGCAGCCTGGACAATAAGCAAGAGGAGTTGGAGGTCCTGATTCATCAGGGTGACTATGATATAGTCGCCATCTCAGAAACTTGGTGGGACAACACGCACAATTGGAGTGCTACACTGGGGGGCTACAGGCTCTTTAGGAGAGACAGGCAAGGGAGAAGAAGAGGAGGAGTGGCTCTGTATATTAGGGAGTCACTCTCTGCTACAGAACTCGAGGTGTAAGATGAGGGAATTGAGAGCCTGTGGGTTAAAATCAGAGGGCAGCCTAACAAGTCTGACATCCTGATTGGAATCTGTTACAGACCACCCAACCAGGATGAAGAGGCTGATGACTTGTTCTACAAGCAACTGGAGGCTGTCTCAAGATCATCAGATCTTGTCCTTGTTGGTGACTTCAACCTCCCAGATACCTGCTGGGAACTTAATTCAGCAGAGAGGAGGCAGTCCAGAAGATTCCTGGAGCAAATAGAGGACTGCTTCCTGACACAGCTGTTAAGTGAGCCTACCAGGGGACAGGTTCTGCTTGACCTGCTGTTCTGCAATAGGGAAGGGCTGGTGGGAGACGTGATCATGGGAGGCTGCCTAGGGTGCAGTGACCACAAGATAGTGAAGTTTTCAATATGCAGGGAGGTAGGGAGGAGCACCAACAGAACCTTCACCTTGGACTTCCGGAGGGCGAACTTCAGCCTGTTTAAGAAACTTATTTGTAAAGTCCCCTGGGTACCAGCCCTCATGAACCAAGGGGTCCAGGAGGGTTGGACCTACTTCAAACAGGAGCTCTTGAAGGCACAGGAACTGGTAGTTCCCACGTGCCGAAAGATGAGCCGGCGGGGAAGGTGACTGGCCTGGATGAGCAAGCAGCTCCTGGAGGATTTAAGGGGAAAAAAGAGGCTGTATCACCTTTGGAAGGAGGGGAAGGCTTCTCGAGGTATGTTCAAGGAAGTTGTTGGATTATGTAGGAATAAAATTAGGGAGGCAAAGGCCCAGCTGGAACTGAAGCTGGCCACCTCAGTCAAAGACAATAAAAAGCATTTTTACAAATATATTAACAATAAGAAGGGCAGGAAGAACCTGCACTGCTTAGTGGACCTGGAGGGGAACACGGAGACTGAAGACGAGGAAAAGGCTGAGGTCCTGAACACCTTCTTTGCCTCAATTTTTAACAGCAAGGCAGGAGTTCAGGACGAGTGGCCTCCTGAGCTGGGCGTTGGGGTCGGGGAGCAGTGTAGTGCCCCAGTAATCCATGAGGAATTAGTTCGGGACCTGCTGAGCCACTTGGGCACTCACAAGTCCATGGGACCAGATGGGATCCATCCTAGGGAGCTGAGAGAGCTGGCAGATGAGCTGGCCAAGCCGCTGTCCATCATTTTCCTCCAGTCCTGGCTCACCAGTGAGGTCCCAGATGACTGGAAACTGGCCAATGTGGTCCCCATCCACAAGAATGGTCGGATGGAGGAACCTGGAAACTACAGGCCAGTCAGCCTGACCTCAGTGCCTGGGAAAGTGATGGAGCAGATTATCCTGGTGACAATAACTGCGCACCAGAAGGATGGCCAAGGGCTTGGGTCCAGCCAGCATGGATTTAGGAAGGGCAGATCCTGCCTCTCCAACCTGATCACCTTCTATGATCAGGTGACCTGTCTGGTGGACGTGGGGAGGCCTGTGGATGTGGTCTACCTGGACTTCAGCAAGGCCTTTGACACTGTCCCCCACAGCAAACTGCTATCAAAGCTGTCAGCTCGTGGCTTGGACCGCAATACTCTGTGCTGGGTTAGGAACTGGCTGGAGGGCCGAGGCCAGAGAGTGGTGGTGAATGGTGCCACATCCAGCTGGCAGCCAGTCACCAGTGGCGTCCCTCAGGGATCAGTGCTGTGCCCCATCCTCTTTAATATCTTCATTGATGATCTGGATGAGGGGGTCGAGTCAGTCATCAGCAAATTTGCAGATGACACCAAGTTCGGAGCAGATGTTAGTCAGTTAGAGGGTAGAAAGGCTCTGCAGAGGGACCTCGACAGACTGGACAGATGGGCAGAGTCCAATGGGATGGCATTCAACAAGTCCAAGTGTCGAGTGCTGCACTTTGGCTACGGCAATTCCATGCAGAGCTATAGGCTGGGGTTGGAGTGGCTTGGAGAGCTCCCAAACAGAGAGGGACCTGGGTGTGCTGATCGACAGCCACCTGAATATGAGCCAGCAGTTTGCCCAGGTGGCCAGGAGGGCCAATGGCATCCTGGCCTGCATTAGGAATAGTGTGGCCAGCAGGAGCAGGGAGGTCATAGTGCCCCTGTACTCTGCTCTGGTTAGGCCGCACCTTGAGTACTGTGTCCAGTTCTGGGCCCCTCAGTTTAAGGAGGACATCAAGACACTTGAATGTGTCCAGAGAAGGGCAACAAGGCTGGTGAGAGGCCTTGAACACAAGCCCTATGAGGAGAGGGTGAGGGAGCTGGGATTGTTTAGCCTGGAAAAGAGAAGGCTCAGGGGAGACCTCATTGCCCTCTACAACTACCTGAAAGGTGGTTGTAGCCAGGAAGGGGTTGGTCTCCTCTCCCAGGCAACCAGCACCAGAGCAAGGGGACACAGTCTCAAGCTGTGCCAGGGGAGGTTTAGACTCGAGGTGAGGAGAAAGTTCTTCACTGAGAGAGTCGTTCGTCATTGGAATGGGCTGCCCAGGGAGGTGGTGGAGTCACTGTCCCTGGAGGCGTTCAAGAGGAGATTGGACGTGGCACTTGGTGCCACGGTCTAGTCATGGGGTCTGTGTTTATAGGTTGGACTCGATGATCCTCGAGGTCTCTTCCAACCTTAGTTATACTGTGATACTGTGAAAGCCACCTTCGTGTGCCCACTCACAAAGCCAGAACCACACTCAGCTGTTCCTGTGCCGGCTGCTAAGTCATGGGAAAAGAAGCCGCGTGTTGCTCCATGCCCAAGTGTCCAAGTGCCAGGGCGACCCACAGAAGAAAAAATGGGAAAAGCAGCTGCCAAGAGGAATCGGCAGTGCTCGCTCATTTATGAGCTGAGCCAGGAGGAAAGCTGCTCCACACCCCACCCCCACTCTCCAGCCACTATGGGAGGAGAACTGCCCTCCCATTGCCTGAGAGCCTGTTCCAGGTGAACCAGCCCACACCCGCAGCAGCGGAAGAAAGCTGCATCTGGAAGGGACCACCCCCAGAGCCAGCTGTGATAGCGGCCAGCTTAGCGACCATTTTAGCAATGAGCTTTCCCAAGTGAAACTGTATCTTTTCCAGTGTTCACATGTTTAACACCAGTTTTGGTTCTGTTTAAAATCCTCATGCATTAGCCTGTGAGCTATTGTAACCTGTGGATTGTAATGAGGCAGCCAGATTATGTCCATAGTTGTAATTCATGAGTAAAAGTTGGTTTAAGTGCCTTTGAAAGGTTCATTTAATTGTATGTGCCTGACACCTGGCCTCACCATTGTATTCAGCCATCAGGTGTCTACCGAGTCGTCCCCTGGTGGACAAACAGCAGATTGCACTCTAGTTCTCTTATTAAATTATAGTTTTATATTTTTCTAATTTGGTTCAAATTTAAACTGTACCAGTTTATGGGATTATATTCCCAAACGTACACTAGAAACTGCAGAGATAGATATATACATACATATATATACACACACAGTTAAAAAGTTATGTTTTTATATTAATAAATAATCATCAATGTTATTAGTATTTCATAATTCTATATTAATAACCATGTCAGTACAATAAATCAAGTATATAGGAAGTTTCTTCTTGTTATCAAAATTTTACTGCTACATAACTGAGAAGTTTCTCACCTTGCTGCTGTGCCGCTTTTTGCTCACTGAGGGAGAACCAGGCTGACCAGGGCTGGGAACAGAGCTAGAGGTGGCAGAAGTGGTTCCAGAGTGAACATGAGATCCCTTTTCCACTCCTGAGCAAGCAACCAGAGGTGACTGCTGTAGAGAAACCTTCTGGAGCTCTGCAGCCAGCTGCTTGGGATCAACCCCTGGGGACTTCGCTTTATCTACTGAATTAAAGAGAGCTTTGTATTGATAATTGCTGTCAGATTCAAATCCATCTTGCCCTGGTACAGGGGAAAGATGGTGATCTTTACAAACGTTCATGTCATTTGCTTGTATACTTTGAAGATGCAAAAGACAACATATTGAAAATAGACATCTCCCCCACAATACCAACATCCTAATTCCAGTCCTTCTGCTCAACACTGCCAATTTGTGTTACTCACCTCACAAGTCTTCTGAGAAGCTTCTTCTCGAGATGGAGAAAAATAGGTTTTGTTGATAATGCTAAATTTTACAGGAGCATACTACAGTATTCAAGACTGTTGGCCTGTGTTAACTTGCACTGTATGGAACTGGCCCAGTTTCTCAAGTATCTGAACTATGCTGCAACAAGCTTTAATCCCAATGTTTTTTACAAAATCAAATGGATATTCAATAAAACTGAGTTCTGCTCCTAAGATAATTTATACCAAAGTAGAGAGAAAAAGAACTCAAAACTTTAAGACCACAAATTAATCACAAATATGTAAGTCATCTTCACTGCTGCCCCAAAATGAGTGCGAAGAATCTACCCTTTCTAAACAGCAATTTCCACTTTATAGAGAAATTAGGTCAATCAAGTTTCATATGTGACTTAAACTGAAGGGAGTTAAAAGAATACAAGGCTCAGCTTGCTTCCCAAGTTTTCAGAAGTGTGAGAGATTTGAGGCAATACATTACTCTTATCCTGCCTGCTAGGCTGCATTTGTTTCTTCTTTCTATAGAGAATGGTGATTTTTCCATTCCAATGCACAAGCAGTCTGCCAAATCTCAGAGGTAATGGCAAGAAAGACTTGGCTGCAACAGCAATTGTCCAATAACTTTAATTTGTCTGTTATACTTCACCTTTCATAATTGCATGGTATAATGACCATTCTTAATAATTTCCATATATAAAGACATAACAGTAATTGCAGTGTGCAGACTGAACTATTTCTGACTCCAGATTAATAATCCATTTTGTGGGAACACAGGCCTGGGATGACAGCAGAGTGCTGCAAGGTTTGGGCACAGGATGATTGCAGAGGCTCCAGGGATACCAGCAACATGCTAGTCAGTTACTGGCACTGATGAAAATTCAGGAACTGGATGGAACAAATTTTAGGGGCAAAAGAAGATAAAAACCCAATATTTAAAAATCTTACATATGTACACATAAAGTGTACAATATCCAGTCAAGTCATACAAAATGCAGAGCTGCTGACTGGTGATGAAAAAGCAAGGCATGATAGAAAACATGAAAAAACAGCCCCAAGCAGATCCTGAAGCAAAAGGGAGTGAATAAAAAATATTCCACCTCCCAGCTAAAAGGAGTCAAAAATTTTCACCACAAACATCACATTCTCCCAGTAAATTCCTCTGGACACTGTCAACTTGGGCAATGGTCCTGGAGTGAAAGCTCTGTCCACAGGGCACAAAGAAGCTGCCAAGGGGAAACCATTATGCCACAGTTTTCTGTGGTATGTAGAGATGAAGGAGTAGCTAGAGGGAGGATTTCCTTAGATAACAAATATTACCTGCCGTATTGTTACTGAGATTTCCTTTGCAGTAATGAGATATTGTAGGGTTGTGTCAGTTTGGATTGAACTGGGCTAATAATAATAACAACAAAAAATGCTTGGCTTTTTATGTAAGGTGTGGTCCTCTCTCTGCCCATGGCAAGATTTGGGATGTAACATCTGAGCTTACAATGATAATATTTTTGTTTATATCACATAAAATTTTCAACTGCTGTACAGTCCCACAATATCGAAGTAATAACTCGTTGCTCACCTGCCCTTACTGGCTCATGCAGCTCCAGATGCTGGGGATTCTCAGAGTCTGAGAGCATGTTCAGGTCCCTAAAGAAAGCAATGAGAAGCCTGAGACAAAAGAAACTCTTCCCTTGTACCCTCATTATTGTATTAAGTAGATAAATGAATAGTGGTTCATGACAGAAAGCAGCTCCCAAGCATGGCCCCTTCTTAGCTGATATATATTTGCAATGCTGTTAAAGAGCTGAGAAGAAAAAGTCCTTTTAAGGTGAAATCTTTAATGGATCAAATGAAAGTTTATACATTTCTCATGATGCTTAAATGACATTCATATAAAAAATACAGATTTAAGTAAAGGTCAAGTTAATGCTAAATTACCACCTTTTTCTAACCCAAGTAGATTCAAAGAATTGTATGTGTACCAACAAGAGGGGATTGCAGCCTGACAATGGATATGTCATTGTTTATAAAAACATAATTACTAACATCTGACTCAGCTTCTCTTTCCTTGTGATTTTAGAAAGAATAAAAGAACAAACAGACCTCCCACACTCAGAGTGATCTTTTGCTAATTATTACATTGATGCTTTGAACTAGCAAAGGTTCCACCTTAACAACTGTAATTATTCTTTAAGGGAAAAAAAAACAAACCAAAACAACAAAGCCATGAAAGCCAAAAAAGTATGGAAACAGAAAGATGGGGAAAAACTCACAGTCTTACACATATTTCTGCTTCCCCACTCTGCTGAATAATAATGCTCTGGACTTCTTCATAAGTTTTCCCAGTCAAGGGGATGCCATTCCATTCCAGCACCTGCATTCCTAAGAAAGCAAAACAGCATGAGGTCAAGTACTTAGATTTTGCCAAAGGCATCAGGTTGACTGCTTTGACAAGAAGATTTGATGTGACATTTAGCGAATATGGTTTAAATGGCATAACATTTTAGTAAAGCCTTTTCACTTCACACAGATTAGACTGTTAAACGTGATTGTCCTATCAGCTCTAATTTACCCGCTGAAAGAAATCAGGAGATTAATTCCTTTCTGATTCAAACTAAACATGCACTCTTCACAACCTGCATGATATTGGAAAACTTTTGCAGTATCAAAAACATGCACATGTACCAACAGTGCAAGAAACCCAAACATTTTATATATCAGACATCTCCTTGCCAGCCATGGTCTTGGAAGATAGCTGTTCCCTACAATGGCACATTGCTGTTAAGAACATAAGTCTCAAAACAGGGCTAACTTTGAGAACATGATTTTGTAATTCAAATACCCTTTTTCTACTTTCTCACTTCAGAAAATATAACAAGGGGAAAGCAGCTGGGCAAACTGATTTAGAATTAAAAATATACCTCCACATTTCAAATATCAGCCTGGAAATATTCAGGTTTAATTATTTCTTCCATATCTTTTTTTGTCAAAAAGTGACATAACAGATTAACATAATTCATTGTGGGACATAGGAACAGAGCTGTGATGAACAGGCTGAAAAATAAACAGGCTTTTCTAATCTATTGTGTCTTCCAAGTACCCCAGGGCTGAGCCAGCAGACTCGGTATGGAGCAAGGTATCACTATGAGGAAGTTTTATGCTCAGTATTTACAGAGTCAATCCCTGTACAAAACATACAAGGTGTATTATGATGAGAAATCTTTTGATTACAGTAAAATATTTACAAAAAAACCCTGTAGATTCACATCTGGGATTTACAACTCAGGTTCTGAAAGATGCATCCATATTTTGAAGTAGATAGTCATTAGGATGACTCCAAAGAAATGAATTTTTGTCATTCTATGATTCTTACTAATGTACAAACATCAAAACCCAAGCCTAAGGCTCTAAAGGGGAAGAAAAAAACGTAATGGGACAAGATTCTGAATTCTTAATAGTCCACTAAAAGCAATGTATTATAAAACATCTGAAAACCACATCACTCACACAGCAAGGAAAAACACAAATGCTTATCTTACTACCACTTACACAGAGAAAACCAAGTCTTCACCTGGATCATATTTTTATTTCAAAATCCTGTGGTGTTGCATATAACAAATGGGAAAAATAATGAAGTGAAATTCATAGGAAAACAAACAAATTTACTAAATAAACATAATGAGATTTGTTCATGGACTAAAGCAGGTGAAATAACTTGACAACTAAAAAAATCTGAGAAATAAACAATAACTTTATATTATATTTTTAATAGGATTCTATGAATTATGAAATATCAATATCAAATAATTCTATGAATTATTTGAAATATCAAGTTTGTATATAACTTTTCTCACTAAGAATTTATAATTTTGTTTGCAGTTTGCAGAAATACAGGCTGTGCAAAATGACTAAAAACTCATGCTTGAAAGGCAGTAAAGTTAGCTGCTTGCTACCAAAGTATATTTGTCTTTTCCTATATTTTAGCCCATTTCACTACCTACCCATCAATCAAAAGAATGATCTTTCTTTTGCTTGTTAGAGCAGATCTAGTTTTAAGCTCAGTCCCTCTGGAATTAAGCAGCAGTAATTATGATTAAATGTAGCTCCCCCTTGCTTATTATGACATACAAATATAACAACATGGAATCCTCAGAGAGCTTCTAGAAAGAACAGAACTGGAGTTATTTTTGCTTTCCTATCAATGTGTGCCTTCATAATTTTATCATAGTGTAGGATGTTGAGTATGACAGGATGAACCTCTTGAGTAATACAAGCCAAGACACCATCCGTGGACTGGCAACGAGAAAGGACAAAACTGTAAAGTTTTAGATATTTGAGAAAGTGTTTAACATCCTTTTGTTGGCAAATGCATTGAGCTACTGTCATCCTGTTTGCACAGGTTCATAAGAGAATTTACCAGGGAAGCAGTAAGGCTTTCATCAATTACTTGCTTCAATTTAAAAGATCAGCAGGGGGAGCCTATCTGAGCAGCACTACAGTGCTGGGATTCAGAAATCGTGAGTGTTACACTGATTAGTGAACGGCATTGCAGTCAGTCACTTGGTCCGTAAGGTCAAGTATGTGAACAAAGCAGCAAATAGAAAGGAAATTGAATCTCAACAGCTTTGGCTCACACTGAGATACACTTACTCCGTCAGTACAGGGGTATTTTTATTATTGGCTGCCTTGTGGATTCATGAATGTTTAAAATGAAAACAATTTACACTTGACTTAATTGATCTGACTGGTAGCCTAGGGTCCAAGGAAAAAGGTTTAAGGCAAAAAGCTGATTTCTCTTGGTTTTTAGGGGTAACTGCTAAACACCTTTTGCTGGGAAAAAAAAAAAAAAGTGAAAGATAACAGTACAAAGAACACCTCTAGGAGGAATGTGAGGCCAATTAAAAAAAAAGGAGAGAGATCAAAAAGTACCAAGAAATCACAGGAGACTTGGGATAAAAAGATTTTTCCTAAAAACTAATGACATTCTGTAACTGGTCTTTCATAACCATGATATGTTATTTGCATTTCCCAAACTTTGTGTGCTTCAAATCACCAGTTCAGTAGAATAGAAATTGAGAAAATGTACATTGCTCCATGACATCTCTGCTGACTGAGGAAGAACTAGTAAGCGTCTTGATAATCACATCCATAATTTCTCCTAGCATATTATTATTTTATTGGGATGGCTACATCCTGCATTGATGGTGAGCAACAACTTATTTTTAGAAATATCAGCTCCTGCAGTCAGCATATCAGCATTATACATCAAGACTTCCTCCCTATTCTACTTAGTGTGCTGGCATACATTATTTACTCAGTCTTTTTGGTATCTGCTTTATGGTGATATTCAGAACCAGGAATCAGAAGTAGTTTATAATTTTCCACTGATTATAAAATTATTATTCCAGAGAGGGAACATCATATATTTGTAAATGTGCTTGTCTCCATAGCAGTTACCTAGATTAATACCATCCTTTCTCTTAAAAAAAAAACATGCTACAGTTCTATTGCACTGAAAGAGAGAAGGAAGTCTGTTGTGTTCATGTATTCTTCCCCATGCATCTGTTACTGGCCACAGTCAGAGGCTATCAAATCTAAGTGCACCTAAGTGCAATATAACCATTGTGCTCTGCTTTATAAGTACCAAATAAATATCTTTAAATCTGCTGTATTTGTCATAGTTTCTACTAGTAGTGCTTAAACTAAGAGCTTGCTCCTGCAGGAAGGGGCCATGCTTATGCTGCAGGAGGGAGGAAAGGCCCACATTTCACTGAACCCATCACAGGAAAGTCATAGAATGGCTTAAGTTGGAAAAGACCTCAGAGATTGTCTACTGTGACCTCCCTGCCATGGGCAGGAACACCTCTCAACTAGACTCAACTGCTCAAGGCCTCATCCAACCTGGCCTTGAACACCCTCAGAGAGGAGGTATCCACAACTCCCCTGGTTGACCTATTCCCGAGTCTCACCACACTCATACTGAAGAACTTCCTAAAATCCAGTCTAAACCTACTCTCTTTCAGCTTCAAATCATTCCCTCTTGTACTACTGCTAGACACCCTTAAGAAAAGTTCCTCTCCAGCCTTCCTCTAGGATGCCTTCAGGTATTGGAATGCAGCTCTAAGGTCCCCCCCAAGTCTTATCTTCTCTAGGCTGAAAAATCCCTGCTCCCTCAGTCTATTGTCATATACCAGAGGTGTTCCAGCCACTGGATTATCTTTGTGGCCCTCCTCTGGACTCACTCCAAGAGCTCTGTGTCCTTCTTATGATGGGGACACCAGAAATGCACACATTATTCAAGGTGGGGTCTCACAAGAGCAGTGTAAAGGGGAAGAATCACCTCTTGACCTGTGGAATTTTGTTGCATTGCATTAAACTGGCATACTTAATGCTTAATGTAACTTACATCTGTTCAAGACTGCTGAGTTCTTTTTAGCAACTGGCAAGGTGTTAACATTTATTTTTTTTTTTTAGGCACAAATAGGTCAATTATCTGTTAATTAGTGAAAAAATCTGCAAACTGGCTAGCTGGTACATTTCTTTGCTTCATGAGGATATTGCAATACACATGTATATTTGCTTAGGGGGCTGCTCTCATGGAATATATCAATCAGTTCACCACCTGGGTGATAAAGCCGTGCTGTTTAAATGAATGTGGTTGTTTATATAATATTCCTATTGATTAAAAAAGTGTAGAACTAACTCTAAAATATGCAGACAAAATAGGTCTTGGTAACAGAATTTCTGACTGTCAACTGGAAGACACAATCTATGTCAGTTTCCACCCATCTTCCATTCTTTTCCACATTTTCTGGCCTTTTCAGTTTAATCTTTAAGACATGAGCCAGCTGCATGATTAAAGTTGAAGCTGAAAAGAATCTAAAAATCATCAAAGGATTTTATTTCTCTGAAAATGAGTTGTCCTGGACGAGGCATTAATGAGCCAGCTAAACCTGTTTGGGCCACTGCCCTTTCTCCTCCCTCCCAGTTGCAGGGTCCAGGTTTGAAGTTGAGGACCCAATAGGAAGCTGGACCCCAAGCCTCACATTTCAGAGAGGTAACTGCACGTCAGAGGCTATGAGAGAAGGTATGTGCAGTTCTGACTGCCGTACAATATTTTGAACTGATTGGTGGGACTTGAGTAGGTAATCTGCCATTGAGCTGTTCAGTTTTAAAAAGGGAATGTATAGGGGAAGATTTCAGAGCCCACATCTCTTTCACTTCTCTCTCTTATTTCTCTTGTCTTCTCCCCCAGCCCAGTTTGTTAATGGGATTCAAGGTGGTGACAAGCACCTATTTCATGCCCCTGTCTTTAGGGCAAGTAGCTTCTTTTGTCCTGGCAGCATAGTGTTTGAGTCACATATCTCCACCACAGCTCTTACTTCCTCTAATTTTGGATACTACCTTTTGGATTATTCCTGACCTTTGGATTACAAATACAAACTCAGAGCATCACTTCATTCAGCAAAGGTTTTGGTAGTTAACAGCTCGGCGGTTCATGCGTAACTTACATCAATTTACCTGGTTATTTCTAAGGTTTATAGCTTGTTTACCTGTTTGGTAGTGCCATTGTGAACCCAAGGTGGTCCATCTCGCCACCCAGGGCAGCATTGCTGTTTTGCGCTTATAAGAAGTTTCCAGTTTGTTCCTCTGTATTCCAAGTTCTGATTTTCCTAGACTGTTATTCCATTTTTTATTAGCATCCTATTGTGTGTAATTAACCTATCATCAAACAGGCAAATGAACCTGGATCAAATTGGCTTGGAAAAATAATTTTTATATTTAATAAATCATATTAATATTTTATCACATTTCTGGCTTATCAGTTTGATCAAAAACTACATCATGAGTCCAAATATAGTTGCTTCAAATACAGAAATACCAAGCTGAAGCACTAAATCAAATTTTATTCTCATCTGTAACACAATGTACGATATTACAAAGTTAACCTTAGCCACTTTGCATGCACTTTTGTACTACAGTCTCCTATCCACTGTACTCAAGGTGACTGAGAGATGGTAAAACTGCTTTCTGCTGTGTTGTTAAGAATTTGTAATTCAAGAAAAATCAGTCAACATATTTATAAAAAATACAATTTTCCCATATTTTAGAGTCTTATATATGGTCTCCTACTGGAACTGAGAAAGATCTAGACATTGCAACATTAGAATAGAGCCTCTGGTTTTGGTTCCAGCCACACACAGATTGCCGGGGTTTATTTTCACTGCTTCTTCATAGTCTGTCTTGTTTATTCTTTTGAAAAATAAATGTCACTTTGAACTATATTTTTCACTCATCCAATGCTCACAGAGGAAAAGAAAATTGGACTGTCTAGGCTAGCAGCTTACAATCTTTAGAACGTGAATGTTAGTGTTTTTCTATTTCACAGAAGAATTAAAATTCAGAAACATTACTTTGGAATCTCAGAAAGCACCATAAAAGCTAAATGTGCACTCAGAACAAGGTGAAACAATATCAACTTGCAGTCTGATATTCAACACTAAATTACTTTATGGTCTGTGTTCTCCAGTTAGTTTTCTTTTATTTTGTAAACCTTTCTGATGGCTAAAAATAGGTTGACGAAAGTTGATGCGTTAATGAACTTTCTTGTACTGCTACACATAAATCACACCAAAACTCATTATTTTTTTTCAGACACTTTAAGTTCCTCTTCCATTCGTCATCTGCACACAGGCTGAATATTTTCTATTATTATAGATAGATATGCTGTTCCTCAAACTGAAGTTTGATTCATCATGACTGCTATGCAGCCACTATGAAATGGCATCTATAAAAGTACAGCCACTTTGTATTTGAGGTGTACTTGGTATTTACAGGCAGCTATACACCACATCAGTGACTGGTATAGCTGCAGTTATCAACCCAATACTAGACAGATCTCTAATTTAGCCTGCCTTCTGACTTTTGTATATATTACCACATGATTCTGTACATCACCCTTCAGTTTGAACTATAGTAGTGCAACAAGTGGTTATCAGGATGTAATTGTAACACTTGAATTGAAGCTCTCTAAGTGAAGTTTAGTTACTGTTTATGAAAATAACTACTTTTACAACTTATTTTAGTGCTTTCACCACAACTCTATCCTCATATTGCGTTAGTTACAAGCAGATGAAATGCTGAAAAAAAGTGCTATTGAGCAGTCATTATTCTGTCATTATTCATGGCACATAGGTTAGGAGGTCATCAAGTTCCCAACGTATTTGCATAGTTTCTCAGTGCACTTAGTTCAGGAAAGTGAAGACAGCCTTAAAAAGTCAAGGTAAAGCCACACTAGCAAACAAGTGACTAAACCAAAGTGCATCCTGAGACTATAAACAAAGGCCAGAAGAGATCAAGATAAGGACAAGAAGATCAGAGAATAACCCAGCTATTCTTTATAGTGACTCACAGAGGTATGGGGTAGAGAAACAAAAGATCACAATCACCATCAGCTGCTAAATGTGTGCAAAAGGCAGAGAATAGTCTGGTTTGGAAGGTCATCTAGTCCAACCCCCTCTGAAGTAAACAGGGGTGTCCTCAACTAGGTCAGGCTGTTGAGTGCTGTTGAGCCTCACTTTGAATTGGAGCATTACACGGCTGTCAATCTATGAAATGCAGAGAATAAGACCACTCAATAGCTATCATATCTTTCTTTCTGGACATAATGCTTGCATGCAGTCATCCTGGTGTGCAGGATAACATGAATTTAGAAATACAGATTTATTCAGAAAGCACAACAGAAAAAGAGCACTAATTCAAAAGAAAAGTTATTCTTAACTGAGGAACCTCAAACTGATTCCTTTGTTGCTGCTCCCTGAAGGATTTGCACTGCCTTGAGAGTCTACTCTTGCTTGATGAAGCTGTGGCTGGTCCTTAGCAATGTTACCACTAGAGTCCAATTCAGAAAAGAATGGAATTATTGGGACAAACACTGAAAGCGTGCTAGGAATGAGCAAAGGCCATACCTACACATTGGATGGTAATGCTACTTAAGGTCATATACTAACAAGAACAGAAACTTTTTGTGACTCATAATGAGCAAGCACAACTGTTTAAGTAAAAAGTCAAGTCTTAATGAGACTTGACTGAAGACCTTAAAATATCACTCTGTCACATAGGATAGAGTGGGATCTTTACTTGATGTGTTGTAATAGGAGTCACTCTGTCGGATATTCCTCCTCTGTACCCCAGGGATAATTTTACAGTCCTGACACTGTGTGGTTATTCAAATATAAAGTGGAAATTACTCACTATTACCTTATTTGTGAGAGTTATGTAACCTGAAAACTAAAGAAACTGAATACAAACTGCTGGCAGTGCTATGCAGTTTTCACCTCCTCATTTTGACTCTTGAATGTGCCCAGAGAAGGGTAATGAGGCTGGTGAGAAGTCTTGAGCACAAGCCCTATGAGGAGAGGGTGAGGGAGCCGGGATTGTTTAGCCTGCAGAAGAGGAGGCTCAGGGGAGACCTTATTGCTCTCCACAACTACCTGAAGGGAGATTGTAGTTAGGTGGGGGTTGGACTCTTCTCTCAGGCAACCAGCACCAGAACAAGAGAACACAGTCTCAAGCTGCACCAGGGGAAGTTTAGGCTTGAGGTGAGGACAAAGTTCTTCACAGAAAGAGCTGTTAACCATTGGAATGTGCTGCTCAGGGCGGTGGTGGAGTCACCATCCCTGGAGGTGTTCAAGAGGGAATTGGACGTGGCACTTGAAGCCATGGTTTAGTAGTTATGAGGTGTTGGGTGACAGGTTGGACTTGCTGATCTCTGAGGTCTTTTCCAACCTTATTGGTTCTATGATTCTATGTATCTATTTTCTAATTGTATTATTCTCTTCTTAAGAAAAGTTTTGGCAGTTTAGGTTATTCATAAAACATGAAGATAAGGTAACTGTGTGATGTTCTCTTGGAATAATATCATGTTATTGTTAAAGAAAGCATAAAGGTTAAAGCAAGCGTTCCCCCTCTGATGAGTTGGAATGGAGAGCTGATGTCAACAGATGAGAAGGCTTGAAGTACTTTTTTTTTTTTTTTTTTGCCTCAGTCTTCACTGACCACTAGGTGCAGACCAACAGGGTAAAGTCCCTCCCACAGTTAGGGAAGATCAAGTTCAGGACCACTTGAGGGACCTGAGCATACATAAATCTGAGACCTGATGAGATGCATCCCAGAATTCTGAAGGAATTGGCTGATGCAACTGCAAAGCCACTCTCCATATTCAAAAAATCCTGGCAGTCAGGTGAAATCCCTGGTGACTGGAAGAAGGGAAACATTGCACCCATTTTTTAAAAGGGTGAAAAAGGGGACCCTGAAAACTGCAGACCTGTCAGCCTCACCTCTGTGCCAGGGAATATTGTGGAACAGATCCTCCTGGAAGCTATACTGGAACACATGGAAGACAAGAAGGCAATGTGAAACAGCTTGTATGGCTTCACCAAGGGCAAGTCCTGCTTGACCAACTGTGGTGAAGGCACATTATGCCCAGATACTGAATCTTGTCCCAGCATGTGGACAAGTTCCCTTTCCTCCAGGAGGAAGACAAAAGCCAAGGCATTAGCCAGTCTTGCACGCACCCAGCGCATGCAGTGCTCGTGCTGACACCAAGTATGGGCATAATTCTAGCTTCACGCTTTCTATAGGCTGAAGCCAGCTGTTTATGAGAGTGCCCATTGGTCAAGCCCAGCCTCGAGGAATCTATAAGTATCACCCCAGTTGGTAAACAAGTGGCCCCCTCATTCACTTTGTCTCTGTGCTTGCTCGAGAGAGCAACTCTTGAGCTGCAGCCTTTGCTATTGAGCTTATTGTTGTTAGCTTCTGTTATACATGAATGCATACTGAAAGCCTCTGCAGCCTGAGAAGCATAGAGGGAGGACCTTAGTGTCGCTACAGCCAGTCGTACCGACCGGGAGAGACCACCGTGCCACCGGAGGACTGGACCGACCCCTGAGGGTAAGATCTGCCCAGTTGCCGGGAAGAAGGGACTTGATCGATACCGAGTCCACATATGCCTAGCCCCACCACAGTGGGAGAGGAGCCGCCACGTGTGCCGCTCTGAGCCCTGTGAATCTCAGGGAAGACTAAGGCATTGTTCATGCCTATACTGCACCAAACCCGGGACCACTCCGAGAGTCCCGTTGCTCCTTTAAGCTCAGTAAATGAGAATCCGCCGCCTAACACAGCCGCATTCTCTCCCTGAGGCTGTTTGCATCAGCCCCGAGAATCGCTGTGGTTGGGCCGACCCCATAGCTTTGCCTGCTGCGGCGTCGTTCGAGCCCACCTACGGGCCACTGTCGTCCCGCCCTGCCGTGCGAGCCGACTTTAAGGGCCGACCCCGACCAGGACCGATCCCTGTTGTCTGGAGGGAATCGAATATCTTCCACGTGTTTTCCATCCACTAGCACTCAGTTCAAAGTATCCGCATCTAGCAGAGTAAGTGCTGATGCATAGAAAGATTGTAATATTGCTGTGTATAGCCAGAAGCCGCCCGTGTCCCGCCGAGTCGCCATCTAGTGGCCAAGCGGCAGAACTGCACCCTTCGTTATGTAAATATAGAAAGGGTCTATAGATAGTTCAATGAAGTTATAATCATAACACTAAGCCACTTGTGGAATCTATTTCACGAACGTGCACTAGAACATGTATGTAAGTTGGTGATTCATCAGTTATTAATAGTTTGATAATTAAAATAATATTTTCATAATTCATATTTCATATTCATAAATTTAATAACCTCTTCACCACACCAACCTAGTGGCTCTCTATGATGGTGTAACTGTATCGGTGGAGAAGGGAAGACAAACAAATGTCATCTGTTTGTAAAGCCTTTAACATAGTCCCACACAACATCCTTCTCTCTTAAGCTTGGAGCTTAATGGATTTGATAGCTGGACTCTTCAGTGTATAAGGAATTGGTTGGATGACTTCATACAAAGGGAAGTGGTCAAAGGCTCAATGTCCAGATGGAGATGGGTGACAAGTGGTGCTCCTCAAGGGTCTGTATTGGGACCAGTGCTTTTCAATATCTTCATCAATGATACTGACAGCGAGACTGAGGCACCCTCAGCAAGTTTGCAGATGATACCAAGCTAAGCAGTGTGGTTGATAAGACTGAAGGATGGAATGGCATCCAAAGGGACCTGGACAGGCTGGAGGGGTGGGCTGAGGAGAATCTCATGAGGTTCAGTAAGGCAAAGTGCAAGGTCATGAGCCTTGGTCAGAACAACCCTTAATATCAATACAGGCTTGAGAATGACGAAATTCAGAGAAGCCCTGAAGAAAAGGACTTAGGGGTGCTGGTGTGTGAGAAGCTGTACATGAGCCAACAGTGTGCACTTGCAGCCCAGAATATAGATCTGTGTTCAGGTTCTTAATGGTAACTTTTGATATGTAAATCAAAACTTCAGTATTTAATCAAATAAATAAATACTACAGGAGAAATTTCATTAGATGTGCCATTGAATTAATTTAGGAAAAAAGAACAACCAACCACACAAAAGCCAACCATTTCTGATCAAGAGGTGCTGGGTTTTCTCCAGGGAACAGAAACGTATTCATAGAGATTAAGAAACTCTTGGTGTCTTATGCAACATCACAATGTTTTCCCTTCACAGAGTTGTCAGAACTATATAACTACCAGAATGATTTTATTTAAACCAACATTTCCTATGCTTCTCTTGTAGAGATTAAATTTATATTTGTACAAATTCCTAAAATATAGCATGCCCATAGCAGTAGGACCTGGTAGAAAGTATGTGGAGCAGATTTGCTTGATTATTGATGTGTTTCAACAAACTGTAATCTGAACCATAGGTGAAAATTAATTAAATAACATCTTCTCCCTTTTTTTTTTTTTTTTTAAAAAATTTATTTGAATTCTGAACATATTTAGAACTATAAAGACCATGGGTGGCAGCATGTCTGCAAGAAAAAAAATAGTCATGCACACACACAAAAATCTTCCTTTTAGCTTTACCTTGTTTTGGGCTTATGATCAATGTGCCAAATATTAGCTGTTTAAAGGTAAGTGTCTTGCCTCTGCAGCTGTCTAGGAATTTTGAGCAGTTAATGAATGAAGAAAGTCAGGCTTCTCTTAGGATGGTTCATCTCAGCTGACACCTGTTCAGAATGAGATGAATCATGTCCCTAGGCGTACCCTGCTTTCACTTGTGGTTAGAAAAGAAGCCCATAATACAAGCTTAGGTAAGTTATTTACTTTTTCAGGCACCTAAAAATATGTGCATTGATTTCCTCATTTGTCACCTAAGATTATAAGCCTGTCCTAGAGATAGGAAAGGACATTTTTTCCCCTCAAATTTGTAAACTGGCAGCTGTGCTTAAGCAACAAAGAGAAGAATGAAATGAAAGCATACCTCAACTGAAGAGGATCAATGGGGTATCATCTCCGTTTGAATTGTAGTTCTGTGATCACCAAGGCAAGCCAATTTGTGCTTCAGTTTATGTGTTAAGAAGGTGTGGTGAAAAGATAATGGTATTGTACATTAACTCTGCCAAGTGCTATTAGCAAAGCTAAGTTGTACATCAGAAATCTTGCTAACATTAATAGAGTTGTAGGAGACAGTACTTGTGAAGTATCAAGGACTGGATATTAAACTCTTAAACTTCCGTATCCTTATAGTTAATTCATAAAGAATTTTAGCTGAAACTGTTATTCAGCTTTAAAAAGTACAGGTTACATGTCTGCTAGACAAATGAGAGATGCTAAACTCCAAGATTTCTGCTTTTGATAAATATATTTAATTTCACAGTCAGGGATAAAAGTAAACACAAATCTCATTTTTAAGAACACCTGAATGACATTAGTGGTAGCCTAACTTCACTGCTGGGTTCAGAGCAACTAGGATCCCTGACTAAGGCTGCTGGAACACTGTTTTTTCCAGTTCCTAAACTGTAGCCTTTCCTGGTAGCTAAAGCACTGCTCTCTGCCTTGGTGTAACCTGAGCTAGGTACAACGAACCAGAAAAATCATGCAGGTTTAAATGTGATTTAGGAGTAGATTTTTGATGAGTAGAGTCAGAGAACTCTAATCAAATAGAGATGGAAACTTGTGTATGGTCACATTTGAAGAGTAAAGTTAAACTTGCTGTACTGGTTTGGGTTCAGATGAAATCATATCTCCTCCATCTCGCTACCTTGAAATATAATTCTGCTGAGGTTTACGCGTCTCCAACATACTTGTAAATGTCACATATTATCATCTCTGTATACAAATATGATCTTCAATACTTAATCCAGGAATTAACATTATTCTTACAAATAGGTCCATTGTGATACATGTAGAATTTGTGCATGAAGAAAGAAACACAACTGCAAATAAATGATGTGGGATTAAGCCCATGGTTATGTCATTCTCTGTAGGGTTCTCAGAAATAAATATGAATGTACAGTTACTGAAGCTCTACTGTACATTCAGATGTGATGGTGATTATCTGGCAGCTACACACCTAACCAACCTGCATGAATATTCACAACACATTTTAAAACACATTTTAAAACCTGACACTGTAACTGTTTGGTTTTGGTTGGTGGTTGCTTTCTTTGGTGTTTGGTAGGGTTTTTGTGTGTCAAGTCAAGTCCATGGGACCCGACGGGTTACACCCACGGGTGCTGAGAGAACTGGCAGATGAGGTTGCTAAACCCCTCTCTATTATATTTCAAAAGTCCTGGCAGTCTGGTGAAGTCCCCACAGACTGGAAAAGGGGAAACATTGCCCCCATCTTCAAAAAGGGCAAGAAGGAGGAACCAGGGAACTACAGGCCAGTCAGTCTCACCTCTGTGCCTGGAAAGATCATGGAACAGATCCTCCTGGAGTCACTACTCGCTCAAAAGAATAGTGAAGAGGTGATTGGGAACAGTCAGCATGGCTTTGCCAAGGGCAAATCCTGCCTGACCAACCTGGTGGCCTTCTATGAGCAGGTGACAAAATTAATAGATGAGGGGCGAGCAACTGATGTCGTTTACCTGGACCTGAGCAAAGCCTTCGACACTGTCCCGCACCACATCCTGGTCTCCAAACTGGTGACACATGGGTTTGATTGGTGGACCACTAGATGGATAAGGAACTGGCTTGATGGCCGCACCCAAAGAGTGGCTGTCAATGGCTCCATGTCCCAGTGGAGGCCAGTGACAAGTGGAGTCCCTCAGGGATCAGTCCTGGGACCTATCTTATTCAACATCTTTGTGGGGGACATGGACAGTGGCATTGAGTGCACCCTCAGCAAGTTTGCTGATGACACCAAGCTGTGTGGTGCAGCAGACACGCTGGAGGGAAGGGAGGCCATCCAGAGGGACCTTGACAGGCTGGAGAGGTGGGCACAGGCCAACCTCATGAAGTTCAATAAGAGCAAGTGCAGGGTCCTGCATCTGGGTCGAGGCAATCCCAGGCACAAATACAGGCTGGGCAGTGACTGGCTGGAGGATAGCCCTGAGGAGAGAGACTTGGGGGTGCTGGTGGACAAAAAGCTCAACATGAGCTCTCAATGTGCACTTGCAGCCCGCAAAGCCAATCAGATCCTGGGCTGCATCAGGAGAAGTGTGGCTAGCAGGTCGAGGGAGGTGATCCTCCCCCTCTACTCAGCCCTGGTGAGACCCCACCTGGAGTACTGTGTCCAGTTCTGGAGCCCCTATTACAAGAGGGATGTGGAGGTGCTGGAACGTGTCCAGAGAAGGGCCACGAGGATGATCAGAGGGCTGGAGCACCTCTCCTATGAGGGCAGACTGAAGGAGTTGGGGCTGTTCAGTCTGCAGAAGAGAAGGCTCCGAGGTGACCTAATTGTCGCCTTCCAGTATCTGAAGGGGGCCTACAGGAAGGCAGGGGAAGGACTTCTCAGGATATCAGGTAGTGATAGGACTAGGGGGAATGGAGTGAAGCTGGAGGTGGGGAGATTCAGGCTGGATGTGAGGAGGAGGTTCTTCACCATGAGAGTGGTGAAACCCTGGAATGGGTTGTCCAGGGAGGTGGTCGAGGCCCCGTCCCTGGGGGTGTTTAAGAGCAGGCTGGATGAGGCTCTGTCCAGCCTGATCTAGTGTGGGGTGTCCCTGCCCATGGCAGGGGGGTTGGAACTAGATGATCCTTGTGGTCCCTTCCAACCCTGAATGAAACTATGAAACTATGAAACTATGAAACTATGAAACTATGTGTGTGTGTTGTTGTTGGTTTTTTTAATTGGTGTTGTTTTGCTTGTTTGTAACTAGTTCAAGAACTCAATAAGAGAAACAGCACCCAGGCAAAATTAGAAAGAAACAGTCTGTGAAGACCAAAGACTAATCAGCTCCATGCCAGACAGGGTAGGAAAGAAGCTACATAAAGAGGAGCATACTTGTGATACTATTTTACCTGTTCCATGATTTCTGTTGATGTAGAATTGCAATACTAAGGGTGGAATTACATTATTCTCAGGACCTAAGGAACACTTTTTTGACATATGCATGAGTTCTTTTTTCACAGCAAATCCCTTACAGCTGTAGGTTCTTTGAACTTATATCATAAATGTGTCATTCTTTTTTATCGGTTTTGATAGAACTAGAAAAACTACTTAGTATTGTCATTGGTAAAAATACCATAAATCATGAATGCTAGCAGGATGTAATTCATCAAGTGCATGTATTTGTGTATGAATATTTGAAATTGAACTTGGGAACTCTTGGACAGAAGAGGCTATTTGCTAACTACAACCAGTATGATTTGACTTGAAATACTGATGACCTGGGCTAAAGTAAAGCAATTCTTCCAGTGAATAATGAGAAATGAGATAGAAGTGCAAGTTAGCAGATTGATTACACAATGTACTTCTGCACAGAAGATTTCGATTGAGGAAATCAGGGGACTAGTGGGTCCAGAAAGAAGAGGAGGTGCTTAAAAAGAGTGCTCACAGAAAAGAAGTTGTCTCGGCAAGAAGAAGGTGGTCTAGGAAAGAAGAAAGTGAAGAACTTGTTTGGAAGAGAGATGTGGGATGTGAGGAAGACCTTGAAGGTCCAGGAGATGGATGAGTGCCAGTGGCTACCCAGGGATCATGACAGAGGATAACCTGAGATGGGCACCAGCAAGCAGTGGTACATCATGAGCCAACACAATGCCCTGCCTGACTGTCCCAGGAAGAGGGCACTGGAAGGGAAGGTGGGACATCCTGAATGTGGCATTGGGCTGGGAGTGAAAGAGTGAGGACACAGCTGGGCAAGGGCTCTGCTCTCCTCTGGTACCAAACAAAACTCCAGATGCCCTTCAGGAAGGCGTTTGTGGTCTTGCATGTAACAAGCAGAAGGCAACTAAGGATAAAGCAGCCAGAAGACCTGATCACATTGTTTGCTGGTTCTACTAATGCAATGTGTGCTTGTATTTATTTTAAATACTTGAAGATAAGGGCAAATTCAAACTAGCTTTGCTGGACATACTGATTAGCAGCAGTTTCTCTTTCTTATCATCTACATTAAAACAAATGATCAGCCAGACTTCATATATTTGTGTGTTTATTATAATCAGTATTAACGTATTTAATTCAGCATATAAACATCTGGAATATACACAATATAACTGTATTATGCCACATGCCCTTACTGATAACTATACATCTACAAATACTACTCAAGCCCCTCAGCAAAAGCAGCTTCCCCAGGCAAGAAGCTGCTGCTGCCCCAAGGATGAAGACAGCCACAAGATGGCCCTGCTTGCAGCTGATGACAAGCAAAAGGAGGAATAGGGATTGTAGTTTCCAGGCTCATTTTCAAGTTTCCTGAAGGCATTTTGGCACTTTTTTGTGGAAGTAATGGAGTTCATCAGAACTTACAGGGAATAATACAGCCTATGAGATCTGTATTAGATTTCTTGAGTCAAAGGATGAGGAATTGGGACGGATGAAACTGGCTAGGTAGGGGCACGGAAGGTGCTGGAAGGGTGCATCCCCAGCCTCAGTGCTGCTTGCTGATGGTGCAGTGCAAACACTTGGCCTGCTGCTGCCACTGCTGTGCAGCAATCAATAATTGCTGCTTATACAGGCAATCTCTTGCCCTGTAGCAGCAACAGTATTAAGCCTGTCTATTGTGATGCTCACATAGTCTTAATTTAGCAACTATGTGCTAGCTTCACAACAACCTCTGCCCCTATTTCTTAAAACTCGTGCCTTAATTATGCATCAAAATAACATTTAGACACTGAACTGTTAGCAAATTTTCAGTGCTGCATACCCACTTTAGCTTCACTGGGTATTGCAATGGCCTATTTTCTTTCAAAAACATGGACCAAGTGAGACATCAAGTATTATTTTTAAACTGCCAAATACAAGTGTTAAACTGACATTGCAACTCTGTAGGCTTAAGCTCAAATATATATTATAGGTCAACAAGGACAATTTCCATATTAGTCTGTTAAGACTGCTTTTGTTTCACCAAAGATATTGTGCAGGTTAAAATGTTTTTCATAGGACTGATTATTAAAATGACTAGCATTGAAAAAATATAAGAGAGCAAAACAACCATCTCTGTTTCTTTACATCAAACCAATTATTTCACAGGTAAAAGCAAAAAAAGGATGTTGTATTTAACTGAATAAAATTTCGTATTTTCTTTCTTCTAGAAAAAAAATTAAGTAAAAGCATCCTCCCCTCAAAACTGAGCAATTACATCTGTGACATACTGTGAAATAGTTATGACACAAGTGTAAACAAGGCAAAAATATATGCAAGCAGTTAAAAAATACCAGCTGAAACTCTAAATCCCACAAACACTTTGAACCCAACAAAAGAATAAAGCACAAATGATAGTACATGCTTTAGAGATGGAAAAGTTTGGGCAATTCTCTTTGGGTAAAAAGCATCCAAAGAAGTGCTAAATTGTCTATCAACTCATCACTATTTCAAAGGCATTTCTTTGTTTTCAGCTAAACTAACGATTATTTTCTCTAAAAGTAATGAGCCCATAATGCATACTGAAGACCTATAAATGAAAACTGCATATGGAAAATCAGTTTCATTAACCTATGCAGCTCTTCAAAGCATGTGCTTTTACAAACTGAAATTCATCAAACTGAACAAGATTTTACTCATTCTTTCACTGAAGACACACACTTGAGAACCAGATGTGTTTCCAAACGGCAATTCCAGTATTAATGCTCATGTCCTAGCTACGGATGATGCTACCAGGATGAGAGGCTCTAACAAGCAAGAGGAGATTGTGTCATCCAACTTCATGAAAGTTCATTAGGCTTGAAGTCTTAAGGACAGACTAAAAATGAATATGTAGGAAAAATTCTCCATGGACTATTAAGTAGAGGACGCTACCTAATACAGTGAGACAAACACTTCCTTGGTCCTGTTGGCCATGCTGTTCCTCATACAGGCCAGGATGCTGCTGGCCTTCTTGGCCACCTCAGCACACTGCTGGTTCATGTTGAGCCAGCTGTCAGCCTGCACCCCTCGGTGGGCAGCTTTCCAGCCACTTTTCCCCAAGCCTGTAGAGCTGTATGGGGTTGCTGTGAACCAAGTGAAGGATCTAGCAATTATTGAATCTCATAAAATTGGCCTCCATCCATTATATGGCTACACATATGACTGTATGTGTGTGTGTGTGCAAGCGCATACATATATCTCTACATATATCACAAGTACATATGTTTAATTCACTGTTTCTGGGGCATGCTAGATGATTCATCTGTTCAAATAATGACACTAAGATTTTTTTTTTTTACCTGTTTTGCTTTCCAAAATACATGACATACAATCAGGTGTTCATTAACAGCTTTAGCGTTTATTTGAAGAGATCCTACAGGAAGTCTAGAAAGCAACTTTTCATAAGAGTGTCTAGCAATAGGACAAGGGGAATGGTTTAAAGATGAGGGAAAGTAGGTTTAGACTGGATCTTAGGAAGAAGTTCTTCAGTATGAGGGTGGTGAGACTCTGGAATAGGTTGGCCAGTGGAGTTATGGATGCCTCCTCTCTGAGGGTGTTCAAGGCCAGGTTGGATGAGGCCTTGAGTCTAGTTGAGTGGTATCTCTGCCCATGGCAGGGAGGTTGGAGTAGATGATATCTAAGGTCCCTTCCAACCTAAACCATTCTATGATTTCATGGAGATATAGCAGTAAACTTGTTTAAGGATGGCCTAGAATAATCTATCTCACTTTGACAAAATAGCTAGTTAAATTTAACTTGTAAACACATCATAGCATAATTTAGAATAGAATAGAATAGAATAGAATAGAATAGAATAGAATAGAATAGAATAGAATAGAATAGAATAGAATAGAATAGAATAGAATAGACCAGGCCAGACCAGGTTGGAAGAGACCTTCAAGATCATCGTGTCCAACCTATCATCCAACACCACCTAATCAACTAAACCACGCAACCAAGCACCCTGTCAAGTCTCCTCCTGAACACCTCCAGTGATGGTGACTCCACCACCTCCTCGGGCAGCCCATTCCAACGGGCAATCACTCTCTCTGTGTAAAACTTCCTCCTAACCTCCAGCCTAAACCTCCCCTGGTGCAGCCTGAGACTGTGTCCTCTTGTTCTGGTACTGGTAGCCTGGGAGAAGAGACCAACCTCTGCCTGTCTACAACCCCCCTTAAGGTAGATGTAGAGAGCAATAAGATCGCCCCTGAGCCTCCTCTTCTCCAGGCTAAGCAACCCCAGCTCCCTCAGTCTCTCCTCATAGGGCTTGTGTTCCAAACCCCTCACCAACTTTGTTGCCCTTCTCTGGACATGCTCCAGCAAGTCAACATCCTTCCTAAACTGAGGAGCCCAGAATGGGACACAGTACTCGAGGTGTTCCCTAACCAGTGCAGTGTACAGGGGCAGTTTAGTTTCATGTGTTATATTACTGCAATCAAAGAAGTCATGCGATGATCTCATTCATAAATTTAAAGCTGGCAAACACAGAAATCTTTGCATTACCTATGGGACTGGTAGATCTTTGCCTCTAAACAAGGAATATCACACCTCAAGATATATGATTAAGCATACTGGATTAGAAATTCTTAGTGTGAAGCATTACTAAATCTAGTTAACAGACTTTTATAGATCCCTTGCAAAAACATTCCTGTATGGAGTTTGATATATTTGATACTTGGGACTTGGGGGCTGTCTGTTAGGTAGCACCAAATTTTTTCATAGGCATGGAAACTGTAGGCACCAGTGAGAAGCATTTATCTGCTAGCTGCTGTCAGGTGCTTTCCATTTAGAGTCTCCACTTAGAGAAAGAGACTCTAAGATGGCATTGCAGCCAGTCAGCATGGATCACTGGTGGATATTCATCCAGACAGGGAATCATGTGCTTAGGCTCATGTTCAACTAAGCACTTGTCTAGCATAAAGCTGCTTTTACCCTATCTACTCGTCTGTCTGCATCGTACTTGAGAGTCATTGTGACACCTGAAGATATGCTCAGTGCCTCCACTGGATCTTCACACTTTCCTAAACAGTTGCAAGTGTTTTTCTTATCTCATGTTCTGTACAGCTACTCAATCAGAGCAAAGTCCCTAGTTAGAATAGAATAGAATAGACCAGGTTGGAAGAGACCTTCAAGATCATTGCATCCAACCTATCATCCAACACCACCCAATCAACTAACCCATGTAACCAAGCACCCTGTCAAGTCTCCTCCTGAACACCTCCAGTGACAGAGACTCCACCACCTCCCCAGGCAGCCCATTCCAATGGGCAATCACTCTCTCTGTGTAAAACTTCCTCCTGACCTCCAGCCTGAACTTCCCCTGGCGCAGCCTGAGACTGTGTCCTCTTGTTCTGGTGCTGGCTGCCTGGGAGAAGAGACCAACCTCTGCCTGTCTACAACCCCCCTTCAGGTAGTTGTAGAGAGCAATAAGGTCACCCCTGAGTCTCCTCCTCTCCAGGCTAAGCAGCCCCAGCTCCCTCAGTCTCTCCTCATAGGGCTTGTGTTCCAAGCCCCTCACCAACTTCGTTGCCCTCTGCAACTAATCAAGATAGTTTCCACTGTGTGAATTGCAGACATATTACTGAGACAGGCTGATACTTCTAAAAATAGTCCAGTGGGCTGGGAATAAGAAGATGAAAGATTGTCTTTTCTTTAGTATCATCTAAGACTAAAATTGCTTGTATTTCCCCATTAGTACCAGTCATGATAGTCTGTGTCTAGAATTTTGCTTCCTTTTATTCTTTCTCTCACATAAATCTCAGGAATGCTCAGCTCTCCCTAATCAGTTACTTCAGAGCAACTGGAAAGTCTGATCAGTTAATGTAATACAAAACTTTGCTTTATTTAGATGCAAGTCAATGCTTATTTCTATTTAGCAGTGCCAAAACTGTCAGTGTGAGCAGCAAATATAGGAATGATATGGATTGATTCTACTTCACCCACACTATGACAAAACTAATTTAGCAAGCTCGGTGCTCACACAGTGATGAATATCGCCTGGAATGACTCATTTCCTTTTACTATGTCATCATAAAGCTTATTTCAAGGGATTCTATTCAGCACACTATATAGTAAATAAGATTAAATCAAACTATCTGCTCTTGGAAGTGACTGGTCAGCACCACTAAATGTCACTATAATTGCACTTGGGCAGGTAAATGTTACTCATCTTTCCCATGCAAGCAGATTCTAACAACGAATATGATGAACATGGATGATATCCATGGGAGTTTGCTTTTCACCAAATGGCTTTCCATGAAGTTCTAGAAATCCTTTGGTCTAGTGCTAACCAGATCAGACTAATGTCCTCTGTAACTTCTGCCTGCTGTAATGTAGCTAATGTGCAGCCTAACCCTCCGAGGTAGGACTGTCCCATATTTACTGTGCAGGTATAATCTAATCTTTGTGCACATGAGCAGTCTATTTAATCTCATAGGCCTGAGCTAAAATAATCTTGGTGCTGTTGTACAAAACAGTAGTTTTTAGGAGTCCTATCCCGTCTCTAATAAGAGCTGCTTGGAAAAAGACCCCACAGTGCTTTTGAGAACTGAGCCCTCTTAAAATAACAGGCTCTTTGTGTAGTACCAAAACCAACCCTGTTTGTCTGAGTGTCTTTGAAGAATATTCCAGATGTGTCTCCTCCTGACCTGACCTGGTTAGGGATGGGAAGGGAGCAGAAAGCTAGTGCATGAGACTATAAGAAGAATCCAAATGTGTTCCATGTGCCTTTAATTGCCATTTTCTTTTCGAAGATATATCTCTCTCTCTCTCTCCCTGATGGCCTTTTAGGAATAACATTATGAAAAGAAAAACAAAACAAATCAAACAAACAACAAACAAATAAGAGAAAATAATTTTTGCTTCCACAGACCAAGGAACAACTATAGTACAAACACTACTACTGGAAAATCTTACAGTTCCTTTTCTTCAGACAGATTGCCTCTATCATCTTTAAGGCCTTATGGACTTTCAAATACTTAATGCTTCTCAGTTGTTAGCGAGTCCTTTTGATTTGGCAGCAATGAGTCCCCAGGGAAAGGTCCCTTGCAGTCACAAGTATATACTTCACATGATATGCATTGGTGGATAAAGATAATTTTAAAATAAAGAACATTATAATTAAATTCTTAATATATTTGGCAGGCTTTTGCTTGGCATTCAGAAGCAGACATGGAGCTGCAGCCTCATTACTCTGCATTTTTTAGGTTAGCAGCAAACTCTGTCACCAAAAATGCAGACTTGTTTTTTCTGTATTTCCTTAATATTAGAAGCTACATTGTATGACTTGGAAATATTCTGAAAAGCTTCATATTCTAAATGAAGTTTGAACCATCTCACACTACATCCTTTCAGAGGACTTGTGAGAACGTACTTGCTATCTGCCCACATTTGCCAGACACCAAGATCTTCAGTCTGGAATCTATTTGCCTTCAGATTTGTAACATTTTATATTCTAGTTGGCTTCTGCTTTTACACCCAAGAAAAGGAAACGTCTCCACATGCTGACCTCATTCTACCACATACTCATTCTACCACACACTTTCTTCATGACTCTGGTAAGACCTCACCTGGAGTACTGCATCCAGCCCTGGAGCCCTCAACACAGGAAGGACATGGACCTGATGGAGTGGGTTCAGAGGAGGACCACAAAAATGATCAGGGGGCTGGAACACCTCTGCTACAAGGAAAAGCTGAAGGGGCTGGGGTTGTTTAGCCCGGAGAAGAGAAGGCTCCGGGGAGACCTAATGCAGCCTTCCAGTACCTGAAGGGGGCCTACAAGGAGGCTGCAGAGGGACTGTTTTCAAAGGCCTGCAGCAATAGGATGAGGGACAATGGTTTGTAACGACAGAAGAGTAGATTTAGATTGGATGTTAGGAACAAGTTCTTCAGCATGAGGGTGGTGGAACACTGGAACAGGTTGCCCCGGGAGGTAGTTGAGATCTTCAAGGTGATGCTGAACAGGGCTCTGACAATCTGACCTAGTGGAGGATGTCCCTGCTGACTGTAGGGGGTTTGGACTAGATGATATTTGGAGGTTCAATCTAATCCAAAACATTCTATGATTCTATGATACACTCTTTGTGAAATCTGGTCTCCAAAATCCAAAGCAAATACTATCACAAAAGATTAATGCTATCTTCTTATCGAGTTGAATGCAATTGTCTGCAAAGCCTTGTATTTTGTAATAAGTTAGTACTCTTCTCCACCAAATATCCAAATAAAGACTAATTCCATTTATTTAGAAATGGTAAGATTTAAGTACCTAACAACAATTTGGAATGTTACCTAGACCACATTAATCTACCTATAAGTTTTCAAAATGATCATACAAAAAAAAAATATCATTGCTGATATATTTAAGAGATATATCAAAGAGTTTTACATTCATTTTGGATCTGAGGCGCTCCCATCACAAACAAGAAGACATAAAAAGTTCATTTCTGGCTCAAACATTTTAGGATCTGTACCAGAGAAAAAAGCATATCATGTTTATTTTTCAGGCAATATTTCAGGCAATAATATTTTATGTTTTTCAAATTAGAAACAGTTCACTGCTGCCAAAGATCTATTAGCACCTAGTTGCACCAAGGTATAAATGAAATCCAAAGATATCTTTTGATTCTTTATTATTATTTTTTTTAATCCAAAGGTTTTTGCTTTGTTGGAATGTGATTTGAAGCTTTAGTCACTAATAATTTTGATATTTTTACTCTGGCCTGGTGAGGCCACACCTGGAACACTGTGTCCAGTTTTGGGCTCCACAATTAAAATGAGACAGGGATCTCCTGGAGTCCAACAGAGAGCTACAAAGATGATTGTGAGACTTCAACATCTTTCCTATGAAGAGGGAATGAAAGACACTGGGCTGTTTAGCCTTGAGAAGAGAAGGCTGAGAGGGGATCTTATCAATGTCTATAAATATCTGAGGGGTAGGGGTCAAGATGAGGGAGCCAGCTTCTTTTCAGTGGTGCCCAGTGGTAGGACAAGGAAAAATGGATACAAGCTAGAACACATGAAGCTGCACTTCAACACAAGGGGACACTTCTTTACAATGAGGGTGATGGAGAACTGGACCAGGCTTCCCAGAGATGTTGTGGAGTCTCCTCTGGAGACTTTCAAAACCCAGCTGAATGCATTCTCATGTGGTCTGTCCCTGGTGGTCATGCTTTGTCAGGGGAATTGGGCTTGATCTCTGAAGGTCCCTTCCAACCCGTAACATTCTGTGATTCTGTAAATGGCAATTTGATACCTCCAATTTCAGTTACATTTTAAATGTACAATTACATTACAAGTACCTTAAGTCATATTACTTCAGCCTTTTAATATAGAAGTGTGAAACTGCAACTATCTAATTCTAGATGGTAAACCTCTCATATGTACCATAGCCAAAATGATAGACCTAGGTAGGGTAGTCATTTTTAATCAACATTTTGCTCTGTTTTTTTGTCAGATCATCTACTAATGACCTACACCTTTTGCCTCACAGAAACCTGAAGATTCCAATATAAGAATTTCCCAGCCATACCTTATATAACCTCATTAGATTGTGGAATGGAACAGGCTTTGAGAAATTTGAAATAAAATCTCTCTCTCTTTTTTTTTTAAATTGCTCATAGATTTTTTCTTTCTTTAATCTGACTTCTAAACCATTGTCTGTATTAATTTACATAACAGTCCATTTTGTACTATACTATATTGCAGAACTGACTGTATAAAATTATTTTTTGTTCTTTAAGTTCCTTTACCTTTTCAGTTGAATGAGAAAATCACTGCCAAATCAGATTAGGTCAGAACACAGTACAGCTCAGTTCAGAATCTCCTCTGAAAACACTTGATAGCAGTCGCTTCAGAGCTTGTTTAGAAAACATTGGAAAATTTTGGAATAACTTGACAACACTATTTATTTTTCCTATGTACACTCAGAGATCAAACTAATTTAAGTAATTTGGAAATATCTTGGTTTTCTCTGCTTCCTCTCTGTGCATTAACCAATGCTTATAGAAAAGAAAGGCTTTATCTATGTAACCATGTCACTTTTAAAAACACTGAAGTGCTGTGATTGGGAATCTCAAACTTGTGCCTTACATATTATTGTCATGAAGGAGACAGACAAAACAGGAGACTAACAGCCATTGATTTGTTACAATTAAATCTGCACTCCTTCCAACACAATAAAATTACAGGTTGGGAAAATACCATTGCATAACTTACTAAACTATTTGGAGAGATGAGCCAAAATGTGCACACAACTCACTCATAAAAGGACTATTTCCCAAGGATACCTAGTGAGATATATATATATATATATATATATATATATCTATACTCACCAAGGGAAGAGTGAGGTTCCTTAAGTTCTGTTCTGAAGCAGAGAAGTTCTGAGCTGCAAAGTGTTTCTGTGGAGCAAGAGTCTCCTCTCCTAACAAGCATTTCTGTTACACCCCTGTGGTTTTGGTTGTAGGTCAGTTGCTCAGTTGGTTCTCCAAGCAAACGAAAGGGCTAGGGGGCACTAGAGATAAAAAGCTGACAAAGATCAGCTCCTCACAAGCCCCACCTCGAGGTCTGTCTTTAGTTGGGGGAGGAAGGAAGGGATGGGGGGGGATTCAACTGCCACAATTACCATGAGCAAATGCCGTCTAAAGACAGATAATGTTCTATTCTGAGACAATGAACTTTCAGTAGTCCTTCGTTCCTCACAGTAAATTGTTAATTACCTTCCTTATAGTCTTGGACAAATTAAACTTGCATAAACCTATCTAGAAAAAAAATACTTTGAAATAACAAGTAATTTTAAAAGTCTGCTTGCTGCAGTACCTAGTTATGCTGTCTGTAAGCCTCTTCTGGGAAGTGCATCTTGCGGCCTCCAAGATATTCATTGACAGTGACTGTTTACCTAACTAGCAGCAGAAGGAACTGTTCCTGGGGGAACAGTCGCTGGGATTTAAGTATTTCCTATGTTTTACACTAACACAATACTCTCTGGAGTGATAAGGCTGGACTAATTTTCCTGGAGATCCAGATTTCAGGAATGGGGTTGAAGTTTGGAATTGCTATGTGTAGATGAAAAATGTTTTAATACAATTTTAGAACCCAAGAACAGCGAAAGTTGTGAAGTTCATAGCTGTATTTAACTGTACTCCAAGATGACCCTCATTTTGATTTCACTGTTGGTTTTTTTCACATTAAAATCACATCCAACTCTTAGTCTCCTAGTTTCAGCCCACAATAAACTGCACAATGGGTATTGGGAATGCAGAAACAGGAAATACTTCATCTTCTTACAAATATGCATTAATCTGATTTTAAAACAGTGTTGTACAGTCAATGTCTGGCCTGTAGCTACATCTCTGATGTAAGAATGGACAGATTACATTAAAAAAAATTAAAGAAGGACAAATGAACTTTTAACAGTGCTCACAGTATCAGAACATAGCACAAATTATCCAAGTGTAAGAGGCTGGACCACATGGATAAATGCTGTCTGTCAGTGCCAGAGGCAGAAATTCAAAGCAGAGAGGTCTGTGGTTCCAGTGGGAGCCAAGAAAATTTTGTGGGCAGCCTGACGGCAGCACTACTGTTGTTTCTAGTGTGCTCAGAGTAGGGCTTCAAGCACATCCTCTGGCAGCAATGAGGACTCTTTCCAAGAAGGATCAGGTTATTCTTTCTAACAGGTAGGATACATGAAGGTCTTGTATAACAGCTGCCAAAAGCAGTGTGTCCAATAACTGCTAGTTGTATAGCTACACATAAGTACTGTACAATATGCTTTCTAATATGACATTAGAGGAATGTTATTGAAAATTGTAACACCAATGACATTTTTATCAGTGATGTTCCGCAGTCTGTGTTATAAATAATCTGATGGATGCTTTTAGCCTCACCTTTGCAATTGTTCTCCGCTTCATTACCTATGGAACATCAACTGAGTGTGTTTGTATCTACTCTCTTCTTAAAGCACCCAAGTTGTTTTGCTGGTCTCTCAAATTACACACACCAATTAAGACTAAAGAGACTCTCCCTAAAGAGGGACCTTGATTAAATGATTTAGTGCAATTTGAATGAAAGGGCTTTTCCAATACAACTGATTTTCAGCAATGATTAGCTGTTCAAGGTGTATTCAGAATTCTTTATCTACACCAGTTTATGTACCACATAACAAAACTGAATGCAGAAGTGAAAAATGTGTAACTTGCATTACACAAGGGGACAGGTCTTACTGATCCTAATACATATTAATTTAATTCTTCTTCCTCATAAGTTAAAAAAAATTGCAACTGTCCCATAAGTTGTCTCTTATCTCCTGTTTTAGACTACATAAAAAAGATTCTGAAAGCTCAGTCTATACAGATATTCAACTACTTTCTAGATCCAAGTTTCTCTCTAACAGCTATTTTCAGTGTTGATTTTTATTGCAGGAACATTAAATATAAAGAAATTACATATATAGAGAAATGGAAAGGAACATTATAAATTCCTGTTACCTGCTTTTTCTCACCAAAAGAGACATTTTAGATATACAAGAAGATTTCTGATGCGGTATCTTTGCAAAACCCCATTTCCTTCTGTATGCCTCACATAGATTCAGAACATTTCTCATTTCTTCTGGTGATTCAGGCTTACCTCCTATATCATAGCCAAACTAAACTCTCAGTACAACTCAACTCAACCTTATTAACAACAAGAGTGAGAACACAGTGTGAGAAATCTGTTTTACTTCCTTTCTTCACTCTAACAGATACAAGGGTAGCTGTAATGTGGAAATTATGCATTTTGTTGGAGTATCCTTGCTGATAACATAACTTTTAGAACAGACGTTCAATTAAAAATAAATCTAAACATTTAAAAGGCATTTTCTTATATGCTGAGCACCCACTGCCACACTTAGAAAGAACAGTGATGTACATTTATTAATTATTACTTATTTGAAAGAAGTACACTACACTACAGAAGAACAACTATGAAAGTGAAGATTTACAGCTGATAGAGGCTTGTAGGAGTTTATTTAGATTAAGTCCTTTCTAAACAGCTTCAGGGTAAAGCTTTCAACCATGCTCTGGCATTGCCTGTTATTTTGTGCACATTTCCCTTGATAAAGTCAGATAAAGTCTAGATAAACCTGAGCCTGTAGACCAGAAAAGATGTGAGAGCAAGCTCACTTCTATTCCAAGCCCACAGACTAATAGTAAGAGAACAGGGTAAAGGTTTTATTGTTGTTGTTGTTGTCGCCCCCCCCCCCCGCCCCCCGCCCCGTGCCCCCCCCGCCAATAATGCAGTAATAAATTAAAGCAGTCAAACTACAAAATGGAATTTCAGGATGGGAAGGATATGTCTGCTCATTTAAGACCTCATCGAGAGTTTTTCAATAATTTTAAGTTCCTTTCTTGCAATCCTTTTAATTTCCTTTCATCATTTTCCAGCTTCAATATGCTTTCTCCTTTCTGCCAGAGTGTAATTATGAGAGGGACTTATGAAGGCATGCTGGTACTTCCACTATCCCTAGCTTCATGGGGACTGGAGAAATCTCTTTTCACTGTAATGCTCCAATCAATATTTCTAATTTTATCTGGCTAAGCAGCAAGTAGCACTCACTGTAGTCTTTTAAAACTCAGGAAGAGCTGGTGATTTGCCATCAATAGATGACTAAGATTAGCCAGTGTTACACTGAGCCCATCTATAACTCAGCAATAAGAGGGAAGTATGGCAAGAGGAGCACAGGGAAGGATTAGTGACTTACTGCTTCTGTTCTATTTTTCCAAATATGTAGGTGACTAAGACCATTCCAGTCACATTGCATTTTCCAAGCAATATCCAAAGCATGTCTATGATATAACAAGATATAGTTTTGGTAAAGTGAACTGGAAAGTCAGGGAATCACAGAAGGACTTAGGTTGGAAGGGACCTTAGAGATCATCTCCATCCTCCCTGCAGGGAGTGAGGCAGGGATGCCTCTCACCTAGACTTGGCTCAACACCTCATTCAGCCTGTCCTTGAACAGCCTCAGGGAGGACACATCCATAACCTCCTCGGCCAACCTATTCCAGAGTCTCACCACCCTTGAACTGAAGAAATTATTTTTCAAGTACAGTCTAAACCTATTCTCCCACAGCTTGAACCATTCCCCTTTGCCCTGTTGCTAGACACCCTTATGAAAAGTCCCTCTCCAGCCTTCCTGTAGGATTTCTTCAGGTATTGGAAGGCAGCTCTAAGGTCCCCTGGAGTCTCCTCTTCATCCTCATGAATTTCTGATGGTTTATGAAGTGCAACACAGTGTGCTTTGCTGATTGAAAACTTGGAATAAAGACACCCATGGTTCACTGTTTCCCAGACTCTCCAGTCATACTGTTGAAATGGTTCAATAAGAAAACTTGAGTGATGAGAGTATCCAGCAAATTTGCAACATCTGGTAACACACATTAGTATTTAATTTCTTCTCTTTACTCTAGGTTCTTCTGTTTCTGAAAAATGTTGGCAGAAAGGCCATTCAGTCAGTAGATTTACCAGGAGGAACAAAACTGAACTGTTTTCTATCAACACAAGAGGGAGCACAGACCTATCTATCAAATTGACACAGTCCCTGCATTGGAGCTCAGTGCAAGGAGTCTTCCACCTCCAGCTTTTGTAATGCCAATGAATGATGAATCAGAGATATTTTTGACATCTGAAAGCAATTCAAGGTGAGAGAACCAAAAAGACTGGTATTTGCCAGTCATAACTATAAATAAACTTTTCAGCACTAAGACTCCTCCAGAGATATTTAAATAGGGTAAGATTGTACGGATTGCTATTCCCCAAGGAAAGGAATCTGTCTTTTAAAGTGTGTCATTTCTTCATAAATGTAGTTCAGGGCCTCTTACTACAGGGAAGGATATTGTGGTGCTGGAGAGTGTCTAGAGAAGGGCAACGAAGCTGGTGAAGGGCCTGGAGCACATGGCTATGAGGAGCCTCTGAGGGAGCTGGAGTTGTTCAGTGTGGAGGAGGCTGAGGAGAGAGGTCATTGCTCTTTACAACTGCCTGAAGGGAGGTTGGAGTGAGCAGAGGGCAGCCTCTTCTCCTTGATGACAAACAATAGAACTAGGGGAAATGGATACAAACTCCACCAAAGGGGATTTAGGCTGGATATTAGGAAATGCTTCTTCACTGAAAGGATTCTCCAACATTGGAATGATCTGCCCAGGGCAGTGGTGGAGTCACCGTCCCTGGGTGTGCTCAGTGTGTGGAGCTGCTGCTTAAGGAGAACATTTAATGTTGACCCCTTAGTACTGTGTCAAGCGTTGGACTGGATGAACTAGGAGGTCTCCTCCAACCGTATTTATTCTGTGATTCTGTGTGTAATTTTGTAGTCATGCAGGCAGCAGTTAGGACTTTGGCTTTCTTCATAACCACAGTAATGCTGTCCTTGTTCATTATGCAATTGACCCAGTGTTTTCTGGGTTTAGAATTAGAGAATTAATTAAGCTGCTGGGATATTTTTTTTTTTTCAATGGATCGTGTTCTTAGAAAGTATAATGATCAAGCTATTAGCTTATATGACATTATGAGATGTTTACTTGATGACTAGGTTTATACTCTACCTTGAAGCCATGCAGCATTTCAGCAGAAAAAGGTAACTCAGGATTACTATACAAATTGCTAGTATGTAACTGTCACTTATAGATAATGACATAGAAAGATTTCTCTGTGTGATGCGAGAGAGAGCAAATAGCTGGAAAAAACCCCAGACACAACATCAGCAATACTGGTAACATTAGCACTTTGGATGGATTTACATAGATCAACATGAGAATGATTGAAGACCTCAATGGATTTTAGCACTTGTGAAGGGTAGAGAATGAAAGTTCACCAGTTATATTTCCACTAAAACAAACAAAACTATCAATGAACTAGCCAACTATTCTTTGTTGATCTATGACAACCATGCAAAAATAACAAAAGGTAAAGTAGGCAAAAAAGCAAGATTTAAAAGGTAAATGACAATAAGGGGAAGTCCTTGTCTTGTATGCTATAACAATGGTCTACTCTGCAGAAAAGTTTTATCTCTCTGAGAGAATATTTAACACATCAACAATAAAATGTATTCTGGGACAACATGTGGGCAAATTCTACAGATTAAATACAGTGATTTTGATTGAGTTGATTTATGTCACAATACCCAAGTCTGGAATACTTTTGCAAAAGTCAGCTCAGAAACAGGACTGATGGTACAATTAAAGATACGAATATACATTTTATTGTCCTGTTTGTCTTTCTGTAAAATAGGAAAAAATCTTTGAAAAACATTGTGAACAGACAGAAAACCAAATGCCCCTGACTGAACTTCTCCTGTACATCCAAGATGTTGATGCCTGCTAAAATTTACCTAAGTAATGAATGAAGAACCTATTTAAACCCTGCTTTCCAGTTAAGTTCATGACAAGAGAAATAAAAAGGCTTCAGATAATTGCAAGCAGTAACTGCTCATTCTCCTTGAAATGTCTAGATTTGGGGAAATGTTGAATAACCTCATTTCTTCTTTACCCGCTTCATAATAAAACGATTCATTCATGATCTATTACAGTCATGACTCTTATGTATGGAGGAAGCCAAAACAATGACTTCCTCAAAACACACTAAATTAAGGCAAATTCTTTAATAATTCATGTGGAACAAATAGCACTATTCTATCATTTGATGATATGTATATCATTAAAATATTAACAAAGAAACACCAAGAATGTAAAAAGCATCAGGGTGAATGCAGGTGACACTGTTTTGTAATACAGCATACTTAATTTTTTTTTCCTAAATACATATTTTTATCAATATACTCAACTTTTTTCTTATCTGCCAAATGTTTTTGATTTAACTATGACCTTTGCTGTATGTTTAGCATTCAGAAAAATTATGTGAATTGAACTCTGCTTAGGAGAACTGTTCTTTCTTTGATCTTTCTTTTGTCATTTTTCCCTTTTCTTATTAAAGAAATATAAATAATTGAATTAATTAGAAACAACTATATTATAATTTTGTCCACAGATACTTTGACATTTCCGATGCATACAGATAGTCACATGAAAAAAAAAATAAAAACTAGAAAATAATTATACAGAGAAGAGACCATTTATGTGATTATAGACAGATATAAATTGTTATCAGAATTATCACATCTGCAAAAATCAGGAAAGGTAAATGATGGCTAAGTTGGATTCAATTCACCCAGCTTCAGGTACCTAAAGGATAATGTATAGTCTAATGTAGCCTTCTTAAAGTCAATGAAATGAGGAAGTTACTTCCAGTTCTTGAAACAGAGGTTTAGAGGGGCTCTCAGAGATCCCTTACTACTTGCACAAGATTACAACTGTTGTGCAAGTGGAAATCTACACTAAATAACTCTACCAAACTCCCAGCACTCCTGTAGTTCTCTTTCTTGATAATGAATCGATCTTACCTTCCATCAGCTTCCCCGTCTGCTCTGCATTGCCCCCAGGCAAGATCTTGGCAACATAAGCTCCAATTTCCCCACTGCTTCCTGGAATTTCTTTCCCACCTACAACTCGGATTCCAAGTCCATTGCCTGTTATCAAAAGAAAGAGATCACTTTAAGCAGAAATGAAGCAATGAATAATCCACCGGAAAGAATGGAAAAGAACAACTCATGCGAGGTTACTGAAGGGTGTCACCAAGAACTTCTGGTTATGGTTGGAAGATTAAAGTTAACTGTAGTCCCATACATGACTTTCCCAAAGATTTAACTTTGAGTATCATAGAATGGTTTGAGTTGAAAAATCATCTAGTTCCAACTCCTCTGCTATGGGTAGGGCATATTCCACTAGACCAGTTTGCTCAAAGCCCCGTCCAACCTGGCTGTGAACACTTCCAGGAAGGGGGCATCCACAACCTCTCTGGCAGCCTGCCCTTCTGTCTTGCCACTCTCAAATTCAAGAAATGCTTCCTATTATCTGATCTAGATCTACCCTCTTTCAGTTTGAAATTGTTACCCCTTGTTCTACTGCTACACTCTGAGAAAAAGTCCCTTTCCATTTTTCTTATAGGCCCGCTTTAAGTACTGGAAGGCCGCTGTGAGGTTGCCTTGCAGCCTTATTGTCTCCAGGCTGAACAACTCTAACTCTCTCAGCCTGTCCTCATAGGAGAAGTGCTGCAGCCCTCTGATCATCGTTGTGATGACCACATGTAGAAGTGTTTCAGTGAATGAAAAAATCTTTTTGAGGAAGTACTGCATGACTGACATAACAAAAATAACTGCTTCACTAAAAATTACATGAAAGCAAATCCTGCCTTCCTCTGACAGCCTTACTCTACTGCAAAGGGACTATTCGCATAGCAAACCTATTTCAATCAAACCAGAATTTTCATTACTAATTAAATTGCATTAAATTGTTAGAAACCCATGTAAAATTCAGATTCAAAGGATGGATTTAACATACGCTTAAAGCATGCGTGCAATTTAGCTGAAAAATCAGAGTAGCTGAGCTTTCAGAATCACCTAAATATGGAGACAGACAGATCGCTGAGCTTCAGCAGCAAAGAATGTACATTTACACAAACCTCTATTTGGCAGATGCTATTATTTTTCTTAAATATTTGCTTTTAATGGATGCCTTTTTACATCAAAGGATGTACAAATTATCAAAACAGAAAAATGCCTATATTCAGTCTGTGCAAAGCACCAATAAATCTAATGCATTTTCTCCTGATTTTAAAAATTACAAAACCATTTCAACTATTTTAGCTGGGGAGAAGCAGATCACTAATCTCCTTTATATACAGAACAATGAGAGTGAAAAACAAAAGGTTAAAAAAAAAAAAATCTTGTAAAGCTAATCTTATGCATAGCCAATTTTTTATGCCATCTTGCAATAAAAACAAAACAAAAAAAAAACCAAACAAAACAAACCCAAAAACTTTCCATAGAAGAAAACCAAATTGCTTCTTTGAAGAAAATTTCATATGCGATGATTCACACTTTGATCTGGGAATGTAAAGGCTGATGTTCTCACCTCTACTGTAATGGCTAAATAATTAAGTTTTAACTTATGAATTTAATAAGCTAAGTGTGCTGTGTGATTAGACTAATCAGCTATAGGAAGCTCACCACACAATACCTTTCAAAGTTTTACCTTTTTTAGACTAAAATTTCCCCCATAATTCTATTAGTTTTTGATAAATTTGTTTTAGAAGCAATATATTCATGTGGTAATGGTTGTGACAGGCAGTGTGAGCAATCTGGCAGTGTAGGCCTAGAGCCTGACATGGTGGTAGGCCGTGCCCAGCATGAGTGCGGAAGTGGCTAGCAGCATAGCAGAACAGTGCTGTGCCCGCACTGTGTAACCAAAGCAGGGCACTGGTAGCCATAAACATAGAGAGTTACCTTGGAATAACAGGACGCACATGTATATCAACAATCCCACGTGTTAACCAATAATCCACAGTAATGCAGTGTGTGGTCACTCGTGAGGGGCCAATGAAGCCATGCCAGCAATGCCCCCCGAGCTTATATAAGTTGTAAAGTTTTTCTTAATATGCACTTCTTCTGCGCACTTCTTACTAGCCTGTCAGCTCTACTGTCTGCTTTGCACTATGCTTGCTTTATAACGGAACAATGATGAAGCAATAAAGGAACAATACTAGATCATATTGATCAGCCGTATTGATTCCAATCTCCGTCGTCCCCAGATATTCACACTTGAGTTTCTGGCCAAAAATGTTTCAACTAGTTTTTTTATCCCAGTTTAGCTACATCTTTATGCTTTGTGCCTCAACTCCCTTGTAATTGTATATTAGACATTTTCCAAACAATTACTTTCTTTTGGAACATGCCTGGTATTCAGATGCATGGATCTGCACAGCATAATATAAAGTCACCTCATGACTCATGGTGTTTAGCAGGAATTGCTTAATATGGAAACACCTCCCTTTACTGCAAGTCTAGACCAAAGTAGTGTACCCCTCTAATATACTCTTAAAACAGAAGGGTGGAAGCAGCCAAGGAAAGCTAGCGTTGAAGAATTAAAAGTAAGTCCGTGAAGATTGCTCTTACAGCTACAGCACTGTAATTAATACATATAGCTATACTTAATGCACTGAGAGGATTGGACTCTTCTACAAATTAAGCAGTATGCATTGCTGGAGCATGCAAGAAGTTCAGCCACACAACTAGTGATGCGAGCTGGTGTCATCTCAGGTGATGGGCACAGATCAATCCTCACATCAGTCTTGGGGATGTGGTAGACTAATTAAATCTACATCTAGACCTAAGACAAATTAGAATGAAGATTCAGTGACAGGATGACCACTGGCAATGTGCTATCAGTATACCAAACTTTTATGGAATGATTTCACTGTGGACTGATGGCCAAGGATGAGTTTCAGGGGTGCTGTGGGAATAAGACACAATATGGCTGAGGACTAGTGAATGATAGACCTTGAGGTTTTACAAAGGATGATCAAGACTTTTTGCAGACCAGATTTTGTATGGGTTATCTACCATGGTGCATAACAAGAAAAACTGATTTTGGTAAGGTATGGCTGGGAGTACAAACAGGACTTTCATAAACACATATTGCACATAATTCACCTCTAGATTATATTTAAAATTCGTATCTGTCATGTTAAACCATTTCAATGTACTTTTATTCTACCTGTGTGGTGATATTTAGTCATGATACTTTCAGAACAGATAAGAGATTTAGGGAATATATCTACTCAACCCAATGACAACATGAACGATAACTCTGTATGGTTTAACTGCACAAAGATCTCGTATGGCAAGAATGTCTTCTCATGTTTACTTTGATTTTTGTCCAGTGAAATGCTGCGCAGGCATATCTAATTATCTTCAGCATAATTTATGAGTACTCAGATCACAGCATGAAATAGCATGCTAGCCACAGGATCACAGAATGTTTGGGCTTGGAAGTGACTTCAAAAGATCATCCACTCCAACCTCCCTGCTAGAGCAGCATCACCTAGATTAAGTCACACAGGAAAACATCAGGTGAGTTTGGAATGTCTCCAGTGAAGAAGACTCCATAACCTTTCTGGGCAGCCTGTCCCAGGGCTGTCACCCCCACAGTGAAAAAGCTTTTCCTTATGTTTATGTGGAAATTCCTCTGCTCCAGCTTGCACCCATTGCTCCTTGTCCTATCATTGAACATCACTGAGAAGAGCCTGTCTCTGTCCTTCTAATGTTCACCCTTCACATCTTTATAAAAATGAGGGAGGTCACCCCCCAGTCTCCTCCAAGCCAAAGAGACACAGCTCCCTTAGCCTTTCCACATTAGGGAGATGTTCCACTCTTCCACTCCCTTCATCACCTTTGTGGCTCTGCAGATCCCTGAAATTTTTGTTTACAAAAATGTGGCCATTTTGGCTCCTCTCTACATGTTTGGTTTTAATTACTTATGTATTTTATTCTACAAATTGAAGGCCTCAGTAATATCTTTAAAAGACTCAGTTCCTTGTAAGACTTTACACCTGCAAATGTTAAGTAATACAGATGCAATGAAAAAGAATGTCATTTTTAAGCCTGTTGTTTCACAGAGGTGCACAGTCATCCCTCCCTCTTTTAACAGCAAATTAAGAATTGGAAAAGTATGAATATTTCAGCTTGAGGAGAACCGCCTAAAAAATGTAATGGGACACATATAATAAACACAAACCAATACCAACTAAATACCTAAGCTAATTACAAGCATGGGGAATATGATTAAATATCTGCTACAAGATATATCTATCATGGTAGTTAATATTGCTTTAATTATGAACTTGGTATGGATCATCATTTATAAGCTAAATATACTTCTGCTTGGCTGGTTTCTAATGCAAGTGACTTGATATACAGAAAGCATGCTGTGTTTTAAACAACAGCTATATTGGCATTCTGGGACTGTGCTACAAAAAAGATAAAGATTATTTTCATTGAGGAGAGTAATTTTTCACTGTAATTATAATAAACTGCATAGTCATTTTAAACTAACCACCTTATCTCAGTGCAAATTTGAAATTTAGTACTGGTAAAGTTTCTTTTTTCAGATTCATAGGGAAAGCAAATGCACTTTTATAAGGATAGGTCTTAATATGCTTTATAAAAGTTGAAAACCACAGTCTTTAAAAAAAATAAGCACCTCACTGCATAAAGGAAATGTATATAAAAACATTTAATCATTGGTCCATCCTTAGAATGTAGAAATTTATCTGGGATGCTCAGGCTTGTCAGTCTCACCTTGGCGCCAGAGAAGGCTATGGAGCACATATTCTTGAAGTGTCATCATGTAGCACATACAAAATAATCAGAAGATCAGGCCCAGCCAGCATGTGTTTATGTAAGGCAGGTCCTGCTTGACTATCTTGATCTAATTATATGACAAGGTGACCCACTTAGTGAATGAGGGAAAGGTTTTGGATGTTATCTACTTGAACTTAAATAAAGCATTTTGACACTGTTTCCCACATCCTCCTCCTGGAGAACTTTGCCAGTCGTGGCTTAGATGAGTGCACTATTCACTGGGTAAAAACTGTCTGCCTGGCCAAATTCAAAGATTAATGGTGAATGGAGTTAAATCCAGCTGGCAGCCGGTCACAAGCAGTGTTCCCCAGGGCTCAGTGCTGGGACCAGTTTTATTTAATATCTTTATCAATTACTTGGATGAGGGGATTGAGTCCTCCCTCAGTAAATTTGCAAATGACACCAAAGTCTTGATCTGTTTGAGGGTAGGAAAGCTTTACAGAGGGACCTGGGCAGACTGGATTAATAGGCCAAAGCCAACTGTATGAGATTCAAAAAGGCTAAGTGCTGGGCTCTGCACTTTGGTCACTGACAAAGAGTGGTTGGCAAGAAGCCTGGTGGAGAAGGACCTGAGGGTATCAGTCAATAGCCAGATAAATATGATCCAGCAGTGTGTGCAGACAGCCGAGAAGGCAAATAGGATCCCGGCTTGCATCAGAAATAGTGTAGCCAGCAGGACTAGGGCATTTCAGCCCCATACTCCAGTATACTGGTGAGGCAACACCTCAAATAAGATATTCAGTTTTGGATCTCTCAAAAACATTACTAGAAGTATTGTAACTTAGTTTCCAAAATATTCAGGTCCTGGCAGTCAGAATGGATGAGATTCTTTCTGCCCATTGAGTTTTAAATGCACTGTTCTGGCTGACAAAGAAATACTGCTCAGATGTTCCTGTATTTTCTCATGTGAAGATGGGATTTCAAGCTTGTTTGTCCTATATGTATTGAAAACATTGAGTTTGCTACTTCTGTTTGCAATGACATTGCCCAATTTATTGCCTTGAATGCAGATAGTTTTAAAATAACATCAATCACATGTCAATCACATGTTTTCTCAGATCTTTTTCCCTTGTTTTTTGCCTTTTTTTAAACCATTTTACTCTCAATTTCTATCTCTTAGACTATTATGATATAACCAGACATTTTGTTTTTCAATTTCATATTTTCAGATTAATTAACTGTTTTCTTCTTTAGAATACGCAGAACCATCAGAAAGTGAATCACTATCCTTTGAATGGGGGAGAGACCATTTCTGAACTGAGTATCGATTTCTACAGAAAATATCTTCAGGAAAGCATCTCTTCAGAGGGAAATTTACACTTTTATAATCCAATCTTTTTTTTTAAGATGCTTCAAAGCCAGAAGATTGCTGATTAATTGCAACTGTTTTTACTGATCTCCAAGGCTGTGATCCTACTCTCCTATCAAATCTTAAAGCTTTAAGATGTGGCACACTAAATAAAAAAAGCCCCCTAAAATCCCACAACCCAAACCCCCCAAATGCTAATGCTAAACTTTAACAAGATAGATCATGAAAGCAAATTGATTTTGTAATGTGATAAACATAGACAGATACTAAATAATCAGTTAGCTTGTGAGATACTGATTTATATAGCTGAAAATGAAACCATAAGCCTTAAGAAAACTCCTTAGTGGATGTAGTTTTTCTGGATTTAATGAGGTTTTAGATATTGTCCTTCACAGCACTCTTCCAGACAAGTTGTCCAACTGTAGGATGAGTGGGTTCATTGTGTAGTGGGTGAGGGGCAGAACTCAAATGATTTGGTGAATCAGGTATCAAAAGTGCTCCTCAGGATTTGGCCCTAGGTTCAGGTCCGTTCAATATAGTTATCAAATATATGTATGCAGGAGTTGAATGTACCAAGTTTCATGCAAGTTTGTTGATTATATCAAACTGGAGGTGCTGCTGACTATCTTGAGGGACAAGAGGCCCTGCAGAGGGATCTAGATAAGATTGGAGAATTGGGCAATCCAAATACTGGATCCTATATATAGGACAGAGTAATACTGGGCACAAGTATAAAATGGGAGAGGAGTGGCCCTCCAGAAAGGGATCTGAGACTCCTGGTTGACAGCAGGCTCAGTAGAAGCAGTGTGCACTAGCAGCTAAAAGGGCAAACCCTATTCTGGGGTGCATCAAACGCAGCATAACAAGCTGGCTAAAAGAGGTGACTTTCCCCACTCTATTCAGAATTGGTGCGGGCTCAGCTTAAATACCATGTGCAGTTATGGGTCCCACAAGTTAAGAAGAATGTGAAGGTCCTTGAATGCATCCAGAGGAAGGTAAACAAAGCTAATGAAAGGCATGGAAGGCATATCCTGTGAGGAGTGGCTGAGGACTTTGGGTGTGTCAAGTTTGGAGAAAAAGGAGGCTGTGAGGTGACCTCACTGCACTTTCCATCTTCATGCAGAAGGAATTGTAGTGGGAGGTGCTGGTTTCAAAGCTGCCCCAGGACAGGTTTAGATTGGACATTAGAAAGTATTTCTTTACAGAAAGGGTGGTCAAACACTAGAATATGTTTTCTATAGAAGTGATTTATACTCCAAGCCTGTGAGGGTCTTAGAAACATTTAAATAATGTACTTAGTAACAAGCTTTAACTTTTGGCCACCACTGAATTGGTCAGGAAATTGGAGAGTCATTGTAGGTCCCTTGCAATTGAAATATTCTATTCTATTCTATTCTATTCTATTCTAGTCTAGTCTAGTCTAGTCTAGTCTAGTCTAGTCTAGTCCTTATTCTGTTCTATTTTATTTTGTTGTGTCACAGGAGTTACATGGCAGAAAAAAATATAATTTATTTTGTCATAGTAAACTGACCATAACTTCAGCTCTGCAAATACACTTTGGTCTTTCCCTTCCCCCCACCCCCATGCCATCAATTATTGAGATAATAAACATTGGACTGCTGAGAGTCTTCTGTCACAGGGGAGCTCATGAAATCTTACCATTATTTTACTACTTTGCTGAGCAGCTCCACTACAGCCATTAGAGAATAAAGGGCCTAGATTTCCTGGAACTATTTAATCATTTAAACAATTATTAGATTTGCCATTCCAAACAAATGTCGATAACCCCTTATATAAATTACAGGTTTAAAAAAAAGGCAAAAAAAAGGCAAAAAAGAGCAAAGAAAAAAATCAAGCAATCCAAGGTACACCAGGTGTTTATGGCCCTGTCTGTACAGAAAAGTGCAAATTAAATTTCCAAGGATGTTTTATCTGGTGAAAGTTAGTAGAATTCCAGCACTAAATACAGAGAGTTATATTTTTTAATTATTAGTTAAGTCCCACACTGTGGGAAAAACTTCAATGCTGGCATGAGAATTCAGGCATGTAACCCAGAAACTGTGGAAACATTGTTCATGTGCTGACTCAAACAGATATTTGTTCAAAGTATGAAACCATTTGTCTGCCTAATTCAATGAGCAAAGAAAATAGAGAAACAATTAAAATGTACAACAGATTTTCAGTAATCACACATGAGTTTGTGCTAACTGGAATAAGAAAACTGTAACTATGAGCATCAACAGCAATCTGACTCTTGTCACAATTAAAGATACATGACCATTTAGCAGACTTTTAGGTGAGAAAGGTTTTGAAAAGTATACTAGAAACACTACTGATTTGGATTTCTAAGATCCTAAGAGCATGCTCTTCAAGGTGGTAATCATTGATCACTGTTTATTCTGGTTCTGGAAAACATGGTGGTTTTCTTTTTATTGCCTTTGGATATTATGCGCTTTGAAGTTGAAACTATACAGAAGGTAAATGGGAAAAAATTAAGTGGGATTGAACTGCAAAATGCACATGAGGGTTTCATCACATGTCTCTGAGTAGTTCATAATAGAAGATATGTTTAAACTTCAAAATAAAGATTAAATGCTTTGTTTCAGATTAATGAGCCAATGCACAGACATACACCAAGGGAAGAAAAAACACCACAAGTCTAAATAGCATTTTCATCACTTTCTAACAATACTTTAAAAAACAAAATTACAAACCAGAAGACTGAATTATAGCAAGGAAGAACAAAGATGACCTCTTCTTGGCAAGGTCCAAAGCTAGCAATTAGAAAAATGCATCAGGATAAAGAATGAAAATGAGACATTAGGTATGAAAGAGTTTACAGAGTGCCAATATAGCATGCTATAACATTGAGAAGATATCAATCAACTCAAACAAATGTCTTCTAACTCTGCTTGCAAACAGAGACAGAGCATACCTTCCTTTTGTCTTCATTTAGTTAACATTACCTCCTGTTTCCTCCTCCAGCCTTATCTAGACCAAACATGTGCTCAAGCACTGGTAGGCCCTTATCTGTCGGAACAATTTTACACCAGGTCCAATTGTCTGTATGAAATGGAATTGTCAGCCACAAAAAGCAATGATGACTTGTCCTTGGAGTGTAAACCACTTGAAAGCCCCATCACAAGCTAGTTATCTATATACGAATGTTATTTAGATACCATAGCAGTTCAAGAGCAGTGGTTTGGCTACTTTGCTCTGGCAAGACCTCACCTGGAGTACTGTGTCCAGCTCTGGAGCCCTCAACACAGGGAGGACATGGGCCTGATGGAGCAGATACAGAGGAGGGCCACAAAAATGATCAGAAGGCTGGAACATCTCTGCTACAAGGATGGAATGAGGGAGCTGGGGTTGTTCAGCCTGAAGAAGAGAAGGCTCCAGGCAGACCTAATAGTGGCCTGAAGGGGCCCTACAATATGGCTAAAGAGGGACTGCTTCTGAAGGCCTGAAGTGATAGGATGAGTGTCAATGGTTTGCAAAGACAGAAGAGTAGATTTAGATTGGATGTCAGGAACAAGCTCTTTATCATGAGGATGGTGGAACACTGGAATAGGTTACCTAGGGAGGTAGTTAAGGTCCTTTCCCTGGAGATCTTCAAGGTGAAGTTGGACAAGGGTCTGAGTAACCTGATCTAGTGGAGGATGTCCCTGCTGACTGTAGGGTGTTTGGACTAGATGACCTTTGGAGGTCCACTCCAACCTAAACTATTCTGTGTTTCTATAGTTGTGATAAAGCAGTACAGGCAGTCTATACAGAAGAACAGAGGGAAAGGTAAAATGGCAAAGCAAGCAAACCAAATGAGACCAGGCACTTGGAATGTAGCAAGAAAGGTAATGTGTATGATAAAATCCAGGATATATTTTTATTTGCATTATTATTCCTATGGAATTCTCTGGAAGATATCACAGTGATCCATAGCAGAGCTTGGTTATCTAGCTAGGTAGAACATTTTCAAGATTTTTCTCAGGAGAATTGTTTTGATGTTTTCTAATGAAATTACTGTAAATGAAATTGTTTCCCAGAAGCATGATTAAGATTACTCAGTTATTCCATTTCTTGGCTGTTGGCAATTAAAGTATAAAATATACATGAAGTCAAATCCTGAGTTGATGAAATTCAGCTATATTCCAATTGTTTTAATAGTGTAACATTGATTTATATCAGCTGCAAATCTACTTATTGCTGATTTGCCCACTACTTATCATCCTGAAGGATCATCAAATATTTTTGAAATTAGCATCTTGGAGCACTTATCATATCAACCTGAAAACAATCTCCAGCCCTTTCTTTTTGTATGATATATCACATCAGAGTAAGAGTATCCAGGTGTCATCTGTGGTAGATGGCAGACTTAAAATCTATTAAAAAAACCTGTAGGCACAGAGATTCATCTCTCTTTACTGACAAGACACCAATGGCTCAACAGATGCCACTGACAGTTGAACATCTTTGTTTAATACATTAGTTTTGAACTCTCCCAGTTCTATCATCTTTAGTACTTAAGAAACAGTAATAGAGTTAATGTAAATATAATATGATGCACTGTAATATGTAAGATATATAGGTATGTGCTAGCTATAATATAATGTAATAGATAAACAAAAACTTTAGGAAAAGAGTAGTTCCAGTTCCCTGTTAATGCACAGAAGAAATTACTGCTCCACAAAGTGGCTGAATCAGAAACGAATGACAACTGTGAAAACACTGCACTATTTACTCTGGCCTGATACTCTTAAACACCTCCTGCCTGAGCCATGATGAAGGGATAAATAAACCTGTCTGACCTAGTAAGACTATATTTATGTTTAATAAATTTGGGGAAGTTTTGCTATCTTTAATGAATAAAAGTGATGATTATTATATTTGCTACAAATCTGGACAGGATTGTTGTATAGACTTGTCCAACATACCGTGATGCTAAGAAGGAAGCAAGAAACACAAGACTACTTCTCCAGCAGGCACGATGCTAGTATTTGGAGAGCATAGAGGCTGCATTTCTCATAATCTTTTCTCCTTTTTTTTTTTTTTTTTTAAGCTGGTAAACTGGAGAACAGGGTTCAGAGGAAAGAGAAACATCACTCCTCATTTACTTTGGGGCAATGATGCTATGAGACAATCAGAATATCACAGCACCCTACCAAACCACAAGAATCTTTTCCTTTGTATCACTGGCATGCAGAATCAAAACATCTTAACCTTATTCATTCTGCATCCAGATAGCCTGACAGTGTATACCTAGGGCGTTTGAAAGACTTGTTGAAATCTGAAATTAGGTAAATAGTGAATGGAAGGCAATCACTCTCAAAATGGTCCAGCACCCTGCTCTGGAAAGCACATCCAACTCAAATAAGTATTTGTCTCTTGGTGATGAGAAGTGATGTGGTCCATTAGACAACCAGTTCTCTGCCAGGCTTTTGAATCTTCTATAGCTTCTTTGTACATAAACCATATCTGTTAATCTCATCTAAGATCTCTACAAGACAAAAATCATAGTCTAAATGAGCCACCTAATGCTCCCTTTATAACCAAGAGGAAAACAGCTATATCTAAAAGATGATTTATTTCAACTAGTTCAACCTCCAGTTCATTGCCCTTTTTAACTGCCTTGTTCTAGTGCAAATATTAAACCTATGCAGATTTTTGATAGCTAGTATGCAGAGAAGGGAGCACACAGTCTTCATTTTACTCTGAGAGTCATTAAAAGAATTTATGCCTCATCTGCAAAGTGAAACCTTAAACTGACATTTCTGTGACATTTTCTAATGTCCTTGAAAAGTTGTATCATCAATGATAGGCATCTCTGAATGTCTTAAGTTCTTACTGTGAAAGTGCTGAACTGCATTACCTATCTGGCTTGGCTTCTGTGGATCTCATTATTACTTGCCAGCTTGCTTCTTGGCTTTCCATGGGAACCTGGAGGCCTGACTTAACTCTAACATGTGATGCTGCAGTGATCTGTTTCTGCAGCCTTTTCTGAATGAGAACTGTGAAAGCAAATTGGACCTTCATACCCAGTACACACACGGCCCTCTCAATTATCTCCACTCATCTTAGGATCTTACTAGACATCCTTCAATAGATGCTCACACACACAAAAATGCATAACAACTGAGCTACCAAAAGGGTCCATGAAAAGCATTTTAAATAAACACACTAGCACTTTTCAGAGTCAGTCAATTTAGAGAGAAGGCACATAAGTATGTGCTGTATGGTCTGTATCTTTAAAAAAATATTTCTGACACAATCATTTGTTTGTAGTTTGGTTGTTGTTTGTTTTTCAGTTTAGAAAAACTGAATGGTATCAGAGTCTTTCTAAGACTGCCATTAAAATACAGACAACTCTCCTTCCCTTTATTTCCATTCCCCATATGATTTAACTGGAAAATATCTGACTTTGCCTGATTTCAACAGCTCTGACTTTTTCTGTTTATGGAGTTTTACCTTCTGTGCCACATCTCTGGTAAGGAGACAGTGTCGGAGGCAATGATGACCATTGATTAGGGACTAAATCCTTCCCAGCGAGAAGTGAGTGTTAGAGGAGGGTATTGGGGTTTTTTTTGTACAGAGCATTATCTCAGTTATTCACAACATTAAACCAAGGAAACAGGATAAGTATTCCCCTATGACAAGAGCATGAGGACAAGAATTGTATTACACTTCTCATCTTGTCTTTGACTACTATATCAAACTTAGCACACACTGTGACTATATTTAATGTGTTTTGTAATTGATTAGTAATCACATGTTCACTGCACTTCAGTATTTTGCTGTAAGAATGAAGAACTGAATTTGCTGAACTTACAGATGGAATAACCCTAAATATAAAGGGTTATTTGTTCAAAGACTCTTATTTGTTCTGAGACTCTCAACAGCATTGAGGGCTTGATATAGGAAAACTCTTTGAACTCTCTTCTTTTCTCTTGGGACAAGTACCCCATGACCTGGCATGCTGCAGAAGTGAAGTGCTGTGTGCAGGAATTGATAATCCTTATGGAGAGTATGAGGCATCTCTGACGTGTGTGCAGTGTTACAGCTTTCCTGTCATCCTCTTGCCTGCTTCACTGACATCACTGCTGAAGTGCAGATGAGGGATGCACTCTTTTGTCCACAGTCTAATTTTCTTCTGTACTTTACTATGAAGTTCATATCTCTCTCTGAATTGCTTTTCTCCCTTTTCTGTTTTCATCAGAATTGAAGAGGGTGTTCCACAATACGGACAGTCTAGCTATTCAAAGGCACATTTTGCTTCCTCTAAACACAGAATATCCTATGTCTGGAAAAGGAAGAATTACTTGTGACTCAGCCTAAGTGAGGCAAAGCAGGAAAAATTACCTTTGACTGAGGGCACTTACTATAAGTAAATGCATACTGAGATCTGTCTGCCTTGCTGGGTTTTCACTCACTGTACCAAAACAGCTTTCTGATCAGGAGTAACACAATGTAAGTTTTTATCTCTGCCATATTTCCAAGGTTATTGTCAATGATTTAATTACCTTCAACTGACTTTCCCTCTCTCCTTTTTTCACATGTAATTTTGATGTGTTTAAAACCAGAAGAGAAAACAGTGGCCATATAAAACGGTTTATGCTGCTGTGATAAAGGGTCCAACAGGAACAAGATATTCAGTGAAAACAGTGAGTTTCTGGAGCTTCAAACATTTCTAGATTATAAATCACTGAACACAACAATTATGACTTTGGCACTGCAGTATAGCCATGGTGTCAATTATTTTTTAAATAAAAAATAAAAAATTGCAAATTATGAATCAATCTGTGCAGAGAAAATCCTTGTCAATTCCTTCCTGAGGAAGGGACATTGCATACCTCAAAAAGAAGAGCTGTGAGTATTAGAAGATGGCATATGATAGAGAAACAAAAATCCTCAGGAGAGAGACCAGCTAGCAAGTATACATTTATTTTTAATCCAGAGCTACTATTCTCCTGCCATCCCAATTTTGGCCTGGTTCTTCCTCCATAAAATACGTCACTCACATGCCAAAATTTGCAGTAGATGTTTTTTGTGTGCAAAATTATGCCTGATTACATAAGAGGAGTCAAAGGCATCTGCACATCAGAGCCAGTTTTCAAAAATCAAGAAAGCAAATAAACAGCATCCATGTGCACATAATATATAGTGATAGAGCCTGAATTTTAAATTATTTGGGACAACTCTTTTTATGGATGTTTATAATATGACAATTTCTGGAACTGTAATCTTGCAGTAACCTCCATTATGGTTAACTATGTGATTAGATCTATGGAATTCAAATTGTAATGGTAATGTTAGTTTGAAACTCAACCTTGCTTTACAGTTTCAGATGTGGTATAGCTGGGTATCTGGGCTGACCCAGCACAATGACTCATTAATGCCCAGGTTGGCCTAGGAACTCCCCAGTGAGATGAGGTGATGGGCTGAAATACTGGCCAGCTTCCCAGCAAAGCTGATCAACAGCTACTGGAATTCTCTATGAGGGACTTTTGGTCACTTTGGAAGATTTCCCTATGTAGCTCCTGCAGTGTGCAGACCAGTTAATACACTATATTGGTACACTTGAGATGTGTTCATTAATTCCCTGCCAGAAGATCCTGTCAGTGTCAGGCATCTCCTTAGGGAGCTCCTCCTGTTGAACTGATGAAGCTACAAGTAGGTAATTTAAATCATCAGTAGAAACTGTTCTTGTATGTGCAGAAACGTTCACACAGGACAGGTTTTGGCGCATAGATAAGCCAGAGAATGTTTTGTACATACTGTAAGATAATCAGAAACAATGGACCATGGACCAACTGGCTTGTTATAATCCACCTGCAGAACAGTTCAGGAAGTCTTGTCCAATACTGCTGAAAATGCTACTGCATACTGCAAGGATGGTTGTTACAGAGAGTCCCATTGCCAACCAGACAGTGACTGGTTGTTCTCTTGGAGAAATATGACTCTTCATGTGAGCTGTATTAAGAGTTGTTGGTTTTTTTAGCACACTCTTCCTGTGCCTACACAACAAGTACAAGACAAACAGTTAAATAAAATAATTTGACTCTTCATTCTGGTAGTTTTGATAATTAAGAGGAGGGGAAAAGTGAAATCAGAAGAAGGAGAGAAATGGAAAAAAGAAAGAAGCAAAGAAGAAAACAGCCAGCCAGCAAAACATGGCATCTATATGACTATGCAATAATGTAGTAAGGTAGCTGTGGTGGTATAAGAGCATATATTGTTTAATTTACCAATATCTTAAGTAATTTGTGTTGTATAATATATTTCTAAGTCTGCCTCTGATTATTAGTTATTGCCAGATTAATAAACAAATATATTTTCCTCTTGATTTGTTTGCAAATAATGTTTACTCAAAACTGAATTTTTAGAAAAAGAATAAAGCCATATGTGTAGTTCTGTGAGAGTTTGTTCAGAAAGATGAAGGCTAAGCAGAAAGCACTGCATAATTAAAGAGCTTCAGTGTACTTTAATCCTTTAGACACTGAGAGACAAAGGAAAGCAGATACCAACTCAAGGAGTCATGGTACTTCAAAGATACACAAGGAGCGATAAACACAACAATTTTTTCTGGCTCAGGTCCTCATTACTGATGCCCTATTCCAATGTGGGCTCTTTTCTGTGCAATTTTATTTTAATTCTTTTAATATTTGTAGGAAAATCTATATGTACCTCATACAGAAGTACGTCTGGGCAGGTCTTCAAATATATTTCTGGACTAAAACCCAAGAGTATGACTGCAGCTTGTAGATACATAGGCAAGCATGCTTCAGTTAGAATTTAGGTATCATATACTGCCTCTATAGCAGCAAGCAATCCTAGCGTGGGCTATAAAACCTTAGCAGGATCCTAAGTGAAAATTTGGTCCTGTGTTATCTCATGCTGCATAGGGCATTAGTAAATGGGAAGAAAATATCTACACCTTGGTTTTCCAGTCATTGCTTCCAAGGCATTTACCCTGATGCACAGTACATTGCTGCCTCTGTCAGCATGGGAGCTAGGCAGGAACTTGGAATAAGCATTTTACATTGCACCAGGGTAAGTAACTTCACACAGGAGAGCAGGCCTTCAGCAACATTAAATCACAAGCTATACACAGTTGTACAGTTGTAATTCCACTTGTTGAGTTAAGAGAGCAGCTTGGATCACAGTATTACTCATCACCCCACAGGGCAAAGATCTCCACTAGGACATCAAGGAGCTCCTTTGGACTGCAAGGGTCCATGGTGGTGGAGGCTCACACAACAGTGGATGAGCAGTTGTGCCGTGTCGGTGAAGGGGTCTTTCTGCAACCTAAAATCATCAGTGGGTGTTACTCTGACTAGCAAGAAAACGCTTCTTAACACCCTAAATATGAGGTGCATACTGTGGGTGGAAGTGATCAAGATTTTACTGCCAGAAACCCCGTGAAAACAATATTTAGCAATTCAAGTTAGTTCGTGCCACTTCTGCTGAATGCTCAAGGGAACACCAGAGCTGGCAGTCAGTAATTACTGCTGTGCAGAAAGAGAGCTTGACACACACTGGTAGAATTTTTTAAGTTAGTTAAAAAAAAAGTCTGATGGTTTCATGACAAAAATCACTTAAAGAATGTACCTCTGAAAGAAGACAAACAACATACTAAAAAAAATTTTGAGCTCCTTGCCAATATTATATATGAGAAAGGCTGCAGTTCCAAAAGCTCAAGCAGATAGAACTTAACCTGTGCCAGATCTTGTAACTGGCAGCCTTTTGCAATTTGAAACATGAAAACATCACACTGCTTTTCTGCTCACTGTCTGGGAGGTGAATATAAACTTTGCCTCTTTCATCTCCCTTGCAAGCAGATTTAGATATAGTAGAACATGGACTGATGGTGCGAGTCCAGAAGAGAGCCACAAAAATAATCAGGGGGCTGGAACACCTTTGCTACAAGGACAGGCTAAGGGAGCTGGGATTGTTCAACCTGGAGAAGAGAAGGCTCCAAGAAGACTTAATAGCAGACTTCCTGACAGGGTGCCTACAAGAAGGCTGCAGAGAGACCGTTTATAAAGGCCTGCAGTGATAGGACAAGGAGCAATGGTTTAAAATGAGAGAAGAGTAGATTTAGATTGGATGTTAGGAACAAGCTCTTTAACATGAGGGTGGTGGAACACTGGAACAGGTTGCCCAAGGAGGTAGTTGAGGCCCCATCCCTGGAGATCTTCAAGGTGATGCTGAACAAGACTCTCAGCAACCTGATCTAGTGGAGGATGTCCTTGCTGACTGCAGCGGGTTTGAACCAGATGCCCTTTGGAGGTCCCTTCTAATACAAACCATTCTATGAGTCTATCACTTGTGTTAGCATTAGGGAAAAGAGAATAAATTTGAATTTCCATGATAATTGTCTCTGTGTGAAGATACCACAGAAAAAATTGGATCTGATGGTTCTGTTATCACCCTCTCTAGAATAGTTTCAGCACAGAGATACTAAAATTCTTGTTTCTGTACATGTCAAACACCTACAGAAGCCTATTATAAAAAATTCTTGTAGAGAGAATATAGTTACATACAAAGCAACAGAAAAACAGACTGCTCATATGTATAACACAACAGATTTGCCCTGTTTTTCATGTCTGTACAGTTTATGTATCTTGAACAGATGTTGTGACCTTTTTTCTGCAATGCTGCTTTCTGTTATAAGCAACTAGCATGATTTAAAATGACCACTGCATTTCCTGCTGCACATGACAGAGGAACTATTTTTATAGTGCAAATCTTTTGCATGATTCATGCTAATCAAATTAATTATCATGTCTTGCAGACTTTTCTTTTACCTGAAACTGTGTGATCCTTTGGGTCTCTCAGTAGTTTGAGTCTTGCATGAGGGAAAATGTACTGCAGGGGTTTCCCATTTATCTGAGGAACACAAATATACATGTCATAAAAAGATAAAACAACATCAGTTGTATTAATAATTTCAGACAGTTGAAAGAAACAGATAAACAAACTTATTTAATCCAGGGAACTACAACAACCTCACAATTCAAATGCTCAGTTTCAAGACATCTGCCAGAGAGAAAAATCCTTCTGTAATGAATATTTGCTTCCACAACTCCATATTAATTTTGAATATGGCTTTAGTTTTAGTTTTTATTTCCTAATGACTAGAAAGTGATCATTGTCTTCTGTAATATTAATTGTTTCTTCAAGCAATGTTCAAGAGAAGAATGAAATTAAATATAATTCTTACAATTATTATAAAATCCTGTTCACAAAGACTAAAACCTGATCTGGTGGAAAGTGCCAAGTGGAAAGTGTCCCTGACCATGGCAGGGGGTGTGGAACTAGATAATCCTTGAGGTCCCTTCCAACCCTGACAATTCTGTGATTCTGTGTAAAGCAAAATAGTGGTTGCATGCAAAACCAGCTATGAGTTACTGCTTTAGTTTCAGAAAAACCTCATATTCCTGCATACCTCTTTTCATCAAACTTCAAATGGCTTTTGAAAGACCCAAACTAAAACTTTTAGGACTATATTTTACGTGAAAATGTGCAACATTCACTTGGGCTGATACTGGAAAATGCAGAGCTGAAAGAAATGCATCTCTATGACATGCACTGAAGAGCCTGTTTTTCAGCTGGGATGATTCCACTTGCGCTATGGCATGGGCACAAGAAGGACAATGCAGCAGGGATTAACCCATTTGCCAGGGAGCCCACATTAAAATGTCTTTGCAGAAAGAATGTCTGTTGCTACAGTTGCACACCTCACACCTATCACACCCTCTTTGTCTGCAGTTTTGCTCTTTTGGAAGCATCACTTGTTTGCAATATTAGCACTGAGCCAGAGTGCTGCATGTGGACTGAGAAGAGGAAGCAAGGCTGATAGCAGCTGTTTCATGACTGTCAACATGCTGGTATGTGGGGAAGCCAGATTCATGGATCCAATGGGACAATATTAGTCACCATGAATATGCAGCAGTTGGAGTGTATCAGCAGCCTGCTGCCTAGAGTTTATTACTGTTATTTATGTTTAAGTAGTATTTAAAGGGATTAGGCTCCTCCTGAACAAAGCACTTGAAACCCAGTTTCTGCCCTAAAGAGTTTATCATGTTAATAAACAGCACACATAAATGAAGGGAGAGAAAACAGAGAAGTCAAGGGACTTGCTAAGATTAATCCCGCAATGAGCAGAAGATTTTATATATCTTTTGTCATAATTCAGTTTCTTATCCAAAGGATGACATTGCATCTAGAAGGCTGAAATCCTCCTGTAACACACTGAGCACTGTTGAGTGTAATTAATAGGAGACAAAAAAAAAGAGATCATGGATTTGATAATGGACAAGTACTCCAAAATGAATCAGAACTTGAGATCAGGTAGATTTTAGGACTTCTCATGGAATTTCACCAGGACATAGGGTCTAATCCTATAAGAACTGTTTAAACTGCTACAAGACTTCCACACTTAAAAATGGTCAGGGACATTGCTGTGGTTTAATGAGACTATCAGAAAATCAGCATGTGCAATTTAACAGCAAAAATAATGTTTTTGACACATGTAGCTTACATAAAATTATAAATAAATCTCAACAATGCATCTATTTTAATTTTTATTTAAATGAAAAAGAATACAAATTCACGCAATTTAACAGAAGCAGCATTTGAACAGTTTTTTAGCTGAGATCTATTTTGGTGGGAGCAATTAAATTTAACTGAGGAAGATTGCAGCTCATAAACTAAAATTCATATTTAAAAAAAAAAAATCATCTTTCTTTATCAAGATTGCTTTTCAGAACAAATAAGAATTCAAGAATATTCAGTGCCATACTGTGCATGACTTGCTTGACAAATATCAGAAAATATACTGTCTCCTGCTTTAGTCTGTTATTTTCTCATTATTTCCGGTTCTAGAATTTTTTAAGTATAAATCTTGGTTTTAATATAGTTAAGAATAACAGTATTAGAGTTTATTTGTATTCATATCTTTTGTTGTTAGTGGGAATCAGTACTTCAAATGAGTGTTTACCTTCAGAAAAATATCTGAAAGTGGCAGAATAAATAGAAAAAATAGTATATATGAAACCTTGTGAAACACAAATTATTTTGTGTTTCCAAGGCTTCAAATGTAACTTCCACTACAGATGATTTCCCTTCACCTGCATACATGCCAGAGGGTCCTTCTGATTGCCTATTCCCCCAGCTACCCCAGTGAAGACACAGAGGGATCCCACAAGTCACACAATCATGACAGCATAAATCTGAGCTACAACACAGAAGAGGCAATCCTTCTGCTGCAAGGCTGAAGGAATGGTGGACATTTAACTCTCCAAGCCCAGATTTAGGTTGCAGGGCAAAAGGTGACTTGATCCCACTTATTTGCTACAAAGCCCACAGATTCCTGCCATCTGTCCGTATCATGATGATGCATGCCTCTCCCTTCTGGAAGCATTCAGTACACTCAAGTAATAAGTCTTGCAGTTTGGCACTGGCAATGACATTCTCTTCTGATCATAGGCACATTTTGACTCTCCAGCATATCTTTCCTCCTACTATGCTCCTTGTACTGACATGGGACTCCGGTCACATTTTTCTGCACTTTACACAGCATGCTGTCAGGGCTTGCATCCAGTGAGTTAAATGAAAGCTGGACTATACAGATTTTCCTATAGGAATTTAAGTTCAGGTCATATGTTTATGTTATTAGTGAGCTCAAAGTCACTCAAAAAAAAATAGAATGAATGGCAAATAAGTGTGCTGAGGTTCTCTAACACTGCTAATCAGTTTAAATGCCCACTATGATACTATGATACTTTATTTTGCTATTTTACTTTGTACATTTTGTCTCATAAAGAAACTCTATGCAAACCTCATATAAGGGAATTTTGTGTGATAAAAAGAAATAAAAAAAGAATATACATTTAATGATGTTTAAAACAAACAACCAAACCAACCCAAACAACCAAAACACAACCAAAATGAAGTGTATTTAAATATTTCAGGAAAAGTTCAGAGCAATTACTATAATACATTAACTAGTCTTTGGATAAGGTCATTAAACCCACAGTAATTTCTGGTTTTAAATGGTCCTGCATCTCCTCTTCCACAAATACCTTAGGGCCTGAGAAGGTGAATCTCAGCAGCTACTCCTGGGTATATTCCTTTAGGAAATACAGTCTTCAATAGAAATTTTATCTGAGTTAGGTATCCAGGAACAGGATGGTGGATACTCGTGGTGATGAGTAAGACAATATTGATCCTAGTTTCTGAGTACCACATGTACTTGCATGAATGCACAAGGTTTGTGAAAGCTGGCACCAAGAATTTCCACAGCTAACATAATCCTGCTCCTTTGAACCATTACATCTTTTCTGTGCAGAGCATGAATGTCAAGGTCTGTAGAAGTCCTAAAGGTGGAAAGTTCTGTCTACTGATAGATACCTGATGATAGAGATATTTTGCAAAAGAAGTACTGAAGAAAAACTTAACAAAGTCAGTGCTCCTTCTCATTAATGAATTGCAAAACCTTTGTGTCTGTAATTCTGGTGACTGAAAATTAAAAACTTGCTAAATTCCATCTTGGATTACAATGAAGGGGGTTGCTATCAATTCGCTTAATAGATCAGACATTTTAATGATTATACTAAATTTGAAATGCCCTGTTCCTCATCCTGTTTCCAGAGAATCTGAATCCCTACCCACAAGTGTCAAATAGAGAATGCAGTTCACTACAAATTAAAATGAAATCTCCTTTCTAGTTGGAAAAAAATAAAAACTAAGAAGCATGGACTTAAAAAAAACAACATGGAATAAAAGTTTTCAGGTGATCTGCTGGATATCTGTCACAAACAGTATTTTCATTATAATCCCACTGCTCCCTTTATGACCCTCTTTTTTTCATATTTTCTAAATATTCCAGAGGCCCTAAAAAAGTTTGTCTTATATATCAACGGCACAGCCCCATAAACCAAAACAAACATATATTTCCTGAAGGCCTTCAGAAATAGGGGATTAACATGCAAAAGGTTGCATCTCTAGAGCCTTTGCCTTCTTTTTGTGATGAGAAAACTGTTACCAAAGCAAACTGATGAAAATATGTTGCTATCATCATGAGTTTAGGATTCTATTATTCATTTAGGGTTTAAAAAACACTCCTATGATTACTGGACATTCCATTTTCAAAACTTAGTGAGCAGCCATTTATCTCCTGTTCATATATTCTCATTATTCATCCTGTTGTCATGTTCTCTTACTCCCCTACAGCTCTTTCCCGGATTGTTTGAAACAGATAGTTTAATTCAGCTGTGAACGTGAGCCAGCAGTGTGACCAGGTGGCCAAGAATGCCAAAGGCAAAGCCTGGCCTGTGTCAGGAATAGTGTGGCCAGTAGGATCAGGGAAGTGATTTTACCTCTGTACTCAGTTCTAGTGAACCTGCATCTCAAGTACTGTGTTCAGTTCTGTGCCCCTCTATAAGGACACTGAGGTACTACTACAGTGTGTCATTAGAAGGGCAACAAAATTAGTGAAGGGTCTAGAGAGCAAGTCTGATGATGAACATCTGAAAGAACTGGGGTTGTTTAGTCTGGAAAAAACTACTTGAAAGGTGGCTATAGTGAGGTGGGTGTTGGTCTGTTCAGCCAAGTAATAAGTGACAGAACAAGAAGAAATGGACTCAAGCTGCATTGAGGGAAATTTAGATTAGATATTAGGAAAATTGTCTTCACTGAGAGGGTTATCAAGCATTAGAACAGCTGACTCAGGGGAGCAGTGAAGTCCCTTTCCCTAAAGTTATTTAAGAGTTGTGTAGATGTAGTGCCTAGGGATACGGTTTAGTGAAGGATTTGTCAGTGTTAAACTAATGATTGGACTCAAAATTTTAAAGGTCTTTTCCAATCTATGCAATAGGTGATAAGCAAATAATTTTCATGGAAAACAGTAACCAAAAAATCTCTTAATGCCTGGACATTTGAAGATGTTGCTGGCCAAGTGTCAGCGATTAATCAAACTCCTGAGGTTAACAGGGATCACTGAGAAATCTTCTGATTATGTATTGCTTAGGTTTAAGCCATATTTACCCTCCTCAGGTAAGCAGTTCGTAATTATTACACTGGGAAACACCTATTAAGAAACTAAACTGCACTGCAATTTAATGCCATTTAAGAATACTATATTGCACCACAGAAGTTGCTATAGAAACAAATATATTTTAATAGTATGTAAGCTTAATCTGCCAAGTAGTAAGAAATTCATGGAAACCTGGAAGTTCAGGTTGCACTCTTGCTTCAAAAGCAAAGGGTTGTGATTTATTTGTTACCTTTAGTTGTAAGAGCTCTGTGGGATGTAATCAAGCCGTTCTGATTTAATCTATTATGCAAATTATGTTTTGCATGTGAAACAAAATCTTTTGGAATGCAAACATTCCACTTAATAAAATAATCCCATTTTCTACAAAAGGAGAAAATACAAATAGCAAATTTAGAGCAAATAAGTGTAACTAGAAACACTGACTAATAGGTTGCAAGCAGATTACTGCTGATGTAAATACTTTCTTTTGTGGCTGGTTTGTACTTGGTATGGGATATTAAATGAGTTGCAATGGCTGAATTACTGTGCCAACTAGGAAACTCTCCTAACTGATTTCAGGAAAGCCTCTACCACAAACAAGGTTCTGGGTGAAGGTGGACCTATTCAGATGGTCAGGATAAAGAAATTTGTCATTTTTGGCTCCAGAATATGTTATACTTGGACACTACAGCTCTCTGCACTGAACCAGGTTGTGGATACAGGAGTTATTATGGGAAAATGAATTGTCTTCTTAGAGAAGAGACAAGGCTGAAAAAGCCTTTAGAGAGTGCTTATAGAATCATAGAATGGCTTAACTAGAAGGGACTAAACACACTACACTGAATAGGGACATTTTTCACTAGATCAGGCTGCTCAGAGCTTTGTCAAGCCTCATTTTGAAGATCTCCAGGGATGGGACCTCAACTACATCCCTGGGCAACCACCCTCATGCTAAAAAGCTTGTTCTTAAGATCTAATTTAAATCTACTCCTCTCTCATTTCAAACCATTGTCCCTCATCCTACAAGCCTTTGTAAACAGTCTCTCTCATTAGCCTACAAGAGTAGGTTTCCTTCAGGTATTGGAAGTGTGCTGTTGGGTCTCCCTTGAGCCTTCTCTTCTCCAGGACAAACAACCCCAACTTCCTCAGCCTGTCTTTGCAGCAGAGGTGTTTCAGCCCCATGATCATTTTGACTTAGCACACTCTTGTTTGTATGTTTTCTGAGGAATTAATATAAGCAACAGAAGGTACTAAGTGCCACAAAGAGCCCATGAAATACTTTCTCTGGTATCTATACCATTACATGGAAAACAGACTATAATTTCCATCTATCAGTAACAATGATAACTCAAACAACCATTAAAGACCTGAAAGACTTGAAATACATAAACCTCATTAATACAACAAGGATACATGATGGTATACTAAGGTGACTTAGATATCAAAGTCAGCAGGCTTGAGGAGGACAACACAGTATTTGTCTTTCCCTTTGTAATAAAGGAAATATTCTAATTATTAGATTGATAAAATCTTAACAATTTATTCAGTAACTGACCACAGATTGCTGGAATTATAGTAACCAACTGTGTCAACAGGATAAAGCAGTTCTTTTCTTTATACTATTAAAAAAAATAGAGGGGCTTGAATTTGAAAGGGATAAAGCTGAAATGGCAATATAGCACTAACTGCTTGCTTGTTTGGGGTTTGTTTTTTTTTTTACATTTATATTTCTTCTGGTTGGCAGATTAACTCCTTTCCAATATGTTTCAAAATACAATATGAAAAATACTGAAATGCAGATGAATGTTAATCTAATTTCATCATCAAGTACTGATGACAAACACAGGTGCAGCAGCACTTCAGCTGGATGCAGCTGGAATTTGATTAATCCTGTAGGTCCCTACACTATTGAATAGTATGATTACATGGTCAAAAATTTATAAACTAAAGGCATGGCTTACTTGACAGCTTACTTGGTCTTGGTGCTGACTTGGTGGTCGAGAGTGGGGTAACTTCTCTGGCAGCCTTCTTTCAAGGACATGTCCATTCTCCAAACGTGACTCCCTGGGCTTGTCGAACCAATCTGTTTCTTCACGACGGAGGTGATAGGCTTTGAAAACCAAGGACAGGTCAAATGTTCTGATCCAGTGTTGGGCAAAGGGCAATAATGTGCATTGTGCATAGCAAACATGCATAGTGGTTATCAATCGGCCATGCATTGAAAGCAAAGTTAGAAGTGAGAATAGAGACATTGAACTCAGACATAATTTTGCTGTATATGATACAGCAAAGTGAGAAGGTTCTGGTTATGTCAAAACTATGGATATCAAATACCATAGATAACCCACTGATGAGTGGTGCATATTTCACATATTTCTAAAATGTTTGATGAAATAAATTAGTCTAATTAGTTTCTCTGCAGTAGCCTAAGGAAAAAACAAACAAACAAACAAAACCCATCAAAAAAAAACAACCCCAAACCAAGCCACAAAATAACTCCCAAAAAAATCAACTCTCAAAACCTACTCCATTAATTCTCTCTACTTAAAAGAAAACTGAGACTCCTTTATGAAATCAGTGCCATCCCAAAGAAGCTATGAAGCAATCTATACTCTCTGCAGTTCTAGACAGAGATGTTGCAAATGTTCTTGAGTTCCATCCCCCGATTTTGCAGTATGAACGTTTGTGTGTGGAAACTTAGCCAGGACATTCTTTCTGCAATATAAGCCTGCAAGACTACTGTTCTTATATTTGAAACTGTTTTGAACCTGCATAAAATATATTGTGTTGGACATCTCTTGGGGACAAAATAGCAGTGTTTCATTGAAATCAGTTTTGCAAATACATATGCCTACTGACAAGTCACACAGGTTTCAATCCACTGAGATCACAGTTTCTATGTATTTAATAATATTTCCACTCTACATACAGATTTCAATGTTATGCTTTAATAAGCAAGATAAATTTGGAATTTAAAGAATGACAATGTTTGTTTCAGGAAAAAAAAGAAAAAAGAAAACACAACAGAAATTGCAAACCTTAAATAAGGTCAGTTGTTGCTATAGTAACAAGAATGAATGCAATTGTTCCATGGCAGTGAAAAGAATTTAAAATGAAAAATGGTAATGTGGATAACCTTCTCTATTTAGCTGTTAAAGGAAACACAATCCAGTTGGTTTAACAAATAACTGGGGAAAAGTTTAATGGGAGAAAAATTAAAAACCAAAACCAAACATGTTCTTTATTAGTATTTTATTACATGTCACCTAAAAGAGGAGCAATATATATATGTATGGGTTTTGAACAATAATATTTTGTTTATGGTAAAAAAACAACCCCCTAAAGCCTTAATCTTGTTTCAGATATTATTCAGAACCTCCCTGACTGCGTACAATTTGAATCTAATGTGAAATGGTTCAAAAATATTTAGCTCAGTATATACAAATTAAATGGGACCGTTATTATAGGTTGATGTTTGTCTGTCTAGTGATTAGTTATTGATTAATTGCTTTCAATAAACCATTATGATCTAACATGAAAACCTTTATGCTTTAAACATTTATGCTGATCGATTTATGAATCATCATGTAGCAGGCTGGTTCATATGTCATCCTGACAAATCTTAGCGAAGCTTACATAGAGAACCTAATGCATTCTTTTGAGTCCCAGATTTCTCCTTCTGAAAAGATGGCATGTATCTAGAATCTCATACTGCCATGCAGACCAGCCTCTTATTTTTCTTATTTTTTTTTGTTTAATCAGATTGTGAGGAATGTGTGCATTTTATATGAAAAGAAAGAAGTTATGTATGTATGCGTATATAGAGACACACGCGCCACACTCACAGGTACATACACACACTTGATTGATTGGGAATTGTTTCAGCTCAAAACATAAGAATAGCAAAGCTGACTCACTGAGTGAAGATTCATGCTTCTTTCTAAGACTAACAATATGCAGCCAGATGGTTTCACCTGTAAAAACCTCCTGCTGGAGTCAGTAAGGTTTCATGCTGCTAATCACACACAGTTTAACAAGGTGAGATTGAACTGCAGGTTCAAGAAACTTGATCAGAGAATCAAAAGCAATCACTCAATCCCACAGATGAAAAATGACAAGTCATCTCAGGTTTTGATGTCTTAAAATCTCAATTTTCAACTTCCAAAAGTTTCCAGTATTCCAAAGGGAATGTTTACATTCATGAAATTGAGTACTAGATTCAGCATCCTTGAAAATTAGTATCTTCAACTTGCTTAAAAGTTTGTGGAAACTGGCAGCTGTAGGATCATTGAAGAGCTATTTTCTGGATCAGAGCTTTATGAAGAAATACCAGGTGTTTCTACAGCTCAAAACACTTGTTTATTTTCAAGAGAAACCTCTGGATATTGCACTTTTTTTGTCACTAAAGCAATTTTTTTTAACCTCTTTGAAGATTTGTATATGTACTGAAGCATGGTCTTAAGATTTCTTACAGTATGTAGTTGTAGTCAGTGAAAAACAGAAGGTTTGGCTTCAGAGTCTCAGTTGCATTCTCTTTTGTTATTTGTTTTGGAATATGACCTAAAAAAATGAATGGAAAGTCAAGCACATCTTTCACTTTGAATTGCAGAAAAACAGTTTAAATACCTTGACTTACATTCATTTTTAAAAGTCTCTGAAGATGAAAATCCAAGCTTTAACACAAGGAGTGTTTTTCTAAGATAGTGCTGAAGACTTATTTATTTTAATGAAATCTCACCAACACCACTCAGTAGGCTAGATAAAACATGTCAGAATAGCTGCCTACTGTCAGGGAACTACAGCAAAAAGTGCAGTGTGGAGAAAAGGTGGCCATAAAATTATTTATCTGAAGTCCAAATTATATGAATTATTTTCAATTTGAGTTACTTGCCATGAGACAGCATATGTGAAAGTAAGGTCATAACACAGGAAGGACATGGACCTGATGGAGCAGGTCTACAGGAGGTCCACAAAGATGATTAGGAGGCTACAAGAACAGGCTGAGGGAGCTGGGGTTGTTCAGCCTGGAGAAGAGAAGGCTCTGGCAAGACCTAATAGTGGCCTTCCAGTACCTGAAAGAGACCTACAAGAAGGCTGCAGAGGGACTGTTTCCAAAGGTCTGCAGAGATAGCATGAGGGACAATTGTTTGAAATGAGAAGAGTAGATTTAGATTAGATGTTAGGAAAAAATTCTTGACTATGAGGGTGCTGGACACACCAGAACAGGTTGCCCAGGGAGGTAGTTGAGTCCGCATGCTGGGAGAGTCAAAGTCAGGCTCTACAAGGACCTGGGCAATCTGATTTAGTTCACTGTAGCAGGGTTGGACTAGATGCCCTTTAGAAGTCCCTGCCAACCCAAACCATTCTATGATTTTATGAAAGTGTTTTTATTTCCTAAGAAGAAGTTGAATCACCATCCCTGGAGGTATTGCAAGGACATGTAGATGTGTTGTTTAGGGAAATTGTTTAGTGGTAGACTTGGCAGTGCTAAGTTAATGGATGTACTTGATGATCTTAAAGGTATTTTCCAACCTAAAGTACACTGATTCTATGACAATTTTACATAAATGGGGTAAAATTTAGCTTTTTGTGAAGAAACAAAAGCTTGATGGAAATCAGGACTGTACTGCTGAAAGGGGAAGCCCTGATATTCAATATCACTCTGATAAGGAGCATGTGAATTGAGTTAGAATACTTCTGAAAAAGTAGAAGTAGTTGAGATGAATTTAGAACCAAGACATGTTCAAACTAAAAGGTAACAGGTACTCCTTGGACAGATATACAACACAATGCAATGTACTGCAGAAATAGAATTCCCAATGACCTGTTTAAATGAGGTAGAAAAGCACCAACCAAGCTTGGTTTCAGTTCTCCTTAGTTTTCAGGGGGAAAAATCCTGCCTCTTTTATGACATGACCCTAGAATGACCCTTAAAATCGCAAGGGGAGTGGAGGCAAGATAACATCTACTTGTTTCAGATTCGGGAAGTTCCTCTCAACTACCTTCAGATTTAATAATATAGAACTCTGTGTACTAAGAATTTAAAAATCATCAAAAAGACTTAAACTTCTGATAAAAATCAAAGAAGCTGATGATCCTGAATGTCTCCTGTACACAAACCTCATAACAGGGTTGTCAATATCCAAGAATTATGGAAGCAAACTTACAGAGCAGGAGGTGAATAGATTCAGTTTTCTAATTCTTATGGAAGATTCAGCATATCTAAAAAAAGCTGTACTACAATAATGAGCACTGAGGTTACTAAAAACCTGAAAAATATAAACCATACTGCTTCATAATCAGGCAAATGTGTCTTTTGAGACAATCATTGCTATTTACAGACAATAGAGCGCATGCAGAGTCTCTTTTATTGTGCAATAAATACACATATGAAAAAGGTAAAGGAGTGCATACAATTCTGAACATATTAATTTCATTTTCTTTCAAACTTTCTTTATGACTTTTAAACAATTTATAATAAATTACGTCTGAACTGACTCAAACAAAATCGATACAGAATTTGCAGTTATTTAGCAGTCAACATCAGCTTTAACATTCTGCTGTACTGATTAAGAAGAAACATTTTTAATTGCACCATTTATAAAACATCAGAAAGGTTCTTTTCATGAACCTAAGTGAGATAAAATCTTGTGCTTACTTGGCAAACATAATGTATGGGGTGCATATAAACCCAGCTACACTGCATAATCCATCAATAAAGGTAAAATATGTACTGCAGGTTTAGTGAAGGATGAGATTGTCTTGCACCATCCAAAGGACAGATTATCTTACATCATCAGAGTTCTGAATGCACAGAAGTCCACATGACAGGATGTTTGCAACGAACCATATGTAAAACGTTTTTTTGCTATCACGTTAAGCTCTAGATGGTTCTAACACAAAATACGTACGTACTTCATGAACAAACTATTTCTACAAAAAGTGGTGCATCGGGAGGTGGAATTATCAGTTCTTGAATTCTATCATGAAAATTCATGCAAATAAAAATGCTAGAGCTTTTTAGAGATTTGGGAGGTTATTATTTCCAAATCCCGACAAGAACTATTGCAAATAAGTTCAATGATTCACAGTCACTGGAGAAGTCTCCACATAAAGACTGATGGTAGAGTCTGTATTGTACACGGAATATTCTACACAGTATCATCATAAAAGTAGACATCAGAAATGAAAAGGAAAATGCACAAGCAAACCAAAAGAAACCAAATCAACGACAATATATCAAGCATGCTACAATAGCTCAACACCATCCAGAAACTGCTGTTAGGGTAAAATAAAAAATATCAGACAAAACAAAACAAATCAAACCTCAAATATGTAGATACGCAGAAGATGCACCAAGGAAGAGAAAAACAAAACAAAACAAAGTCTTTGAAGTGTAACAAAAATTAGACACATGCATAGAAATGAGGATTTGCATTGTGATAGTAAGATACCAGTCTGAGGCCTAATTTACCTTCACTGTCTGACATGGCATGCTGGAAGTCATCCATGATGAAGGCTATATCTCGATCATAGCCTCGAGTCCGTGACTCCTCCCTCATATGTTGCTGGACCTCGGGTAATGAATGGCTTGATCCAAATTGGTCCCTGGTATCTGCGGATATTGGTGGCAAGGGTCCAGCTGCTGCTCTTGCCATTCCCATTGGCTGGCCAACGGGACTTAGTGGGCTCTCCTCCTCTGAGTTCTGTGCTACTATTGGGATCCTCCCCCTGCTTTGGCTAATAGGTAGACTGGTGGGCTTAGTTCTTCCAGAAGGTGCTGCATGGCTAAAGGAAACATCTAAGGGTTCAGCTTCTTGGGCTTTCAGTCTTAAAGAAGAACTGGAAGAATCCCTTTTCAATGACAAATCAAGCCCATAAACTGAGGAGGGTCTAGATGAGGGCCTAGATCTACTACCACTGCTATAAGACTTGTCTGCTTCATCTTGTAATGTGGATCTCATTGTTGGACCTAATGCAGTCCCAAGGCCTGCTCCAATGGATGAAGTCAATGGTTGCCCCATGTATTTCTGTTGTTCAGTGATGTTTTTTCTAAGGCCAAAAGTGACATCATCCTGAAGAAGCCTTGCCCTAGCGGTAATTCCCCCAAGTGTTGAAGTGCTAGAAGTCATATAGGTTGAATAGTCAGGCTCAAGGTCTCTGCTTTCTTGGATAGGTGAAAACTTTGTTAGTTTGGGGTCTATCAAAGCTTTCTTGTGTTTTGACTGCTTCTGGTAAAGAAGGGCAGCTGGGAGCTGCTTAGCAGCCTGCTTCTCAAGAGTGAGCCTACCTATACTATATTTCTCAGATTTTGGGAAATGCCTGTAGCTGCCCTCTGCATGGTAATACTGGGAGAGGCCAGAGAGATGATCAAGACTTTCTGCACCTCTACGGAACTCTTGTTTTATCTGATGTTTCAAAAGCTTGAGCTCGTAAGGGTCCTCCATTGGGTCTTCATCAGCTTTAACATAGGAATGTAACCTAGAAGAAGTCTGCAGTGGTGCTAGGAAGTCTGACACTTCCTGTGCTCTCCTGGCCTCAGTTGTGCGAAGCAGTCGATCTGTTTTGGTCAGATCTTTCTCATGGAGGCTAAAACTGGAACCAAGTGTTCCTGATCCTTTAGTAAGTTCTCCTATATCATCAATCAGCACATAATTTCGAGATGTATGGTGGTGGTCTATATCTGCATAGAATGAATCTGTAGATATGCTTGATATAGGGCTGCTTGCTATGCTGTTTCTCTCATCTAGTCCTATCCTTAAATCCAAGGTAGAGTATTTGCTGCCCAGAGTATTTACTGCATAACTATTGTCAGTTGAAACTGGAGCTATCATGAGAGGCTGACTGCGGATTACATCATAATTTGTTGTCATCTTAGGCTCCAAATATAATGTGGTTTGTCTTGGCTTTGGCTGTATCACCATCATCTGTGATGGAAGTTGATACGATGGCTGTTGAGATGGTGGAGGTTGAGCCTGTGGAGTAAAGGACATAGAAGCTCCTGTTTGGAAAGCTGTCTGGGCCTGATAGGGTGAAACCTGCTGGTGATACAATGGCTGCTGTTGCTGGTAATGTGATTGCTGTGTGAACTGAGTTGGTGCTTGAGTTGGCAGGGCAGGAGATGAATATTGATATTGAGCATATGGGCTGGTAGCAGGGGCAAACTGTGTTTCTGGCTGGGTTTGTGGCGGCATAAACTGGTTAAACTCTGTCTGGGGTGCAGTACGTGGTCTTTCCAAGCCGTGCTGAGTTTCTATTCTGGTTGATCTGGTATTATTAACTTCACTATCTGACATATAATCACGTTCTTCTGCTACTCCTTGGAGATAGGCACGCTCTCTCTTTTCTCTTTCTTTTAGCAAGGCTTCTTTCCTCCTATTAATGCCCATTTCCAAGTATCTCAGCTTGGCATCTATTTCTTTTTCCTCCTCATCTAGCTCTGCTTGCTTCTTCCTAAGCTTGGCTGATTCACGTTCGACCAGATCCAATTCTCTATCTATATCCTGAAGAATTTTGG